>NC_044014.1:0-600000 GCF_900496995.4 Aquila chrysaetos chrysaetos
ATTTTCTGAAGGTGAGGGTGATTCTATTCTTAAGGAACAAAGAGACAAGAGGGCTGGGGTCCTTCCCCAGCTCCGAGTGTTCCCAGTCCTGCTGAGTGGTGGCTTCCTTGCTCTGGCTGCTCCTTCATGAGCTGCAGCTTGCGGGCACATGCAGAGGATGAATGCAGCCCTACCACACCTAAGGGGTGCGAAAGGCAGGAACCACTTACCTGAGTCCACGGGATGGCATATCTCATCAGCTGCTGCTAATGAGGGGACTCAAGGTGCCTTAAACCACCTCCTCTTCTTGGTAGGTTTGGATCTGGAAACCTTATCTTTTCCTGCAGAACTGGCAAGTAGTTTAGTGGTTGCAAAGTGCATGGAGTAGATGTCGTGTGGCAAAGGCAAAAATCACGTTTGTAATAGTGTTGCACCTGCTAGAGCAGAAGCATCTTTTGATTCCTGGCGGGAATTGTTCCTGAATGCATTTTCAGGCCATCTCATCTGTGAGCCTGAGCCAGTGGCACCTACCATCAATGGACAATAAATCTCATCATTGACCTCAGAGGGGATTTGGCAGCTCTCCCTGCATGAGAGGTAGCAGATGGCAACATATCCTCAGTACAGTGGCACAGCATCTCATGTGGAAAGTGGGAAGGTAAGCATCAAAGCCGCTTGCCCACCACTGCTGCCATCAGTAATGTCCCCAGAGAAAGCAAGCAGCAGAGGGGAGGCAGGTAAGCAAAACCTCCCTGCCTTTCCCTGTCCTTCTTCCTCCTGCTTTGTCCCATAGAGTCTGAAAATGGCTTTCCTCGATATCGATCGCTCTAGAAAGGTTAGTTTAGCACAAATCCACTTGGGCTAATATTTAATAGGTAAGTCCTCTCAAAAGGAAGTAAAGCCTGTTTACAAACTTCATGTGAAGGGAAAAGGCACAATGGATGACAGCAAAGCACTCTCACATACAGCAGGCAATCTTTGAAAGTGAAAAATGGCAGTTTCCAAAGGAAAAAACCTTAGAAGTATCACAGAAGGCTCTGCAATTACAAAAAGGTTGGAAAGAATCCTTCCTAGGGAAGGGTGGGCAGGTTTTTACTCCTGTCCTTTCAAACCCCTCCTCTGTGTAGGTTGCCCAGGACGGAGGCTGTTGGTGAGTTAGGCCCACAACCTGCATGTAGCAATTGGGAAAGCTACAGGACTGATGGTAATATGGTGAGCCGGACTCAGTAGCTTTAAAGGAAGGCATATGAATTCGGGCTGCCTGAAATTGATGAGGGCAAAAGAAACACTGTACTGTCAGTAAAGTGCACAAAGGAAAAGACACCTGATTTTTCAGGCTCCATCTTCTATTTGTACTTGTTGGCTATGCCCGCTGGGGCTGTATCTCACAAGCTGATGAGTGCTCACATACATGCTACCACCTTTTCCAGAGGTGAAGTATAGCATCAGGCAGGGCACTGCTGTTAGAGTCTACTCCTTTGGTTTGTGATGATTGGAAACTAATGGGTGTACTAGTAATAAGGAATACACTTGACAGCTCAGGGATCTGATTTTCTGGGATACTGCATGCACCACTAGTCACAAGCTCAGCACTCTAGAAAAAGCAAGTAGTATCTCAGAGAAAGGCGAGAAGTGGCTCCTGTGATGCAAGATCGGTTTTCTTCACTAAAGTGATTCTAGCTAACAGAGGGTAAAAGTGCAATGTTGGGAAATGCACGTGACCTCTTTTTTGTAAATGCTGGAAGAACTAAGAAATCTCTCTGTCCTTTAGGTAATACTGGATGCTAAAAATACACACTGAAATAGTTGCCATGTAGGCTGAAACAGGCCTTGTAGCTTTCAATGTGAAGAAGGATGAGAGACACACAGCCAAGGTCAGTGAGAGTCAGCTGCAAATGGAAGATATGGGGTTTGAATGCCATCAGGAAAAATACAGCCTCAGTCCAAGTGGGCTTAGCTGAGCAGGGCTAGGGTGTACAAGTGTGGCTGGCCAAGGACAGTTGGGGATGGGCTCTGGAATCCTCCCATGGGGACTCATGTGGTGACCCAGTGCAGCAACAGCGGAGGCTGGGGCAGCCCAGTTGGCCATGCTGTGTGTTTTCTGGTGTTGGGAGCCCTGACATCCTAGGTCCTTGGACCTGACCAGTCAGTTGACCAGGATGGTGTGGTGTCTCTGTGTGTGAGTGTCTCTGCTCCCCTGAATTCTGCACATTTCTTCCTTCTATTTCAGAGAGCTATTCTCAATAAAACTGAATTGAACAGGGCTTCTATCTGACTAGTTATTCTTTTGGGTACCAAAATCACAGAGAACTCCTTCCTGCTCGCATACAGAAATTAAAGGGGAAAAGTGTGCAGTGCGCATGCTTACGTTGAAAAAGATCTGGATGGTTCTCCATCCATCAACTGATACTTTAGGGATCATTCCTTATATTGTCCTCCTCACTGAGACTGGCACTTGTATTGCATTAGAGAAACAATGAAGTACCTGAAAACATGTCCAGCTGCTGAGGGAAGGCCTATTGTCAGGAGGCAGATAAATATACCAGAGAAAGCAAACAAGAAAAAGAAGGGAAGTGAGGCAAAACAAATGAGAGAAGTGTAGCAAAGGTGAGGCTCAAAGTCTGGGAGAGACATCTGACAAGTGAAAGGGACTCACCATGTAGACGGAAGACAGGTAGCTGCAAGAAAATTGGACAGTTCAAGCTGTGCTGTGCTGTGCTGAGGATCACATAAGCAGTTCCCCCAGAGGCTGCACTCAAGAAGCCAAAGTTCAAAGCCAGGGATGCTTCCATGTTTTTCATGGTTCACTTCCAGGTCATTTGATTAAAAGATTCCAAATTTGACAACATCTAATGTTCAAAGAGGTTCAGATGGTTTTAAATCCGTTCAGCTCATCCCTGCTTGAGATAAACATGAATGGGTCAATTGTTCATTTTAATAAAACTCAACCCAAAACCAGCCATTCAGAGCCACAGAAGGGCGTGTTTGGAGGGAGTCTCTCACTAAAGAGGAAAGTGAGGATGTTCAATTTTTAAAATGCTCGATAAAATCAGGGAAGAGCTGGCTGAATATTGTTACTCTGCAGCCCTAGAGCTGAGTAAAGCATAAAAGGAGGTAAGTATGACATAGAGGATGAATCATAGAATCACAGAATATCTCAAGTTGGAAGGGACCCATAAGGATCATCAAGTCCAACTCCCTGCTCCTTGCAGGACTACCTAAACTGAAACCATATGACTAACAGCATCATCCAGATGTTCCTTGCACTCTGACAGGCTTGGTGCTGTGACCATCCTCTCAGGGAAGAACCTTTTCCTAATGTCCAATCTGAACTTGACCTGACAGAGCTTCATTCCATTCCCTCGTATCCTGTTGCTGGTCACCAGAGAGAGGAGATCAGCATGTCCCCCTCCGCTGCACCCCTTGAGGAAGTTGCAGACTGTGATGAGGGCACCCCTCAGCCTTCTCTTCTCCAAGCTGAACAAGCCAAGTGACCTCAGCCGCTCCTCATAACTCTTGCCCTCGAGACTTTTCACCATCTTTTGTTGCCCTCCTCTGGACACGCTCTAATAGTTTGATGTCCTTCTTATATTGAGGTGCCCAAAACTGCATGCAGTACTTGAGGTAGGGCTGCACCACTGCAGTGTAGAGTGGGACAATCACCTGCTTGATGCATCCCAGGACATGGTTGGCCCTTTTGGTTGTCAGGGTACATTGTTGACTCATATTCAACATGCCGTCAACCCAAACCCCTAGATCTCTTTCGCAGGGCTGCTCTCCAGCCTCTTGCCCCCCAGTTTGCATGTATAACCAGGATTACCCCATCCCAAATGGAGAATCCAGCACTTGCTCCTGTTAAATTTCATACAGTTGGTGATTGCCCAGCTCTCTAGTCTATCCAGATCTCTCTGTAAGGCCTCTCTACCTTTGAGGGAGTCCGCAGCTCCTCCTAGTTTAGTATCAGCAGCAAACTTACTTAATGTACATTCGATTCCTGTGTCCAGATCATTTATAAAAACATTGAAGCGCACTAGCCTGGAAATTGAGCCCTGGGGAAGCCCACTGGTGACTGGCCGTCAGCCAGATGTAACTCCATTTACTATAACTCTCTCTTATTAAGCCATGTGTTATTCTTACTGAGATCCAGAAAGAACCCGGCACCATCTCTCTCTCTCTCTCTCTCACCTCACCAGCCTCCCAGCCCCACTGCTCCAGAACAGGAATGGAAGAGAGGAAAAAAGGGATGGAGAGGCAGAGGAGTGCAGACAGTAAAAGAGGGATGGGAGCCAGACAGAGAGGGAGTGGAAGAGACAGATGGAGGTGGACAGACAGATGGATAGGGAAGAAGAGGGATGGCTAGGTGGACAGAGGCATGGGAAGAGAAAGATAGGGACTATAAGCTGGACATAGAGATGAGGAGCTCAACAGAAGGAGGCAAAAAAGAAGAATGGAGGGCCAAACAGAGGGACTAGAGCAGAAGAAAGCAAGAGAGGGATGTAGAAGTGGACAAAGGGATGAAATGAGGAAAAGAGGGAAAGGTCATCAAACAAATCGATAGGGTGCCACACAGGAAGACGGAGAGAAGGATGGAGAACCTGACAGAGGGACAAAGAGAACAATGGGGATGGGTATCAGCAGAGATGGCTAGAAAGACAAAAAGAGAACCAGGCAGCAAGTGAGAGAAAGAGGGATGGATGGATGGATAGTCAGACAGAGGGACAGGGAACTGAAGAGAGGGATAAAAAGGGAAAAGGGGAACAGGGAGCCAGACAGAAGTACATGGAGTGGCAGAGAGGGATGTAGATGTGGACAGAGGGATGAAAAAGGAAGAACAGGAGAGGAAAAGTGTTTTGTAGAGTCAGATAGAGGGACAGGGAACTGGAAAGAGGGGTGGGGAACAAAGACAGGAAATTAAGATGAGATTGAGAGGATCAGAGGGACAGGTAACCAGATCCATGGAGAGAAAAAGAGGGATGGAGAACCATAGAGAATACATAGAGTGGAAATGAGGGTCAGGAAGCTGGGCAGAGGTACACGGAGCCAGGCAGACGGGATGGAAAGGCAGAGAGAGATGGAGAGGTGCACAGAGGGATGGAAAGGCAAAGAGAGCAACAAAGAGGCGGACAGAGGTTAGAGGGCCAAAGGGAGGGGGAAGAGAGGCAGATGGAGAGCCTGACTGAAGGATGAGGAGAAAAAAACCAGAGAAACAGAGATGTGGAGCTGGACAGAGGGATGACGAGAGAAAGAAAAGGTTGGAAAGTTGGAAAGAGAGACAGGAAGTGGGAGAGAGAGATGTATGGACCCAGACAGAATGATGGGGAGGGGAGGAGACGAAAAGAGAGATTAAGAGTCAGGCAGAGGACAGGAAGAACACACAAGCAGCAGGACAGAGGGGGATTAAGAGGGACTGGAAGGGGGTAGAGGGACTCAAGTAGGAAGAGGTAGAGAGATAGGCAGTGATGTGGGAGGTATGGAGAGAAGGGAGGGATGAAGAACAGTGCAACAGATGGAAGGAAGGACAGGTGGAGAGGCAGGCAGCAATGGGAAGCGGAGGAACATGCAGAGGGGGGCAGGGAGGGACTGGATCAGGGAGGAGGGGGACACAGACCATAGGACCTGGGACTCACTACATGTTCTGTTCTCAGTGCTGCCCAAACAATTCTGCAATTCAGATGTTTCTCTATCACTTCCTGTTTTGTAGCTCCGGTCACTTAACTAACATCCACTTAAGAAAATAACTTGGAGTCTTATAGCTCTTTATAAGACTTCATTGATGCATAAAATCATGTACACACAAATATATATATGTACGTATCATACTTTCTGTTGTATGTAAAGCTTGAATTATATGTTAGTGATCTATTATCCTGATGAGTATGACCCTTAATAGTGATCCTTCCTCACTAGGAGAAACGGGGTTTCTCTTGTTTGGAGATAGAAACAGTTTGATCCACTTAATTTTATTGTTCAGCTAGTTTGCCGCCTTCTGAGTTCTTCAACTTAGCTATGCCAATTACTCTAAAAAGCATTACATGTAGTTCATATGCATATATGATAAAACAGAACAGAAACAACCAAAGCAATGCTAAGCCAAATATAGTCAATGGTATCTACAGGAAGAATGGATTACTTAATCCTCAGTGCTGCCCCTAGGAGACAAAAACAAGCAGTTTTAAACAGAAGTTAGTTTAGTCCATGCTAGAGCTCCTCCTTCTGTAGAACTTTCTGGCGATATCACCGTTTCCCCTAATTGATTCTAATGACATGTTATATGAGAATTAAGTGTATTCAAGGGCTAGCTTGCTGCTGTTAGGACAGCATTTGGGGGTTTTCTGAGGCAATGGCTGTGAGGAAGCTTCTGGAGCTGGTGAAAAGTTGGGCCAGAGTATGGAGTATTTCAGTGTTGGGGCTGGGTGGGGGGGATCATTGGGGGCTTTGTACAGGATTTATAGATGGTTTCAAAACTTTTAGGGGCTGTTTTGGTGGGTGGGGGAGAAGTGTGCAAGGAGGAAGGAGAGAGGTTGCCTTAGGGGGTCAGGGTGGGGGTCCCATCCCAAAGGGATGCTGAGTGCACGTGAGTCCTGCGGCTGGCTGGCTGGAGAGAGAGCAGAGGGCATGGGGGACCCAGGGCTACAGGCAGGCTTGTGTGGGCTAAGCAGGGCTGGGCAAGGCTCAGGGAAGCTTTAATGGGTTAGGGAGGCACCCGTGGTTCGTGCCAGGGGACGGGGAGGCTGCCAGGTCCCAGAGTGGGGTGAGGGGGATGTGTTTTTTCTCCGTCTTCCTGCCTCCCCAGCCACAGCTCTCCAGTAAACTCTCTTAGGGTTGCATTTATCGTGCTGATAGCACATTTCCATACATTCCGTATGGTATGTCTAAATATTTTGATGGTTTTAATATTTTGTACCAGCCGTGGAAACTGGTTTGCTGCTAGGTGACTGTAAAAGTGAGATTTGGTAAATAATTATTAGAAATCTTATATTAACACTATGATTGAAGCAATAGACAAAAGTATAGCCAAGCAATTAACTAGTAGAGGTAGTTACTCCTAAGTTTTGCAGTTCTTTGCTCTTATGACTAGATGTTCCTGTACGCTAGATGAGAACAATGTTGAAACTGACCACATGTGACTGAAACTGCGTTAAGCTTCAAGATCAAAGAACAAGGACAAGAATAAAGACTTCAAGGACAGCCAACAAGAACTTCAAATGGGTCGGTGGTCGCAAAAGCAGCCCTTCAACTCAAATGGATCCTTCATTGCGCATGATCGGATGTAGGCAGTACTATGATAATCAGTTACAATCATTTTTATGTATGTGTATACTAATCTGATTAATATGCAATTAGTTATTCTATATAACCTGTTTGTGCTAAAGCTGTGGTATGCACGCTAGGTGGAACCATCCCCCGTGCATCCAGTGCTGCAATGAAGAATGCCTGCTTTCTAAAACTCCAAAACGAGCCTTAGAGAGCTTCTTCGACCCGCTTTTCCGTATCAGTGCCCGATTCAAAATATCCTTAAATCTGTTCGGTCGGTCGGTTTTAAACTTCCTTGCGACCCGCCAGCAATCTCGGGCAGGCGTGCCCAGCAGCACCGTCACCCGAGCCGCCGCGCCACCGTCCCGCTCCACGACCTGCCCGCCGCTCCCGGCCGGCCGTGGCCCCGGGGCCGAGCGCACGCACCGAGACGACACCGGGGCCCTCCCGGCAGGACAAGGCTCGGGCAAGTCCCCCTCACCGCACTCCCGGCAGGGTCTGCGTCGCGGCCCCCCCGGTGGCGGGCTTAGGTCCCCTGCCGTGCCGCCTGCAGCGACCGGGAGACATCCACCGCTACCGAAGCGTCTCCCTCGCCTCGCCGGTGTCCACAGGCCCTCAGCGTCCGCGGGGAGGGGAACCGCGCCTTGAGCCCCGCCGTGCTGCTCCCTCTGCACGCCGCGTACGCCGACCTGGGGCGCCGCTCCCCGCAGCGCCGCGCATGCGCGAGCAGCACGGCCGAGGGAGACGGGGCTGAGGCAGCGGCTGCAAGAAGCGGGCGGGGGCGGAAACGGCGCCCTCGCGGCACGGCACCGCAGGGGTCCCGCCCCGGCGCCGGCGGCGCGGCCCACTCGCGCCTGTGCGCGCCGCAGCGGCCGGACGCGGCGCTGAGCCGCGGCGCTGAGCCGCGGCGCGTACAGCGGTACGGTTGGGCGAGTAGGGCGGAGCAGCGCCCGGCCGCCGGCCGTGCCCGGTTGCGACCACGGGAGAGCTGCGCTGAGCGCCGCGAGCCTGAACGTAGGCGCTGCCGTGCACGAAGGGAAGCGTTTCTTCGGAGCTTTATTCGGAAAAGCCAAGGTCGAAGTACTACTGCTTTTGGAGAAGGGGTTGGGGAAGGTTAAGTTTTATACAAAACCAAAGAGAAACACAGCGTCGGTACAAATAAGTAACAAAATTCATGTAGTAGGCAGTCATGTTAGTTAGCTACAGTAGTCAACAATACAAAGAAATTAGATATAAAAGGTTTCTTGGTCAAAAGCTTACTATGCATCTGGAACATCTATTCCCCTTATCACAAGAGTGATCAAACACAAAGAAAGTAAGCGTAAAGCTTTCTGGCTTTCAAGAGCTGCCAAGATCGTAAGACTGAAGAAAAAAAACTCTCAAGTTTGTTCTCCAGAACAGATATTTGGATAAAACAAAAACTTAAGAAAAAAATTTATGTTCCACCACCAAGCATATTTGCTATAGGGAGCATTGGGATAAAAGAAGAATGCGGCAGGTGTTTAAATCTTTCCTTATGTTACCTGTATGTTTTGAAAAAGTCTGTCTCTGGGAAAAGGAGGTCAGTTTGCAGATACTATCTAAGGAAAAAGAAAGAGGCAGGGAAAAAAAAAAAACCAAAAAACACCTCATAGATGAGATCATTTTGTATTCACTGTACTGCACAGTGACCGAGAACAATATTCCTGAAGATGAAAAACAAACTCCATCCCCAGAGAGTACCCGGAAGCCTAAACATCTTCAGGAAATATTTATATCCCTGGGGTGTCCCACCCCTCCCTGCAATGTTCTTAGTTGGTATTTCTCTGAGGGAGAGGGAGGCTCTCATGAAGATACTTCATGCTGCCATGCTCTGAGAAGTCAGAAACAACATGATTGTCCCCCCTCAGCAACCACTTTGTGGTTAAGAGTCCTTCAATTCCCACTGGTCCACGTGCATGGATACGAGAAGTACTAATTCCCACTTCAGCACCTGCAGGAAGCACACAATATAAAGGCAGTTAATCCTCAGATGTTCACTTCATACGAAGCAGTTTCGCACCTTTATGTAAAAACAGCTGCCTGCCTTTCAGTGACCTGCTTTTCTCTGCTCCTCTCCAAATGCCAGAAGTTATGTTTACGTGATTTAAAAGTTAGAGGAGCTTAACTATTACATTATAAATTGTAATGTTGATACTTTTGGCTGCTACAGAGTTACTTTTAGAGAGGAAGATGCAAGAGAGAGGTATCTCTTACATGGATCTTAGACTTGTTTCCTGGCGGTTTAATCCTTAAAAAAAAAAAACAACAAAAACAAAACCAAAACCAAAACAACCAAACAAACAAAAGCTAAAGCAGTCAGATTGTGATCTTATGTCCTTTTTATCATATTGAGGAGATACTGCAAGACCCTGACTAGAATTTTTTAATCACAAGGAACACTGAATGTTCCAGCTGACACAGTAATAGCCTGCTATGGAGATTTCTGAATTTCTACCTCAGGAAAGAATGTTTCCCTTGTCTTGTGCAATTCACAGTAGGTGCACCTGTTTATTTAAGCAGTTGATAATCAGTTTGGTTCCTGCCTTTCATTCCTCAACACTGCAGGGCTGGCACACTGGACAACAGCTCAGTCTGCCCAGCAGGAATGAAGCATGGCATTCTTCACAGCACCATTAGAAAGATAAACAACATCAAAAAAACTGTTCACCAATTTCAGATCCTGTGTTGCATTGTTCAATCATTACATGCATACAGCATACTTTATTCTGACTGAATAGAGCTTCAAAGGATCCAAACATCTTTGCTCCGTACTGCTAAATTATTCTACATAGTCTGTATAGCAGTATTAGCTAGTTCTGGCAGGAAAAAGATACTAAACCACCTGCTGTTCCATGTGGAGGAAACGTCTAGGCTTCAACTTTTCCTGCGGTACCTTTCCAGAAAACCTTACATTAGACAGCAAGATCGGAGACTAATCCTATCTTCCAGGATTCAGACTGCCACACTTTTCACACAACAGCAAATCCTGCAGTCACATCCCTGCAGTATTTTCTCTCTTACCAAGTCCAAATCTATAGCCGTCAGAGAATCGGGTACTGGCATTCCAGAAAACACAAGCGCTGTCCACATGCTGGAGGAAGAACTCCGCTGTTTTCTCTGGGAAAGAGGCAGAGAGAAAAATAAAATCCAGTACATACAGAACGATCAGGCACTCCAATAAACAACATAATACAGTGAACAGATATAAAAATACAACTTTCACATGCAACCTTATCAGACAGTATTTAAACAGCCTGGGCTAAGATGTGTTCATTTATATCTTCTTCCCAGTATGCTTACCAAGTAGACACAGCTGCAAACGTTACAAGAAGCTTGCAAAGATTAGAAGAAAGCAAAAAGATGTCTAATTCTAAATACATCCAGTCTAGAACCTGCAAACAGGGATAGTTGTATAACTGGGGAGAAAGGACAGCTGGTCCAAACAACATTTTGCAGTCAAACTGAGACAGTTAAACTACAGTCAGCTCTCAATTAATCTCAAACATGGAATTGTTCCAGATAATAAAAAATCCAAAATTAAATTGCTATTGCAGGTAATACTTGGGAAATACAATGCAGACATACCACATGAGATCAGTTTACTAACCCAGTTTAACACAGAGCATGCAAGACCTAAGCAAGCTCAAGCAGAGTTATGCAAGTCTTAGCTCTCTGGAGGACTCCATTCTCTGTAGGGCTGTGAGCTGCAGGTCAGTGGCCCTTACCAATAAGATGAACTTTAAGATCAGCTCTATTTCCAGTACACTCCCTAGCAAATCACTAGTGCACCAGGTCCTGTGACAGTGGGTTACAGTATCAAATGCATGCCTATTAGTGACACTCATTTAAGCTCGGCAGGAGGTAGAGAAACAGAAGCCTGCTTGACTCACACACTGATCAGCCCCAGATCAACACGACCTTACTGCAGCTGATCCTCAGGAGTTCCAGGCTTGGTTTGGTCGGAGAGTCAACCTTTGGCTGGGCACAGCTCTAGCTAGGTTTTGAACTGGCACAGTGTTCAAACTGCATGCAGGACAGGTGCTAGGGATGGGAGCAGCACAGAGCTGCACAAAGGAGCACAAGTTCACAACAGAGGCAAGAAACTGTGAATTGAGATAAATGCAGCTTTTATACTAGGGATGCAGAAGTGGGAAGTAAAGGACTGGGAGAGGTAGGGGGAAAGCATTCTTGTCCTTGTTTGCAAGATATAAAAATGACGTGGGAAGGCAAAGTGGATAAAGTCTGATCTTCCCTACAATCCCTATTCCATCCATTAAGGTACTATAGAAGCTCACCTCATCAGCCTTCAGAGGCCTAAAGACATCTCCAGGATTCAGGAGATGTTCCTGCAAAACCTTTTGATGCTGTTAAGTCTGCACAATACAGGAACACAAAGCAATTCGTCTGGCAAGAGCATGTGCTGACTTGCCATCGGCCAACTGCTCAAGCACATTCCTTAACATCCTGGAATAAGGGCCACACAATCTGTTTTCTCTGAGCTAAACGCGACTGTAGGCACATTTAGCTCATAGGCCTCCAGTTGGTTATGCCTACTACAGACCCAAGAGAAGAACAACTACTGCAATGTAAGAAGTTACAGTAACACCAAGAATTGGCAAACCAAAACAGTTAAGGAAGCAGACTGATCACTAACCATTCTCTGTGATGATAACATCCGTGTGAGAACTTCCATACTTGTGGATATGTTCAACAGCTTCTTGGACACTGTCCACCACCTCAATGCAGCACTCCAGGTCCCCATATTCTGTGCGGAGAGATTTGACTTCTGAAGGGCTGAATGTCAAGTAAGATGCAAACTTTGGGCCAGCGTGAATCTTCACCTGCAATACCAGAAACATTTTGTGCCGCTGACCATACCAATGCCTTCCAGGTGAAAGTGTGGCTTCTTGTACCCTGTGTGGGATGGAGTTAATTTTCTTCATAGCAGTCCCTATGGTGCTAGGTTTGGGACTTGTGACCAAAACAGTGTTGAAAACACACCAATTTTTTGGCTGTTGCTGAACAGAGCTTGCAAAGTGTCAAGGCTTTCTCTTTTTCCCCGACTCTGTCCCCCTAGCAAGAAGGTTGGGAGTGTGCAGGAACTTGGGAGGGGACACAACCACAGTAGCTGACCCAAACTGACCAAAGGGGTATTCCATGCCATATAATGTCATGCATAGCAATACAAACTGAGGGGAGGGGGTTTTTTTTGAAGAAGGTAGGCATTGCTCAGAGACTGACTGGGCATTGGTCTACCTGTGGCAGATGGTAAGTAATTAGCTTTGCCTCACTTGTGTGGGTTTTGGGGGGTTGGGGTTTTGGTTTTTTTCCCCCTCTTCTTCCCCTTTCTTCTTCCTCTTTCCTTCGCTTATCAAACTGTCTTTCTTTCAACCCACAACGTTCCTTGCTTTTCCTCCTCTTCTTCTCTCCTCCCATCCCACTTGGGGCAGGGGAGAGTGAGCGAGCAGCTGGATGGTGCTTACTTAGCTGCTGACTGGGGTCAGCATTTGTGAATCAAACATTCACTGCATGCAGTGTAAGAAAAATAAGTCTACGCTTTGGGAAACTTAGCAGATTGGTGAACTAGCAACAAGGTACAATAGCTGACATGCTAGGTTGGCTACCTACCATGACATGCTCCTAGTTCAGGACTCATTTCAAATTATTTAAAGCAATCGCATCACTTAGAAAGTCATCAGGCAGGAAGACAGTACAATGCTAGTACTGGGAAAACAGCTAAAATATTGCAGCCAGCCCTTGTTTTAAGAAAGCAACTGCAGTGCAGAGCATAACTACAGGAACGCTTCTAAGTTTGCACCTACAAAAGACTTAAGATCTTGAACAGCTTTTACCCTTTTACTTTGTAAACTGACACCAGCCCTCTCTGAAGCATGTTTCAAACAAAAAGAGGTTACTGGGTCCAAAACAAGAAAACTCACACAGATATTTTTCATTTGTTATAAAGAAGTTCTAACACATTACCAACCTCTGAGATTAATCATAGCAGCCAAGACACCTAACAATGAGAGATAATTTAGAACTGATATAGCAGAGAAATCCCCATGCAAATGAAACACAGGAAATTTTGACAAGACAAACATAAATGGGAATAAGGCACAAATCTGCAAAATTTGAAATTTGAAGGCTTTTAAGAAGGTATCTGTAAACCAGCGTTTTCTTGTGCAACTATAAATTACTTTAACTGCATAATCCTGCTCACTATTTGCATGTTTCTTGTTGTCAGGTCATAGACAGAGGTAACATCCTCCCCACTGTATTAGGAGCTGGGTGGGGGGTGCTGGAAGTACACTAGTCCTCACATTCCTTCCATCCAAAATCCAGAGATCTACCCTTCACTCTACCCTTCCCAAGAAACAACCAGACATGAAAAAAATTCATTAAGTGAGGACTTGATCCTGACTACCTATCAGCTTCTTTTCCTATGACCCTTTCAACATCACCAAAACATACAGCCTCTCTATTTTACCTGCATTAATCACTGCCTGTACACTCTATTTGCCACATACATACAGCTGTGTGAAAATCCTTGATTTGTATGCAATTCATACTACCTTCATGGATATTTCTCTCCCGATGCATCTCTGCTACCTTTACTGACAAAATATTGCCCATGTCAAGACAACTAATTAGCATACTGGCCTTTCGCTGTTTCTTTGACATACTAGGAGGGAAAACAGGTGGGGATAAAGGGCATGCAAGATGAAAGGTTTAAAAAAAAATGTGGATGAAGCAGATTCAGAAAGGAGAAAAACAGAAAGGCAATTCACTTGATAAGAAGCTAAATTAATAGATTCAAGAATAGGCTTTGTGTCTGGGAGGTTAACAGCAATTAAGTCAGAATTAAGAACGGCAGAGAAAGGGTTGTGTATATGCTCTTCTAAGGCGGAAGATGATTTTTGTTATATAAAAGGAAGTATTTGTATCCCAATAATGGCATGTAGCTGTCCTGAAGAAGCTGCTTTCAAATGATTTCCATGGAAAAAAACTTGGGGTTGAGTGGAAAAGCAGAGAAAGTTCTCCGTAAGTTCATTTACATGTACAGAGAGACATATGGATAAATCAAGTGTTATTCCATCATAAAACTAAACAGGGCTACCCCAGCCACACCAAATGCTTCTAAACTGTTAGGAAAAAAAAACCCCACAAAACACAAGTATGAGTGACTAACCTGTTCCACTCTCAACATGTCTATGATCTGATCAAACAACGGGGTTCTCAGCAAGTCTCGGTGAATTAAGAGAGTTTCCAGAGCATTACAGGCAGCAGGATATTCACACTTCGAGTCTCTGACTGAGGTTTAAGAGTAGATAATTGGTTACATAACATTTATGACAAAGATTTTGAATAGCATATGAATTATCAGTTACCATAACCATATTGCATACTTCAAATACGAAGTTCAATTACACCCATGAGATTCAAGTCACGCTCTCCCAGCTTACTTATTCGTGTGACCTTCTCAACGCTGGCATCCGTGTCCACATACACATGACAGATCCCTTCGCTGTGTCCCATCACTGGGATTCCCTTAGCGGCTTTCTGGATATTCCTGACTAGTTGTGATGAACCACGTGGAATGATTAGATCTATCAGCTTATCCAAACGGCAGAGATCTTCTACTTCTTCTCTTGTGTTCACCTGTGGTAGTTGCAATACAAACAGTCTACGGTTTGAGCTCTCAAGTTCTGCCCATACTTTTTATACATACCATAGCAAAGATATTGTTGATTTAATTCTAGGCACTTACTAGTTGCACTGCATCTTTGACTCCGTGAATGGAGAGTGCTTCTTGTGTCAGATGATGAAGTATTTGATTGCTATGTGCTGCCTCTTTCCCTCCTTTAAGTAGTAAACCATTTCCACTGGCTATGGCCAAAGCAGACACCTGTCAGAAAAGAAGTTATTTAAAAAAAAAAAAAAAAAAAAGAGAGAGAAAATTAATCTGTCTCTTCTGTCAGAACAACACCCACAAAAGAGACTAAGAACAGGATTTTTATCCTGTTGATTTACTCAATTTTAATCTATGGTTTTCATTTTATGGCACCAAAAAATCATTACAAGTAACAGCACATTTAACTCCAGAAATGAAATGTGTTAAGTGTTTCAGGAACAAACTTGAGTTTTCAGGGTACTATTGCCAGGGGGAGACTGCAGTGCACAAGTCAGAGGAAACCCTGGACATAGGCTCTGGTATGAACTGGGTAGCTGTGTGGGCAATCACCCCAAGAATAATTTTAGGTGCAAGAACTCTTGTCCCTAACCATTCTGGCAGAAAGTAGCTAATGAGCTCTTCCTACGAGCAAGAAGAACATTTTCATTGTGCTGTCCAAAACAGAAATCATAAATAGACAACACTTGCCATAAGTCTGGGAAAAAAACCTTCTACACAATAGGCCCAGCATCACCTGCATGATGGTTTGCTTTCATGTTTATAACCAGAAGGAACCAATTGATATTGTTGCCTTTCCATTTATGGTGCCAGATTTCACCATTTGAGTCCAGCAACACAACTAGACCATACTTCAAAAAAATGCTCTAAAGAAGCCACCGCTTTTTGGAAGTTAAATAAAAAATTACTTCTGCTGTTGAAAACATATACCCAATTCATTCAATCTCCAGACACTAGTTCTTTTTGGTGTTTCCACTACTAAACTGAAAACCTCTTTAACACAGGGATGGTGGTAGGTTTTTTTGTTGTTTGTTTCAGTTTTTTTGTCCTTTTCTACCTAGGAGTATGTCAGACACGATAAAGCTCTCTTCCCAGACTTATTTTACTTTTGTATCCCTTTTTGTCTTCCTCACTCCATTCCCATTCACCACGGCCTCGCAACTTGTCCGCTTCTTTGGGGGAAAAAAACCCAACAAACATACAATCCTTTAGAAAACAAAATCACCTCCTCTCTAGAACCTTTTAGAATGAACAAATTAAGCATTTGAAGTTATTTTACTGTATTTCTATCTTCTGGGAAAGATCATCTGTATCATTATCATCATCTGTATGTATCATCACCAAACCTGCACTCATTAATATATCAATTGTATGCTGTTGAGATGTGGATGCCAGAATTAGCCAGGCTCTCACCTAACAAGCAGTTAGCTTAGTGGCACACTTTAGATGCTGATTCATACAGAAAAATGTTAAACCCATCAGATACATGTTCTCAGAACGCCTCCTTTCCCCTTCTAATATCAAATGGATAACAACAATCACAATGTTTGATACTCTACCTCATCCTGCTGTCAGCAATTTGAAAAGAATATTGAAAAATAAGAAATAGTTCAGAAAAAAACACTAAGTATAATAGTCTAGGAAGCCTGCCTTACATAGATATTGTGTATCTTTCTAACTTATAAAACTAGACACTAAAAAGCAGTCTGATTGTATTTTGAAAGTATCTTGTAAGTATCTGCCTCTCCAAAGGTCAGTATCACAAGAGAAAGCTAAACAAATAAGCTTATTTAAATAAAGAATTCCGCTCTGCAGGCATAAGATTAAAAGAAAGGTTATGAACTGATTCGAAAAAATGAAAAGAAAAAAAAAAAATCAAGAATTCAGACACAAAAAACTGTGTTATTAAAATGAGAACAGAAGATAAGGGTTTCAAAACAGTTCAGTCCCTTCAAAGAATAGTAGAGCATGCCTATACTTCAGAGCATTTGGTAGAATCTATAGGAAGCGGTCTGTGAAAAATGTTCGCAGTTTGGCCTTGTAAGTATTAGAGGCAAACATGCTATTTGTGTATGCTCATTAGAAGCTTATTAAATCTTAACTGGTAATCTGCAATTGTTTCACCTTTACTGCAACTCCAAGACTGAACTCCGGGCACTGACCTAACTCTGCGTAAGCTATCTCCAGCGAGCAAATCGAGCATGCTCTATTCCAGGGCAAAGTCAAATTTCCCCTGTAATTGCTTACCCAAACAAGCATGAGATGCCGTAGTAAACTAAGAGGAGGGAACTGCTCCTCTGCACTCAGAGACCATCCAACTATCAGCTATAGCATGGGACAGAAACCATGCAATTCAAATGCAGAGGTATCAAAGATGATCCTCTGAAGCTGCATCAGAGGACCTGATGTGAGTATGAGGACAGGAAGCTGGCGGGAAGAAAAGCAACGACCAAGACAAGCTATTCCAAGTCTGTAAAACAAAGAGGGAAGAAAGCCAGCAAGAGTCAGTCTGGTTTAAGTTTTAAGATAAGATAAAGGGGAAGAGAAAGATGGAGACATCAACTACGCAAGGCAAGAGACCAGGGTTGAAGTCCAGAAGACAGGCTAGAATTCAACAAGGAAACATACTGGTTATCTATGAAGAACAGAGCTCGCAGCAAGGAGCTAATGATGGTAGACAAGGGAGACTAGTGCCTTTTCATTTCACAGGAACTTTGCCTAGAGCATATACTCCCTTTCAGTATGAAATGGGGACCACTCACAAAATTCAGGCATGAAGTACCAAGCTGTCCACTGACTGAGTCTCACTTCCTTTTAAAGTGTCTGTACCCATCACTTTCTCCTCAAACACCTGCTCGTATGTTAGAGAACTCCGCAATCAATCTTCCTAGACACCTAATGTTAATTGTGGAAAATAGTGTTGATAATGAAGTTCTTTTGTTTTCTTTTCAAAATCTACTACAATTGCTCAGTAAAGTAGTCGGGAGTTAGAAAATAAGATCAAGGTTGCCTCTGCAACACTAGTTCAGCCCCTGTATTTTCATGCATTATAACAGCATTTACTCACAGCAATACTCCCACACAGCACTGCAGATGAAGGTATTTGCCTTTAAGATACCTGCCTTATTCCTGGCACAAGACAAATGATATTCACTTACAGTACTTTATTTGAGATTTTCACTAGCTTTTCCAGCAACTTCAGTACTTTAAGTTCTTAAAACACCGTTCTTCCTCACATCCATCTCACTACAACTGAGTAAAAGCTATCATTCCACCTCAGTGCACACAAGCAGTATCAGTACAGGACAGACCACTCAAAGCCTGGAACTTCTGTGCTTTCTGTGCTCGGCCTTTTATTTATTTATTTATCTATTTAAATCATGTATTCCTAACAGTTACAGTTAATTACTAGCATCTGTATTCAACAGTTCCTGTTTAATCCCAGCCTGCAGTTTAGCTGTATGCAGCATGGACAGATAAAACAAGTACTTATTGGTAGGAGCCTCCCAAGCTGTGAGTTAAGCACTGAACATACGTTCATAAGACACATGCAGGAACTGCACCATCTGAATGTAAGATAACTCCTTCTATATGTCAGGTTTTAAAAAGAGGAGAAAAAAAAAAAAACCCAGGCCTGAATAACTTCAAACACTGCAGAAGCAAGTCCTGAGATTATCTCTGCAGGAAAAAATAGGGATGCCAACAAAATCAATTTTAGAAGAATCCAAGCAAGAGTCCTTTGAGACAAGACTTGTAGCCTCCCAGTTGCTCACCAACAGAAATACCGTTTTCTTTTGTCATCAAAGAATTCCCAACAGTGTAATCTGCCCTCCTTACATACCTGTGGAAGACAGTCAGGACGGGACTCAAAGATCACCAGAAGGACACCAATAGGCACTGTCACCTGCTCCAAATCCAGGTCTTTTGCTATTCGTGTTCGCCGAATTACACGGCCGACACTGTCCTGCGAGGATGCTGCGATCTGACGCAGACCAATAGCCAAACTGTTCAGCTTTGACGTAGACAGACTTAGACGTTTCAACAAAGGAAGTGCCAATCTCCCTAAAAGAAAGAAAAAATTGTGTTGGAGATATATTGGTCTGCCTAGGCTTAAGCAAAAGCGACTTAAACAAGTGGTGAACCTAAGGAAAATTCAAGTATTTCCCACACCGTAGCAAGAAACCTACCCGAGATGAAAAATGCACAGCATTAAGTCCGGTAGCCATAATAAAACCACTCAAATGTGACAATGATTTCACCCACCACCACATTTTCACTTAATGCGGTTTAAGTGATTTGTACACGAAGCAACATCAACAACCACAAAGGTAAGGTTTGTTCTATTTCAAGTACTGCTATATGTCTGAATTTCTTACAGATTTCTACTCTTGCAGTATTTCTGGAAGGTTCAGGCAGTAATTTCAACTTTCTATTTTACAGATAGAAATCCCAAAGCACAGATGCATGCATAGCATTTATGTTCAGACTGGGCAGGAACTGTCTGAATTTTCTAGTCTGAACACGTTCAGACAGTTAGTTAACCCAGCAATGTTCCCTCAAGTAATCTGGTCAGTAGAAAACAGTTCCCCGGCATCTTCCACAAAGTATTACAATTCATGATGTATCATTTTCATACATTTGCTATCCCTACATGTACACATCCCAATCCCAACTTCTCAATGAATGCATCAATCTAACACAGAAGAATGGGTTTAATCCAAGCCACCTAAAGAGAACCTTCCTCAGTCAGAAGGGGTCACGGTCCTTTTTGGAGAGCATGAATTTAAGTATAGAGATGACCACCTTCCCCTCAGGAGCCAAACATTATCTTAACCAGCCCAGAAAATATTCACTTCACACATGACAATAACAGAGATATGTTTTGTTATATACCATTTCTAAAGCTAGTCTCCTTTGGCAAAATGGAGCACTAATTTTTTATTTTTTTTTTTACAATACACTGCTTGGTGTTTTGCAAGGCCTCAGTATCTTCTCTGATGAAGGCATCTGTTTTACGTAATTAAGGAAGCTGCAGCTATTTACACTGACAACCTCTCAAAGTCCTGGGTTCGCTAATCTGCGACAGCCATACTACCTAATCCCAGGTGAGAGAAGATTCTAGTTTTGCTCATTTCCTTCGAGGCCCAGAGAGGTTCAAGACAACAGTATTACCATGGAATGACTTGAAATATTACCTTTATTTTCAGCCTCTTCCAAATCCTTTTTGTTCGCCAAGAGAATTTCTTCTCTCTGGTCAGTTAGTAAATCAGCAAGACGACAAATAATCTCTGCTCTCTGAAAGAGAAAACAGTTTCTGAACTGACTTCTTACACAAAGTCCATGCTATTTGACATCTGTTCCCCTTCAGTCCCTTTATGTTGACCACATCCTCTCACTGTCTTGACTCCCTGAATACTTGGGGCCAGCCGATTTTTCCACCCTGGACCACACTGAAAAATGAGGCTGAACACTGCTTCAACCTTTACTTTTCTTTTTATTATCTTGCTTTCCATGCCCAGCCTTCTTCACCAAACCCACAATGTTCTTCCTTTAAGACCACCTTGTCTTCTTCAAAACAGATGCCACATTTTACCTACCCAGCTGCAGAGCAGTAATTGTTTGTCTACAGCTCCTCTTTTGCATACACTACACCCAGGAGTGAATGGAGCAAGTTATTCCACTCAATTCTTCAGCAGCTCTGATCACAATTAATTTCTGTGTGATATTCAACGCTATTAAAATTTTTATAAACCCCACATGAAAGCATATATTACTTCATAGCCCCAAGGCACATTATCTTTCTGCTTTTCTCATCTCTTTAAGCATGCTACAATCCAAATGATGCATCTGGCACACAAAGAATAGATTCTTGTCCCAAGGGGCCCATTTGTATTACCAATACATGTGGTAAAGCTTGCCATACATTCACAAGCTTAACAAGTGAGGCCATATTGTTCTGTCACCTGCTCAGGCTGTAGAGCCGCCAGGGTCCTGCCACCAGCTCGAGCCATTTCACCCTGTTGCTCTACTGTAGGACCTGCAAAAAACCCAAAAATATGCTATGCAGACAAAGTAACAGCACACGTGGACATGAACACTAGCCCTTCCATCTTCCAATTCTTCACTCAAAGCAGGAAAGCAGGTACAGCGTCTTAAACAGACACATTCAAGAAATCTGTTGTATGCTAAAACAGGAAAATCTGTACCTGACACAAAAATACTGCTATGGTCCCCAAACATAAAGAGTCATCACAGAGATTCTGTAAGATCACCATGTCAGAGGCAAGTGTGCACCATGTATCAATAAGACTTGAGAAAGGGCAAGAGAACACCAGGATAGATACATCTCAGGGCATGGTAGGCTACTGAAAGAATGGAGACGAACTTTGAGAAGTTTAAGTATCTAACTGAGGAAAACAGAAAGGACTACAAAACAGCATGGGAATGTACAAACAATAATGGAAGCCAAAACCCAATCTGAGTAACAGCTTGCAGAAAAATTGCTTTCCCTCTGTCTCTCCCTGTATGCATTTTAGAAGGGTTCCTATAGAAGAAAGGTGGTGTTTAGGTTTTTTCTTTTTTTCTGGCAGGACCTCAAAGAATGTGTCTCAAACTGAAATGATATCAAACAGGTTACTTCTGTCTCTATTTCAAAAAAAGTCACCAGGTTCAGGTACCATTTCCCCAAAGAGTTCGCAAGTAACTCATGGATAAACAAAGTTGTAATTTTTAACTCTCCTGAAAATGCCTGTAAAACAGATGACTTGAAGGTAATAAATATGACCCGACCTCTATTTAAGAAGGGTCCCATGGAAATTGCCAGAGCAGGAATTCCAATGTTATAGAAAATATCAAGAGGTATAGTGGGAAGTGTAAGAAAAGAACTTGTGGACGTATGATTAATTAGACTTATTTAAGAAGTGTTAAAAAAGCTTTTTAAAGCAAAGTCATACTTTACAAAGTATGGTATGTTTTGGTGTTCTTTGAGAAAAGCAACATGTATGTAAGCAGATATAGCTGATTTTAAAAAGTTACTTGAATTTCTGAAGTGTGTTCTTTGGAAGATAGAAGACAAAGAAAGGATTGGAGTAAACACTTGCCACAATAGCAGAAGAGTGCCAGTGAATTCCACAGAGACTTTTGCTGTTTGCCATATTTCTAAGTGACTAAGAATGGGGTCACAAGATGAAAAGCTTTACTGCCGATACAAATTTATTACAGTGGAACTAACCGAAAAGTGTCACTATCTCACTTTTCCCTAGAAAGCAGCTTTTCAGAGGAGGACCCGGGGGTCCTGGTGGACACCAAGCTGAACACAAGCCAGCAGCACGCCCTTGCCGCAAAGGCAGCTAACGGTGTCCTGGGCTGCCTTAGGAGGAGTGCTGCCAGCAGGCCGAGGGAGGTGATCCTGCCCCTCTACTCAGCACTGCTGAGGCCGCACCTAGAGTGCTGTGCCCAGTTCTGGGCTCCCCAGTACAAGAGGGACGTGGACACTGTGGAGAGAGCCTAATGAAGGGCCGCAAAGATGATGAAGGGACTGCAACATCTCTCATGTGAGGAAAGGCTGAGAGAGCTGGGACTGGTCAGCCTGGAGAAGGCGGCTCAGGGGAGATCTCATCAGTATGTACAAATACCTGAAGGGAGGGTGTAAAGAAGAAGATGGAGACAGGCTCTTTTCAGTGGTGCCCAGTGACAAGACAAGAGACAATGGACACAAACTGAAACACAGGAGATGCCTCCCATCAGGAAGCACTTTTGCACTGTGAGGATGATTGAGCACCGGCACAGGTTGCCCAGGGAGGTTGTGGAGTCTGCATTTTAGGAGACATTCAAAAGCTGTCCGGACACAGTCCTGGGCAACCTGATTGAGCAGGAGGTAGGGCCAGATGACCCCGTCATCTGTCATACTGTCCCTTCCAACCTCAGCCAACCTGCAATTCTGTGATTTCCTCTGCAGCCAAGTCACTAGGCCATGAAACAGCAAGTGTAATTCAAACCAGATAAACATGAAGCAATGTAGAGGGGAAAAGGAAAATCAGACCTTAGTATTGTAAAAAATAATACTATGAAAACAACATGTCAGTGAACATCAACATCAAAAACCAAACTAAATGTTTGGAATTATTAGAAAAGGCCTAGAGAACATAACAGAAAACATCATCAGTCTTATCAAAATGCAGCTAGTCCTGCCATCTCATAAATTAAAGCTTCATTTGCATCTTGAATGCTATGTGAAATTTTTATTTTTGCCCATCTCAAAAAGGCCACAATAGAATGAAAACAGTTTTGAAAAGAGAAACAGCGATGACTAAGTTTTTGGAACAGCTTCAGTACAAAATGTCTAAGACCAAACCTCTTTCACATGGAAGAGAAATGATGAGGGGAAAGACGATGTCTCACACCTTCAAAGTTGAACAGGGGTTGATCACCCATAAAGGCAATAGGGGCATCAAATGAAGCTACCAGGAAGAAAATTCAAAGCCTTCCCCATCCTCCCAAACCCAAATTAAAGCAAGCAGTTCTTCACATAGTTCTAGCTCCAGAGTTTACACACAGTACCTAGTTAAGTTTCTTGACTATTGTGACACAAAGCCCTGTGGATGCTAAGTCTTTCTATGGGTTCAAAGAATGATTCGACAAATTCATACAGGAAAACCACTGAGAATTATTATACGCAAAGAAATTCGCTTGGCTTAAAGTGCAAGTCAAAATTATCACTCTGTATTTGTCCTATTCTGCTAAGGTCACGGATCTTTGGTCTGACTTTCTCCAGTGATTGTTCACTGTCCCAGCAATGCAGTGGCAGGAAAACACTCCTACCTACCATACCAGAAGACTGAGTCGTAAAAGGAATTTATGATAAGAAATAAAACTAAACACTATCTTAGTTCAGCAGCACATTCTCTGTCCACATTTTCACACTGAAATCTTCAATACTAGATGATAACCGCTAAGGCTAAAAATGGTAAAAATTCTACTCATTGCGTTCTTCAAATGAAAGTCTGATGCAGCAGTTTATCAGCTGGAGGGAACCAGAACAGAGGATTCAACATTTTCTATTCGTACTTTAGAAAATACCTTTCAAAATCCATTTCTCAAGCAGAGTATGGTTTCCCAGTTATTGCACAGGTCTAGCCAAATTTTAACTCTAACCTTTCAGGAAATCTCTACAACTTTCAATGAATACACTACCTCTGTACTCACCTGCAGGTTTTACCTCTGAAAAAAAAGTTCCAACTTTTTTCCCTTCCACAATATCTGTGATGACATGACCTGAGATCTTTGGGTGGGTTCCATTTGCAATCACTACAGATGTGCCTCCTTGGAGGGCCCACAGAGCTGCTTTCACCTACAACGAAGGATAGAGCCAGTTCCAGGAAATTCACTTGTTACTTACACCACCACTCTCAACAAGACTTCTTGCTCCACTTTGGTCTCCAAATTGATCACTTATTCTTTCAAAGAGCATTCAACACACTTCAGGAGTTTCCATAATGTAGCATTGAATGAGATCAGGTATTTGTGCTTTACCTTCCCTTCCTTAACCAGCTGCCACTTTATGAGCACACTTCAAGTTTTCCTAACAGCCTGCTTTTTTCAAGACTTCTGCAAAGGCACTTTGGTCATACGTTCTTTTTCACCATTACCTTATGTTGCAAGTTCTTCTTACTGTTTGAAGAAACCCAATTTTCTTTTTTGAAAAGATTCTGTTGCCACTTTCCCTGACATTGATTAGCCATCAATAATTAATCCCCTTTAAGTGACCATGTGATGTACTGCAGAGCACTGTTCTTGCTCAGGTCTTAGCCATTACCATATAACATTAAAATATTATTCAATACCTTTAGCTGTCTGAATTACTCCTTTGAAGTTTGATGAGTCTAAGCACTCCTCATGGGTCTGGTTAAGATGTAGAGATATTCTCATTGTTTATAACCCTTTGGTGAAGCTATAAAGTTTGCTGAAGAGTAACTTAGGTTTCCACACAAAGTTTTTACCTATTTTGTTCACATTTCCTGTTCATGTTCTCATTGTAATTTTTATTTATTTGCTTCTACTTTTTGCTTGGATGTATGCCCATTATCTTAATAGTTGTTTCTTTCACTAGGCTCCATTTGAAGACTTTGCACTTCTTCGGTTTTGAATTATATGCTTTTTATTTGACATTCTTCACCCTTTTTGTTGTTATTTTGGAGGAAGATTCTGTAAGTATAGCATTTAGGAGTCATCTTCAAATGTCAGGACTGCAGCATACTAAGCAATGTATAGAAGCAACACGCATAAGATCTGAGATAAGAAGGAAGTCTGAAACAAGAACAATCTGATGTTCACAGACAGATGGAAACTGAAATCAATGATATTAGCAGATCACCTGTGTGCTAAAGGCTGTCATGGAGGGTTGGTGGGGAGGCAGGCATCATGATCAACATGAGCTCTATGAAATTTAGGGGCAGTATCTTTGTAGGCATTGCCCTAACATGAAGGACAACATGAGCTCTCTTTCTGAATGTCAGTGTTGGCATACTGAAGTTTGCTTAGTCCTTCTACAGAATGTTAAGTTTACAGCAGGATTACCTTATTAGTAAGGGTCCTTTGAAATCCCCATGTATTGATTAGTCCTAAGATTAGCCTCTATCCACACACCTGAGCCATTCTTTAAGGCATCACAACATGATTTCCCTAAGATCTCCCCGCCTCCAACATTTCACTGGTTCATGCCAAAATACAAAAACACAAACCCAAATCCCAGATGTTACCTGCTGAAGAGGTACTGCCTGTGGTCTCCTTAGTTTCTTTTCCCGATCAAGGTATGGGCATCATTATCCCACCACTATATTTAATTACATGTCATTTATTTTACTGCAAAAGCTTCTCTGCTTCCTCACTTCTACACTTTCCTAATATGGTTCTACAATTAGGTATTACTCCATATTCACCAGGAGATGCCACCTGTCGGATATGACTATCACATCAAATTCGACTACCACAAGACCATCGACTGCTCCATTTCTGCTCACATTTCATGCTGATAATCAAGATTTGTACTTTGAGCTATGATCTGTTTATTCTATTATTGATGTTACAGTTTTCCAGAAATATCACCCAATTCTCAACTGCAACAAATTTTTGTTACAACAGCAGCATTGAGATTTGCCTCTATGCGACTCAGATTTAAAGATACCAAATACCTCTAACAGGTTATTATTATTTTTACAATACAAGTACTTTCTGACCTTGGCAGCTTTCCCTTCAATACCTGGAATCATTTAAACTATTTCAGAAGCCAGATCAAGGGAAAGCTGTTGCTACATGAGCTCTATACATCCCATAGTTACAAACAGAACACTCAAACTCCTCCTCCTTTTGCCACCTTCCAGTCCATGCTCTGATACTGAAGTATGCCTTACCTGAATCTTCAGAAAAGGAAATATAAGATAACTGGTGAAGAATTTCACTTTGGTCTTTCCCTGCTTAGTCAAAATCTACTTCAGTTCTTACAAATAACCTTCCAGAGGTGTCCTTAGGAAACCCACATCAACTAGTACTGCCGTAGTGCATATCCCAGCATCATGAGAGACATGCTGAAGTCTCACACCACACCCATGTTTATGCACTCACAGCAATGAATACTGAGGGCATCTGAATGTACACAGCACTAAAAACCATTGGCCCTCCTACCCCTACTATCTTGTACTCAAGAACTACAGTACCTTTGCCTCCACCAATATATCCTTCAGAAGCAAACAGCACATGTACAAACTCAGGAGACAGAGGTATCATATCAGATTCAAGTGACAGGGATTCCCAACGTCTTTGGATTATCACATAAGAAAGAAGTGGGGACCGACTCTTGTTTTAATTTAAAACACCAACTTAGTACAGTTCCAAATGTCACATTTTACAAACTACTGGAATGTAATTCATTAGTTGGTCTTTTCAATTCACACGGATTGAAGAGAGAAGCTGAACGAACGCATACACCGTTCCAGGGCACTCACAGAATAACTGATGCTGGAAAGGATCTCTGGAGATCATATAGTCTAACCACCTGCTCAAAGCAGGGTCAACTAGAGGAAGTTACTCAAGATACCATGCAGTCAGGTTTTGAACGTCTCCAAACATTTGAGATTCCACAAGCTCTCTCAGCAACCTGCTCCAGTGCTTCAGCAACCTCACCGCAAAATTCTTACATTTCAGTTTAATTTCTTGTATTTCAGTCTGTGCCCATTGCCTCTTATCTGTTCCCTGAATACCACTGAGAGGAGTCTGGCTCTGTCTTCTCTACACCCTCCCTTCAGGTATTTATACACAAACCTTCTCTTCCCTGGGGTAAACGGTCCTAAGCTCTCAGCCTCTCATAGTGTGACAGATGTTCCGACCCTTTAATCATATTCATGGCTCTCTGTTGGATTCACTGTAGTACGCCATGTCCTTCTTGTATTGCGGTGTCCAGAACCAGACACAACTCTACAGATGTGGTCTTACTAGTGCTGAGTAGACAGAAATAAACATTTCTCTTGACCTGCTGGCTATGTTCTTTCTAATGCAACCTAGGATGCTGTTGGCTTGCTTTGCCCAAAGGGCATATTCCTAGCTCACATTCCACTTTGTGTCTCCCAGGACCCCCTACATCGTTTTCAGTGAACCTGCTTTCCAGCCAGTCAACTCCCCAGCCCATACCAGTGAATGGAGTTGTTCCTTCCTAGGTGTAGGGCTCGGCATTTCCCGTAATTGAAATCGGTAAGGTTCCTGTCTGCCCATTTCTGTAGCCTGTCAAGATCCATCTGAACACCTGCACAATCACCTCGTCTATCTCCCTTTCCACATCTCCCTTTCCTTCCCAATAACAAAACCAATGTTCCGTATTTCTACCTTGGCTTCCATGCCTCCCATTCCCACTCGGGATTTGGTTCCAAATGTTACAGACTGCTGGTCTCCTGGGTAGAATATGTCAATGAGCTTTGCATCATCAGATCCTGGAGGGCTGTCAAAGAGTCCTGAAATAAATAATAAAAATCTGTTAGTGTTATATACCCTCATCTCCAAAGTTCACCCATGAAAAAAGAAAAAAAAAAATCCATGAGGCTGAAAAGCTGTATTCCACTTTACAGCATTGAAAACTTTCACCAAACCCTGCTTTTTGTGGGACTGAAAGCATGAAACACTTAACAGGCAGACTCAAGAAGCATAGCTTTACCAAAAGCATAATGAATAAGAAACTGAAAACCCGCATGCTGAATAGCGGCATGCAAGCTGGGAGGTAGAGACATTTGGTTGAGGTTACAGAGACAGTTTACAGCTTTTATACATTCAAAATCAGGGCTTACATATACAAGCCCACAACTGAACAGACAAAGGACAGTCCTCCTCACCAAAATCTCAGATGATATTCTTGAATACTGGGTTGTACAGTGATGAACTGGGCAATTCAGAAATACATAAAAAGGGTAACTAACAAATTCTGCTAAGAAGGAACACAACACTACAGAGATACACTCTTACTAATTTTTTTAAAAATCTAGTAATTTTATGTAACTATGTTTGGAGTTGAATGACACTTTGGTTTACCTAAGATGTTAAACCTAAACTCTACCAGACTTCCCAGAAATTCTATATGAACAAATACTGGCATTACAAATTAGAGGGCACAAGTGCAGACTATTTGTGTCCTTCCTTGACAGGAGAAGACATGCATCATTCCATAAACAAGATGTCACATTGAATGAATAAGCTTGGAGGATGAGGGTGTTGGGTGTTAATTTTTTTTTTACAACTTGTTTTGACTATCGCTTTTATGAGTTGTTCTCAGACAGTCATTTCAGTTAGAATCAGCCATGAAATCCAGCTGAATCTGCTAAAAGAAACTGTGTCTATGGAAAGGCACCTCCTTCCTCCTCACGGCCTACAATATGTCCCAAAGTCCAGGATCCACTGAAAGAAACCCATCTGGAGAAGATGAAAAGGCTATGTGACTTGGGTTATGCGGACTGCACTGATCTGAAACTGGATCCACTACCCTCCTCTCTCTAGAAAAGGAGCTTCAACATCCATCGGTGACAGACTTATGTCACAGCAGCACAGCTTAGAAGAGTAAAGCAGCGTAAGCCAGATGTCTGAGAGACAGAAAAAGCTAGTAAGTTCCAAGTATCTGGAAGGCAATGACCAGGACTTGTAACGTAACCATAACTCACTGAAAGACAGAACCTCCTGCCAGAAGAAACAAACTATTGTAGAATAGTATGTGGCTTATACTCCTGATTCTAAACACACAGCCTTTATCCTGCATATTACTCATGACTATATCATACAATTCTGTGAAGCTAGCAGAAGTACCATAGTACATATCGTATTCTGCGTTCTGGAACAAGTCTCAACTTCACATGCATTCTCACCCACCCAGATTCAACAGTGTGGCAGACACCGTTTGGCTTATGCAACAGCATCAGCATTGGATATATGCCTTAAGGAGTTATGGGGTACATTGTAATTGTCCCTGTAAAAGATATGAACTGAAGAGATCAGCAAAACCCAAATACATAGGTTGGTTTGACTATCTGATGTACTTCAATAGAAGAAGAAAGTAAAGAAATGACTCACAAACCTTCTACATCTGAGAGAACAATCAGGAGATCAGTTTTCATTTCCACAGCCAGTCGTGCTGCCAGACTGTCGTTATCCTTCACACTAATCACCTGCAATGCACATGCATATCAGCAGCACTGGAGGAACTAGGAAATATTTGGCTCCAACATACAAAAGCAAGTTACCTCAGCACTACCAAGTCTTTCTGAGCTACTTTGTTCACACCCATTGGAAACTTAGAAGGTGATCTTTGTGTGAAAGTACATACGCTTTTGGAGTGCAGTAAAGCGGTACCGACATGACAAGCAGTGTGATCAGTACCTGCATTCTCCACCTTGGTGCCCAGTGACAGGACAACAGGTACTAACAGACCCTGCTTTAAGCGGGGGTGCTGGACTACGTGACTTGCAGAAGTCCCTTCCAACTTCAGCTGTTCAGTGAAAACCAAACTGGGCATGCTTGCTTTTGGCAGAGCAGACATCATCTGCCCTGCTTTCACCCCACAGCACTGTATCATGCCAGAAGCAGACAGGTCAGCATAGTCTTCCAGTACCCTCTGTCCACATTACTAATTTTGTATGTTTGTTTCCCTGCTGCAGGCTTAGAGGTCCCCAGTTACGGCATTAGTGAAGTACACATTACTGCTGTACCATCTACAAGCAGGATTCACCCCCTTGCAATACTTTACCCACATTTACCCCCTGCAGATCACTATTCGGCTCTGGAGGTGGAACAACAGCATCATTAGTGTTAATTATAGGGACAATATTCATTCTTAGAAGCTCATGCAATGTTCCATTTAAGTTCCGACGCTTCTGTTCATCATGGAAATCCAGGTTGGTGACTAAAATCTAAAAGGAGGAAAATAAATTAATATATACTTAGCCTACCGCTTTTCCTGAGAACAACATCATAAACGTATGTATTAACATATCATAACAGATCAGCCGTACCCTTTGGGTCACTAAAGAAACATAAGCCATGTTTAAAGGATAAAGAATACAAGTGAGAAACACTCTTTGCACAACATTTTCAGGTTTATATGCCTTAACTTCCACTGGAGCCTATAAGGGCCTTTCTCAAGCCGACAGATCACAGGCTCCAAGAATCAACTTATTTAAAAAAACATAAGCAGAACATAGACGCTGATGATAACTACTAAGACCCTAAACAATTTGTAAGATTACTCAAGACACTGCTTTTCCTGTTTTCCTTCCCAGTGTAATGTTTCTACTGCCGCAAGCAGGAGGGATGCTTTGCCTCAAGACTTCTCTTCAGCTCTAGAACTCACTTGCTTTTCTGAAAGAATCTTGGTCTTAAAGCCTCCTGCATGCAGACATCACCCTTTCTTTTTGGTATTTTAAGACAAAAAAACCTCAACTTCTGCTCTGAAGAGACTTTTTTTTTCATTTTTACTCTGCAACTGGACATTTGAGAACTAAGCAAACAACTCCACCACACAAATGTTACAATAGCACTTGGAATCAATGTGTACACTGACTTTTTTGGCATGGGCAATTAATTCTTTTAAATCGAAGGAATGATAGTTGTCTACCGACTTGAACAAGATTATAATCCAGTGCAACCTACAGCGACTGTTAGCTATACTGTAAACATTTTAGTGATATCAGCTATACTGTGTTACAGGAAGAAGTTCCTCCAAGCAAGACTTCATACTAGGCTCCTAAATTAATTAAAAGTGTCTAAACAAATAAGGACTTACAGTTGATGCAATTCTGTATTCTCAGAGTATTTAAGATAAGCAAAGCCTGTTTAAGAGTAGTTCAATTAATACAGTTGCAGCATTCAGTATAGGTTATAGGTAGAAGACGCAGGCTAGGGATAACACCACCCACAAGTTAGAAAGGTTTGAAGAGCAGATGGACAGCAAGTTCTAAGTGTGGATCTGCACTTCTGTCAGCTTTACAGAATGTGTGGCAGTTCAGTCACTTGTGATTTTTAAACCCTCACTTTGGATCACCAACTTTGTCTTTTGTGAATAGACCTTAATAGACCCCCCCCCCCTCCCCGCTGTACATAAGAGCAGGGCACACACCAATTCTAAAAAGAAAAAGCCTATTTGCTTCACCTTGACAATAGATAATTCCATTTCAGAAATACTTAGCAAGGCACTCCTGTATAAGCTACCATTTATGCTAGAATAATAAGCCACAAATGTAGGATGGCAATAGAAATACAAGACTACAGTAAAAATAGCAGCGTATAAAACACGGAAAAAATCCGAGAACAATTCCATCACTGACTGAAGTAGCAAGTCAGTCTAGGAAAGAAGGAATATCTTACTTGAGCCGCACAGATGCTGTACTGTGTAAACATGGCCTCATACAGAGCCATTAGTCCACTCTGGCCAGCTGCTGCACAGGCTCGGGCCTCCAAGACTGGAATAGCCTACAAAGATAAAGAACTGCTGTCAGGCAATGACTTGAGCAGGTACCACCCAACATTCAAGGAAAAGCAGGAATGCCGCCAGTCACTCACCATATCTTTTAGCTGACTCTGGCCTGAATGAAGCGCTTGCCTCACACTCTGAGAAAGCAAGATCTCATGACGCAACCGTTGCTTTCCAAAAGCTACAGCACCACTGGTTACAATCATCATCTCTCGGCCCTGATTTTGCAGCATTGACACCTGTAAGTACAGAACGTAAGAAATAGGGCCTGGAGTATTATCACTGCTAGCATGACAGTTCTGGCTGTTATAACATGCTCACCAGTTCTTGCTGACACAAGTGTTTTGCTTTATCCACGGATGCAGAAAGCAAGGCAACCACCCTCTAAGATACTCCTGCACACCTGCCTAGCCACTTAGGAGCTATGCAAAGGACTGCATGCAATCTATAGCTTCTGCTAAACTTTCTTTTCACAATACTAGTTTTTATGAGAGTCATGCTTGAATTTTCACAATACATATTACATGGTAACATTTCTATACCCCTCGCCCCTCCACCTCCATTGCTACAGATAAGGAAAGATAAGATATGAAAAAGTTGTAGAGTAGCAGCTGGACCTTCCCCCAACCGTCTTATTTGCCATCCATTCCCAAAACTGCCATTATACAGTAACTGAACTCTAGAAGTGAAGAAGCTAACTCTGATAATACAGCTTTTAATTACTTCTTCCTTACATGCATCTGGCCAGATTTCTTTCAAAGCTCTAAAGCTAGATGTCTTACATGAATTTAATTTATTATGTTAACTTTACTTCCCAGAGAAGACATGTCCAGTCCCCCCCAAAAGTCATAATTTCATTTTGAAGAACCAATTCATGAGCTGATCCCATCAGTTTTTCCTAGAAGTAATGAGGTCTCAAGCTTTCTCCTGGAGGAAATCTGCAAATGCTCAGGCAATCAAGAAGGATCTACTCTTTCTGCAGACTTCACAAACTTCAGTGCCACCTTCCCACTAGGTCCAACTAATGCCCCAGTCACGTCTTAGCTATTGCATAAAAATCTCACCCTCTATACTGGGTCTGGCCAAGATGGGAGTTAACTTTCTTCATAAGGGCCTATATAGTGCTGTGTTTTGGATTTCAGGACTAAAACAGTGTTGATAACATGCCGGTGTTTTGCCTATTGCTACATAGTGCTTGCACAGCATCAAAGCGTTCCCTTTTTCCCATGCTGAGCAGCACTTGCACAGCATCAACACTATCTTTTTCCCACTATGTCCCATCACAGCACGTAGGCTAGAGGCTGGGCAAGAAGTTCAGAGAGGACACATTTGGGACAGCTGATGTGAACTGGCCAAAGGGACATTCCATACCATATCACATCATGTTCAGTTAATAAAACCAGGGTAGCAGAATAGGAAAGGGCAGGGGGTTGTCTTCCAAGGTGGCCATCACTCGGGGACTAGCTGGGCATTGGTCTGCTTGTGAGAGGTAGTGAGTGATTGCCTTAGCATCATTTATTTCTTTTCCCCTTTCCTTCAGTTATTAAACTGTCTTTATTTCAACCCCTAGGTTTTCTTACTTTTGCTCTTCCTATTTTCTTCCCAATCCGACTGGTGGTGGGGCAGAGGTGGGGGAGCAAACAAGCATCTGTATGGGTGCTTAGCTGCTGGTCAAGGTTAACTCACCACACCTTTAAACACCTATTTACAGAGTTACATGGTTTATGCCACCACAGCACAGGGGAATGAAAAAGGGAAAGGCCAACACATTGCTTTAAACGGCCATCACTGTTTTTTGCGTTTTTCCTACAATTTTCTGTGCCATCCAACAATCCCCAAGTATCTGAAGTTAAAACAAACATTCCACTTCAGTCACAGAATTACCTGCTCTACAATAGATGCCAGCCTCCCAAGGGCCAAGCCACACTCATCCCCTCGAGTCACAACAGCACTACCCAGCTTCACTACAATCCGCTTTGCATGCTTCAGCTCACTGCGGTGTGCAAATGATTTTCCATGTGCACGGCTGAGTGGCATAGTGATAAATGGGATGTTGCTCCAACAACGGATGGATTCATTCCTTAACCTTTGGTTATGATAAGGGAGATCTGTGGTTAAAGAAAGAAAGAAAAAAAAAATGCAGTTTTAAGCGTTTCATTCAGACTTTAAGCCCTTGAAGTCATGTAACATTTCCTCCCTTTCCAAGGCTAAAGCTCACAATACACACTTCTCAGTGACTAGGAACGAGGAGCTAGCTTTCAAGTCACCAAAATAAAGTGAGAACCAATAATATCTGAGCAGCTCTAACCGTCCCTAAGGTATATAAGGCAATATCCCATGTGTAACAGAGCTTTGACTCTGGGAATCTAGAAGACCAAACTGAAGGACACTGTAAAAAGCCCATACAGCTCACATCAGAAGTAAAAGTACTAGCTTTAAAAACAATCTCCTTTGCCTCACCTCATTAGATACAGCTAGAGAGTTTTCCCATCTGTAGTAGCACAGAAAGCTTGACTCTTAGGGAAGAAAAGAAACACAGCTTTTACAACATCTCTAGGTCAGGTATTTTTGCACGTTGCTCAACTAGGGGCAGCAGAAGGGGGATGATGGATATACAAACTGGAAGTTACCTTCCTACAGGATAAATAGGCATTGGAGGGAGAAGAGACAGTCACAGCATTACACAGGTAAGACACAAGATACGTAAGGCTGGCACTTTGCCCAAGTCAATGAGCTAGGGAACACTTGCCAGCAAAATCCTTCTTTTCAAAATGCCTGCAAAGGTCAGCAAGACCACTATCAGCACAGCAGATTAAAGAGGAGAGCGACTATTAAGGTACAATCACAAGAAACAGTCTGGATCCTTTCTAATTGACAAAGAGGTGGACCCAAAGACATAAAGTCCCAAAGTTAAGCTGAAGAAATGAAGGCAGACAGAAAGCACTTCCAACGTACTTCACATGAAGTATTGCAGAGCCACAGTGAATTGCGTCTGAAGGAGTCATGCAGATAAGAATACATGCAGTCCAAGTGTGTCAACTGGATAATTAACATAATATGGATAAGCCATATTACTTGAAAAGAATTTGAAACCACATTTCCTTATCCTCCATCTAGCTCTTCTTGTACTGCTATTAAGAAACTGTATTAAACCATGTCAACTTTTAGACAGTCTCAAAAATACCAGTGTAGCAAAAAAGATGGAGAACACTTCTGATATAATTACTGAAAAAGTGGCTACTGACACTACACTCTGGAACCAAAAGTGCAACTTAGTCAAAAGATGGCACACATTCATGGAAAAGTTATGGAGAAGATCATACTGGATGCTACTGAAAGGCATATAAAGAACAATGCAATCATCAGGCATAGTCAACATGGGTTCACAAAGGGAAAGTCCTGTTTAACTAATTTGATACCCTATGATAAGGTCACCTGCCCACTGAATGCAGGGAAGATGGTGGATGTAGTTTTTCTGGATTTTAGTGAGGCTTTTGATACTGTTCCTCACAGCATCCTTCTGGACAAGTTGTCCAGCTGTGAGATAAGCAGGTTCACGGTGTGCTGGGTGAAGAACTCACTGGAAGACAGGGCTCAAAGGGTTGTAGTGAATGGGGCTGTATCTGGCTGGGGACCAGTAAGCAGCGGTGTTCCTCAGGGCTCAATCCTAGGGCCAGTGCTGTTCAACATTTTTATCAATGATCTGGATGCAGGAGTTGACTGCACCATTAGCAAGTTTGCAGATGATACTAAACTGGGAGGTGCTGTTGACTCTCTCAAAGGACAAGAGGCCTTGTGGAGGGATGTATAGATTGGAGCATTGGGCAATCATCAATGGCATGAAGTTTAACAAGTCCAAATGCCGGGTTCTGCACCGGGGACAGAGTAACGCTGGACACAAGTATAAATTGGGAGAGGAGTGGCTGGCGAGCAGCCCTGCAGAAAGGGATCTGGGGGTGCTGGTCAACAGCAGGCTCAATGTGAGTCAGCAGTGTGCCCTGGCAGCCAAGAGGGCAAACTGCATTCTGGGGGGCACCAAACACAGCATGAGCAGCCGGTCAAAAGAGGGGATTAACCCGATGTGTTTATTGTTGGTGTGGCCTCACCTGGAATACTGTGTGCAGTGCTGGGCCCCTCAATTTAAGAAGGACGTTTTGGTCCTTGAATGCACCCAGAGGAGGGCAACCAAGCTGGTGAAGGGACTGGAAGGCACGTCCTCTGAGGAGCAGCTGAGGGCTCAGGGTTTGTCTCGTTCGGAGAGAAGGAGGCTGAGGGGCACAGCTTCCTGAGGAGTGGACATGGAGAGGGAGGTGCTGATCTCTCCTCCCTGGCGTCCAGGGACAGGACACATGGGACTGGTTCAAAGCTGCATCAGGGGAGGTTCAGACTGGACATCAGGACGCATTTCTTTACCAAGAGGGTGTTCAAACACGGCAACAGGCTTCCTCGAGAGGTGGCCGATGCCCCATGCCTGTCAGGGCTTAAGAGGCATTTCGACAATGCCCTTAATAACATGCTTTAACTTTTGGTCAGCGCTGAAGTGGTCAGGCAGTTGGACTAGATGATCACTGTAGGGCCCTTCCAACTGAACTATTCTATTCTAGTCAATCCTAACCAATATCTCATCTGAAGATGCAGAGGCTTCTTTACAAATCAGTAAACTGAATCCTATGCCATGGTCAGAGTTACATGATTTTATTTAATCTGTTCAGTCTCTCTAATTTTGATGCTCCATAATACAAAATAGATTCATTTATAACCTAAAGTGACTATTCTGGGTGTTAATTCTGCTGGAGAAAGACAGAAATGAACATAAAAAAGAGAAACTTGTCCTTTAACAATGTTTTAAATAAGTAAATCTTTTGTTCATCAGACACGCAGAAGAAGCTTAAATGATTAATCTTAACTGAGAGCTGCACTAACATGTCACGCATATAAAATTAGAAAATGGAATTTAGCGATGAGTTTCATTTGGCCTTCATTTTCATGAGGGAATACTTGTGAATGTAAATAAAGCCTAAAATACATACGAAAGAACAGGTGAAGGATTCCAATTTAACTGTTCTTTCCAGCATTATACATGACTATATAGTATTTGCCTATCCCACACAGTATGACCAGAAAGGAGTAAAACCAAATTGTTTCCAATTCTCTTGGCTAAAGCTTCAGGGTTTAGAAGGTTCCAAGAAGGCAGCTGTTGAGGGATAACCAGTATTTGAAAAGAAACCACTTATTTTTTCAGAAAAACATGGAAGATGACAATGGTTCTAGGACACGCAGAGAATTTCATTCATCTCTGCTAAAGCCCTAATTGCTAACCTTGCTCTATGACTGCATAAACCTATCTTTTTTAGTCATTTTAGACTGGACTAAGATGTGAAGTCAGCTCCCACGTTACATATGCAAAACACTTCTGGTGATGCAAGCCCATTAACTTGCTTCATATGCAATTAGGAAGAAACTGATATAGCCATCCAGTCAACTTTTTGGACAAATAGGTTTCTAGGCATTCCAGTTTTTATATCCAGTACCTTGTCAACAGTTTCACTTCCTTAATAAAGAAGGAGAAACATATGAAAAAGACTTTAGTATTTGGCACTGCAGATCCTTTTATGAAACCTGCACGAGGCTTGCTTCTCGGGAGTAAAGAAGCAGAATTTCAAAATAGACAAGCTGAACAGGATCACGACAGAAACAGTGGACAACAAAAGAAAACTGTGATAAATGCTCAATTCAGCTTTAGAATGCAACTGATGAAGTAACCAGAGTTGTTCCAATACTGGATACTGACTACTGTCAATACTAAGGAATAATTTTCAGTGTTAACTGAGTAGTTTACTGACTTCGGAAAACACGGAATATTTAGAAATACTACAAATGCAGAAGTCAACAGAACTATAGCTCAGAAAAAACAAGTTTAGCATTTTAAAGATCTCAACATTTATTAATTCATATAAATATCAACAAAAGAGAACTGTTAACACACAGACCAATGGGAAATTAATCTTGCATGCAACAGTAAACAGTTAATCTCTTGATCTAATACAGTCTATCTGTCCTTGCCTTCTCTATTTCAGACCACTAATCAAATAGACAGTGAATGGTTCTCTCAAGTTAGGTTTTCAGGGAACAACTATTTACAGGGCACTGATGTATTTACACTCAGGTTTCCTGCAAGCATCTTTCCACTTTTATCTAATCTGAATAAATTTGAGCTTCACACCTTGTTTTACTCAAGACATCCGTGGGTTGAAAACGCAAATGGGGGAGCAGACATAAACAGATCTTGTTTTCCAGGAATGCATGAGGTTGAAATAAAGAACTTTTACAGTAGCAGTACTTTCACAACTGATATTTTTTTGCTTGAAATGCACGTCAGAATGAAAAATAGCCCCCTCAGACACCAGGTGAATATTATTGAGTTAAGGGAGAAAGTAAATTTAAGAAAGTAGAGCACTCCAGAGGTTGCAAGTTTTGAATGATGTTAATGAGGTGATTTTCCTTTCAACATAGGAAAGAGTATAGGCATGCCCAGACACATACTGACCAACATTATTAGAAATGTGTGCTTTCTCTCATACATACATAAACGGGAAATGGCTGCGATGGCATGTGGCGATAACACAAAGCACCATCCAGGGGAACGGACAAGGGGGCTCAGAGCAGCTCGACACAACATTTTGAGATGCCTTCTGCAAATCAAGGATATCTGTAAGTTAAAAGGAAGGGAGGAAGGTGGAAAACTGGTTAAATATCAGTGAATTTCCATCTGTATCTCTCTCCTCAACCAGCCCCCCACCCCAACTCCTCTTTGTCCTGTACAGTCTTAACGCAATTTCCTTGTGCAAGAGACAGACAGTCCAGTCTCTCCATTTTGCAGAATTCTCAGACTGTGACTTAGAAGAACTGAAGGCCCCTGTTCCCTGCCTGCTGGCAGAAGATCATTATTAAAGATCAAGAACAAAATGTGGTTCCCCAAGAAGGGAAAACATTATTAGTGGGTGTATCTACAATGGAGAAGAGTCCTAACTTTGTCCACAGGGAAGCCTGGAAGAAAAAAAAATAAATAAATATAGAGAGGTTGTATCATACAGACTTCTCTGTACACCCCACAACAGAGCATCTACTATACTTATGAATCTCAGCCCTACTCAATATAGAAAATATGCTGACTCACTTTTCCCTGAGCACTACCAAATGACAAAATGTTAACCATGATTACAAGTAAGGCAACAATTTCAAAGGTATTCAGCACTAGTTTCCCTTGACTGAACTTGTAAACACTCAGGATTCTTGCAAGTCAAAATCCACTAAAGCAAGCACCCAGCAAACAAGGGATACACAATTAGCCATTTCCTAGGACAGATCTAGTTGAAGTAATGCATCTAGTATCACAAAGGAAACAAAGGAGATTAACAAGAATCCAGTTCTCCCAGACAGCGCCTAAGCCATGAAACCCCTCCTTCCCCTTCTACAAAATTTTGCTTCCTTTACTTGCTTTCAATCCATCCCTCTGCACCATTGGAATAGAGCAAACAACATTGCACAAGCTGTGGTAGGGAGAAGGTACTGAAGAGAGGACAAGGAGAGCTCATAGTAACTGCATTGGAAGACTGCTATTACAAATACCATGACAGTTATAGCACCTGGCAGTTCTGGCATACATGTACATGAACACTTCAAGTTGCTTCATTACCCCACACCAGTGTATTGTTATTATACCTCATTATAATCCTTACCAAAATATACACCTCTACATAAGACAAGGCAGCCACCAGCAGATAATGGCTCTCCTGTTTTGTCTAGTAAAGATTACATAGCATGGCTTTTTAACAATATTAATCTTCAACATCCCTCCAGTTCTGTACTTCATCTGAAATGGCAGTTGTGACCACTGCCAGGTTGAGGCAGACAAAGGACTCAGAGCAGATGATACAACTGAGCAAGTAGTCCAAGCTCTCTTCTCATAACAGGGCAAGCTTAAAGGTGAACAGTACCAACTAGACATTCCCTCTTTGAACCCTTATCAGGCACCTCATGCACCTGCCTCTGGGGGGCACAACAATTCCCACTGTTCATATGTCTGGCTGTCTGACCCTTCCACCTTGAAGTCCAACCCTAGCATCTACTGTCAGCCGTCATCTTCCCAGCAGGGTCTCAGTTCTGTCTCAGAGGAATGGCCAAGTCCAGCAGCTCCTGACAACCTGAACTGGCAAACAACAGGTCTTTTATCCAGAACCCATTCCACCACAACTATCCTGAGTGGAACTGCCTGTTCCTCTTCAGCTTCCTTCACAGACCAGCTCCCTTAGGGAAGAGAACCAGGCACTCTACCTGAAGTTTCACCCCCAGACATTTCCTGTTACAACCTCTTCTGTCAGGCCTTTGATTCCCACCACAGTAATAACCTTCACCTGGTGTTGCACTGTCACTAGAATATAGACCCATACTAGCTAGATCAAGCTGTGTTATGTCCTTAGTTGCTCCTATTGATCTGCCAGAGAACCACTTCACATTCCCACTACAGGGCTGCTTGCAACTAAGAGCAACCTTGTCACTCTGGAAGACTGCCTCCTGCTTCCCTTCACCAGAGACAACTTCGCTAAAAGTGAGCAGACAGTGAGCAGTGAGAGGTGGCAGACAGTGTGGATCTTTTGAAGAAAAAAGATTAGAAAGAAATAGCACATTTTTGCAACTAGCTTATGAGAAAAGGCAAGGAGACTAAGTTAACAAGACGACAGAAATGGAAATTTTAAAGCAGCAGCAGACATGAAGAAAATATGTGAAATGGGAATGACACTGCCAGAAAGCATAGACAGGGCGCAGGGCATACTGTAAATTACAAGCTTTCTTTCAGGCTAGTCTGAGGCTGCAGAACAACTCCTTTCTCTCCTCTTACTCAATCAAGGATTTAAAGTTACTTTCAATCCTCATTTTCCATTCCACTCCCATTTCCATGCCTGGAATGGTTCTGGTCTTCAGTAACAAACCAAAAAAAGGTACATAATTTTAAAAAAATTAATTAAAAAAAATTAAAAATTAAAACTAAAATAATAATAATAATTAAAAAAATTTTAAAATCTGCCTTACTTGGAGGGGAGGGAGCAATAAAAAGAAATGCAAAATGCATTATTCAGGTATTTCTCCAAGACTCTAGCAACAGCTTAAAAATTTATGTTTTTTTCATTACTAGGAAGACCTACTCCTTCCAAACTAGTCTCCAAACCTGACTTTTAAAGATATCATTCTCCCATCATCTCTTTAAATAATAAAAGTTATCCTTATATTATCACTCAAAGAAAGCAATACTATTGGCTAGTTTTTATTAATTTATTATCTCCATAAGAGTTGTTAAACAACACAGTACATTTAGATTCTGCTCCAGATCAGTGTAAAGAGACTTAGTCACCTTACCAAGCAATCAGAGGTCTCAAATCCTAAAACTGGTGCCTTTTAACAACAACAATCTATAACACTGATTTTTCAGTCTGTTGGCTGCAGACCCATGGGATGTCCACAGATATTTGCAGTGAGTTGATAAAATAAAACTAAATAAATTTTTTTCACAGTTTTATATATAAAGGCCAATATCTCAACTAAGTGTGAGGACATTCCACAAGGGAAAAAAAATCTGGAAAACAAACTCCTATAGAAAGAGCTAAACTGTACTACACTTAAGCAATTAAGCAGAGAGAAATCAAGTTCCAAGGAAATACACATAATTTCAATGAAGCAAGTCTTCACCATAACACAAATAAGTCCTCTGTAACATTCAGGGGTTTTGTTATTTAAGCAGCTTTGTTACCTTAAAATGAAAACTTTTGTAAGGAAAAAAAAATATATCTGCAGTTCTTAATGCAAACTCAAAACCAAGAAACCTTCCCAGAGGGAAGCCAGCTGAGAAGAACTGACTAAAAACAAGCTTCAAATAAATTGTCTTTAGAACAGTCTGCAAATAGCTTTGCCCAGGTTCTACAGAAGTTATACACACAGACAACAGGCAATTCAAAGCAACACGTACCATGCAATTCTTTTCTACCAAGAATCCATTCCAGCAGGACAGCGTGGTCGCAGCAGCCTGCATCTATTGACGCTGCCTTGTGCAGCAGAATAAAACCCTGTTACTGGCCTGTCAGAACTGTTCTGGGTACCTCAAAAGATAGCATCTGTGGACGTTGAGTATTGTTCCATTTTGCTATGCCTCGTCTATAAGTATGCGAAGCAGCACAAGCAGGGCTGTATAGCACCAGCACTAGAGACGGGACTAGTACCTCCAACTGCCTGCCCTGGGAAGTGCAAGCGGAGGAACCGAGCGATTCACACCGGGAGCAAGCAGCAGAACCCACTCAGGCACAGACAGCGAGTTCAGCTTCACAAAACGCAACGGCAGACAAATGGCTTGCCGCACATTTATCACTGACACCTCCAGGCGTCACTCCTTGCCTCAGCACTTGGAGCCACCAGGATTTCCGTACCTGACCCCTCCTGCTGAAGCTGCGACAGATGTCCACGGGAAGCAGCACCTGCGGCGGCACCAGGACCGCGACGCGACCGCGCTCCCGCCGCGGCGGGCGCGGCCAGACCAGCTGACCCGCCGCAGCCAATCCCCGGCCTCCCGGCAGCGGGCGCCACATCAGCGCGGCGCGCAGGCACCCAACAACCACGGCCGGCTGATGTAACCTCCGCGGCTCCAGCCTCATCCCTCCCACCAGCACGCTCACCTTCCCGTCCTGCTGTCCCAGCAGATGATGTAATTCTACTCCACGTTGCAGCACAAAATCCAGGGCTTTACAGGTTGGAGCATTAACAACTGTTTTCCGTCTAGTCCCAGACTAGTCCAGACAGCCCTCCCCGCAGCACAGGCTGCCTAGCCATCTCCAACATCCAGCTTCCCTTGACCTTGATTCTCCCTGTTCTCAGGTGTTTGCAGTCTGATGCAGACAGCAGATGAAAGGGAGCTGTAGACAAACTTTAGGGAGTGGTTTTACTACCTCTGTAGGCCCTTTACCGCCTTTGTTTTCTCCACTGTAGCCCACACCCTTCCACAAGGACAAGAGTCCTGGCTTTGCTCTTCACCTATCCCCCACATGGCATTTGCATTCACTTCTAAATTAAAACAAGTGTACTCTTCACTGGGTGAAAAACTGGCTGGATGGACGAGCCCAGAGGGTTGTGGTGAATGGGGTGAAATCCAGTTGGCAGCGGGTCACAAGTGGTGTTCCCCAGGGCTCGGTGTTGGGCCCGGTTCTGTTTAATATCTTTATCAATGATTTGGACGAGGAGATCGAGTGCGTCCTCAGCAAGTTTGCAGATGACACCAAGTTGGGAGGCAGGGTCGATCTGCTTGAGGGTAGGGAGGCTCTACAGAGATCTGGACAGGCTGGATCCATGGGCTGAGGCCAATTGTATGAGGTTCAACAAGGCCAAGTGCTGGGTCCTGCACTTGGGTCACAACAACCTCATGCAGCGCTATGGGCTTGGGGAAGAGTGGCTGGAAAGCTGCCTGGCAGAGAAAGACCTGGGCGTGCTGGTTGACAGCCGGCTGAATATGAGCCAGCAGTGTGCTGAGGTGGCCAAGAAGGCCAACGGCATCCTGGCATACATGTGGCCGGCAGGAGCAGGGAGGTGATTCTTCCCCTGTATTCGGCACTAGTGAGGCCACACCTCGAGTATTGTGTTCAGTTTTGGGCCCCTTGCTACAGGAAAGACGTTGAGTTGCTGGAGCGTGTCCAGAGAAGGGCAACCAAGTTGGTGAGGGGCCTGGAGCACAAGTCTTAGGAGGAGCGGCTGAGGGAACTGGGGTTGTTCAGTCTGGAGAAGAGCAGGCTGAGGGGAGACCTTATTGCTCTCTACAACTAGCTAAAGGGGGGTTGTAGTCAGGTGGCTGGAGATAGGACGAGAGGAAATGGCCTCAAGTTGCAGCAAGGGAAATTTAGGTTAGATATTAGGAAAAATTTCTTTACTGAGGGTTGTCACACATCGGAATAGGCTGCCCAAGGAAGTGGTTGAGTCACCATCCCTGGAGGTATTCAAAAAGTGCGTAGACGTAAAAAGTGTGTTACTCCATAACATGGTTTAGGGGGCATGGATGATGGTTGGACTCGATGATCTTGAAGGTCTTTTCCAACCTAAATGATGCTATGATTCTAAGAGACTCATAGAATCATTTAGGTTGGAAAAGACCTTCAGGATTATCAAGTCCAACCGTAAGCCTAACACTGCCAAGTCCACCATTAAACCATGTCCCTAAGTGCATCTTTTAAATACCTCCAGGGATGGTGACTCCACCGCTTCCCTGGGCAGCCTGTTCCAACGCTTCACAACACTTTTGGTGAAGAAATTTTTCCTAATATCCAATCTCAACCTCCCCTGGTGCAACTTGAGGCCGTTTCCTCTCATCCTATCACTTGTTACTTGGGAGAAGAGACCAACCCCCACCTCGCTACGACCTCCTTTCAGGTAGTTGTAGAGAGCGATAAGGTCTCCCCTCAGCTTCTTCTCCAGACTAAACAGGCCCAGTTCCCTCAGCTGCTCCTCCTAAGACTTGTCTCCAGACCCTTCACCAGCTTCATTGCCCTTCTCTGGACACACTCCAGCACCTCAATGCCTTTCTTGTAGTGAGGGGCCCAAAACTGAACACAGTCTTCAAGGTGCGGCCTCACCAATGCTGAGTACAGGACAATCACTTCCCTAGTCCTGCTGGCCACACGATCTCTGATAGAAGCCCGGATGCTATTGGCCTTCTTGGCCACCTCAGCACACTGCTGGATCATATTCAGCTGGCTGTCAGCTGTCAACCAACACCCCCAGGTCCTTTTCCACCAGGCAGCTTTCCAGCCACTCTTCCCCAAGCCTGTAGCGCTGCATGGTGTTGTTGTGGCCCAAGTGCAGGACCCGGCACTTGGCCTTGTTGAACCTCATACAATTGACCTTGGCCCATGGATCCAGCCTGTCCAGATCCCTCTGTGGAGCCTTCCTACCCTCAAGAGGATCAACACTCCCACCCAACTTGGTGTCATCTGCAAGCACTCTTATCACTGCAATTAGCAGAAACCGTAAATCTACAGTTTCTTATCTTCAAAGACACTACAAAATTCATAGTATTTCCTCAGTTCAACTCAGATACTAGTTATACTGTCTTCTGCCTACACCTATTTTACCACTGTTATATTCCTATTTACCTATTAGAATTCAAACAAATTCCAACAGCACTAATTCTCATGTTGTTACAAGACAGTATTTGGTTTTTGTTTAGTTTGTGGGATATTTTTGTTTGGAAGGTTAGCTCTCTCTCTCTCTCTTTTTTTTTTTTTTTTTTTTTTTTTTTTTTTTTTTTTTTACATCTTTAACACATCACCTTCTGGGATCAGGAAGCAATCTTCTCTGAAAGTTTCACAGCTGTGGAGAAAACCTCATGAAGAGTGAACAATATTCAAGTAGTCAGTTTAGAGTTCAAGACACTTGCAAAAACCTCAATGTCTCAAGAATTAATAGAAGACCCAACTCACAATTATCTGACATTAAGATTTCACTATCTCCACATAAGGGAAAACAAACCAACCCCCCCAAACCCCCCAAATAAATATAAGGTCGTTCACTTCATTAGAAGACTATCTGGAGATCTCCACTTTGCAAGAAGTGGAATTTGTTTTAATCATAGCACACATAGGCCCTGCTCTCCCCTCTTCCCCACTCCAATTATTAGCAAAGATAAACCTAGTGTGTATAATTGCAGACTAAAGACAACACTAACACCAGAATGTTGGTCACTCACTCACAAAAAAGACAGAACAGTGATTAAAGATGTATCATAGCAGCTGATTTTTTTATGTTAAGCCAAACCTTCATTTTGATTTTTAAACAGTTAACAAGAAACAGGAATGCCCTCATTTTAGGCTTACATGGCCAATTTTTAGCACATGCAACTTCTTTGAACTGTGCTTCCAGAAAAAAAAAAAAGCAACAGATTCCCCTCAACCCCTGCAGATACTGAGGAACTGCTTTTCTTTTTCAGACACTGAAATAGAGGAAGAATTGGCAAGAGAAAATGAACAGCAACTAAATGGGTACTTTCATTTCCCACATGAAACCAGTAGTTTTTATGGAAGGATGCTTGTTAGTGGCAAAGAATCCTAGATTTCCTACCTGGTCAGCAGTTATTTACCTCAGTGTACAGCAAGCGTAGTAGGAAGTGAGCAATGGAAAACTGTGGTTTCAGATAGTTAAGGGCAGTGAACACCTTGAGTAATCTTAAAGAGAGTTCCATCTTAGAGAAAAAGCATGGAACCATCCTGATGTTATTAATAATCTGTGTAGGCAGACATGCTACAGTCCACCTTCAGTCCTAGACACAACTGCAACAAACATAGGTGTATCTCTGTGCAAAGACTTTTTTCCCCTCACCTAATTAAGAAAAAAAAAGTAATCTTGATGAAAGCAGCTACTCTGATTTATAAGTGAGGAACATAAGGACACAGGTTAATTTAATCAAGCACTAGCCCTCACCAAGAAACCTCAAGATAGGGTTAGTTAGCACCTTTCAAGCACTTCCTTCATCCTAACATCATCTCCCTACTCTTGCCTGGATCAAATGTGGCTACTTTCTTCTACCACCTGTTTTCAGCACTGAGCAGCAGGTTCCACCAGCTGTTAAGGATAAAGATGACAGAATTAGCATCCCAATTCTGTTCCCATTTCACTATGGCCATCAAATTAAGGTTGTACAACTGCCAGAGATCACTCAGGAAAAGCAATGGAGACTGAATAGAAATTTTGTAATAGCTATGGTTAAGTAGAGTGACAGTAGTACTGCTAAGCAACAAGATGCAAATCAAGTACCTGGACACATGTTCATATCCAGGAGAAACTGTAGCCAGGGAAATGCAAGGATAGAATGAAAAGAATTCTGAAAAATGTAGACTGAAGTTGGCACTCTTGTTTAATATTTGTTTAGTATTTCAGGAGAAAGACTGACTTCCACATTTACTACCCTGGGTGTCAGCCTCTCTTCCAGAACCTCTTACAGAAATTTTAGTTGGTTGCACTTTTTTGCCCTACTAGTTTTTTTTATTCATACCCTCCATATCCAAAGCCCCATTGTGGAACCTCTTCAACAACTGCCTTCTGGCAATGGTTAAGCCAGCCATTTACAACTTCCTAAGAAAAACTAGAGAATATTCACCAACGGTAGGATTTATTTCTAAGACCCTGTCCTCTCATTTCTCCAAGAAGAACACCACTCAAAACAGCATTCATCAGCATCTCAGCCTCAGGGAACTGTGCATGCTCAGCTCAGCATTCCCTTCAGTTTCTTATTTTTAAGCCATTTGCCTTTACGTACCTTTCCTTTTTTATTCTCTGCCCTCACAATGTGTTGCCCTCCTCTTTTGGGGTTGGGGAGAAACAAGATGGCATTCAGTTTCTATAAAGCATAAACTGACACCCAAATCCTAATGGGGAAAATAAGACATAAAACAAAACACATCAGTAGAACAGCAGTCTGTCAGATGACCAGATAAAGTACATGGGCAGGACAAGAAAGCAATTAAAACTACCTGAATACCCTCCTGGTCTCCAGCTTTGCATGGCTCTGAGGCTATTCACCTTCTCCATACCACTCACAATTTTGCAGGCTTGTAGTGCACCCATCCTCTCATTCCTCCCTCTGCTGTGATGCTCAAGTTTTCCCTAAACAATTCTAGCACCAGAAGTGCACCAGTTTTGCCACCCCTCCTACTCGAAGCTGCAGTTCCCACCCCCTACAGAAAACAGCTTGATCATGGTAATATTCTGCTCAGAGACCAACTGACCCACCCATCTATACAATCATGTGAGTACTAGTACCAGCAAGAGAGAAGCACAGCAACTCCTTAGACTACACTGCCACTAACAAATCAGTACAGGATGCTCTTGCTCTCCTTGTATCAAGGCTATTTCATATATACAGTCATCTCCATTGGTCTTCCTCCATCTCCGCAGTTATCCTAAACAGAGTACAGCATATCACCCAAAGGAGAGTCCAGAACTGCACAGAGTACTCAAGTTTGGACAAAGCAAGGATTTACACAGTGGCATGGATGGTCTTTTATTCTGCACTTCATTCCTTACCTGATAATTTCTACCATTCTATTTACTTTTTGATTTTTGCTAACGACAACCTGGAACTGACTTTTCAGAGTGTCATCCACAGTGACTCTCAGATGTTTTCTTCCCTGGATGCTGCAGAAAAACATAAAAATACCATTGCTTTCATGTTCCTACTAATACAACGTGCAACAAGAGCAGCTGAAAAATTACGAAAGCTAAGCCTGAAAGATGTTCACTCTGCTATTGAATACACTTCTTATAACAATGCTGGAAAAGAGTAGCTTAGAAGAGGAAGGCAGTACAGCAAACAAACGAACAAATCAGTAAAGCAGTTAACACAAATTATTCACCATCACAAATACAGAAAAGGTAACGTACTTTCTAAAGTGATTAAATATAAATACTTTACTATAGGACAGGGAAGAAGAAAACTTTATTTTAACCCTTTATAAATTGCTTCTCAGTGTCATCAAGACCAATTCTGAGAACAGAAAGAAGGTAAACACTTCCAAGTATCCATCATTTTTTATGGTACAGAGTCAGCACAGGTATAAGCATTTATGGAAGTATTTTAGTTATTTTTCATTTAAGAAACTAAAGCTGTTCCTGACTTCATAGTGTAGGGACACTTGCCAAAGGCTTTTGGAAAACTGTGTAAGGTTTGCTCATTAAGTCTCCTTTATCTATAGTTTTATTACTTCTCTCAGAGAGCTATCAGGTTTCTTAAAAAAAAACTCTAATCTGATCCTGCTGTATCTTCTGTGAACAAACACTAAGCAAACAACACAGGCTTATCACCAAGAGTCAGGTCAAAACCTAGGTAATAACTTTTACGTGTCACGCAAGTGTCAGGAGGGTTTAAATATTTTCTTTGGGCATGGAGAAATCTTGTAAGTAGACACAAGAGGCAAGCAAGGAAAAAGAACTCCCAAGAGGGGCGACAGCTCTGCTGTCACAAAGCTCGAGAAGAACGAGGCCAACGCAGCTCTTATCAATTCGTCTAGTGCTTGCAGGGGTCCAAACTGCTATTTCACTCTGCCAATAACTCCACGCAGTAGCAATGCTCTGTAGCCATCAAGAAAATTTGAACCAAAGTCTAGAAGGCTCTGGAAAGCTTGCGAGGACCAAAAGAACAGGGAACGTCCAGGCGCAGGCAGCATTGCAACGACTGTACGTACAGCACCTCTACAGCTTCAAGGCTTAGCTCGCTTGTTTTCCCACGGAGTCCTCACTCCTCCGCTGCGAGCAATACAGCAACGGCTCCTGATCCTCCAGTCGCAGGAGGGGAGCCGGCAGCAACCGCTCTAACTTACCGCGGAGCGCCGACGGAAGGCACAGCCGCGCGCCGGCCGCAACGCGGCTCGCCCCTCCGCGAAGGGGCCCGTCGCGCTCAGCTACGGGCGGCCGCAACAGCGCGGCCCACCTCTGCGGCCCCCCTAGGCGGCAGGGCCGGCAGCCGCCCCGGCCCCTCGGCCGGGACTCGCCGCGACCTCCCCGGCGCAGCCCAGGCCGCTCCCCCGCCGCCAGGCACGGCCCGGCTCACTCACCCGGGCGGCACAGCGCGCCGCCGCCTGTGGCCACAGCCGCCCGCCGCGTCACGTTGCTTCCGGGCGCGGCGCGGCGCACGTGAGCCCCGGCCCGCGCTCCGCTAAGGAGGGCGGGCGGAGTGCGCCGGCGCCTACGTGGTCGCCCGGCGGGGGGGGGATCCCGCCCGCGGCGTTCCGGCGGGGCGGGGGTGTTCGGGCCCCCCCCGCCGGCGGCGGAAGGAGCGTTCCGGTATCAACCGGGTGCGACCGCGGCGACGCCAGCCTCGCCCACGGCGGCTGTTGCGCAGGCCCGGCTGCGAGCAGAGCCGGGAGGTTGTTTACGTTGTAGCCGAGCTGCTGCTGCGGGCTGGGGGCAGCAGGCGGCGAGGGAGAGCGCCCGCCCGCCGGTCCCCGCCGCCCCCGGCCGGGGCTGCTGCCCGCCCGCTCCCTCCCGGCGCGGCGGCAGATCCCGTTCGGCTGCGAGCGCGTGAGGTTACGTTTCTTCGTTCCACCCGTGAACCGTTTGACTTTGGTTGTTTCTTTGCTGAAGCGAGTCTCTAGGGATTTCTCGTGTATTCGCAGATTTTTCCCGCGACGGCCAGCGTGCGCTCCTCGGGTGCGAGCGCTGCGGACGCGGCCTCTCCTTCCTCCCCGCCCAGCCCCGCCGCAGGGCCTGGCAGCCGCCGTGTCTGCGGGGGGCTCCGGAGGAAGCCGAGGGTGACAGCCAGCCACGCTCGGAACGGAGCAACGCGAACTGCTGGCTCACTGTGACCGGCCGCTGTCGGTGTCGGGAGGACGCGGGCTCTAGCACCAGTGGATGTAAAGCAGTGCTGGAGGGAAATGCGCTTTCCAGGAAAACCTTCGGGTGTGAGGTCCCTCTGACATGAGGCATTAGTGACACAGTGCGTGCTGTGCCACCTGGGTCTCGTACATGACCTTGTAAGGAAGACTGAAAATGTGTTGCAGGAGCATGTTTATATATTCTTGTAATAATTGTTTCTTAAGGTATATGGACATAGAGTGGCATGCTGGAAAAGTAAGTTGAGCCAGATGAAGGCAGCAAGTATTGGGAACACAGTATGTAAGATCCCTCTCCTTTTGCTACAAACCCTACAGTGGTAAACAGTGGCTGAAACTTGGCAAACAAATTTAACAGTGGCTCATGTACTTAGTGCCTGAAGAAAATGGAAGCACACTAAGGAGCTTGTAGAAATTTTTAAGATGTTGTCTTTAGCTTTTTCTTTGCATTTTATGTATATTCTTACCTTATAGAAGGGGAGAATGACCTCAGAATATTTCATTTCAGAAATCCACATTCTCACTGTTTCTCTTTGCTGGGGGGGGTGGTGGAATCTACGATGAAAGCATGAAGTACTCCAAAGTGGTACTCTTTCAGACACCAAGAATGAAAACACTCACTGCTAGTCACTTCCAGCATGACAACAATCTGACAACCCCATAGAGAGATGTTAAGTAAGAGCTGGGTGGGCAGCCTAATTCACGTCGCTACTAACAATGTAGTTTATTAACTTTTTGTAACTCTTTTCCTACTTTGTAATCAAAAATTGCAAGTTTTGCTTGGACAGTGTAAAAATAAGACTACCTCAAAACAGGACACATTGGAAAGATGATTGTAGATAGAATGCTGGCAGCAGAGAAATTATGCAGCATTGTCTCAGCCCTTTGACATAAATACCCCATTCTGTATATCTAACATACGAGTCTGCCTTGTGTGTGACATTGTCATACTGCTGCCTGATACTCAATTGCAACAGAGGCCACTTGAGTTCAGACAGTGGGGAAAAACATAACCTGACAAAGTAGACACTGAAATAAACTGCCATAAGAAACTGCAGACTCTAACCCCATATCCATGTGGTATGGCATGTCTAGAATTGAACGTGCCTTAAGTCAGGCTAGTCCAGGTTATGGACAGAGCTCTTTCCAGGTCCATTTCCTGCAATGAGGAGATGTCAATGAGGAGCCAAATGTGTGCTAGAAAATACAACTGGAGGTTAGGGATATGATGGAGAATAACAATAGTAAGGTGATGCATTCTTACAACACTTCCATGGATTTGCAGCTCATAGAATAAAAATAATCTCTGTATTCACCTAATTGAATTATCTCAATGATGCGGAAAACAGAGATGCCAGAACCTTTTCATTCAAGCCATGTCCTGACACACTTGGCAATGTGATGTCTGTCAAGTTTCTCCAGCTAACCCTTTGTTCAATTCAGTTACTGTCACCTCTAAATTAAATTTCCTGGATTCCACAAATTAGGACCGTGAGAGGACATGTGACATACGCTACAAATGTGTTTCGCTAAAAGCTTTGCAAAGGTATTACAGGCACAGTCGATAAGCCACATCTATCTGAAATCAGAGCTTGTTGCTGTACTGGTACCATCAGCCATATGTAACACTAGAATGCACACGTGTTCAGACTGGCTTTCATGGGCTGCCCCAGAATCAGAAGCAATGGAAGCAGCAGACACTTGCACAGAATTCTTTCCAATAAACCATGCAAACAATCAGAAAGTTAAATATGTGAAGTTATGTCATAATCTGCATGTTTTGGATGGGTCATGGTTTTGTTTTATTCGGGTTACCTCCTTTGATATCTTGACTAATTGCAAATTTTTCAGTTTATTTTTGCAGTCTTCTGTTTTAAGTTTGTAATGAGGAAGAGCGACAAAGTTGCTATACACAGTATATGTACAAAATCAACAAATACATTTTGTTAAAGGTAGGCCAGATTTCTGTGATTTTCTTGCCCATTATTGATTCCACTGGAGTACTTGACATTAGATGGGGCAGATTTTTCCATCATCTGAAGAATTTAAGATAAATAATAAGTCCTTTGCTAAAAAAGTATACTGTCATCCAACAACTTCATGGAATGATTGATCAGGTTTCTTTAGCCTGTGTGATGCAGTGGGGCAGACTAGATAATCAGAAGATCACCTCCAAAACAATAAACTTACATTCTGGTCCCAGAGACTGAGCCCGAGGTAAGGGATTGCAGTAAGCTTCAGTCTCATAATACATCTACAAATTCTTCCTAAAATATTTTTTTTTCTTTAGGACTGTTCACAACTCACTCTGATGTGCCACCTAGAATTTCAGTGGCTATCATTATCAGTCCAGTTCCTATCTGGAGCCACAAGAGAATGTTTCTTATCTAGGAAAAAACATATTTGGGCCTGTTTCTTCAAGAAAAAAAGAAAATCAGGAAGGAAGCTGTCATGACAAACAAATAAAATTCAATTATATTTTAGAGGATGGGACATTTACAATTACTTCGCTTTGTGTAACGCTAATGTAAGCAGTGACTAAAACATGAAAATTTCAATTGAATATTTGAAAAGACAGAAAAATAAGAGTCAAAAACTGTCACAGAGGTATGGTTGTCATGTAACAAGGGCAGGTGAAAGGTGACTGGCAGACATGTCTACTCATAAAATAATAATTCAGGTCACCTGGGAGGACTCCTGTATTTTAGATGTTCAGTTAGTTTAATGTAGAAAAATCAGATGCTTCTCCCAACAGGAAGATGACTGAATGCAGCTCCAAAATCCTTGGATTTGAACCTCTCTCCGTACTCCTACATTTACAAAGCACTCTTGGTTTCTGGGAACATGGAACGGTCATTTTAACATCCTCCTCCTTGTTCCTCATTAATGCAATGTCTCTTGATCCCTCTCTCTCTCAAGAGTTTCACTGCAGTGAGGTTCACAGATGGTGCATACACAGAATAGGGGCATGAGAGGACACAGGACAGAAGCTAGTCATGTGGCTTAATCCATAAACAGAAGGCACACAGGTATCATAGGCACAGTATAAGAACCTGAGGAGAAAAGGCTATGGTCTGGATCATTTTCTGAATGTATCAATTCACTTACTGAACTTTAAGTATAGGCCCCGTCTATGCGACTTTTCAAAAGCAGAGAATACTAGACATTATTAGAATCAACAAAAAATAGCCAGCCAGATCACCTCTATAACTTCTTTCCAAATTCAGTGCCACCTTGAATGGGAAAAAGATGTCAAATGGGAATTTCCAGTGCATTTGGGGCTGGCCTCGTGGAGGTTCTGGCCATTCCGTCATGTCAGTGAAGGTAACGACAGTTGTCAAAGGTACCCTGCTTGTGCTTAGTAGCTGTAACAAGAAGGAAAGCACGAAGAGTTTAGCAAGCTTAATACAAAAGATACATCCCTCCTCAATTTGCTAATGGAGACCCACTGTAGATGACTGGCAAGCAAGATGTCTTCAGGATGGTAGGAGTTCAGTGTTCCAGATATATTTTTTAGTGGAGTAACTCCTCTTCCCCAACATTGATACTTAGCAGGTAACTTGAGGGCACAGGTCTCAGGAAAGATCAGTAGCTACTGCGCATCATATGTTACAGATCTCCAGAATGGAAGCAGTGACTCAAGCTCTGCCCAAGTAAGCCTTCTATTCAGAGGAAAGATGTATCAGCTAGTTGGTAAGAAGAACAGAAGCAAAGCTAGCTTTATTTTTTCTAAGATTAGATATTTTATGTAAGAAAAGACCACCTGGCCCTTTGAACAGGTGATTGCTGCCAGAAATAGACAGGACTGCCAAAAGATTTGATCCTTTCAATAAAATATCAATAAAATAAAGCAGGGACCCAATACAACACCGAATTTACTTCTCACATTTTAGGATATTGTTTCAGAAAGGAGACAGATTGGTAGGCCAGTTGGAAAAGATGGAACAGGGGACTGAACTTCTAAGGCCTCAGTTCCTTTCTGTTTCAACAGAATGCTGTAAGACAACTAATACACTCACTCCTGGAGCTATGTGGAGTTTCATGGCTAGCTTGGGCTGATTTAAGACCATGCTGCTGCCAAAAGAGCAACCTCACTCCCTGCCCTGACTTCCCAGCTCTTCATGCTAACCTCAAGAGAGGGAATCTACTGGCAGCATACCTTCTGTGCTTGCACTGGTTTAAAGCCATCTGTGAAATCACCACCTCATTCACTTCCCAATTTGGAAGATTGCCTTTAGAGCAAAGTTGTGCAGAAAGCATTCAAAAAAGCTCCAAGACAGAATTCATGACTCTTAAGAGAAAAATACTGAGACTCCTGTTGGGGAATTTTTGTGGTATTTGTGCTTAAATATAAAAATGTAATAAACAATGCATTGGCCAGAGTCCTACTGCAACACATGGTTCTACATGGAGTCTGTAAAGATGCTTCATGAGGAGATTCCTTAGGTATGCCTGCACCAGCACCAGTCTGAAGAGCGTCAGCATGGGGCACCTCAGCCCGGCTGCGGGTCCATCCCCCAGCCCAGCTTTGCTGCCCAAAAGTGGCCCCTGAGCATTCCCATCCCAGGATGGCTACAAGACAATGCTGAGGCTGTTTCTTATCACCAAGGGAAACTTCACTCCCTTGCAAGGAGTATGTTTCTGGCATTCCTGCTTCCAGGCAGTTTAACACCTTCTTGCAGCTGGGCCTTGTTGCCCTCTGTGCCAGATCATTCTTCAGTCACAAATTACCACTGCTGAGCAGTTACAGTTAGAATTTCCCCTTCACTCCTGATGGATGTAAGTTCTCCTATCAATGAGTAAACACACAGCAGGCACAATTGTCTTAGTCAACAGGAAGCCTCAAAATTATTCTGGCTTTGTGTCTGGACCTTCAAAATCTGCCTTAAAGTCAGAGAGATCAGTGGGGAAAAAAAACCATACACAACCCCTCCTCAACAGCTGGCAGAAGGCAGCCACAAGCAACTTCCAGCATGCTCCCATATAGCTCTACATCATTTAAGACTGTCTTGTATTTTTGGGAAGTCCAAATACAACTGTGACCAGATATTGTGGATGGGTGTAGAAAATGGGATGTCTTTCCTGGGTTTTGTGTTTTCTGGTCAGTCACTAAGGCAACTGTCCAGTGACACACTGTGGTCTAAAGGAAAAGGTTTTGTCTAAAGAACGCATAGTTCTTGGACAGAGAATCTGTAGGCTAAAACTGGGAAGCGACATAATGTAAAAGAAAAGCAATATACAGCACACATTGGTGATCTCACTGGTATGCTTACAAACGGCTGCAATTCTTAACTGCTGGATATGGTACCGACTGGTACCTTTGCTAAAATGTCTTTACTAACAACCCTAACGTGTGGATTGCCACTGATGAAGTCAGTACTAATTTTAATGGTGTGTTTTTTTCTTGCTGCCAGAAACTTGCTTTCTTCTAACTTGTTTTGCAATATACCTTACAGCTCTAAAGTAACTAGCATCAGTTGCTCAAGCAGATGAAATCTGAATCTCATAGTTCTTGACTGGCTAATCCTTACAGAGGGATATGCACCCTGCACTTTTACTAGGAATGCAAGTCTTCCTCCTCAGACAGGAGTTTTGTTAATGGAGCCATGTAACAGCTCAGATTTAGAAGATACCTTCATGGGGCCGGGGTGTCAGTTTGCCTCAGGGCAACATGTGTTTTACAAGGTGAACAATTTCCTATCATGTGCTTTTCACATATGTTGCAAGAAGGGAAGATGACGAGGTACCATGAGACACATCCAAACAAGTGATGTAAAATCTCATTTAGACTGAATCTGAAGTTCAAAGAGTAGTAACAGATCAGACAGATACCTGCCATGTCATACCTCACTGCCATGAGAATGCCATGGGCAGGTGTCAGCTGCTCCCCCTAAAGCCCTTGCAGAGAAGTGTAAGCCTTGGAATACATGTGCTGCCCAAAGGACTCTGTGATGCCAAGAATCCAGCCTCGCACCGAAATGGGATCCACTGACATACACTTGAAAAAGACTACTCATTCTCCTTTGCAGAGCTGTTAGCTCCACCTTCCTGCTGACATCATAGAATCATAGAATGGTTTGGGTTGGAAGGGACCTTTAAAGGTCATCTAGTCCAACACCCCTACAATGAGCAGGGACATCTTCAACTAGATCAGGTTGCTCAGAGCCCCGTCCCACCTGACCCCGAATGTTTCCATCACGTAATCTTCTCTTAGAAACCTGCTTTCTGGCTTACAACCTTTCTCCCTAATTCTTCAAATCTGCTGCCATCAGCATTAGCCTCTTCCTCAGCTACTTGTTGGTGATTTCAGAACCCCTAGAAGAATAGAAATATCTTCTTGCACAGACTATCAGCATGCTGTGGAGTCTATGAAATATAAATCAACTCAGAATCCATATCAAGACTTTAAGAGACAACTAGATAAACATGTAGTTATTGAATGTTTGTAACGACAACTTTATACCAAGCATAATTAAAAGTTTAAAGTTTGAGTCCTTAAGTGGCAGAAGGTGGTTTGGGTTTGGAAAGAAGGTACCTTTTCCAGTTGTACAACTGATTGAGGACAGTACTGATATGACCATAAAACAACCTTCCTCTGTGAAGCTGTAAATACAAACTCTTGCCATTGCAGCCAGACCACTGCTAAAGGTCAGTAAATCTCAACTCAGTAATATCAAGACCATTTGATTCCTTGGTTCTCATATAACCTGTGAATCCCATTTAATTACCTCTGTGTGTGAGGGAGGGGTTATAAATTCCATACCTTCAGGGGATGACACTGATAAAAGTACCGTGCACCCAGTATTTGAGCTTGTGGGTTGGACAGGAGGCCCACCTTCGACCACAATATCTGTATCTCCAGGGTCACAGGAACCATGCAACAGGAAGTGCAATTCACAGCCTGAAAATAAAATATACCCCAAACATCTTAATATAGTATTTTAAAGGTGAAAAAGGACCGTGATGGTCAAAGTCTAGTATTTTGGATAGCATAGGTCACAGAACCTGAATCAGTCACTTCAGCACTAACCCCATAACTTCTGGTCAGGTCAGCTGCCCATTTTAGAGCTATATCCATCTCACTGTCATCTCATTTCCCAACAGAATTTGTCTCAGCTCTACCACTTGGATTTTGCTTTCTATTAGGCCATCTCCTGACAGATTAATAATTATTAAAATAGAATTTCCCTCCTCCGTAAGTACTTGGATCGCAAACTTCTACCCTTATTAGATAATATATAAATATCCCTAGAAACTGGAAAATCAGAAAGGATGATAATTATAAAAACAGTTAATAGGAAGTAACCAGGTAGTATTATTTCTAGAAGGCCATCAGGAAACTAAGTAATGCAACACCAGATTCAGTATTAAACTCTTTTTGCCCATTTAAATAGCAGAAACAATATCCAAGAGATATTAAATCTGTCAGGGTTGGTTTTTTCTTGTTTAGTAAGTATCCTAATAATATGAACCATAACAAGAATGACTGCTTACAGGCATGAAGACCCTTGAGAGTCAGTGGGTCATCACACAAAGAAAGTAAGCCCAGATAAACAAGCTGGTTCTTTTTTTCTCATGCCCATGCTTCCCCAGGGCAATACAAAGATATGAAAGGAAAAATATTCACAGCTGATGGCTTTTGCATTCATATTACCTGCACACTGCAGTTCTGAATCAGAATGGTCGTCCAGTCTTCTGCCTGGGTTGAATGAGCACTACCAGTTATAGCAAGGTCCTCTGCTCTGTTCATCCCCTGAAAAGCCTTGTATAACTTCTGCTGGATGTAACTACAGTTTCTTTCTTCCAGTATTGGGGATAGGCTGGAAATGAGAAAAATAACAGCTTTGACAAAGTGATTTCCAGGACAGAAAAAAAATGCTATCAACATCCTTCCTTTGTAATGAGTATTTCTTCCACTCTTGTAATGAGTGAACAGAATCATTATGGAAGTATTGGTATTAAATGGATGCAGTTTCCATCCTCTCTGCAATGAGAAGGGAGAAGAAGAACATGGCAGGGTAACGCATGATAAGGAAAACTGACAGCTCTTTAGCCATCTTATCACATCAGTGATCATATACCTGCCCTGTCACCAACAAAAGAATGACCCAAATCATCAAAACAATCGCTTTTTAAGGTTCCATTATAATTCACTCCTCAAATACAAACTCTACGCTTGCCCAAGACATGCTGCCAGACTACAGCCTCAACATGTCCCAGAAGACCTTCACAATGTTCAGATTGTTCTAGAGGTACGCCATCTCTCTGACATTCAAGTCCTCTTAGGAATATATGAAAGATCTGTAGAGACTCATTGAGTGACCTCAGGGAAGGACCTAGGCTCCACAGCAGTGCATGAGAGACTACGGAAAAATGTGCTTAAGTGAGTTCACACCTTCCAAATGCGTCACGAAGGATGACTGCAGAGTGTCTTATTACCTGAGCTTGCAGCCTGTCCTCATATTTCTTCCAAATTGTACTGTGTGTCTGAGGAACTGTGAGCAACTTCCATCACCTTCACTCCGTAAAATGCTCATCTGACAGACTGCATGTCAAGAAGCCAAACAAAAGCATAAACAGACAATATAGGACACCCAACTTGTATGTAACAATCCTCTCACCCCACATTCCTCCTTATCCCTATCACAGGACTAGAATTCAGTTGTGACCAAAAGGCCTGCTGATGGCTGCAACGTAATACCGAGGTATGCCCTCACAGGTAAAGGTAGAATCTCAAAAGTCCAGACAGTAGAATACCAGAAGTCAATAAACCCAGTGATAAATAAAACTTGATAGCAGAAAAAGGATACATGCTGCGTGGCACCACTGTTTGCAATCAACAGTGGTGCTCCAGTGATATAGCCAGGGTTTCCACTTCTAGGCAACGTATGAGAAAGACTCCTGGTCTACAAAGAGGCAAAGGGAAGAAGGAAAGGAAGAGGAAAACATTAGCACCAATGAGATCCATTCACCTCAGAAGATCAAATTCACATTCTCAAAAATGTAAATGTAACCCATTTTTTGAATGACTGAATATTATGCACTACTAAAACCTCCATTATTTGTTTCCAAATCCTCTTTCTTACCTGGCAAGTTCATCTGCAGTCCAGGAGGTAAAAAACTAAACGTCAGTACCCTGAAATGTGGATACTACCAGGACAGTTCTTGAGACAACGAATTCCTGTTGCTCAGCATTTGTCTCTAAGGAAGTGAACATACCAGTCTGGGCAATTCTACAGATAATCTGCAGAACAAACCCTGCCTTGACCCCAATTCTGAGTGGCAGATTCCACTTCTAAATTGTTTTATGGGGAGAGCCTCTGGGGGTAACTTCAGCAAGGTTGCACTGCACTTAGCAACCCCTGAGGTCACCACTTATCCCACTTTACATTGCCTCTATGGAACAGGGTTTATATGAACTTCAACACACATCAGTATTTCCCAGATTTCCAAGCCCCTCAAAGTAACTTTTTTTCCCACTGCATGGGCAAAGTTAAATAAGTACCTGGAATAAATTTAGCAACTTTGCTCACAAACACCAAACACCTCAGATATAGCACCAGCTCCAACCCTTTCCTTCAGAAGGCCATGCTGATGACACTGATCTCATCCTCTCCCCTTCTCCCCCCACCAAAAAAAAAAAACCCAAACAAAATCAAAACAACAGTAAAAAATAGTCAGATAAAAATAATCAGACCTTTCAAACTTGTGATGTGCAAGACTGCATGCTTGCACTGAGCCTGAATTTTTCTACTAACATGGTTTATTTGAGACCAGAGCAGTGTCCTCTCCTTCTTCCACCAGCTGTCTCCCAGGGTTCTGGTACTACCATACCACAGTGACACTGCTCTAATCTTTTCACATCTCATCTGTACAAAACTGGGTCACAAACTACAGACTACAAACTTGGTAGGAGCCCAGGGAAGATGGGGGCACTGACCCAGAAGTGCAAAGTGAAGCGCTGCTGCAGAGAGGATCCTGAGTTCTCAGAGATGTTGCTCACTTTGAAGCGGACAGAAACACTCTGAATCCCATGTGTGCCACTGAATTCTATCTCATAGATCACCTGAAAGTCCAATTCAGAGAAGAATCAAAGGCAGAGTCAGGTAATAGGGCAATGACTTTAAGCTAGTGTTGAGCTGCCCAAAGGAAAGAAGATTCAGATACCTCTGAAACAACATTGTTACATGTGTTGTCTTTCATGTGGGGAGCTCCAGGTGGTGCGACTGCAGTGACCTTTACCTGGAGACAGTAAGCATATTAACAATTAGCAATTGTTTAAAAGGAGTGTGCCTTTCTTACTCTTTTCCACTGCTTTTCCATCCAAGTCAGATTTACCTTCCTGCTGTAGCTGTGATCTGTGGACACATCACCCTGCTCCAGAGGCCCCATTTTTTTTTCTAAGAAAACAAGCTACCTCCCTGGCTCCAGACCTATCTATGCCCATTCATTTAAAAGTACACCTTTCCTTATAGCCCTGGGGTTTTTTTTCTATAATGTCACACTTTTGTCCAAAAAAAAATCTTGTTTCAGACACAGAACATTCCCATTCTCCCAAGTTCCCAACCCATAGGCATTACTATGAATGCCTAAGATTCCAGGTATGTTTTATTTCAGAAGCAGAAATTATTTTCACTGGCAATAGAGACTGACCTTCATGGACTGCACAATGTTGTCATTAATTGGGACCTGGGGAAAACAAACAAATCAACATACAACACCAAAAAACCAACTGATTTTCTGGGTTTGCAAGTGCCTAAAGTTATGAAACCATCACTAAAGAGAGCCTACATATTATATTGACAAAAATTACTTTGTTTATTCCTGATGTGTAAAACTTGCCATCAATTCATGATCTAGCAATCACACACATAATCCACAGAAAGCATTTTTAGAACACTGGAAGACAAATTTTGTTCTTGGCCCTGCTCATGACCTGCAGAATGCAGATACTTTAAAATATCAGCATCTTTGATCCATTCCTGTAGCTCTCACTTCTGGAATCAAGTAATTAATTCAGCTTCCATTTAAGGAAAAATTAAATTTTGACCACAGTGACAAAGAAAGCCCTGAAAACATGAGTTAAATTTGATCAATAGAAGACACTCTACTACAGTTATGTAAGATTTAGATTTCCAACATAAGGGTAAATTGAGTCATTAGCCTTAACAAGGTGCTAATATTTGCACTGCCATTTTGTCTTGGAACGCCAGAGAAACTCTATAAGGTGAGAGGAGATATTTTCATGTTAACATTCAGTAAGACCAGCATGATGAACCCAGAACAATAAATCGGTTATTTTGAAATTATGGTCAGGATAAATAATGGAGAAATTGATATGGAGTTCAATCTATGAATGTAAACAAAGCTAATATTGATAACTGGCCTTCAGTATGATTTTAGAGATAACATATTGTGTAAAACAAATCCTCATTCTTTACTAAGAACATGCATTGCTTGGTTGATCAAGTTGATGTAACAGATAGAAATACTTTGATAAACAGCCTGTTTAAAATGCGAGACAGTTCTGGTTAAACCATTAAAACTATGAAGTACCTGTTAAATGCATTAAGAATTTGCTAATAACTGAAGTTTATTGGAAAGTGGTTTGAATTGAGGGATTATCACAATCATGACATTTTTAACAGGATTTCCAGCAAGAAGGCCTTCACAATCGGGAGATGAGGGATTACATACCAGATGACCTTTAGTCTTCCAGTTAGCTGCAGTTGCAATGGAAGGCAATGGAAAGTCAAGCAAATAAGTTGTTGAGTAAAAGGAAGAAATATGACATGCACCTTTAGCACAGTGAAGTCACGGTAGTAGGAGGCAGCATCTAAGGCAGGGTCAGTAATGCAGCTCTTGCTCAAGTTGGCAAAAATCCGAGTACAGCTTGTGCTTTTACTGTCCAGGAAGCCTGAGTTAAGACATGACAACAGATAAAAGAGAAGCAAACCACCCTAAGAAGTTCTTCCCCCTTTACTAACCAGCAGGATTTCCATCAACACAAAGTCCACTGGCTCCCATTTTTACTGGCTGTCTAAGCGTGCTCAGTACAGATGATGAATCAAAGTAGATTAGGATTGGATCACCAGCCTGAAAAGACAATTTGGAGAAATCACAAAGCGACTGTGGAATACTAAGGCCAAGCGCAAGGTGATGACATCATCAGGGAATAGAGACAAATTTACACCTCTCCTTAGTGTACACCCAGTTTTCTCTAAAGGATTGTCCGAACTTTTAATTATAAGAAAACTAATCAGAAACTTTTTACACAATAAGGAATGAAAATAACTGAGAGATAATATGGATTATGGGTAGAAAAATAAGAATCTTTCAATCTGTTTTCATTAGATCTCATTACAGACAGCTTTAATAAAAGTGTATCTTTCAACTCACCCGGTAAAAGGCAGAGAATGATGGCTGGACTTGTGACAGTGCTAAGAAAGAGTGTCTGCCATACTTCTCTAAGAACTTACAAAAATCAGATTCTTTGATATCCTGTGGCTGTTGGAAATAGTTCAGCTTTGCTGAAGGTTGAAAAGAGAAAAAAAAAATCTGCCAATAACAAATTACTAGAAAAGACAGATCTAAGAAAAAGTAAATATCGTGCCAATATTTTTAAAAGGAACACCTTCAGTAATTATAAGGTAGATAGCGCTTTATATTAATTAATCCATAGTAACACTGCTAGCAGGCTAATATGAGCTATGAACAGGATATCATTAGTACTAGTTTGTACTGTTTCATGGGAAAAAGGTGTTAATACACAAATGTGATTTTCGAAAAAGCATGAAAACTGCGTAAGACAACTATCTTAATGTGCTCTAATTTCTGTAAGATGCTCAAATTAGACACACATGACATTTTAATGACAAAACACTACCAATACGCAAGTTCACTAAAAGCAACATTAAATGGATTCAAAATACTTAAGGTTGGTAAAACTCAAAATAAGTATGACTAGAGAATAGGCATCCTAAAAAACCCACAGGCTCTCTATTGGTATCCCACAGTGATGCCCTCCTGACCCAGTGGTATTCAGTATGGTTACAATGTTATAATAAATTATTACTGCTAAAACACTATGTCATAAAATGGCAAATTATTAAGGACATACTATGTCAAATCATCCTAATGGACTTGTTCAAGCAATAAACTTTTTAATACATCCAAATAAAACGTCTTACAAGGTTCAAGGACTACAGATCATACCGACAACAGGAGTGAGTGGCAGTATCCTCGATTACAGTAATACAGAATTTAGGTAGTCTAGTAGGTTTGGGGGGAGAAAAAAAAAACCAAAACCAAAACCAAACGAATTTAAGCTCTCAATGTAATTCTGCTGTTCGAGGGCAGAGCAGATCCTCAGATGTACAGAGGAGCAAGCAGAAATAAAAGCTTTTTTATATCTGAACACAGCATTAGTCAAGCAGTCAACTAAATCTTTTAAGGAGATAAAGGCCAAAGGAGTATTAAGCTCCTACAAGGTTCACAAAAATAGGTGCACAGAGCAGCTTTCTTATTATTCACTTGAGGGTATAATCACTAGACTGAAAAAGAAAACATTAGTAGTTGTGCTACTCACAACCATTTCTTTTCTTTGGAATGTAGTTCTTTATGTACTCTTCTATTATCAAAGCTGAATACTTGCTATCGCAGATTAACAATATTACATAATGCAAAATGTACCTAAAAACTGGAAGAAAAGGCCTTCTGCAGCAAAGCTTAAGATATCCAAACTGCTTAAGTTTTCAAAGAAAAGACATATATAATTTGTTCATAGTGCAGTTTGTTCAAGAAAGCACACTAGCTACTAAAGGCTATTTAATCTGGTAGAAAAATGCAAAAAAGAATTTCAGACAATTTAATTTGTCTGAAACCAGACAAACTTTAAAACAAAACAAAACAGGAGTCAGGCTCGTGGATAATGATTCTTGTAACTTTAAAATGCACTCATATTAGTTCCTCCACTGATTTAGAAGCAGAAGTAGCAGCAATATTCTCCTAACAACAACTTTTTCTTTAGCCTTTGCAGGTATCTTGAGGAGCTACCATGTGAAACAAGAATGCTTTTAAAAGTACTTTAAGTATTTTGAAAATAGACAGTATTTCCAATTGTCCCTGAGAACTGATCTCTTCCTCTTAATGAATTGTCAGTTGGATCAGCAAGACTGCCTGACTCAGTCAGCTATGTGATCATTAGACAAAAGGAACTGTTAGGGATGTGGTCACCTAATGTAGTCACGCTGCTCCGTTTAGTATCAATACAGTCCAAAATCAGTTTTAGACATATGTGAAACTCCACCCTTAGCACAAGACAGTACTGGGAAAAAAGGAAGAAAGGGCCACAGAGGGCACAAAAGAAAGAGAATATTGGGTGTGATGAGCTGCCGAGAAGATTGGGTGTGATGAGCTATCGAGGTTAGAGGCATACCAGAGTTTTGAACAGCTATCAGATGGAGAACAACAGTATAAAAAAATAGAAAAATAAATCAATTGAAGGATGACAATCATCAGACAAATAGGCAAGAAAGATGACTGGGTGAAGCAAAGGATGTTTTACACTTCAGGAAAGACAGCTGAAATAGAGTATTGCAGTCAAGAAAGAATGAGAGCAGTCACGGAAAGAGCCATTAGTGACAAGCAGAGGAAGAAAAAAACCTGCATCTTTTAGAAGTATCATAAAGAATTATTAGTAAAACTTGAACACTACCCTGGTAGCTGCTAGCAATAGTTTCAACGGGGTGAAGTCAACTTGTGCATCACAATCTCTTTGTTACTGGCCACGATAATTCATTAGGTTCAAAGCCTGTTCCCACTTGCCCCTTTCCAGGAGGCCCTCTGGAGCAGGCTTGATTATATTTCTAGCAGTGGTAGCTCATGTCACCATTCATCCTGGAAAGGCTTCTTTCACAATCAGTTGATGAGAACATACAAGTTTCTATATTTCCTTGGGGAAGGCCAAAGGGGAGAAGGCTGTTTCTACCAGAAAACTTTATCATCCTTCAGGTGATCCCAAATAAAGTCTTTCCCAGATGTTCTTCCAACAACAAGCACAGAAAAGGCAGGGGCCATGTGAGCAGTGAATCCTGTTGTTCCCAGGTGTGCTACACCCAACGTACACATGCCATCAAATGTCTAGGGCTTGTTCAGTAGGCCTAATCATGTTGACAGATACAGGGCCCAAATATTAAATGGCCAGAAAAATCTGGTGCTATCAGTCTGGACACAGACAATCCTTCCTTTGCATGAGATCAGCAATTCAGAATCCTTCTAAACCTATTTTTATAATAAATACTATGGGTAGTGTGGGAAAAGGATAAAATTTAGTTAGTTTCAAGTTACAGGCTGGAATATCCAGGAGCCTGATGGCACTTTCAGCTGTGGTTAAACCCTCATCAAAATTCATGTTTACTCTGAGACCTACTGAAAATTGGAATGGGTGAAGTTCTAGCACTACCACCTATCATATTATGTACTATGAGGCTCTCATTGTTTCTTTGCTCTTCCCTGCATGCAAAACATTCAGGCAACATCTGTGAAGAGATGAAAGCAGGACTAGATAATAGGAAGCTAAGCCTGTTTTGACTAGTTGTTGGACCAGATAACCTCCTGAGCCTGAAGTAGATGGGACTGTGGGACAAAACTCCCAGGCAAAAGACTCAAATCAGAAAATGGTAAGTGTTCACATGTGAGACCCTAGTGAATTGCAATGAAAGCCAGGGAGCTGGACGTCAAATCAGTCAAATGAAGTACAATGTGGAAAGAAGAAAGAGAAAAAAAGTGTTAATGGCATAGTCTATGATTACCAGAGAAAAATCATTGCCAGCAGAGAAGTATGAAAATAAGCACATGAAATAAAGAATCCAAAACATGATAAGAAATCACTTTCTGAAACGGAGAATAGTGGTATATTTCAAACATCAACCCTTATTTGCTGCTCTAAGTGTAGCAAACTAAGGCAGGCATCTGAGATAGAGAAGCAATTGATGAAGGCTGATTTGTGTTTAGCCAGAGACCCTACCCTTAAACTGAGTGCAATGATCTTTTATTTTGTTTGTCTTTGGTGATCGGACCCTGATTCACTATGGTCTCTCTGGAACTACAAGAGCCCAAATATTCGGTAACAATTATAACACGTAAGTTTAAAAAAAGATTCCGTAAGCAGAGGCAACCTAAGAATTAAATGTGTGGAAAGAAAGGTTACTTACCATCATCCAGCTGCACACAGAATAGCAGATCATGTCCACCAGGGACAGCAACGGTATCAGTAGGATAAGGGGTGTTACTTCTGAACACGAGCGATTTTTCCACACACACTTGATTCACAGACCTGCAAAGACAAGTCCCCCAACCCCCAGCAAACTGTTAAAGAGGCTATTCTTGCATAATTTCATATTCTACATTACTACATACCAGCAACAGAACACAGCATTACTTTTCATCAGCTTACACGAATTATTGTACAATTTGCATTGATAATCAATTACAGAAAGCCTCTCTGGTCATTGTAGTAACTCTGCGGATACTCTCTATTTGTATATTTAGCAATCGTTCTGAAATTCCCTGGAACAAGAAGTGGTAAAGAAATTCAGTGTCTGTGTGTTACAGCTCCTCGCAACTGCAGTCTGGAAAACCAGGGTTCACCCACGTCATACTCTCCAAATAGCTGAAGCCGCCCTCCTCATGGACAGCATCTCGCTGCCTGTAACTGCTTTACTGTCTCCCAATTGTATATTAAAGTCCTTTTTCCCTAAGATAAGACTTCCTGGCTCCCGCCACCGGTAGCCTCATCACAGGGGAACCACGCCCTGCTTTACCTAGGCCACGAAAGCGCGGGCCACAGCCTTTCCAAGCCGTCTGCTCAGAAGTAAGCCATCCCCCGTGCCCGAGAGGCCTGGCAAACACGGCAGCCAAACTAGCGGGGCTGAACTGCCGTTCCCGCCGGCTGCCCCGTCCCCCCGGGCGGCGCCGGCAGTGGAGGAAGCCCGTCCCCTGCCCACCTGCTGCCGCCCGAGAGGCGGGACGAGCCGGCGGCCCCAGGGTCGCGCAGGCCGGGGAAGCCGCCGGCGGGGGGGCGGCGGCGCGCGGCGCGGGCTGCCCGCGGGACGCGGCGGCGGAGCGGCGGGGCGGGGCGACCGCGACGGGGCCCGCCGGCGGCGGCGGCCCGGGCGCCGGCCGGGACGGCGGGAGCTCGGCGCAAGGCCGCCTCCTCGCTTCGAGGAGCAGCCCGACGCGCGGCGCCCGCGGCGAGCTCGGCGGCGGCGGCTCCAGGCGGGTTGCCGGGGCTCCAGGCGGCCAGCCGCGCCAGCAGCAGGGCCAGCAGCAGCCCCCGGGCCCCGCACATGGCGTGGCTCGCCGCTAAGAGACGCCGCCCACCGCCCCTCCGGCCGAGCGCCGGAGCGAGATGCATGCGCGGCCAGCGCCCGCCTCCGGGGTGGGGGGGTCGGGCGGGATGCCGGCCGGGCCGGGCAGGGCAGGGCCCGCCTTTTGCCGCTCGCTGCTCGTTCCGCGCGGCGCTTCGCGGCTGCCGGCGGAAGGGCTGGAGGTCGCCCGAGGCGCCTGCTGGGAAGCCGGGGAGGTCTCTGCTGTGGGGACCCTGCGGGGAGGATCGTGAGCGGCGGCGGCGGCGGCGTCGTCGCCGGGGGGGCGGCGGGGCCCCCTGCGGGACGGGGGCCTTCCCGCCGGGCAGCTGGCTTTCTCTCTCTTAGCTGGGACGGACGTGGCCCCAGGTACTAGTTGTCAGCGGCGGCAGCAGCAAGCCCCGGAGATCTATTTCTCCTTTTTCGCTACAGAAAGGTTGACGATGAAATAAGCTCACGATCCGATTGTACCTGTCAGTATTAATGTTGCCGTCGGTCCCGCTGGGTTGAGGGTTTCCCCCGCAAAGTCCTGTGATCGGTCTCCGGTGTGCAAAGCCGCGAACAAGCCCTTTCCCGTAGCTGCAGCGAGGGTGCTGCGTTTCGGAGCTGGGGGAGGGAGCAGGACGGTTTGTGCTGAACTTTCTGTTCTGGGGCCTTCGTAGTCCGCTGTCCTGCAGCGTGTCTCCCAAGGGATGGCAGGATGACTCCTGCTTCGGGGTTCCTGGCGGCTCTGGGTACTCCATCCGTCTCCACAGGCACTGTACTGGGAGGGGAGCGTGTGCTTTTTCTTAGCATACTAGCTTACAGTGGTATGGCACGGCGCTGCCTCTCGGCAAACTCGTCCCGGCAAAGGAGGTAGAGAAGCAACAATGTGAAGAGGTGTATATTATGAAGTAGACAAGTAAAGGTACAGCCCTGTAATGCTAACCACGTGCACGTACATCTTCGAAAGTTAAATGGCATGTGTATTTAATGTTCTAAAGATGATGTTTCATAGCAAGCCCTGGTACGTTATTTCTCTGGTAGAATTAAATATTCTGCTATAGCTATACAGTGCTTAATTTGTTGGGTTTTGCTTTTCTGAAGTAGCATGTTTAAAAGAGTTAATTTCAGATAACTGTAGATACTATATGTTGAAAGATACTAGAAATTATCAAAAGTTAATGTATTCATATTGTGGCATAATGATTGCCTTGGAGCAGTTGTGTGTAACATTCAACATGAGATATCCTATTCTGCTATCATTTACATTATACAAATTGAGTAAGTCACTAAGTAATCTCTTTTTTTACATTATGTTACAGTGCATCATTTGGTCTGCAGAGCTGCCTACAGAGAAACACAGTATTTCAGCAATTCTAGGCTTTTTATTACAAGCATTTCCATATGGTGGTTCAGATGGGAGAAGATTCTTAATTTCAACATCATGCAAATTCTTCTCAAACAAATGCCAGAGCTTAGTTAAAACCACACACAGCTAATTCCTGGCAGAGTTTGGCTTGTAAAGTTACATTTTTTAATTTAAAATATTTTTTGGAGGTACTTTTTGTGATGTTCTTTTCCATGCAATATTTAGTTAAAGTCTGAAATTCACTGGCACAATATAATATAGATAACAGAAACCTGCATGCGTTCAAAGAATCAAATAAGGCAAATTCATGACAGAAAGCATGTCAAAGATTATTAAAAACACAGGTACTGTAACAGGGCTAGATGCTCAAGGTTGCTGGTCATGAGCTGTTGGAATCTTAGGGGATTCCTTACTGAGGAAATACTGCAATACCCTGTTCTAAACTCTTCTTTAGCCTTCTGCTGTTCATCTCTGTCAAAGGAAAGCTAACTGGCGAGACCTTTGATCTGATCTAGTTACATTCTTAGGCTGCTCAGTAAGTACTAGATTTTCAGCAGAAGCAGAGACAGAGAAGAGATACGTTAAGCCATTATTTTTTGGCAAGAAGTAATGACAGCACAGACAACAGATGCATTGTGTCATCGGATACTTCTTTATCGTCTGCTGTCTCCTACTCCCCCTCAAATACTTACTTCTACTTCTCAGTAGATTTACTGTTCCAGTGATTTGATTGTGAGTGCTTTCTAGGAACATTTAAATCCAAATAGGTTGATTGAATTAAGAATGGAAATTAATTTCACACAAGTTATCTGTTCATGATCAATTTCTAAACAAAAAGGATAAGATGCATAGTGTCTATAGATAACACTTCCAGTTTGTCTGAATCTCTTTGCTGCCTAGAAATTTTGTTTCTCCCCTTTGTTGCTCTTCTTTATGTGCATTCCTGGCTTTATGTTAGTATGCAGCTTGGGGATAAATGGAATGTGTATGTCTAGTCTCCTCAGAGTCATACATGAATTCCAGGGTACATCATGAGATGGGACAGCATCTGCAGTACAGATGGTGCAGTTGGCCTTAAGCTCCCCTGAGATACTTAGCATAGAGCAAAAGGAAAGGAGCAATAGATGAGAAAATGATACAGAAAACCATTTTTGTTCTCTCTTACATGTTAAAAAAAACAGACTACAGAAAAGCCCTTTGAGAAGGATAAGCTCATAACACATGAAGATGTTTGAATCTGCAAACCAGAGCACAAAAGAGTCAGGAGGTAATTATAATTAAAAAACTAGTGCATATGGAGCAAACCAATGGTTCATTTGAGGTCTGTACTATTTCCCATTCTCATTAGACTCACCTTGCCTGTAGAAGGACTGGAATCAGGCACATTATCCAGTACCTCATCTATTCAAGGAAACTGAAAGAATTCCTATAAAAGGCAACTGGAGTGTGAAGTAACCTTCTTGATGCACTTTTTTTTTGACCATTTACAGATGTTCTATTTTTTAAGTTTTAATTATGCTGGTTAATATAACTACTGTAATCTCTTTATTTGTACAAATAGAGGCAACTATAGTGCCAGTAAAGGGTACACCAAGACCCTTTAGCAAAAGCTATCAGCAATTAGCCAAACAGCAAACCAGGAATACTTTGTTTCTATCTGTAAGTTGTCGGGAGGTCATAACTGCTGTTGGGTAACGACTGGGAGGATGAATACTTATTTCTTAATTTCCAGATTGGAGTACCACAGTCATTCTATATTGGGTTACAATTTAAGAAAAGTCAGAAAGCTTAGCTAAGTAAAATGTGACCATTCCCCAGCTCTACACTTCTTTCTTTTTTTTTTTTTTTCATCAATTCTTTGATTTAATTCCTTTCGGTTAATTTCCAAATTAATTCCAATGGGTGATTTTAACTTGGTCTTTTTTGTTTGTTTGTTTAGTGTCTGCATTTTCCTGGTCATTTTACTATGACATAATTAGTAGATTTTTATATTCTCTTTTATATCACAAACCATGTGACCAGTTTTCATTATGTAGCTGTCAGTAATTTTTAATTACATTTGGGGATATGGTGCCATTTTGGCTATTATCTACATTTCAGGAGTGCTTCTTCCAGAGTCAATATGTGCAGAGTGTCCACATCTTGATTTTTATATCGGGAGACACTAGTCCTACCTCTGTCTGGGATTCTGCCAAAGAACATCAAGAAGAAGTGGCTGGACTGTAGCTGAGTCATGCATTAAGAGGTACGAAGTTTGGGTACAAACATTGTAAGCATATCATGGTAAGTCACAGTAAGCCATTGCCATAACTACCTAACATAATTACACAAGACCAATATATTGCTTTCTGCTTTGGAAATTGCCACAGGTTTGCTATAGGGTTTTCTTGCCCACCTGAAGTTTTCAGATGAGTTTTATTTCTGCTTGTTAGCATTCATACAAGCAAGACAGCTACTTAATTTCAGTGGACTGTGTGGAGAGGAGTAGGTAGGAGAACAGATAGACAATAGGTGGGAGTCTACTGCTGAATTCTTTACAGGTCCTTATATATTTGTAATGTTTCCAATGCTTCATAAACTGAAGGATTTTCTACAGTTCTGAAATGTAGAGTATGTGTGACTTGCTGAGTAGCTGGGCCTGCAGCATAAGAATTTGTTGCACTTACCATTTGTATTGTTTGTCACCCTTATGGCCTCTCCTAATTCTCATCTTTCATTCAGCTGAGGATGACCGCAGGGAATGTCTTTGGAAACTCATCAGCAATGCCGCACTTCAGAATGTGTTCTGCCCATCAAGATTGGAACACCCTACCAGTACAGAATTTCAATTTAGCTCAAAGTACAAAGGGCTTAGGTTTAAAATTGAATTTATATATGTAAGCCTTTTTAATGTCTTCATGACTATGGTGATTTACCTCATAGAATCTGCCATGACTAAGCAGTTGGGGGGAAATCGTGAAGGCCTAAGTGCTCCATTTGGTATGCCTTGATGTCAGTGCGGTCAGGGAGCTTCCAGGTTTTTTTGACCGTATCTCTTTTCTGGACTGTTGTTCTCTGAAGGTCTATTTTTTTAAATTATAAAATTGTGCCTGGCGATATACAGTGAAATGAGTCTTAAAAGATTCGTTCACACCCTAGCCTACGGATTCTCTGCATTGGCAGATACAATCCAAACGTCCTTTGGCATTTTGTTCTGCTTGAGCCCAAAGCTTCAGTGGCTGGTAGCGTATGCTTTATTTCAAGACGTTTGTGTTAGAAGCTCTCAAGACAGGGACAAAAATGACTGGTGATAGCATTTCTTAGCAATACGTTTATCTACAGGAAGCTATCAATCATTGCCTTTGTTAACTCGTGTTAACCTGACTGCAAAGTGATTTTATACTGTGTGTGCTTAGTAATGGAAGCATGCATTACATGCTTGAATGCGGTGATTTTTAGGGGGAGTAAGAGATCTGTGCCGTGGCATAGGCCGCAGCAGTAACACCAATAAAAGCTAGCAGCAGTCTTTCCCGGAGGAAGATGTTTTTACCTTTTTTCGGCAACAGACTTCGGTGCAGACCGTTCGTAACGGCTGTTGCCGTGGCTGTTCCCCGGCAGGGCAGAAACAGGCCTGCTGCGGGTGCTCCGGCCCCTCCTCCTGCGGCAGCCTTTGCTCTCCTGCCCTGCGCCGTGACTGGCGGCACCCCTGCCCCGGGCCCATCGGCAGTGCTCCCGGGCGGCGGGCAGCGGGCGCGGACCCGGCCGGGGTTCGTCGGTCCCTCGAGTGAGGCCGGGGGCGGGGCGGCGGGCGCGCGTGTTGCGGGCCGCTGCTAGGATACGCGCGGCGGCAGGAGAGCCCGGAGGGGCAACGGCAGCCCAGGGAGGTGGGGCGGCCGCGGGAGCCTCTCCGGGCGGGCACCTTCGGCGGCCGGTTCTCTCGGCTGCTCGGGGAGGCCTTCGGACGGTCTCGTCAGAAAAGGCTTCCCCGGGGCCTCGAGCTCGGTTCGCAGAGCTGCCCCGCGTCTCGGAGTGAAGCTTGGAGCGGGGCGCGGCGGGAGGGGGCCGCGCCGCGCCGGGCTCGGCCGAGACGGCATGGACCTGGCCGTCAGGGAGCGGCTGCTGGCGGCGGAGAGCCGCCGAGGTAAGAGGATGTCGGGCGGTTGCGAGATTTTGCCCCTCTGTAAAAATAAGTGAAATAAAAATCGCCCTTTAAACACGAAAACTGCTTGATCGTCATCAGTTTTGTTTCTAAATATATAGAAAACGTGCTCTTCCTCTCAGTGCTTTAAACCTGCTTCTTAGCCATGAAAAGAAGTAACTGCTGTAGCGTTCTTAATTTAATCTAGTTTCCTTCCAGTCAAGTTTACTTCACAGAACAGCTTTAAGGATCTAATCTCGAATTTCTCTGTCAACAGAAAGAGTGCTGTTCAGTTCAGGGACATATGAATCAGGCCTTCACGGCAGTTCACTTTCTTGTGTGCTAACATTAGTGATTTTAAATTGCAAGAGAGTTGTAACACTTCACCTTACAACTGTGGCTAACTTTGAACAACATTTGCTTGACATTATTATCCTTACACGTTCATAATTTATTTCTGTAAAGGAGAAACAGGATGCCATATAGTTCACTTGAAATAATGCAATCATGTCTGTCAGTCCAACTTGAAACATAAATTGTCTGTTACATTCCTTATTCTTTTTTTTATTTCAGATGTTCAGGCTCTGAAGAACGCTTATGAGTTGATCAAATCAGCCAGTCAGGGAAAATCTGCACTTGACTCATCAGATAACTTCAGCACGGACTTATATGTTTTATGTGCTGAACAAGCATTTCAGGTTTGTAGTTTAGGCAGTTTATCTACATTGAACAAAAACATTTATATGACATGTATTTACAGCTGTTAAAGTTCCTACTTAAAAATATTCCCAAAGGTATCTGTGAAAAATATTACACTCTTCTGTTTTTGGAGAACAACTGTTTAAACATGCATTTTCAGTTAAAACTTGGCCTCTAAATTATCAATTCTTTCACAGTCAGCACACTGTGGTTTGTGAAGTTTATAATTAGACCAAAATATGCAACATATACCATAGCAATATAAAATAGTTTGCCATGTCTGTTTTTTCTTGTTATGGAAAACTGATGTTAGGCATTTGGTTATGACTGAAGAAAATGTGTTTTTGAACAGTCCCTACTGGGCAAAAGAAGAAAAGGTGAGATTCTAATTATGAAAGATTGTTGCTAAGTGAGCTCACTTTTATAAAATGTGGTAGAGGTTCTTAATTTTGAAGTATTTTTTAATTTTCAATCCATGGGTACAAATGATTAGATTTCAAGTAGACAAAGTTTCTAATGAAACTTTTTTTTTTTTCCAAGCTGCAAGCCACTCAAATTCTGTTGTCTGAAAATTGAGGTCCAGCATTGACATCCATAGAAAATCCTGCTGGCTAATACCCGTCCTTTTTAAAAAAAAAATTCTACTAAGAATTTTGCCTTTATGTTAACAATTCTGTTAATGGCTATTAAAAAAGGAAACTTTTTTTGTATACTGTAAGGAGTTCTATGACCGAGTGATTCAAGAGCTTTGTTAAATAAAGGAGCTATTTTTCTATACATTTGGAATGATAAAAGTCTAGATTTAAATTTTAAATCTTAATGGGTTTGTACCAGATCTGATACACAGCTTTATGGAATGTTGTTTGCATACTGGTATGCAGTTAGATGTTACGCTTTCAGTAGGCATGCATTTTTAAAACCTAATGATTCTTAGTTAAGTATTTATTGCATTTTTTTTTTAATATTAAAATGCTTTTTTTGGTCTTAGCTGGGATATCTGGAAATGAGCAGTGACTGTCTACAGATGTATTTTAAAGCAAGATTTCCTGTGAACCAGTTTCTTGGCAGAGCGTATTTGTGCCAAGGCCAGTTGCACACTCCACTCTCTACAGATAATTTGGTGAGAAATCATGAAAGTTGCATTATATTAAGCCAGTTTTTAAGAGTATTTCTTCCTAGGTTTTTATGTATTGCTTTCAGTCATTTAAAATACACAAGTGTAACCAGGACTGTGGGAAAAATTAAAGGAAAATATATTAACGGGTAGTTTGGGAGTAAACAAAACTTACCAACTGAATTAGACTAATATTGCAAATATTTTGGGGAGGAAAAAAAAATGTTTGCAAAATTTTTCAGCCAGTTGATTGTTTTAAAGTCAACCTTTTCACCTTTTACATTGATACAATACTTTCAGACCAAATTTAGCTGTAACTGGTAAAACAGTTACCAGTTTTATTCAGGATCACACAAAGCATTTCACAGAATTGTGGGAAATGGAGGACTAAAGGGGCCCTCAGAGAGGTTGTACAGTTCATTTCTCTTCTGTGGCAGTGTGGTTCCACCACTGATCAGTAACCTTTCCATGTAGTACTTTGGATGTGGCTTTTGAAATGAGAGATGAAGCTTTTTGGTAGCAACTTAGCAGGATACTTCTGCTTCTGCAAGCTTCTATGCGGTGATACTGTGTCCATACATGATGAGCAGTTTTTACCTCCTGCTGAATTTAAGATGGAGTGGGATCTGTTTTCTGTCTTCAGTATTTTACTTGTCCTCATACTGGGGTCAGTCAGCTTTGACAATTTTTCAATGGTATCTGACCACCTAAAATGGCCTTAACAGATGTTTGTGGTGTTTGTGTTCACAAATTTCTCTGACAGATGTTTCTGTAGTTTCTTTGTATAAAGTGTTTGAATTAACTTTCAAGCTAGAATCTTTTCCCTATTACGTCACTGTACTTTCTCTGCCTTCTCTGAGTGCATGTGCAGAACTACTGATCAGTTGTCCTTTTAAAATTTCGTACACATTTGAAAAGTATTTTCTAATGTCCAGTTAGCCTTTTATGTTTCTAAATTAAACAAACTATTCTGTGATGTTTTCTAAATCTTAGCCAAATTTTGCTCTTTCCTTCTTGACTCTTGTTAACTTCTTGGAAGTTAAGAACCATCCCAGTATGCGCAATCATAACTTGGTTCTTTGTGCTGTGTGTTGTAATGTGTTTTTAAGATACATTTTCTATCAGTTGTAAAGTTTTTTCACTGCTGTGCTCCTAGATCATTTATGAAAATAGGAGTGGCACAACATCTCATGCTGTATGACCAGTAATTATCATTCACTTAGAAAAGATAAATTTGTCCTTATTTTGGTTTCTATCCTAAGGAATCCTTGTTAGCTGATTAAGATGCTTATATTCTTAAGGGCCAAGTGCAACTTTTCTATGTTAGTATCTAATACCTCTCTGTCATGGATGAGTGTTTTAGATCACTTAAAGAATTTGTAAAAGTGCAGCTTAACAGAGTTCGATGGCAAGGTTCACTCTGTTACTTACTACATGGGATAAACATTCAAAGGAAAATTGAGTTAGAATCGATTTTCCATGATTTGTACAGAGATTGGAGATGCAAAAAGGTGAGAGAGACCTTCCTGTTGAGTCACAAGGTTCAGAATGCATCCCCTTGCTTTCTAAACTCTTGATGGAGCTTAGGGGTGGGTAGGTCCAATCTTAGTCTCAGACCTGATCAGTGGTTTATATCTAAAAGATTCAAAGGGTAAGGAAAGCCTCTCGTTGAGTCACGAGGTTCAGAATGGATCCCTTGCTTTCTAAACTCCATCTCAGAGAGGAGTCTGGGTGCGGCTGGATCCAGACTTAGTCTCAGACTTGGTCAGTGGTTTATGCCTAAAAGATTATATGTGCACAATCAATCCTTTATATCACTTAGTTAGGATTTCGAAGTTTAGCATGCTGTTAATCACTTATTGATCCATCCAGGTGTCCAGCGTTAGTTCGCTCTGAAGTTCGAGCCCTCGGTTTCCCGAAACAGACTCTCAGGCATTGAGTCTTATAAAAAGAAATAATTTAATAGAGTGGTACAGTAGCAGGATCAGCTCGAGCTGGGTGCCCCTGGAGGTGGGGGTGATGGGGAGGAGGAGAAGGAAAGGAGAGGAAGAACCAGAACGAAGAAAGCCCTGGGCAATTATACCCTTACAGACCATTCACCTGCCCCTTACGCATTCTTCACACTCTCTTCACGTGCCTTCCATGCGCCCTTTGGTCCAATAGTGATTCTGGTCTGAGATCTTCTGACTCCTTATTGGATTTCTTCACTGTCTCCAGACAAGCCATTTGTTATCTTGTTGAGTTGCAGGTGCTGTTCATGGTTGTAGCCTTGAAGCCTCCTTATCTTTTGATTTATGCTGGCTCTGGAGGCCCCTGTTTTGACTAAGTAGGCACAGGAAATCTAAGTGAAAGTTTACAGCTTGCGGCCTAGGCTTCAGCAAATCTAGCTACTCATGCTAAGTAAAGCTAAGCAAACACCTTACTAACTCACACAACATTATAACTTTAAGTGATTCATTCTGTTTAAAACTTGCTTATTTAAGCTAAATGACTGATATCTCTTAACACTTGAGAGGCATCCCTGCTCAAGGGGAGAGTTGCCTGGCATGCAGTGCAGTTGCCATCCAGGGAGAACTCAAATTGGGCTCATCCAATAATATGTCACTGGTAAAAGATCTCGTTGCTGGAGATCACCGCCATGCAGCCACACTGCCTAGCAGGGAGAGCTCAAAGGCAGCTCACTTAGGCTGTCATATTTATGGGATAAAGTGATTGGCTTGTGGTCAAATTGCATACAATGGGAGAGGTATGCACGAGACTCCTTGTTCCCACAACTTCCACTGTGTAGCTCTGCTCCTTTGTGGGTTTCCTAGAGGAGTTCTTGGCCTGGCTATGACCTCCTTTGGAGCCTATACCAAACTGCTGCTGGTTTGGTTAAGGAGGGGTTGAGCACATCTGTCACACTCTCAGGCTCTTAATCCTGGTTTTCTCTTTATCTAGGCAGTTCCCACTTTTGCTCAGTAGCCTTCTTTTACCAGTCCCAGAGTCCAGTAAATCAGTCCCAACTCTCAGAGTTTTTAGTTGTTCTGTCTCACTCAAGAGAGCTTTCTGGTGTCATCCCCTTCCTGCCCATCCAGTTCCACCTCTGCTTTGCTGTTTCCACTGCATCTTTCTTTTAGGCTTTCAAAAATCCCTTTTTATGATCCCATCCATCCTCTTTACACCCTCCCTTCAGGTATTTGTACATACTGATGAGATCTCCCCTGAGCCGCCTTCTCCAGGCTGACCAGTCCCAGCTCTCTCAGCCTTTCCTCACATGAGAGATGTTGCAGTCCCTTCATCATCTTTGCGGCCCTTCATTAGGCTCTCTCCACAGTGTCCACGTCCCTCTTGTACTGGGGAGCCCAGAACTGGGCACAGCACTCTAGGTGCGGCCTCAGCAGTGCTGAGTAGAGGGGCAGGATCACCTCCCTCGGCCTGCTGGCAGCACTCCTCCTAAGGCAGCCCAGGACACCGTTAGCTGCCTTTGCGGCAAGGGCGTGCTGCTGGCTTGTGTTCAGCTTGGTGTCCACCAGGACCCCCGGGTCCTCCTCTGAAAAGCTGCTTCCCAGCTGCTTTAATGATAAAAAGAGCATGCCTGACACACCATTCAGTTGACAAATTCTTGTTGGAGATTTTGTGAAGAAAAATAGCTCACATTTTTTAATGGGACAAGCCAATTTTTTTTTTTTTTTTCCTGGCTGTGCTCTTGGGTGTTTCTGAGCTTTCTTTGCTGAAAGCTTAAAAAGTACGCAGCTTTGCAGTTCTGGAAAATTTCAGTCCTAATAATTAAAGTTTCGCAGAAGTGAGAAACTGAAAAAATGATCTTAAAATTTGAAATCAGGAAAACATAGTAATAGGCAATGCTACCGATTTTTAGTTATTCTGTTTCTATGGCAGCATGTTTTATTTGAGATTGGTCTGAAAATAAAAATTATGAGATGTGAACATATTGAAATAGGAAAATAATGTACTGATTTATAAAAGCCATATTCAAATTGCATTAACATTTTTTTGTTCTGTTCTAGGAAGAGTTTGAAAAGTTTGTGCTCTTTTTTATGAAGGCGATAGACTTTGCCAGCCATGATCGAAGGTAGGCCCTACTGAGAGGTTTAACTCTTTAAATCTCAGGAAATGTTACTGAGTTAGGTTTTCATAGTTGTTTGTCTCAGATTTTCACTAGGTACCTGGAGTTGTGTTGTTTGGGTTTTTTTTGCTTTTGTGGATTTTCCTTCAATTTTGTTACTGCACTTCTGTAACTGCTGTGCGTGCTGCAACAATATAAGAATACTGAACAGTCTTAATTAAATGAGATGAGTCAACATGTTTAAGGCTGTTTAAGATACCACTAAGCATTTCTTCCCCTTTTATATTTATGCTCTGTAGAAGGAGAGCACCATGTTAGCTTATTTTAAGTGGTTAATTACTGGGTAGAGTATAGTTGCAAGAGTTACTGTATTCTTCTTGTGCTGTACTTGTGTTCTCAGTTCATAGTCAGGATTGGTTCTTATCTAAACACATAGGAAAAGTTCTAGTTTTTGCTTCTCGAAAGTGTCTTAAAATACTCCGTCTGTAATTTTATGTTTATCTAAGTCCATGAAATACTAAATTCTTGATTCCTGTTTTTCAGATATTATTTTCTGATATATAATGCCTCAGTTCTTTACTGGCAACTTGTGAGGCCATATCTTAAGCCTGGATTCCGCTATTGTCTTATTCCCAGCCTTTCTCAGATTGTTAAAGTGTTAAACCAAACTGAAGAGCAGGACAATGAATGGAGAGCAGAACTCATGATGTAAGTTTAATCACATCTTTTCATATGGACATCCTGTAGTCCTCTTGTACATATGGCTGCCACCTGAGGTATGAGATAGCCTTTGATAACCTATGTTTTGTTGGTAACATTGTAGATACATTTATTGTGGAAAGCTTAATTCATAAAATGTACACTTAAACATAAAAGGTGCTTCATTTTAATATTTACTTTGAGGTTAAAATTTTAGTGGCAGAGGCAGTTAGGCCCTAGGTCCAATCTGAAATATCACAGTCATTTTGGATGTAGTGTTGGAGTCATTGCTTATGTGCTGTCCTTTTAAGTGTGGAGAAAGACAAACTTCCATTTTCTTTAAGAACTATTTTCTTCATGTAAGGAAACATAATGTTTAAATAGATGAACAAAGATCTCTTCTGTCCTCTGATCCCTAAAGAGAAAGAAACAGCCTGGTAAGGTTGTGAGAACATATTCAGGATACCTTCTAATTTCCTCCTTCTTCATTATGAAGATTTTATATATATTAACCTAAGTTATCTTTCTTACTATTTTTTCCTCTTGTTAACCCATAACTGTATGTTGAAATGAAACTTTATGAAAAATCAGTGAGCAAAATAAGTATTTGTATTGCAAATACAGGAATTAAGAATACAGAGATGAGTTGTCATCAGTAGTGATGTGTTTTTTATGTCAGTCACGTGCTTTAATGTATAATTTGGTACTGTATGGTTCTTATCAATGTAATTAATTTAGATCAAGCTTTTTCCTTTCTAATTAGTATTATATGTGGTTTTTCTTCAGTATTAAATTAAAGGCTGCCCCTGCTAATTTAGATATACTGCTTGGTCTAATGTTTCAAAGCATAAATGAAATAGGTCTTCTTTTAACCAGTCTTAGGCAAAATAAGAGCCAAAAAGTTATGAAAAGGAGAATAACTTGCTGTCATGGTTTAACCCCAGCTGGCAACTAAGCACCACGCAGCCACTCACTCACTTCCCCCAACCCAGTGGGATGGGGGAGAGAATTGAAAAAAAGTAAAACTCATAGGTTGAGATAAGAACAGTTTAATAGGACAGAAAGGAAGAAAATAATGATGATGATAATTGTCCTGGTTTCAGCTGGGATAGAGTTAATTGTCTTCCTAGTAGCTGGTAAGGTGCTATGTTTTGAGTTCAGTATGCAAGAATGTTGATAACACTGATGTTTTCAGTTGTTAAGTAGTGCTTAGACTAAAGTCAAGGATTTTTCAGCTTCTCATGCCCAGCCAGCAAGAAAGCTGGACGGGCTGGCACAGGACACAGCCAGGGCAGCTGACCCAAACTGGCCAACAGGGTATTCCATACCATGTGACGTCACATCTAGTGTATAAACTGGGGGGAGTGGGGGCAGGGGATCGCTGCTCGGGGACTAGCTGGGTGTCAGTTGGCAGGTGGTGAGCAATTGTACTGCGCATCATTTGTACATTCCAATCCTTTTATTATTACTGTTGTCATTTTATTAGTGTTATCATTATCATTATTAGTTTCTTCTTTTCTGTTCTATTAAACCGTTCTTACCTCGACCCACGTGTTTTACTTCTTTTCCCGATTTTCTCCCCCATCCCAGTGGGTGGGGGGGGCAGTGAGTGAGCAAGCTGCTGCGTGGTGCTTAGTTGCTGGCTGGTGTTAAACCACGACAATAATAATAATAATAAATAATAATAATAAAAATGACAATAATAATAAAAGAATTGGAATATACAAAACAAGTGATGCCCAGTTAGTTCCCGAGCAGTGATCTGGCCTCCCCCGGCCAACTGCCCCCAGTTATGTACTGGGCATGACATCATATGCTATGGAATATTCCTTTGGCCAGTTTGGGTCAGCTGTCGTGGCTGTGTCCCCTCCCAACTTCTTGTGCCACTCCAGCCTTCTTGCTGGCTGGGCATGAGAAGCTGAAAAATCCTTGACTTAGTATAAACACTACTTAGCAACAACTGAAAACATCAGTGTTATCAACATTATTGTCATACTAAATCCAAAACATAACACTATGCCAGCTACTAGAAAGAAAATTAACTCTTTCCCAGCTGAAACCAGGACACTTGCATAAACAAAGCTACTAAGATTTAAACCAACAGGTTTTCTTTCTGGGAAATAGATTGTTATTCAGGAGTGAAAGCTCCCAACAAGATGAATTCACAGACTAGCTTTAAGTATTATGCAAAAAATTTAGAATTAAAAGTCTAATAATTTTTAGGGAAGAGATTAGTAATCTAGGGTTGGATAAAAATGCCTTCCACATTTATGTCTGTCATAACTGAAACTTGTCAGCCAATTTCATATTTTATTTAGGAAATGCATAGGTTTTTCTGCATGCATACTGTTCAGAAGTGTGTATAATGTAATTTACACTGAATTAAATAATTAATTCTAGTCAGAATCTTTAGCAATTGATATTTCACTGAAGAAAATTTGTGGCTGAGGAAGTACATTGTAGTTATTTTCCCCATTTCAAGGATGTTCTTATTAAGCATGACTCAAAGTCCTTATTGCATGTATAAGGAAATGAAAAATGCAACCTCATTAAATGTAATTTTAAAAGGTAGGTACAAATACAGAGTTTTTAAATAGACATGTATGTTGTTACTTTCTGCTATAACTGCTGGGTTTTAAGTGACTGAATAAATTAATACTTTCTGATACGTTGCCTTTAAATACATTTTTTCCATAATGAGAATAGCAGAAAGGTACATGTTAATGTATTACACTGATAATTATTTAAGCATATTGTATATCTATTGAAAATACCCTTGTTTGTTTGAGCTATGTATGAAAGGTCTCAATCTGACTTCCCATTGCATGTTGAATGGTGTATATACAATGACACCCGCACACTTATTTTTCACACATCATGAGTGGGTCGTTCAGATGGTAGAATTTATTTTCATGTTTAAACGTGGTAACTTCTGCTAAGAAAAAAAATGTGTGAAGGAGTTTTCTTCAGAGAGAGTAGAGGGTTTTAGCAAAATAGTCTTGGAAACTATTTTCCTAGTAAATATGGGATCCTGGTTAAACGATCAGTTTTCCTTTAATTCTTTAGAATGTGAGAGCCTTTGACAACAGAGGTTGACTAAATTGCTTGAGTTAACAGTCCTGGCTTATAACAAAGCATACATTTTCTCAGTGAAAGGCCCCTGGTTCTGCCATCTTCACAGAACGGTTGAGGTTGGAAGGGGCCCCTCAAGATCACCTAGCCCAACCCTCCTGCTCAAGCATCTCGGTAGTATAGAGTTGATAGTAGTTGGGAGAAGTGTGTCATTTTTTTTTTATGGAGTGGCTGCATATATTTAAGGCTGATACTGTCTTCTTTTGAGGGTATAATTGTATAAATTATGTGTGTGCCCAGATTATTGTATTATTTTAATTAATCTAACTGAAAGACTTAAATGATTAATTCCTTGACTTAGATTAAAAGTGAAACTGTGCTGTGGAACTTTAGGTGAATGGTAAATAAGATGTATAAGCCATACGCTAGTATCTGCTCAATGTCTCTGACAGCTGTTCACTAAGGAGAAGAAAGTTTATTACTATAAATTCAGGCAGAAATAAGGTCCTAATGTTACTTTTGTTTAAATATAGTTGTAGGTTTACAGATCTGATATTCAGAGTTAGACCTTTTGGCAGAGTATCACTTGGTTTTAGAATCATAGAATCATTTAGGTTGGAAAAGACCTTTAAGATCATCGAGTCCAACCGTTAACCTAACACTGCCAAATCCACCACTAAACCATGTCCCTAAGCACCACATCTACACATCTTTTAAATCCTCCAGGGATGGTGACTCCACCGCTTCCCTGGGCAGCCTGTTCCAACGCTTCACAACACTTTTGGTGAAGAAATTTTTCCTAATATCCAATCTAAGCCTCCCCTGGTGCAACTTGAGGCCGTTTCCTCTCGTCCTATCACTTGTTACTTGGGAGAAGACACTGACCCCCACCTCACTACAACCTCCTTTCAGGTAGTTGTAGAGAGCGATAAGGTCTCCCCTCAGCTTCCTTTTCTCCAGGCTAAACAACCCAGTTCCCTCAGCTGCTCCTCCTAAGACTTGTCTCCAGACCCTTCACCAGCTTCGTTGCCCTCCTCTGGACATGCTTCAGCACCTCAATGTCCTTCTTGTAGTGAGGGGCCCAAAACTGAACACAGTATTCGAGGTGCAGCCTCAGCAGTGCCAAGTGCAGGGGGACAATCACTGCCCTAGTCCTGCTGTGCTGGCCACACTGTTTTGTATGTTAAGTTTTTCTGAAATAAATCTAAAGAACAAATTTTAAAGCATCTGAACTGATAGTATCTGATTTGCAATCTCTGATTTCAGTTCATATTTTACTGAGATATAAATTTTAAGAGAAAGAGCTGTCTGTTAGATAATTTCAAGTCTTTGCTAGTGAGAACAGATGTTTCTGGATTGAGCAGCACAGGTAGGCTAAGATATTCATAAGTGTATGGTCAGTAAGGAAAAGTAATGTTAGAAAGCAACCTAGTCAACATGCAGGCAGATTTATTGCCTCTTCAGTATTTAATTCCAGGGAAAGAAGCAACAAATAATATCCAAAACATCAGTAAAAATAAATCACAAAAAAAATAATGTTGGCTGAGCAGAAAATTATTGCTAATGGGAAGCTCTGAGACTTAGAGAATACACAGTGGAACTGAACCAAGGGTAAAGGTATCTATTTTCACAAGCTATTCCAAAAGTTTAAGACAAGTTCATTACATAGGTACAATGTTGCTTCAAAAAAACCAAACATAACAGATGACATCTGAAATAATCCTGACAGATGATGTCTAGAGATATAGCATACACTTTAGGACTGCAAGGCAATCCGGGTGGGAACAGACCTCATGAGATGGGTAATCCAACCTCCTACTCAAAGCTGGGTCATCTGTGGGATCAGGCTTAGGACTTTATCCAGTCAGGTCTGGAAACAGTCATAGATGGAGACTGCACAAGCTCTCTGAGCTGCAGCAACTCTGCTTGACTGTCCTCATGGACAGAAAGTTTTTCTTTATTACCACTCCGAACCTCTCTTGTTCCAGTGTACACCCGTTGTCACTTGTGTTCCTGCCATTCACCTTAGTAGAGAGCCTGGGTCCCTCTTCTCAGTGACCTGCCTCCCTGTAGGCACATGCCTCTGTGATCTGCTACTGTCTGTGCTCCTGTTAATACAGACCAGGATGCTGTTGGCTGCCTTCGGTTCCAGAGCACACTGCTGGCTGGTGCTCAGTTGGCTGTCCACCTGGACTCCCAGGTCCTTTTCAGTAGATCTGCTTTGCTGAATTTTTTGAATGCTTTCACCAGGCACAAGGCCTGGGAGACCTTTCTGGTGAAGACTGAGGCAAAGGCAGCGTCGAGTCTCAGCTCTCATCTTCTAATTTAAAGATTGTAAGGAATACAGAAAGTTAGAAAATAGATGTTTTTATAATACCTGATTCTGCTAGCAAATTAATTTGTTGTTGGTAACTTTACTTTTAGAACTGCACTGAATGTTTTTTTTTTCCCTAAGCAAGATTAAAATGGAAGTCAAAAAATCCCCACAATCAACCCACTTTGCTATCAGTACTAATATACACATTTGCATTATTACCAATTATTTGATAATAATTGGAAATAAATAGTGTATCAATATCAATGTATTACCATTCTTACATTTCATCAGTAAAGCTGGAGGATAAACCTTGAGATATCTCTACTGAGAGAAACAGTTTTATGTGCAAAATGAAAAGTGTCCATGTAGTTTTTCAAGGTCAGACAACCTCTTCTCAGAGGTGTTTTGATCTGGTATTATACAGACCATTTCCAGTTCCTGTTACACTTCTGCCACAGTTTTTTCCTTTCTCTTTGTGAACTTGTCTATTTCTTTGATCTATGACTGATGGTTTATTGCTATGGAGCATTTTCTTTATAAGCTGAAACTGGAGGGAATAAAAAATTAAGTGACAAAACATTCCAAAGGGTATGCTAAAGGTTATCTAGAATACTGTGCATGTGGTTTTTTTTGTACCAAACATACTCTTGCTGAGGCATTGATGAGAACCAGCAAGTGCACACAATGTGTTTGTGTTATAAAACTAATGGTAGCATTTATTTTTTCTTACATTTGTATTTATTTTAAAAATATTTTAATTATTACTATTGTTGTTATTAATTTATTTCATGGAATCAGAGGCTCTTTTCCACTTAAATCAGATGAAGTATTGAAAATCCAGTAGATATGTTGCAGTTCCCAACATCAATAATTTTCTGTTCCTAGATGCTTTTGAAATACTAGACTTTCCAGTAGTTAAGGGAGAATCTTAGAATACATCTTACAGAAATTTATTGTTTTAATTAATTAATTGTTTTAATTCCAGGTGTCGTGTTGAGAAAAGTTTTCACAAAAGTCTCCTTTTCCAAGATTATTTTTGTGATCTGCAATAAATGTATGTTAACAGCTGTATATCTCTGGAAGAAACAAAGATGTAGAAGTCAGAGGATCTCTTTTGTGTTGAGTCAGTGCTTTATAGCACTAATCACTTGTACTGCATTTAGGAGGGGTACCTTGAATATAAACAGTCTCTTGAGAAAATATAAATAAGAATTATTTCAGAAAGCATTAATAAATATTTAATACAAATATTTATTTGATCTGCAGAAATTTACTTGAGTGCTTCCTCGATGCTTCAAAACTGAAAGAAGCAAAAGAGTTTTCATCTACTGCAGCAATCTTTATTAAGGAAAATGTTCCAGATAAATACTCTCAGATATTTTCTCTAATGGTAATGCTGTAAAATATTTTAAACTCCCAGTAAGACAGGAGTTTTCTCTACATTTCATAAGATCATAGTTATAATTGTTAAATATGTTGTTTCCTTCCTGCTCCGTGTTATTTTAATAAAACATAATACCATTGGGATAACTGTTGCTAACCCTAAAAATTCTGTTTGGAAATAATTACTATTAACACAGAAGATGTAGTGGGTGCAACTTAACCTGCCTTATGCCATTGAGGGCATATTTAGCATCTGTTGACTTTTCTCATGCTGATAAGTACTGAAGTGACCCAACTTGAGCCCTAAAAATAGTTCTAGGAATCAGAGCATATGACGATAGTTCACATTTCTTGCATGCCCTTAATTTGGGAAATAAGAGGGTGAAGACGAATGTGGCAAAAGCAGAAGTAGGCAAATAAAACTTGGAAGTTGCATGCAGTCATATTTTCTTTCATTCTGCTACACTGACTATTGTCTTTTTCTGTCCACTCCCAATCACTGCATTTCAAGAGCGTATGTTTATAATATAAAGTTCTCTAATATTTGATTTAAGAGAACCAATATACAACCTTCCAGAGGTGCGATATTAATGAACCAATAACATTTAAGCAAGCTCAAAATGACTTTTTTATTTTTTAGATGCAGTGTTGAGTAAAGCTATTTGGCAGTGGCCTAAACAGGAGTATGAAGTCATTCTAAAATTGTAATTGGGCTATGTGTCTCAGCAGGGCTACAGAAGTATGAGCCACACTATTGAGTGCTTTAGTAAGAGCATACTTAAGTCCTGCAAAACTTAATGTTGCAGTACAGCTTAATTAATCAGTACTGATTGCTATGGGCAGTCAGTGTGAGAGAGTCAGAAGAAATGATGTGCACACATTTAGTGTGTAACTTTACAGTTAAATTCAAGTAACTGCAGTTTATTGTCATTTCTTCATAATATTTTTGTTATATATAATTTATATTTACAGATAAATTTGAATAGGGATCATTTCTCGTAGCTGGATGAGATGATTTCAGAATAAGTGCTATCCAAAGGTATTATTAAAAATGCATTAATTGGAACTCTAGCTCAGATGTTAGTTCCACATTTAGATTTTTGCTAATACTTCCGATCGTCACTATGTGACGATTAGTATAGCTCTACTAGGTGATCTGTGCAGAACAACATACATTATCGTAGTAGCCTCACTGCCCTTAAAGTCCATGAAAAAGCCTATAGTCAACATACCTGCTTTATTTTAGCCCTGTTGAGTGTCTGTCCTTTGTTTGCTTATTTAGTCAGTTAATTAATAATTAAATTTTTATTTTATAGGTATATCACAAACTAATGGATATTTCCCAGGTAGAGAAGGAAATACAAAATTCCATCCATTTTCTGGTTATTTATAAAATGCAGATGTTAAAATTGTAAGTATTAAAATGTATCCTTCCATTTGTACTTTGATGCTTGATATTACAGAGGTAGGGTCAGGTTCTGGTATCGCATATACCAGTAGAAAATCCTTCTGCAAAGATTAGTTTCTCAAAAGGAAAACTATAATGACAGTTTGGGTAGTAACTGTCAGGCCTGCCTAGATGTCAGCCTCGGCTGAAAAGTGAGATAGTTCTTTGGGAATATAGGGAATAGTGTGTTGTACAGATATTCTCAGGTGAAAGAATTTAAGAGACTGAAAGATATTTTTGTATCCAACAGATTGTCGTTCAGTACACAAGTCATGTTTAAGAGAGCAAAGATGAAGTGGGGAAATCACACCTAAAATATAATGCATGAATCACAAGGATGGGAAGTGTAATACTTTTTAAACTTTTAAATTTTAAAAGCATAAAACAATTCAAAAAATTAGGCTTCATAACAAAATCTCATTTAATTTTATTTTTTGAATGTCTCAACACTTCCCCAATTTTAAAAGTGTTAATTCTTTTTTTAGTAACAATAGATTAATTTATGTTGACCTTATAGGGAAGGAGTTTTGCACACCATTTTTCTTTGCTTCTGGAATAAAATTTACTTTACTGTGTGAGGTATTAATTCTCACGCTGGAATGTTCTTTGTGCTTCGTATCTGGCTGTCTCTGAGTAACTTACTTGGCATACTGAAGTAGGGTTTGTTGACTTGATTTTTTCTTTTTTTTTCTTTGATATTTCAAAATCCAGGTATCCCACTGATACATTGGTCTAAGAGCCATCCACTCTAAAGTTAGGAGACTTATTTCAAATTTTTAATGCAATAATATTTCCTGTGAAAAATTATGATCAATTCCTAATATATTGCAGGCAGTGGGACACAAATGAATTTCCAAGTGATGCCACCGCAAATCTGAATTCTTTATATGTACTTTTGAAACAATATGATGTACCTCCAGCGTCTGTTCTCAGTGTGAAGTGAGTTTTACTTGTCATAGCCCCATGAAAGTTAATGCTGAAGTTGATCCTGCTTCCACCCGTTGACCTTGAACAGAGTGAACTTGTACTTAGTTATAATAGTTTGCATTGTGTTAATGCTTAGGTCATCTTAAAAAAAGACAAAGGTCCTATTAGGCTTTATTAAGGAACCCAACATTAAATAACTTCTTCCATATAGCTGTTTGTATAACGTGATTAAATCTTTCCATAACCCTTTCTTATTGATAAAATGAGATTTTTAAAAGGTCTTAGAACTGACAAGCGCTTTTCAGACTTTAGTTCATTTTTAGGTTTTCGTGGGGCCTTTCCCAATTCTTCAACATAATTCTGAAATGCAGACTAAATTGAACTCTCTATTCCAGTAGTTATATCACAGCTGTTACTTATGGAAGTAATACTACATTTTTACTTGTTAAATTCAATCTTCTTTGACAATATTCAGGTATCTCATTACTTCTCCTATCCCAGACAGTACACTATGCTCATTTGGTTATTTACGGAGATCCAAACATTTAGAATACAGTCTCCAGCTGTGTGTGTTCTGTGTTCCTAGTTCCTAAATAACTGACCAATGGATTTGACTGTTTTGTGTGCCAGTTGACAGAATTATCTGCAATCTTTGATTGCTATTTCAGCATCTTTATGCTGCGTACATTTCATTCTGTGTTTTTTATGTTCTTCAGGAACAGTTTGTGCAAGACTACAGTAGAAGTATACTAATTATTTTCCATAAACAGATGAACTTTGGTATTTTTCATGTAGCCAACTTTAATCTTTTTCCTTTTCCTGTTAATTGTGAGCATTACTAGTATAATCGCATGTCCTCTAATATTCAGATGACTTCAGGGTTTTCAGATATATTGCACAAAGTTACTCTCATATAGTGTTTTTCTAATTCCATAAAAGAGCAATATCAGATTCTCTGAAGTGACTTTTTTTATTTTTGAAGGATTCCTTTGATTCTGGAATTAGCTCGTTTTTCTATGAAAGTAAACTGCATTAAGCTTGCATATGATTGTATACTTGATTTGAAGAGAGCTGGGATTACTGTAAGTATTATTATTAATTACAGTTGTTTTGTTGTTTTTTTTTAACACCCCCGACCCCCACATTGTGATTATATTTTAAAAATAATCTGGGATCTTCTGTCCATCTCTGTATTGTTTATATATTCATTAATATAAATAATTACTTGGATAAGTGATCTATTCCTGAAGTAGAGAGATAGAAGGTCAGAAGGTAGGATATAGGTAGAATAGGGTAATTAGTAGTGCAGTTAGTTTTGGCAAAACGTTAACTGTAAATTTTTGCCTATGTTTTTTAAATGTTATCTGTGGAACAGTTTGATTGGAAGTTAAATGCTGCCTGCAGGTTTTGAAGATTTAACCAGTTTACCCATTCAGATTGTAATTGGTCACCAAGATGTAAGCTCTAAAAGCAGTTAATGTTATGTACATTCACTTCAGTCTTTGAGTACAATATCGACCTTGCAGAACAGCATATGAATTCTAATTTTGATGAGGAGAAAACAAAGCATTTGTCTGGAGCGTGATTAGGGGACTGATGAAAGGAGGAGTTCAAAAAACCTTGCTGAAAAAAAGGCCCAAAGTTGTTACGTTTTCTGGAAGGTAGGACTTAAGCAATATAGTTCTCTCATTGGAGCGAGGAATACAGAGACGTTGTACTGCAAACTGCACTCCTTAATCCTTTCCTTTGTGTGCTTCTTTTCTGATTGTGTTTGTTCCTATACAATTCCCAGTTTCCTTTAGTAGGAATGATTCATTTTTCAGCAAACTATTGATTTGTTATTTACTAACATTTAATAATTTTTATTATTCTGTAGTATTTTTATTATAATGTTACTGTAGGGGTATTCTTAGATTAAAATTTTGTGTGGTCTCTGTAATAACTGGTCTTTCAAGGTGTATGCCCTTTTTGATTCTTACATCCAGCTGGCTCTGAGATTTGTTTTTTCTGTTCCTTCCCCATTGTCGTGGTTTAACCTGAGCTGGCAACTAAGCACCACACAGCCGCTCGCTCACTCCCCTGCACCCAGTGGGGTGGGTAAAGTAGGAAGGGTAAAAGTGAGAAAACTTGTGGGTTGAGATAAAAAAACTTTACTAATTAAAAATTATTATTATTGTTATTATTATTACTACTACTACTACTACTAATAATAATAATGATGTAAGGAAAATATGACAAAAAAATAGCAGAGAGCAAAGTACAACCCAAGAAAAGATAAGTGATGCAAATGAAAACAATTGCTCACCATCAACCAACTGATGCCCAGTCAGTCCCCGAGCAGCGGCCCCCCCCGCTAACCTTCCTCCCCAGTTTTATTGCTGAGCATGATGTCATATGGTCTGGAATATCCCTTTGGTCAGTTGGGGTCAGCTGTCCTGGCTGTGTCCCCTTCCAACTCCTTGTGCAACCCCAGCCTACTCGCTGGTGGGGTATGGTGAGGAGCAGAAAAGCCCTTGACGCTGTGTAAGCACTGCTCAGCAGTAACAAAAACATCTCTGCATTACCAACACTGTTTCCAGCACAAATCCAAAATGTAGCCTCATACAAGCTACTATGAAGAAATCTAACTCTACCCCAGCCAAAACAAGTACACCCGTTGAGAAACAGAACTGTATTCAGAAAATCAGTATGTTTTTCAGATACAAAAATGTATTAAAAAGTGCCTAGTTGTGTTGTGATCCCCATGAGTAAGTTTTCAGTTATCATCTGAAATGTGCATGCAAGGAAATATAAGTGTCAAATACTGCCAAACAAATTTCAAAATGTATTTCCAAATTTCTATTATAGCGATCCTATTTTGAGTTACTTGTAGTGTAAATTTTACTTCTCACTGAAATTTTTTTATTTCAAGTGTCTGCTTCAGGCCCATTTTTTCTGAAAATTTCCCACAAGTCTAAAATCATACACAATTCCATGGCATTCCACTGGAAGATGTGTTTAAATCCCCTAGATCAAAGATTCACAAGGATTTAGTTTGAGTATTCATATAGACAGTAATAGCAAGTATCCCCTCTGCAGCAGCAGTGGAGAAGCCTTGCTACTATTTCAACCTTCTCTTCTCCCTTAGAGTTAGTGGGTGTTTAAGTGACCATCTTCAGATTGCCTGGCATCATTTTGACAGTGACCTCTTCACGGTAGAGTGAGAGGAATCTATATCGAGTTCCAGTTCCTTGGCTTTTGCCAATACTGACAAATTTCTCAGCAATAACATGAATTCCATCTCTCTCACCTATTTGTCATTACAAGATCGTGGCAGTTCTACATTCATCTAAGTTTTTCAAGATCTCATCTGTTATCCAGGCTGGGGATGTTAATTAACAAAGGTCATGCTGAGTAATTTGATAATAGTTCATAAAGAATGGTGAATGGAGGTGCTGTCTGGCTTTCCCTACTGCACCATATGAACCCAAATACAAAGTATCTTAGATGATTGGTACATACAACTTGTATGATTTAACAGCCAGATCTTTCCTGAGGTGTTAAAAATCTCAGCTCTTTTTTCACTTAAAAGTTGCACTACCCATCAAGATGTATCCTTTCTGTCTTGACTAGCTCTGGTTTGTTCCAATCATGTACCTTATTAATAACATTAGTGAGCAAGAATCTACTAGAACTGAAATAAAATTACAGTATAGGAAAAATCAAGTGTACGCTGGTTTTCTTATTGCAAAGTCTGGCAATGAACAATTTTAAAAATCCTGGTAAAGTTATTTTGCAGCTTCAGCTTAGTAAGAAGTGACTGCTGTTCAAACAACAAATTCTACTCCCCTTTTATTGTTTCAGTTAATTAGCTAGTACAGTGGGATTTTCAGTAAGAAAGTACAGTGCTGTATTAGTGTAATTGCATGGGTTTAATCTTCATTGTGTTCCCTTTTAATTATTAGAATTAGCATTTTCTATATTAATACTTCATAGGAGCAAGGGAAACTTATTGAAATAGAATGCCTGGAATGTGAATATGAAGTAAAAAAAATCGGCACTAAAATTGTGACATATACCAAAGGAGTCGTTGAGGTATGTTCTTTAACTTTGAGAGAAAAGTAAAAGTTTTAATCTCTTAAATATTGAAAACTGCATTTGGCTTTTGTGTCTTAATTACATTATACAGATCAGAAATTCTTTTAAACTTTATATTCTTTCTAATTGGGCTGCCAAGAAGAAAACAGTGAAAAATAAACAACAGTTGTATATTCCTCCCTTAAGTCTTCTGTCTGACTATAAAGGTTCATAATATGTTACTTTCCAAGAGTAGAGATGGTAGCATTGAGGCATGCAAAGGCAACACTCTCTTGTTTTCATATTTTACATTTATGGGAGGTGTTTTCGTAGAATATCTCGAGCTGGAGGGGACCCATAAGGATCATCGAGTCCAACTCAACTATTATTGCATGTCATGGGTGATGTCATACAAATTCTTATGTCAGAGATACGCAGATTATTCCTGATAAATTATCACACTGGGGAGGATGTTCTTGGATTTCTATAGTCACTTGACTCAGTTATAATTCAGATCATCAAATTGTCAATATTATCAATGGGATTAGATAGATGCCTACAATGAGCAACTTAGAACAGCTATTAGAGGCACCAAAAGTTCCTAAACCAGTAAGTATGAATATGCTTCATGGAACTCCATAGTGTTAGTGCATAAACTTACTCCTATCTATGACTGTTCTCATTTTGTAGTTCAGAAATTCTGTTCACCTTTTGAAAAAAAATTTTCATTAATTCCTCATAATATGAAACACTACTAATACTGCTTAAATAAAAAATAGGATATTTAGATACTTAGGTATTTCTAAATATTCCTACCACAGTGTATGCAGTTGCAGAGGTTTTTTGTTTTATTTTTTCCTTTTTACTTTTTTTTTAATCGCATAAACTCTAAAAAGAACTTAATAATTAGTGATTGTCTGTTACTGTAGGTAAGTATTTGCTTTTAGATTTAATAGGAACCAAGTTTTATTGACAGTATGGCAAATCCCATTCATAATATTTATTTTTTTCCTCTCCTACACTGCATTTGTAGCTTAGTATAAAAAAAGAAAAAGAAGCCAAGCCTTCTGAATTCACAAATATTTCAGTTACCGATTTCTGTTTATCATAAGAAAGGGGAATAGCTGACAGACTTCTGCCTGAAATATGTAGTAGCAGTATGGAGTACCTAAAAGAAATACTCCTTAGTTATCAATGCCTATTTAAAAAAAAAAAAAGTTTTTTGTAAGTAAATTATTAAAAAAAAATTATTAAATAAAAAAAGTTTCCAAAGTCTGCTGGCTGAGGGACTGCTTTCTGTTGGAAACAGTCCTAAGATTGAAATTGGGAGGAATGTGTGAGAAGTTGTATTCATTAAATGCAATATATGCTAATTCATTTTTCATTTGTGTAGACTCAGCTGGAACTGATTAAAAATCTTGAGTTAACCTTAAAACATGCAGTTCAGTTGGGAGATCCTGAAGTGATTCAGGTTGTTTCTGCAACCCAGTGGAATCTGTGCTTACCACTACTACAACACAATTTGCATCAACATGTGCGAAAGCCATTGATATCTGTTGCTGATGTCCTTGAAGAGATTGACAGGTAACTTTATGCTATGTACTTTTTTTTTTGTTACTTTGAAAGGTCTAATGACTGAGCATCAAACTCATTTAAAAGCTCAAGCTCTGTGACATTAAGTGTCTTTGAAAATTTTTCACTAGCTTGTAATAAATGAACATCTGTGTATTGTGTACATTTCCTCGTTACTCATTTGAATATAGGTTCCTTTCAGGTAAAATCTGTTTAATGGCCTATAGTAAATACTGAAATTTGTTAGGAACTGAAAAATACTATAGTCAAAATTTTGTGAGAAATTTCCAAAGCTGCAGTATGAGTAAATGTGTTGGAATGTGGTTCAGATTCTTGTATTAACATCATTTTTATTGGTTAAAAACATACCATTAAAAAATTACTGTTAAAAAACAATATGGCTTCTGTGTTTCATATCAAATAAGACAGTTCTTGCAAGATACTATTTTTGTATCTTTGGTGATACTTCTTTTAATTGAAAAACCTACTGTATTAAGAAAATGTATAATGTCTTCAGATATTCTTCTGTTTGCTGTTATGCTGTACTTAAGGTTCAGCACCTAAACAGCTTCACCTTTTTCGCTGATTTGAGTGGAACAAGTAAACCTTAGTATGTGGTACTTAGTTAAGTTTGGACCTATACATAGGCTGACTGCTAAGAACATAGATCATAACTTTTGTAGTAGAGCTAGTTACAGTCAACATAATATGTCATTTGTGCAGAACAGTAGGTGGTTTCTGATAAAAGTATTACAGAGGAAGGTGAGGAATATATTTTCATTGTTCTTAAAATGTAATTTTTTAGTTGCGTAAAGAGGAAACAGAAGTCTAAAGAAGCAGATATACACGTGTATAAAAACGCTATATTGTATTGCTATACTGTTATTCAAGCATGTCTTATGCTTTCCATGTGAAGAGTGCAATATCAGTGTATGCTACTTTGATATTTTTACTAAATGTCAGTAGTGACAATTTTTCTCTAAATGCTTGCAGGTTAGGTTTTGGGGGGGGGGTTAGGGTTTTGGCTTTTGTTATCCGTATATTCCTAACAATCCAGTAGACTCAACCTCAGCTCTGAGGTGGTACTGTCGCTAAAGATTGAATGAAGCCACCTGTCCCTATTAATTTGCCTGGCTTTGGTTTTGTTTTAATTGTAGCTTTAATTGTAACTACTTTGCTCCGCAGTAAAAGGGTGATACTTGCCTAGTCAGCTTAGCTCTGAAGTGGGCATACATTAGTTCTTCGGCATGACATTTTATAGCCTTGAAAACCTTCTTTCTGTTCTATTTTTCATAACGTTGCTTTCATTTATCTAATTTTTGTTTTTCTTCCTGGAAATAATCTAAAGTAGCATGTAGAGCTCACAGCTGTCATGAACAGCTTCCTGGGGCAGGTGATGGACAGGGAGCATAGTGTACCTGAGACTGGAGAACATGCAGTATTCACTGAAAACATGCTGACTTCACAGAGTAGTTTCAGCAACACCTGGGCAAAGACACTGCCTACAGTGAGTGTGTACACTTATGGTGAGCCAAATCTTTAAAAGTGGTGAGCTAGTACAACCAGGGCCAGATTTTTAGAATTACACTTCTACTTAAACGTTATGAACAGAGAGTGAACTTCCATCAAAAGTGGCCATTATCCAGTACATCATGCTCTCTCTGGGAGTTAATAAATACTGTTGAAAATCTGTTCACTTGATTTGCATACCTAAGTGGTAGCTTCAGTGTGGTACTGAAAAAGAGTTCTGCTAATATACAAAGGTCATCAGTTAGTCTACAAGATGTGTCGCTTCCTCATGGCTGTGTTTTCTCATGCAGGGTTAATGGAAGTAAAATGCAGTTAAATTGTCTAAGTAATTTCATTAAAAATTTCAGTAATTGACAGTGAAAATGAAAGAGACAAGTCAGTTAAAAAGGGAATGTCTATTTTCATACTGGAGTCACTCTTAATTATTGAGTTTCGCTTTGGGGTAATTTTTAGGTCTAAGAATTTTAGTTTGCCTCATTTTCACAGTCTACATTTAAATTCATGTTCTTTAGCATGTTGACTTTGTTGCGTTGCCAAGTTCATATGGAAATAGCTCGTATTGAAGAAGATGGGGATAGAATAGAGGCTGCTGTGGAACATTTGCAAAAAGCTATACATCTAAACAACGGTGGGCAGTATCAAGAACATCTAAGATTGATTTTTAACCGTCTTCATTTGCACACAATGCTGTATAAGTCACCTGAGCGTCTAGAGGATCGGGCAGTAATGATGATTGAACAGGTAATTATGAAGAATAAGGTCAGTAGCTGAAAAAGGTTTGCTTATTGAATTCTGGCAGGGGAAAGCCAGGTGTTTAGTAGAACTGCATATTAGTAGAGCCAGCATCAGCTTGCTTTCAGCAAATTGACATTGGTTCATTGCCTTGAAAAACTCTGTGAATTCTCTGTATGGTGGTCATGCTGCTTCACACTCTGAAGATTGTGACAGAGGATTTTTTCCAGTTATGTTCAAAGCTTATTTCTTGGGGGTGTAAGGGAAGTTACTCATTAGCAAAATTATCAGCAAAAAAGAAGCCTATTCATAATTGTCAACAATTAAGATTTCATTGCAAGGAACAGTGTTTTAATTAATGAGGGGAGCAGTGACCAAATAGCTAAAGAAGCTCGAGACGTGGGCCCATGTGAAATTCATGACGTTCAACAAGGTCAAGGGCAGGGTCCTGCACTGGGGTCGCGGCAACCCCCAGTATCAATACAGGCTGGGGAATGACGGGATTGAGAGCAGCCCTGCAGAGAAAGACTTGAGGGTGCTGGTGGATGAAAAGCTGCACGTTAGCCGGCAATATGTGCTTGTGAAAGCCAACCGTATCCTGGGCTGCATCAAAAGAAGCATGGCCAGCAGGTCAAGGGAAGTAATTCTGCCCCTCTGCTCCACTCTGGTGAGACCCCACCTGCAGTACTGCATTTAGCTTTGGGGTCCTCAGCACAGGAGAGACATGGACCTGTTGGAGCAGGTCCAGAGGAGGCCACAAAAATGGTCAAAGGGCTGGAACACCTCTCCTATGAAGACAGGCTGAGAGAGTTGGGGTTATTCAGCCTGTAGGAGAGAAGGATCTGAGGAGACCTTATTGTGGCCTTGCAGTACCTAAAGGGAGCTTGTAAGAAAGATGAGAGGCAGATTTAGACTAGATATAAGGAAGAAGTTTCTTACAATGACGGTGGTGAAACACTGGAACTGGTTGCACAGAGAGGTGGGAGATGTCCCATCCCTGGAAACGTTCAAGGTCAGGTTGGACAGGGCTCTGAGCAACCTTATACGGTTGAAGATGTCCCTACTCATTTTAGGGGGCTTGGACTAGATGACCTTTAAAGGTCCCTTCCAACCCAAACTGTTCTATGATTCTAAACATCCTAGCTGGTTTCAAGATAAATCAGTATTACGTCACACTTACAGATGACACTAAATAATATAGTGTAAAGTCACAGTGTAGTCATTGTCAAGATTTATTGTGTCTAATTCTGTTGTGGTGCTTCAGCACCTGAACAAAAATCATGTTGGCAACTGATTGTTAGTTGGCTGAAAGAAATTTTAGCTATACACCATTTTGGGATATTCAAAGAAATTAAGATGTGTTCACTGAATCTAAAATCAGTACTGGAAAGCTGCTGGTGAGTTGATATGTCTGTTGTTAGGACAAAGAAGAGCGAAGATTTTTTGTCTAGTTTTAATGCTTTTCCATGCAAGCTTACTCTGTTTAAATGTCATTTTAAAAAAAGCACTTACACCTCCTCTGACTTTGGCTAATTCTGAGTGGATTAGGAATTTTTTGTATTTTGTAGCAATTCCTAGTTATTGCAAAATGGATATGTTATTGTTGGTTTCTAAAGAAATACTGTTCTTTATTTAAGAAAGTATAACATAATGACAGGTTATACACTGAGGAATATACTGTAAAGATCCATGAGGAGCATGAACAGTACTTTGTATTCAGTTATCCTTGATGTATTCACGTCAAGATCAACCAAAGTTCTACAGTCACTTTCAAAAACAGTAATATTGCAGAATGATGTGTAAGATATATGAAGATGCACAATTCCTATAGGTATTTTTTTGGTAGTACCAAGTTATATGATCTGCATTCTCTTATGTTTAATAAATAAGATACATAAATAGGAATATAATAAAAATGAACCTTATAACAATTAGTTCTTTTCTTTATGTAGGCTAAAAGGGGAAAGCAGAAGGATAATGTGAGGAAAAAGAGGTCCCTTCTGGTAAATGCAGGTCTTGCACTAGCTCCTGATTCATTTCAAATAGTCCTTGACAGTGAAAATGAAGCTAAAGGTAACGTACATATGTGTGACTAAAGTTACTACGCTTTGACTGCTTTGCGTAGTCTTAAAGGTTGAACATAACATCTAGTGGCAACATGTAGAGAACATTGCAATACAGGTGAAGTGACAGTTCTGCTAAATTCTGTGGCAAAGCTCCTATCGATTTCATTAGGGATCTAAGATTTATCTTGTGATACTGGAAGAGGAAATGCTATTGTTTTCCCCTCTGAATTCATCTGAATCCTATTGCTATGCTGTAATCTTATTTTCACTATGTGCAACTTCTGAATGTTCTTACCCAAAGTCGGTTTTAAGTGGTATTTTCAGAAGTTTCACCCCATAATATTCTGTTAATTATATACAATACTGGGTATTCATTCTGTATTGTAATTGTCTTTCTATTCTAAAATCTTGCTTTTGAGAGATCAAGTTTTGCACAGAGATTTAGGCATGAATTCATTATTTACTGTCTAAAACATGGATCATAAATAGGTATGTTCCTTATGCCACAAACAGCTTCGGTTTGTGACTATACAGCCTGTTGTTGAAGAAGAGTGGACAGGGAACAGATTTTCCAGATTGCTTGAACTGTTTTATCTTATCTTGGCAATAAAGCAAGTGTGTGACTAATTTAACTAACTTTCTGAATATACCCAGTGTACTCCCAGGGTAGAGGTTATGCTGAAGGAAGGGAATGCTACAGAAGGAGTCCTGTAGCTTCCAAAGCAGCCTGTTCCTACCATGGAAGGCCATGTGGTTTTCTCATGCCATCTATTCAGCCAGGCCAAAATGTCAGCTGATGACTTAGAAGTGAGACTGTTATTTACAGAATCAACAATCCCACTTTGTGCAGTACATTTAAGTACGAGAAAACTATTTTTTTGGAAAACATTTTCATACATGATTTAAGGTGATAAAATGCATTGTATTTGTGCAATTAAGAGAATTAAAAGCACACGTGTTTCTACTTGCTCTTGAATTTTCAGTTGACAACTGTAAAATTATATCCAGACTTCCTCAGAATAAATCTTACCACACGTTAGCTTCCCAAAATAAGCCATTAAAATGAGTGAGATTATCACAATATTACAATTATTACAATACCTTCTATCTGTTTGATACAATGTTTTGTAAAATTTTGTTTTGAAAGATTTCAGTTGTTCCTGAGGCTGTCATCCAAAGAGTGAGTTTTTTGCTTTTTCCGTGACACTTATGTTACAACAAACTTAAACAAGCTTATTGAAGGAATAAGAAAATATGCAACTGTATTATTCAAATATATGTAGGACAGGACATCAGATTTGTAAGGTTATTTTTTTCTTTTAAGTTGCATAAATAACTGTGCATCAACATTTCATTCTTTTTTGATGTGTGTGCTGGCCTAATTTAGTGAGAGTTGTGCCCATAGATCCAGAGAACAATGTACTTTTTAAATCCACAATTCTTTACCCTACAACCTTACATGATATTACTGTCATCACGTATTATACTGAACAATTTCTGTTGGTTGATCTATGTGTTTAGTTAGGTAACACAGCCTTATCATATGCTGGATAATGCATTGCAAAATATTTTTAGCAAGAATGGGTAAGACGCTATGCCTTCCTATATTCATTGTAAATGAATGTAAGTGAACCTACTTATATAGATAAATTTTAAAGCCAGAAATACTTTATATGTATTTGCTGCTATTATTTGGCAAATTTTTTGAGGATCAAGTTAAAACTTAGCCTGCATTATGTTAGGGACCATCACTTAGATTCAAGTGAACGTACAAACTCATTGGATATCCCAGTCACACCAAGTTACTTGTATTCTAATGCAAAGTGTCTCCTCTATGTCATTACACTGCAAAAAAAAAAAATCTCTTTTTGATGTATGTGTATCACAGGAGTAATTTTCTACCTCAGGTGGCCAGCTTGTTCCTCCCTTGCATCATTTCTCTGTGTTGGTTATTTCTTTGTTTAATATTTTTGCCCAATATCTTGTTGACTAAGTAAAACAAAAGTTAGTATTTTCAAATTAAAACAAAACAACAAAGTTTAATATTGATTGAAAATGTGTTTGATTAGATAAGTGTTTTTAAAATTCAGGATGAATGTGAACTTTACGTATTAATTCATCCTTTTACTCTTGACTGAGGCTAGTTAGAGCAATGCATGTCCTGTCAGAAAAGAGCTGTACTTGAGATATTTGGGGGCCAAACAAGCATAAATCAGGTTTTGTATGGGACAACTATATCTGAAGATATAGGAAAAACAGAATTGGTGGAGTGTCATTTCTTTCATGTTGGCTGGTTGGTTTTGGGAAAGCTTGAAGGACTGAAAAAAGGGCTGGATTTCAAGTGTTTCAGAAAGTAGTTAAGAATCAAATTGCATACCCTTCATGTGGATTTTTTAATATCTAATACTTAAAAATTACCTTAAATTCTTTTTTCTTTGCAAAGTTTCCTCAGGTAAAAGTAGGAGTCAAATAAGCTACCTCTGTGCAAAAGCACAACATCATAATAAAAGCGTGGAGAAAGTTGATGAACATTTGGAACACTTAAGAAATGAAGGTGACAGAGAGAGGTAATAAGCACGGACAAGAAAAGTCTCTTTTATCTTGTGTAGAAGTCTCTAATGGGGAAGTTTCTTAGTGCAGCTGTTAAGTTACTGATGATACCTTGTAACAGGCTGAATACTTCAGTCAGACCTGGCAAAGCATTTAATCATGTGTTTAACTTTATGTCTGCAAAGTTCCATTATGTTCACATGCTATGCGTAATTTTATTCTTTTGCTATTTCTAATCTACTCTCACATGCACACATAAACTCACCTATTCTATTGATATGAACTAAACACACAGAAGAATGAGTGGATTAAGGCTGGAAGACTGAATAACTTGATGTACAATTTAAACTTTGCTGAAGTGTCTTTTTAGGTTCTTGTACCACATTGCATGCTATAACTTTTTTGATAAAGAAATGAAGTAGTCCATTCTGAGAGTCAGCAAGATTAGTCTGTAGGAAAACCACAGGTTTTGTTTTGACTATTTGTATGTCATTTTACCATTCTTTATTTAAAAGGAGGTGTTTCCTTTTTTTTGCTGCACTAAAAATTCCTGTGTTGAAATTTAAACTAAATCGTTTTCTAAAAAATTCTAAATCCAAACTTGTTTTCAAGGCTTATCTTGAAACTCTCAGCATCAGTTTTGAAATATTTAGTTTAGTTGATTTTATAAAATAGTTAATGAGGGGTGTCACACACATTTTGAAATTTTGGTATAGTTATATAGGAATTTTGTCCCACTCTTGATACACTGAGGGGATTTTTTTTTTAAATTAATAAAGTAATAGTGTTATCTTTGCTACTGGCAAGAAGTCTTCCATTTATTAATTTTTGTTAGATTTAAAATTTTATTTATGGTGGCCATCATTATTGACATTTTTTTGTCAATCCTGAAGTGTGGAAGATAATCCTGCTTATGAAGTAATTTTATGTATGCTTTTTCTTTGGTAGAATTATACTTTGGGCAGATTTGGCAAAAGTTGCACGTAAACAAGAAGTATGGGATGTCTGCCGCGCAGCATGCAGATTTTGTCTCTTGTATGATGATACTTTGTTTAGGAAGGTAACAAAATCTAAAAAAAGTAAGTGAACAGATTATTTTGAATGTTGTTAAGAGGAACTTTTTCCTCATTTATTAGAGTTACTTGAAGGAGTCAGCCAATATTATTATTTTCTTCCCTCCCATTCCCAAAGTTCCCTGATACTCTCGTCTGTTACTGCATGTTGGCATACATGGAATATTCTTTCTACCTCTGAATCTAGAAATCAGTCATTATGTTTTTCTGTTGAAACCATACTCTGCCTTCAGAAGTGTTTCACCAGTGCTAAAGAAAAGTACTTACATGAAATATATCTACCTGTCTAAGAAAATAAGTTCATTCCTTAATGGTCATCTAGGTCCATATTATCCATCTCTGTCATGCTTAATTACCTGAGGAAGCTGAAGAAAAATGGATTATCAGTCCCTTTGTATGATGCTCACACGATAACATTTTTTACCCTTTATACCCTTATTAGTGGTTCCTCTGAGGTATCCAACATTGTTTGTGCTTGTTCCTTGAGGGTCTGCTGGAAACCTACTACACATGTTACAAGAGTTCTCAACTCAGGGAAAGAGCACTTTCAAACCACTAGATACTTGCTGACTTTTACATATATCTGTTAAAGGTTTTTTTGCCTGGGATTTGGTAAAACTCACCTTTAAGAATAGATGAAATTCTAGTACACACCCTGTTGGCTGTTTTTGTTTCTCTAACCAATTTTAATTAAACGTATTCCACATTTTTTCTCTAGATTTGTTTCCAAGGTCCGCTCTAAAATAGGGCATTAATTTACCTGTTTTCTTTCACAAGTTTTGCATCTCCACACTAGCCATGTTTCATCTTTCAAATCTTTTTCAAACTAAAGGGAAAAAGAAGCACTTGCCAGAAACTCAGGGCAACCGTGCACCAAAAGCATTATTAATAGGAACTGGTATGTTCTTTTTTTCTTTCACATGTTTTGCATCTCCAAGGTAAAGGTGTCTTTCTCATACTCTGAATATTTACAGGGCTTTATAATTCTGTCTGTGTCAGTCTAAACACTTTTCCAGCGTAGGCAGGAGATCAAGACACTTTCCATCTCTGTTCAGAAGCATTTCAAATGGTTCAATCAAAGTTTGTTACGAGGTTGCTGAAGTTGGTTGATGCTTTCAGAAGTAGAACTTCACTAGAAGTCAAACAATAACTGTGACCTCGCTGAAGGTCTCCATTCTCAAGAACTGTAGAGTGGCCTCCTGGAAATCCATTCATACTTACCATTGAGTGCTGCATGTTTCTGTAAATGCAAAGGAAAGAGTGCTGCATCTGGTGGAGCAGTTGAGGTAATCTATTCTGGGCAGTTTCTAACTGTGGGAATGCTACTTGTAGTTAAATGAAACGTGAATAAGCTTGTAGATACTCAAGGCAGGAAGAGAAATTTATGATTGACTGGAGTTCTCTGAGAACTGTTGGCACTGTTCATTTTCATGTTCCAGTTAATTTTACTTTACTACTACTAATTGTTAGATTCGTGGGTGAGGAAAATGAAAGATTGTCTTTATCATATTGAGGATAGGGCAACAATAATGATTGTACTGTGAATACCCTCTACAGAAGCTTGCTGGGTTGTCAGGCCTGAATAAAGGCAAATAATTCAAGGCTTTCTGGTGTTACAGAAATAGAACATACCAGTTCCTATTAATGATGCTTTTGGTGCATGGTTGCTCTGAGTTTCTGGTAAGTACTTCTTTTTCCCTTTAGTTTGAAAAAGATTTGAAAGATGAAACATGGCTAGTGTGGAGAAAGTAAATACACGTGATTAGTCTAGGAACCAGGAGCAAACCAGTCAAATTATAAAACTGTGGGTTTTAAGAAAACAAAAACATTACTTTTAAACACAAATTAAAAGGTTGTTTTTGACTATTGAAGTATGGTTTAAAAAATTAGTCAAAGACTAATAAGTTAGATTTATCAGAGTATTGGACTTGACGGATCAAACAGAACCTCTGGTTCAGGAGATTGTTTGGACACAGATTCTGAAAAAACTGTGAAGATAGGCCAGGAAAAAAACGTAGCTTTGTGTATCCTACTTTTTATGCCTTTCCTTAAACACTCACTGTTGGCCAGCAACGTAGAGGGAACCCACTGTGACAGCTTTTGTGCCCTTACTTCGTGTTTATATTAAAATAATCTTGGTCCTTTCTCTTCATTATTAAACCAAAGAAAAATAATGCTGTTTTTCTCTTTATTGATGTCTATGTTGCCATAAAGTCAACCCCATCCATGATTTAAATACACTTGAGATTTTAGCCACAGCATAATGTCCAGCACTCCACTTCCATTGAAGCAATAAAATTGAACTAGAAGCTATCTATGGGTTATAGTCATACTAAAGTAATTTCAATATGCATGTTATGACTGGAGCAAGTTATTTGCTGCAAATATTGAAGTTTATGCACAAATGCAGTGGGTTTTGAGCGCAAAAAATTGTACTGATGAAAAAAAATATTGAGTTGAAGTAATTTTAAACCTGTACTTGTTAACTCTTGCTTGTGGATTTAAGAATGTGTAGGGATTTTAAATTTTAAAATGAAGGTGATTTTTTTTTTTCTGATTTGCATGGTAATAATAATGGGTTTATTTATTTATTTATTTTTAGCACAGAAGAAGAAAGCTAGTACAACTACGATAGATGATGATCAATGTGACAGCTTACCAGGAGAATCATTGCTACCTGCTAAATCCTTCTCTTTTGAAAGAGATTTACTCAGAATATTAGCAGAAATAAGATTCATTAATGCAGAGGTAAATAAACTGCACTCACTCAATAATTTGCCATTCAAATTTGTTTCATTTAGCTTTGTTTTATGTATAATTTTACGTATAAATCTTAAAGCACTGGAATTTTGAGTTTAATTTTTGTCTATCTCCACAGGAACTAAAGGAAGAGGTAGTTTCATGAAGCATCTTTATCAAAATACTGTGTGAAAGTAACTATAGCAATAGTTTCACTGCAGGGATTCTGTTGTAAATGTTTGACATGTGACATTATATTTCTGGAGCCTTAAAGTTCCAGCGTGATTAAAAAAAGATATATATAGATATAAAATATCTCAATGAAATTATTTAGTAAAATTAGTTGTAGACAATTGGAAGATTATGACGTATCATAGAATCATAGAATCATTTAGGTTGGAAAAGACCTTCAAGATCATCGAGTCCAACCATCATCCATGCCCACTAAAATATTTTTTAAAATATATTATAATTATAAATATAAATAATATAAATATAAATAAAGTATTTTACATTGTGTTTCATATAGTTGTACATGCGTGTACAACATCTGAAAAAGCATTTTGTATTTCTTAATTTTTGAAGAGGTAACAACACTAATACTAAGTTACAGTCTATTTTCACAATGATAACCTGGGTGGAAAATTTATTTCTCTGTATCTTTCCAGGCAACTGTTCATTTATTAAGATTGCAGGGAATTGAACTGAATGATCATGCTGTACCTCCAGAAGGTACAAGCCAGTATCATCCAGGATATGGTTCATATCTTCCCGAAAGTGATCCAGAATGGAAAACATACAGGTGCTTTTCTTTAATATATAACAAGACCTTGGAACTCATAACAGATTTTTATTATCACACACAGATGATAATTTTTGCAAGTTTTCTTCTTAGTAAAATTCATTGTCACCAGATGCTTCATATTTGTAGGTAGTCATGGTAATGGGAAAAGAATCTAAAAAAATAATTTGAAATAATTTTTCTTTAGTTTGCTTTCATTGTGGAGTGTGCATTTTATTTTTCATTTAACATTTATTTCTCTGAAACCAGAAGCTAGTATCCCAACCTTCAAAACTATTAAATCTGTGTTATATTGACATTTAGACCATGAAATTCTGTATTTAAAAATATATTTCCCCAAATAAAAAAACTCTTTGTCTTGCTTTAAAGCTCCTATAGCTATAATAATGTCTGAGTACCCGAATACATGCAATGAATTACTTCAGTTTGCAAAACTAAAGTGTTCCATCCAATCAACTGAAATGAATAAGGAAGAGTAGAACATAGCAAGTATCTTTTTTTTTCTGGTCTCACACAATTATTTCTTGCAAAGGAGGGGAGGGGAGAGAATCCTGAAGGTGATATTTAAACTCTCTTCTGTTCACATTCATATTAATATTAGCCTTATTGTGACAGTGGTCATGTCGTGAAAGAGTAGAATGTCAGAGTTGTGTCCCTAAGTTTGTTCATTAAGTCTGAAGATTAAGTAAAGTTTCTCACACGGCTTGCAAATGTTCAGTAAAACAGGAAAAAGTATAAACTGGTCAGAACAAAGGGACAAAGATGATGAGGATTCTGTTCCAAAATTTGCTACTAAGCTATTTTTGAGTTTACGCAATTAGATTATAAACTCATAGGAAAAAAGCACTTTGGTCTACTGTGTCCCGTGCCATTGTTGACATAGTAATATGCTGTGTCAGTTTGTGATTTTGGTTTTGTGACTTAACCATGGCCATTCTTTATGGTCATTGAAGAAGGTATTTTTAATACTGCTTTTTCTAAGTAATGCTACATCTTGATAATTAAGAAGGAAAAAGAAATAAAGTTATTGAAAGAGTTATTGCATAGACTATGAAAAAGATGTTATTCTATTAAAAATTATTTTAGCATTTCAGAACATCTGGAGATATCTTTGAGTGCAAGAGCACATGCAGTTGTTAAGTGAAAAAGATGCCTCCTTAACACTTGAATGGAATGCCTTACTTGTATCTGTATTCAAGTAGAGTCCTGTCATGGATATTTAATTAATGATTTCTAGCACAGATGTGTAGATTCACATCAGCATTTAAAAAAAACATGTGGATGAAGCATGAACTATAGCCACTATTTTTTAAGCTAATAGCATTTGAGTGTCAGAGACTATTCATTTTATGTTGATAGTAATTCCTTTCCTGAGTCATCTTCTCATGCAAGTCATATGTAAGTTAATGGATGAAGACTTAATAAATGCAACTGAAAAGTAATTAAAAATTTGTTGTTGTTGTTGATTGAGATATGCTACTGCATATTTAACCTCATGATATAATTCCTTTTAGTGATGAAGTTTTGGAATAAAAGCTTCTTTATACTGATTTTATAGTGTATGGATAGACTACTTATCTCGGTATGCTATGGAAAACTTCCAACGTGCAGCCAAAATAGGAGAAGAACTGAATGAAGCCTGGATCGTTCACAATGCTGTGGTGTATATCTTAAACTACAATAGACATCTTATCTCTTCAGGAAGACAGAGGGAAATCATTGAGTATCTGCAGACTCTTCTTGGAGCCATGAAGACTGTTGGGCACAATGGGTAAATGTAGATGTTTGGTTATGAACATGCTGGTTTTTTCTAAAACACAAAAAATATTTTTACAAACAATGTAAATCACTTTGTGCTGTGAAAGACTCTTATTGCTGGCTTTCACTAGTAGTAGAAGGACTTTGGTATACAGAGTAGTTCAGAAGTTAAATTTAATTTTGTGGTGTGAAAACGACTTTTTAATGCTTTCTATTTGTTCTTTGTTACTATTCACTACAAACCATATTAACTTTAGACTAAGCAATATTAATTTCTCTTCATTGTGGAATAGCAACATGTGCATGTGAAATAGCATTTTGTTAAGCTAGTCGGAAAGAATCAGGAACATTTTCTTAGCCTGTGAGTTTCCAGGACAGCTCAAAATGTCTTTGCTTGTTGTCAGTTGCTCTGAAATTGAATTATGTTGTAAATATAATTAATTGTAAATATTTCTAATTGGAGTAAGGTGGTTACTATTGGTTCTGAAATAGGAAAGAGAAAAAAAAAAATAAAGGGAACGTGCACATTCATAGACCATGAAAATGGGAACATAGGGAACATAGATTCCACAGTGGTTTAGAGAAATCCTGTTCTGTAGTAAATGCAATGGGAGAATGACTGACTATGATGGAGGAGATGCTCAAGTCAAAGTCTGACTGTGCAACAAAATCCTAGAAATTTTACTACATTATTGACAGTGACCTCAGCACTAGGCAAACTGTTAGGACCAGCAGCAAAGAAAGCTCTTTTAACAGTATTTGAGAACAAAGCATAAAGTGCAGTTTGTGCAGAGACGAAGACTGGTAATACCTGCTTATTAATTCTGATATTTATATTAGCATGTTTCAGCAATAATCTCTTAATCATAATTCAGTTTGTGTCTTCACAAAAAAAAAAAAAAAAAAGGTAATTCCAGCTCAGCAGTTGATCGGCATGAAGAGTAATACAGTGTAATAAATAAATGGTTTTATGTGAGGGGTTTGGCTTAGGTTAATTTTTTAGGAAATGGTTATTATTTTCATGCATAACAGCCCACTAATAAAAAATTAAATGTGTTTGACATAAATATTTTTAATTTTTTTTTCCCCATGGGGAAATAGAAGCTTCAATTATAGAAAGAGCTGAAAAAATAGGATATAAACTATGAAAGTTGGTTGTGGTTTTTTGTATGTTTAACCATTTTAACTGCTTTTCCAATGGGAAAATTTTTTGTAACATCCATAATTTTGCTTTCTAAGAAAAATCTAGATTTTCAAGTAATGTTTATTACTCGAAAGTAATAAACTTGATCACTTCCTCTCATTTTGAGCTGATGCAGTATGCACTTCCGATTTTTGTTTTCTTCTACAGAAGTACTGTGATTTTATTGATGTTATGTAATGCATTGGCTCGGGGCTTAATTCTTTGTTGGATTCCAAAGCCAAAACTTGCTGAGGAAAAAAAAAAAGATGCTGCAGCAAAAAAACATGAAAAAGCAAATGTCATCCAGCCTTTTTCAGTAGATCCCAGTGGACTTCCTGATATCAAAGCTGCCTTAGAGGTACAAAGCCCTCATTTTTTGTAGTCTTTTTTGGTCTGCTGTCATATATTACAATTCATATAAATTAAATTGTAGAAATTTTTGCAGAAAGTAAGCTACCATCTTTTACAATTCCTGCCACCATAGGTCCTCTCCAAATACACACTGAAGTTCCTTACCAACTGGGGCTGAGGACTGTAACTTTTATTTGTGGTATGGGTTGACTTAATGGAGATGACATTAGGCTTAGAGATGCATGTGCAATAACTTTAAAATAACTAATGGATGGAATGTTCTGTACAAAGAGCTTTCTACATTTCTCCTATGTTTCAGTCTTTTTTTTGTTGGTGTTTAGATTTGTGAATTTGCCCTAAATGTGACAACTGGAACCATACCTGCTGAAACAGTACCTGTTGCTGCACAACAACAGATCATTGCTACGTGGGTGAAAGCAAAACAGTTAAATCAGCAGCAGATCAGCTGTAAACTTGGAACTGAGGAGGAGGTATTGTTTCTCTGAAATCCTGCATAATGTTGAAACTTTTATTTGAAAAATTAAATTCATAAATTCATTTAATAATGACTGAAATTATCAATGTGTATTTTCTTCTGTATAATTGAATACAATGTGAAAATAATTTTTGGCTGTCATTTCCATAAAACTTTGTGGAATACAGCAAATTTTTCACATTGGGCATAGCAGTGAGTCTACATTTCTTAAGTCTACCTTCTGTTTTTAGCTGCCAAGAATACTTATGGTGATGTTTGTCATATAATGACTGTATAACAAAGTTGGGTTTGAATTCATACATTTAAAATAATAAAATTCCTTTAAAAATGTTAAGAAAAATCAGCTATATTTATATCAACATTTAATACAGTCTCTTTATAGGTAGAATATGGATCTAGTCAGTTGGAAAGTAATATTTTATTCCTATCTTTTTATTTTATTATGTCTATAAAACTGGAATCCCTCAGTGATATACGGAATTGACATTCATTGTACTGTTGCTATGTAATATTTTTAATGTTGAAACTGTAGTAGTTCAGAGTTCACAATGTTAATTAAAAATAAAGAAATAAATACATAAAATCCCCCATAAGAAGGGCACAGTAAAGAAAGGAAGACTTGCTTAATGCAAATTGAGGTTTTCAGACATAGCTATTATTACCTTGTCATATAAATTAATGTCCTTAATAATGTTTACTTGCAAAAAAAAAATCTTTTAATGTTAAATTTTTATTTCTGCTTAGAATAATGATGAAGCACAAAATCCTATGGCAAGAATTCTTGTTGGTCTAGAAATGTATTCATGTAATGGCTTGGGTCTCATGGATTTCACTGTTCCTAGCTTACCTCAGGTATTTAATTTTGTTTTATTAGGTTTGGAGTTTTAAGAAATTGCATGGTATAAATGTGATTTCAGCTTTGGATGGAGGCAAAATTAATTTTTAAACTTTTACTGTACCATTATTTCCTTTAAAACTTTCCAAGAGACTGAATAGTTATGACAGGTAGAAGATTTTTGTGACTGAATTTTTTCATTTATCCAAAAGACAGATAGCATTAGAATACCACTATTAGAATTATGCCCATGTTGCTCTAACAGATTATTTCCATAAGCATCAGATGAGCATAATGGGTTCATATGAATTCTGTACAGAACCATACTTCTGACCTTTCATTTTTTGTGGAGAAAACTTTATAGAATCATAAAATCATTTAGGTTGGAAAAGACCCTTAAGATCGAGTACAACCGTTAACCTAACACTGCCAAATCCACCACTAAACCATGTCCCTAAGCACCACATCTACACATCTTTTAAATACCTCCAGGGATGGTGACTCCACCGCTTCCCTGGGCAGCCTGTTCCAACGCTTCACAACACTTTTGGTGAAGAAATTTTTCCTAATATCCAATCTAAGCCTCCCCTGGTGCAACTTGAGGCTGTTTCCTCTCGTCCTATCACTTGTTACTTGGGAGAAGACACTGACCCCCACCTCATTGCAACCTCTTTTCAGGTAGTTGTGGAGAGGTGTATTTTAGAGTTTGTATTGGAAGTATTCAGAATTTCAACAGAAAATTTCGTGTTACAGTGAATTTACTTTTGGCAGTTGAAGGCAGAACACAACTACAATTTGTTACTATTTAAAGAATTAGGTGTCTTTTGATGAGTCTTATACCAGGCATAATTTTCTTAAAGTACTTGCCTTTGATCAATCTTCCATGATTACTCAAGCTGAGTGATGCCACAGTTTTCCTCTGGTCCTGTTGGTTACCAGGCTATTCAAGAGGAATAAAGGTGACATAGAAAGGTTTATACCTTGTATTTTCAAAACAGTGAGTTGTAGTCTTACCTGTTTGATTACCACATTTATAACTTCTACCTCCTGTAAAGAGCTTTCTTAAAGGAATAAGATGTGTTTCCTCATTTAGCTAGGAATCTGGTGACATTGTCTAACACTTTTGTAGAAGTCCTTCTTTCTAAAGACTAGGATCTGGGTCCTTATAAATATATACGTATCTAATTCTAGTTGGTCTACAGATTTATGCCAAATATTATGAGTTAGCTTTAGCTATTACTTCAGTAGCTTAGTTTTGGAGAGCAATATTGTAGTATCCTCATTTTGACCAATTCATCAACAGTTCCAATTATCTTAAAAAGATGGAACTTTCTGACTGACGCATGCAAAAGCAAGGAAGATGTTTAGATCCTGTAATGAAACTACATATGAAACACTTGTTGTAAAACCAGTTCTATCTCCCATTCTTACTTTTGGCTTAACTAAAATGGGCTCTGAATGTCAGAAGTCCTGTTCCACTGATTTTCAGAAGAGGACTGAGAACATATAATAAATCCTGGCAGATACTGCTGGTCAAAAGGTGTGCACACTTACAGCTGGATTTGCAAACACTATTATAATACAATGGTGAACAATGCTTCTCTATTGTATATTTTGATTGTTCTTGTAACTTGTTGTTTTTCTGGATTGTTTTATCCCATACTTGTTCCATGTCCAGGTGGGTTGTATGCAAGGTACAGCTGTAAGCTTTGAAGTGCTATAGAAAAGACCATGATAAAAACCTGAGATTTAAACTCTCTTCTTTTTTCTTTTCTTCCCCCACCCCCCCCCCCCCCCCCCCCCAGTTAGTGAAATTGGCTTTAGAATGCAGTTGGTCAGATTCCTTAGTGGAATTGCAGACGCTGACACGACTAACATATTTTGCATATGTATCACATGACTATGAAATAGTGATGACTTGTTCTAAAAGGATCTTGCAATCAGATGAGAATTTTTTCCACAACAGAGATACTAAAAAATATGAAATGTAAGTACATGGAATTTTGTGTGATATTGTGGTATACTTGAACTAAGTTTTGAAGAAAGAGTATATAGGGTAAATGCATCTGATCACAAAATCAAAAGTGAAAGAATCTTTTTTACAAAGAAACTGTACAGTTAGAGGTGAAAAGTGAAATTTTTCTACTTCTGCTGACTCTGTCATTATCAGTTACTTAAGTACTGCAGATGATGTTTTAACTCTTCAGCATACCCTGAGTAAAAGGCAGTGTGAGATCCAGATTGTGGCTCTGGACCCAGTTCAGGAAGATACCTGAATTTTGTTATTCAAGTGAGTCAACAGGTCATATATACGTGCGTTTGATGTCTTCCTGGGGGGCATTGCTTTTCTGAAGTTGTCTCTGGCAATCGTGGTCTTTTCTCACTTTTATAATTTCCAAGCAGAAAGTAGCTTGTTCTAGTTCTTTCACTGATGCAAATTGCTTCCAATGCTGAACTGGCTCTAATACACAAAGGGTCTACGCAGATCATGGAACAAGATGGAACTGTGAGTGATAAAAGGTGATAACAGCTACTATATTCCAAGCTCTGGTGTCAGGTAGTCTTTTTGGTCTTTATTACCACCTATGCATATGGGTGTGATAGGAATGTAATTCATTTCTTTAAAAGCCCAGTGTCTTTCTTAACTGATAATTTAAAACTTTGATCTCAAAGAAAAAAAGAGAAAAAAAAAAGGTATTGTATATAAACAGATCTGTTGGTAGAGTCCTTTATTATAAAAAGGTGATATCCTTCAATCCTTCTATTTTTTAATACAATTTCCTCTAAGAACAGAATGTATTTTTATCAAAAGAGAAAGGAATCAACTCCATTTAGTAACAATTTGTTGGAATGTAGGAAGTTTGAAATGAAAATGTGAAACACTTAGAATATAATTTATTGTTCATTTTTCTCTCTAAAAATAATTTATCTTTAAAAAAAATATCCTGCTCTCTGAAATTCATGTTGTTTGCTACATGGGGAAAAACATGTAGACCAAATAAGATGCCTTAGTATGAAATACATAGTCTCAGAACATTGCAGAAATTGAGAAGACACTTGCTGCATATCTAGCAATCTGCAAACTAGTGAATGATAAAATGTTTGATTCTTTGACAAAGAAATGGAGTAATGGATTGTCAATGCTGTGTCTAGAGAAATGGAAGATACACTTAGTCTTCCCATGGTAAAGCACAACTTCAGGACAAAGAAGAGTTACATTTTTAACTCTTTGTTGTTGTTGTTGTTAACTTGTACTGTAGAACACTGGTGTCCTCTTGTGGACACAAATCATAACTGCATGATAGTTCTCACCACAGGGTAGGAACTAGGCCAACTAGAATGTCTACATTTCTGTATATGGTTGCACATTGTAACTAAGACCTTAAAAAAAATCTTGCAAATTGTATTACTACTTTTCTTACAAAATCACTATTAACCAAAGGTATCAAATTTATTTACTTATTTATCTTTAACTGATTAACCGCTGGGACTGAAATCTACATTCTTTTCCTTTAAATGTAGTGGAATATGATCCAAATCAATTTTCTCAGAGCCCTGTGCATACTTTACCAGACATAAGTAAGACCAATTCCAAAAGAAAGTATCAAAAACTGTATAATTTTCCCTATTTCTGTTTTTAATTGCTTGCCGTGTAAGTTTGACTTTGCACTAATGTTTTGTTTGATATACAACAGTGAATAATGGGGAGAAAAAACCCAAATCTATTTTTTCCCCTTGCTAAATGTAGATAATAATTTTTTAAATCTGCTTTCACAGTTATTTTCATTACAGCTGTGAAAAAAATATTTTATTTCTGATATCTTTTCACAAGATGTTCAGTTTTTCAAATATTTTCTGATTTTAAAAGAAAAGTCAGTAGAAGCATTTGTAACTTCCAAGGCTAGGGACATCTATTTAGTAACAACTTGAAAACATCATTAATAGGAACTGGTATGTTCTTAGACTGTAAGACTAGCACTTCTTGAATTATTTGCCTTTATTCAGGCCTGGTAACAGACTGAGACAAGAAATGTTAAGCACTACTGCCTGTATACAAGGAAAGAGTATAATGGAAAATTTGTCTGGAAGAAAACATTTGCGTGTAGCAGCATCAAAAGCCTTTGTTCTGAGTGCCAGGTATGTTTTATTTTGAGAGAAGACTAATATAAAACAGACGTAAAATTTGATTTACAGATTCGGGGATCAACGTATTCTCTCCCAAGACTGATAAAAATCAAAATAGTTGTAAGTTGAAATGCTTAACAAGGGATTTGACAGATTTTTTACACTTTAGTAAATTTATCAAGTACCTTCCACATAGCTGTCATAGGATCATAGGCGTATCTGGTTGGAAGGGACCTCAGAAGGGGTCTAGTCCAAACTTCTGCTCAAAGCAGGGCCAGCCCAGGGCTTTATCCAGTCTTGTCTTGAAAACCTCCAGGAATGGAGACTGGACAACCTCTGTGAGTAACCTGCTCCACTGCTTGACTGTACTCATGGGGGATAAGGCGCTGCTTATATCCACTCTCAACCTTTCTTATTTCAACTTAACACCTGTTCTTGCTTGTCCTGCCATCCTCTATGAAGAGCCTGGCTGCTGCTTCTCAACAACTTTTTTAGGTTATTAAGAAACTTCTCCTCGTTAGATCCCCCAAAGCCAACTCTTCCCCACGCTGAACTAGCCCTATATTCTCAGTCTCTCTTCTCAAGGCAAGTGCTCCAGTCCCTGGATCATCTTGGTGGCCCTCCACTGAGCTCGTTGCAGTTTGTCCGTGTCTGGTTTGTGTTGGGTGGCCTAGAACTGGATGCAGTAGTCTAGATGTAGTCTAAAGAGTGCTGACTAGAGGGTGATAATCAGTTCCCTCAATCTATTGTCTGTTCCTGTTAATACAGCCCAGGATGCTGTTGGCCATTGTTGCCAGAGCACACTGCTGGCTTGTTTTCAGCTTGCTGTCCACCAAGACCCTCACATCCTTTTCAGCAGAGCTACTCCTCAGCCAGTCAGTCCTCAGCCTCTACTGTTGCAGAGCATCATATTAACATTGTGAACTGTATGTCATGAACCCAAAGGGGAAAGATTGCTTTAAATAATGAATAGGCAGGAGAATGTGTTACATGGATGATGCGTGACTTTGGTATGAATTCTTTGCTATTTGGAAGAAATAAATTAATGAGCAAAAGTAGGCTATTAGAACTCTTAGAAGATGAACATGTGATGGCTGATGTGAGGCTGTTAACATTGTAATACTTTATTCCTTCCATTGATCATTAAAAAGAGAGTGATGAATGAAGTTAGACTAGCCAGCATAACAGAACTCTAAGGTGATGTCATGTTGTGGATGAATCTGTATTTTTTTAAATTTGCATGTTATGACAAGCACTTTTTCAGGAAGGACTGAGCATATGTATATAGCTCAACACATTCCAAACAGGAGACAAAAAGTGGTGAGCGAAAACTAGGCCTTAGTAAGTCCAGTGTTAAGACATAAGGTGTGTGAGCATATGGACTCTAAAAGTCATGCGACTATGGGAGAAAATGACAAAGATTGCCAGATTCCGAAACTACTTTTTTGAAAATAGTAAAATGATTCAATGGGTGATTGTTTAATACCAATCTGTAATTTTTAGCTAAATTCTAAAGCTTTTGCTCACTCATATGAGTAATGTGTTATATCACAATCTGGAGGATTATTGAATTTTATTAATTCAAAGTAACATTTGCATGGAACATGCTCAAAACAATTTGAATGCAGCAAGAGGCATTTGGGGTGTATTCTTGTGTTACAGCAGTACTGTACTATGCAAAATCCATAGCATTTTAATAATTATTTTATTCTAGTTTTTAATGTTTTTAGAATGAGAAATTAACATAATAGGGAGCCAAAAAAGTAGATTATTCCAATGAGAGCATCTTGAGTAGATATCTGCTATCTTTTTAATGAAGGCTCTTGAGCTAAGATGACACAGAAATACAGTAAAATTGTCAATATGGTACTTGTTTATTGCTACTTCTGCTGAATGTGTGAACGTGTTTTGTGTATAAAAATGGAAAATACCTTTTGTATGAAGTTCATATGCTGACCCCTCATTGCTGAAATTATATATGGTGGTGCCTAGATCAGGTAAACCTGGATGTTTGTAGAAGTAAAATCCTTTATTTTGGCTAGAATGTGATTGTTTTCCTTCATTAAGCTGTACTTCACTTTCTTCAGGTACGCAGGTGAAGCCGGAAATTATTCCCTTGTAATGTTTGCAGCTAGACACTTTTGGAATACATGTTTACCTTTGCTACATTCTCCACATGACAGAGAGCATTTTGAAGAACCTACAGAAACAATTCTTAAGAGCATAATTAAAGCAGAATCTAAAAATAAACAGGTAAGAATATCTAATAGGTATTTTTAATTGTGCTGGTGTTTAGTGATGATAAAGAAAAATTTTGGTTTGCTCTGAAGCTTTGGGTGCATACTTCAAGATACCTTTCCTAAGAGGGGAAAAAGTGACTTATCTGTCAAAAACACATATATGGTTTCTTACCTGCATTCACATAGCATGCATACACACATACAGGGAATCACATACTCTTTTCTTCCATTTGCTTGTTCTTCTGGTTTTAGACAATTGTCAAACTTGCAACAGTTTTCTTCAAAATAATTTGCTGTCTGAAGGGCTGTAGTGTTTCACTTTGTGAAGCTTACAAAAGGGAATGTTTAGAAAATACTCAACAGAAAATCCAGAAAAAAATCAATCACTTCCGCAAAGGATGATAATAGATCTTAAAACAAAAACTCAGGGGAAAAAAAAGAAATTAAATTAAGGTTCCCCACACCTGCAGATTCAAATTTCTCTTCTAACTGCAAAAAGGAATTTTTACTTTGCATATCTTCAGTTTTATAACAGACTTATAATTCAAACTGTGCTGGGAGTCAGTGATAAAATTAAATACTTGTTGATTATGAACAGCATGTGTAAACTGAAGAAGTCATCCCTTTGAAACAATATGTAGGTGATGTGTATCATATAACGCATCTCGCCACATGAAATTTCTTCTGCACACTGAAACATCCCTACTCATTTACAACTTTTCTTACTTCAAAATTCCCTGGAGCTGATCCATTTCTCTTTCTAGATTTTATTTACATGTCATTGAAGCTGATGTGAGTTTTCCTGTACATTTCCATGGGCACAATTTCAATTAGAGCTTGAAGGCTTTATTAATAACTCTTGCATTCAAGCTCAGTGGTACCAATGTGAGTCTGCATGTCAGATCACTAAGCAGTGTAGAACAAGAATAGAAAACTTAATTTTGATTCCTCCTCCCAAATAATCAGAGGTGGTGACTAGTGTACTTGATTCTGGGTGCGTAGGAGACAGAACTGATGAGTACACTGTGTACTTGGAAGCACAGTGAAGGTTGTGAACTTAATGGAACTTCAACAGTGTTTGGATATATAACAGTAATTGCCCATAGGCAGTTCTAAAGGTCTAGTTATTTGCAGAGCTTATATATTAAAACCAATAAAAAGGAATATTTCATTATGTATCTATAGTTAACTCACTACCAGAGCGTATTTTCAGAGTGAACCCCTAATAAGTTATATTAAAAAGCGAGACATTAATGTAGATAATGAAAGTATACAGTTATACATAACATAGACTTTTTATGTCTGATAATGTTAGTAATTCTTGTGAGTTAGGCTATATAGTAACTTCTGATATTAGTTAGAAAAAAAAATTCCTATAAACAGTGCATTCTATATTTGATTATTTCCAGAGCTACTGAAATTTCTTTTGTATACTGTAGTAACCATTGTAAGAGGCAGGAGCTGGTCTCCAGTGATTCTTGAGCAGGCTAACTCTAGGCAATTTTTAAATGCAATCACATCTGGAGAAGCATATACCAGAAGGTAACTTTTCGTTTAGTTCAGCAAGACAATGGTTCATTTACTTGAGATATATACCAGCCTGAAAACTGAATATTGGTTAAAAAAAACCCCAACAAACAAACCCAAAGTAAAAGCAAGTACTACTAAAGCTTTACCACTGCTATTACTAGCTTTCTTAAAACAAGATTATGGATTGGTTTTTCTCTCAGTTTGCTGTGGTCAGCATTGAAGCTGTCCTTTACCCTCACATTACGTCCATAGAATCATAAAATCGTAGAATGGTTTGGGTTGGAAGGGACCTTTAAAGGTATCTAGTCCAACACCCCCTGCCATGGGCAGGGACACCTTCCACTAGACCAGGTTGCTCAAAGCCTCATCCAGCCTGACTTTGAACACTTCCAGGGAGGGGGCATCCACAAACTCTCTGGGCAACCTGTTCCAGTCTTTTACCTCCCTCATGGTAAAAAATCCCATCCTTATGTCCAATCTAAACCTACCCTTTTTCAGTTTAAAACCATTGCCCCTTGTCCTGTCACTACAGGCCTTGGTAAAAAGTCTCTCTGTCTTTCTTGTAAGACCCCCTTCTACGTCGAAAGGCCACCATAAGGTCTCCCCAGAGCCTTCTCTTCTCCAGGCTGAACAACCCCAACTCTCTCAGCCTTTCTTCACAGGAGAGGTGCTCCATCCCTCGGACAATTTTTGTGGCCCTCCTCTGGACCTGCTCTAGCAGGTCCATGTCTTTCTTGTATTGAGGATCCCAGAGCTGGATGCAGTACTCCAGCTGGGGTCTCACCAGAGCATAGTAGAGAATCCCCTCCCTTGACCAGCATGCTGGTCACACTTCTTTTGATACAGCCCAGGATATGATTGGCTTTCTGGGCTGCAAGCACACATTGCCAGCTCATGTTGGTTTTCATCCACCACTTAGGCATCTGAGTCCTTCACTGCAGGGTTGCTCTCAATTCCCCAGTTTGCACTGATATTGAGGGTTGCCCCGACCCAGCTGCAGGACCTTGCACTTGGCCTTGTTGAACTTCACAAGGTTTGCATGGGCCCACTCCTCAAGCCTGTCAGGGTCCCTCTGGATGACATCCCTTCCCTCTAGTGAATCAAATGCACCACTCAGCTTGGTGTCATCAGCAGATTTGATCACTCAATCCCATTGTCTGTGTACTGATGAAGATATTAAACAGTATTGGTCCCAATATGGACCCTTGAGGGATGCCACTCATTATCTGTTTCCACTTGTACGTTGAGCCATTGACGGTAATTCTTCGGATGCTGCCATCCAGCCACTTCCTTATCCATCTAACAGTCCATCCATCAAACTTACACCTCTCTAATTTAGCAGCAAGAGGCTTGTGGGGGACCATATCAAAGGTCTTACAGAAATCCAGGTAGATGACATCCATAGCTCTTTCCTTGTCCACTGATGCAGTCACTCCATCATAGAAGGCCACTAGATTAGTCAGACTTTGTGCCTTCACAGAAGTAAACACTGATTTGACCAAATCTGATAAATCTTTGATGATGCTAATGTAATGATTACCCAAAAGTTGTAACTACAGCTCACATAATTTATTAGCATATTCCTTTATGTATTCAATGGTCAGTATATCAGTAGAACTGTGTATGGATCTATATGTGAAACGTGATAGTGAATTTATCTTTGAAGTTGCAAAACTGTACTGTAGAGGGGAGGGAAATGGTTATCATGTCTCTCACCTTTAAGCGAGAATTGTGATGGTCAAATTTTCACAGGTAAAGCCAGCTAAGCAAAATGGGACAAGAGACATTAAGTAATGTTTTAAAAATTATCTAAAAATAGTGTGAAAAAATAAGCTGTTACTCATTTTTGACCAGAGAGGTTGTGGAGTCTCTGCTTGGAGTACTCAAAAGATGATTGAGCAAGGCCCAGAGCAACCTGCTCTATTTCAGCCTGCTTTGAGCAGGGGTCTAGACTGGAGAGCTCCAGAGCGCCCTGCCAGCTGCAACTATTCTGTGATTCTCTGACAGAGTACTTCAAGATTTCATGTTATTTGTTATTTAATCAGTGTAACTGATTGAATATTACTGGGTCTGGTTATTGCTGTGTTGGTTTTGTATTAAAGAACTCATTCTGGAAAAATGGCTGTGGTTTTAATCTCCTGCACAAGTAGCTATTTAAGTAACAAGTTAATAGTTCATATGAACCATATTAATTGGTTTACAAATGAAACAGACATATGTTAACCAAATGATAAAACCCCCTTTTTTTTTTTTTTTTTTTTGGTCTTTTTAGGAGAAGAAAGATATGTTGCCTTTACATCAGTGGATTACAAAGGATTTTCAAAGTATTGGGTTTTCAGTTGAATGCTGTCTCCCAGGCATGTTCTTGCTTCTTTTGATCTAGTAATAAATAAAAACAAACAGTATTTTGTAATGTCATTATTCTAATTCCACAGTAAATAAATCATTTGAATATACTTCAAAGGTGCTGAGGAAGATCTGACACTAAGAACCTCCTTATATGTGTTATTATTCCACATACATGCTGATAAAGCTGATTGGGAGACAGCACTAAAAGTCCTGGATGAAGCTATTCAAGTTTTGCCTCAGACAAGACACAGGCTGTAAGTTGGTTGACCTATTTTTATTAGAATAAGCATCCTGATTCTTGAGAAGTATAAAACTCTGGGTGTTTTTTTATTTTGCATTGGGAAAATATTATGATTACTTTTTGTCAGCCTGTCAGTTCTTATAACAGAAAACACTGTTGTGTCTTTTTGATGAAAAAGGCATATGTTGGCAGTGCTTCTTATCGTTAATCTGTTCATAATATTTGTAAATTTCATTTTTTTAAAACTTGTTTATAAGTAGTATCTTACTTTTCCAAGAAAATAGGTGCATGAAATGTGGCTATATAGCAGAAACTTTAATTTTCCTAGCTGTAAACCCATTTACGTTAAATGGAAACTAAATTATCTAGGCTACTGTTTACATAGTCTTATCCAAGTTCAAAGATTTATTCTCTTTTATGTCAGTTTATAAACTTCACATCTCTGTAAAGTTTATATGAACTGTGTATGAACTAGTATATCTATCCTGCTCACAAAGTTACTTTACAGGTACAGACGCAAGTAATTTGCAGTTTGTTTGGTTTTTTTCTAGCCTGATTTTTAAACATATGGCTACAGCGAAGGCAAGATTGGGATGCAATTTTCTGATGGACATTCAGAAGTTCAGAGATGAAAGTGAAGATTATTTGTCACATCTGTGGCGCCGTTTGGTAACAGTCTCCAGAAGTATTGTTGGACAGTTAAGCTGTTTTCAAAATGCAGTCATTGCTTTACAGGTTTGCCAGTTTTTACTATATGTTCAAATGCTGATAGAATGATGCTTCTCAAGTGATTAGTGGGATTGCAAGTTCTGTAAAGTACATAACTGAACTGGTGGGAAGGCTAGATACTTGACCATTATAACTTTGAAATTGCTCTTCAGTTGGAAAACTGTGTATGGTTGCATCTTGGTATCCAGTAAAAGTTCAGTTGAGGCCTGCCAAAGAAAAATGTCTAAAAGTAGCCAATTGCAAGAAGTTTTGGTAAAGCAAAGAATTAACTGGTAGAGTTTTCCGTTACATTCTGTTTAGCTTAACTCTGATTATGTGATGTCAGTAAAACTGCTCACTGTCAATTTTTTGTTTTTTGCTTCTGTTAAGACTATATTGAACTTTTGAATATAATTTTGATGGTTTACATCACCAAATACAAACAAACTCTTCCATTATTACTTTTATAGAAACAAGAAAATGAATGGCAGAAAGTTGATTATCTGCTGGAATTTGCTGAATGGTTATATTGTAAACAGTTTCCCCTCAATGATGTCATTAAACCTCTGGACTTGGCAGTAGATCTCTTGCTATATAGAAAATTTTCCATGCAATCCTCACAAGCAGAAGGTAACTAAAAGGTGTATATCCTTCAAAGGAATTTCTCAGCAGCAAATGCAAGGGACATTTTTAATTTACAACTTAGTTACCACAAAGAATAGCACCAGCTTGACTGTATTTTCTTCAATATTCACTGTCATTTGATCAACACTAGCTTAAATATATCTGTGAATTCTGTGTCATGCCATGGAGACCTACCCTCAGATTTTTGGTGTAGTAAGACACAGCTCCTATCTGACAGAGGGGTTCCTGAGTTGTGAGAGGCTACCAGAAGGCAGTGCTAGGCAATTTGTTTCAAATGCATCCTCATGGAGGGCCAGATGTAACTGTAGGTAATGGTTTCTGTGCCAAAATTTGGGTAGCTATGTCCATTGCTCTTTCCTTGGCTTTATCTAGTATTTCAGGATTGATTTTTCAAAAATTACTTTCAAAGGGATGTACATCTTCAAGTACTTATGTAACTGTGTAAAAATTCTTTGGTCCTTTTACTTTGTGTCCACTTGCAGTGGTGTGGACTCAGTGAACTATTTTGATAGGATACCCCATTATTTAATTGGGGAAAAAAGTATCTAATTTCTGGAACAATACTGTGTGGCATTAATCAACATCTGCTCTGCTTTTACTTTTGCGTGCACAGACGAGACAGATCAGACAAGTACTTCTGGTGTTTGCATTGAAAAAGGTAAATGTTCAGTGTCTCTAGTATCACACATTTGATTAAAGTCACAGTAGCAATATTCTGTCCATACTTTTCTGTTAGTGGTTTTGTTGGTTTTTTTTACAGCCCTATGGTGATTTAAAGTTTGTACTTTTTCTTTAATGATCTTCCCACCCGGTTTCACATGGTTGCTTATGGTTACTGGACTTCTTACACTGCCTATGTTTCAAGAAATTTTTTACAAAACTTTTAATGGAAACTGAAATAATATAATAAGAAAAATGAGAATCAAATATAAAATAGCCCAGGTTGGAAGGGACCTCAAAAGATCATCTGGTCCAACCTTTTGTGGAAAAGGGAGCCTAGATGAGATCTAGCACCCTGTCCAGCTGTGTCTTGAAAACGTCCAGTGAGATTGTTCCACTGATAGATTGTTCTCACTGTAAAAAATTTCTTTCTTATATCAAGATGAAACTTTTCCTGGTGCAACTCGTACCTGTTGCCCCTTGTCCCCTCTGTGTGGCTTCTTGTGAAGAGAGAGCCTTTGTTGTCTTTGTAGCTGCCCTTTAAGTACTGGAAAACTGTGATGAGGTCCCTCTGAGCCTTCTGTTCTCCACAGTGGAAAGACCTTAACTCTGTAAGATTTTCTTCATAGGGCAGGTTCTCCAGCCCTTTGATCATCTTTGTGGCCCTCCTTTGAAACCTCTCTGGTCTGTCTGCATCTTTTTTGATCTGTGGGGACCAGAACTGGACACAGTACTCCAGCTGCAGCCTTACAAGCACTGAGTACAGTGGGTGAGATGGTCACATCCCTATCTCTGCTAGTAATGCCCTGCCAATGCAGCCCACGATCTGAATTGTCTTCATTGCTGTAACAGCAGACTGCTGACTCATGTTCAGCTTGTTGTCCACCAGGATCCAGGTTCTTTTCAGCAAGGCTGGTTCCCAGCTACACAGATCCTAATCTGTACTGGGCTCTTTGGTTTTGTTGTCCCAGATGGAGGACCTTCTGCTTGTCTTTGATGAACTTCATATAGTTCTTTCTAGCCCACTTTTCCAGCCTTTCCTGGTCTCTCTGTAAAGAAGGCTTTCCCTTCTGACATGTCCACCTCACCACCCAGTTTGGTGTCATCAGCAAATTTGGTGAGGGTGCTTTCAGTCCCATCATCCAGATCATTTATGAAGATGTTGAACAGCATGGGTACCAATTCGTAGGGGACCCCACTTGTGACAGGCTGGCAGCCTGAGCAAAACCCATTGATTACCACCATCTGAGTGCAGCCTGTTAGCCAGTTTCCTACCCATCTTACAGACCACCTATCCCGTCTGTATCTTACCATCTGTATCTTTTATTATGAAATGATAAAATTAATCTGTTGAACTGTCCCTTTCCCTAACTTTGTACTGTGTTAGTCATGCTCAGAATTCACTTGATTTGCCTGTTACTTTAATAACTTCATCTGTGACGATCATTGGATTATGTGATGTTATGTTACTGCACTCTGCTTTATGTTGTAGAGCATCAATTTGATGTTGAAAGAGAACTGTGTCTTTATAGTACTTCACTTTAACCTGAAAATCTGCGGAATTACTTGGTTTTGAGCTGAATTTCAAGCAGAGTTGGAGTTTCTGTAAAATGTCAGTGTTTACTGACAAATTACTAGAATTACACAGCACAAAAGAGCGGATTGAGTAGCAGAGTGTCTTCTGTAGTGCCATCAAGGGCCATTAAGATACCTTGTTACAGACACAGGGATGAGCTTGAGCTATATTCTACACTTAGCTGACATTGACCTGTCTGTAATTGGATTATTGCCCATTTCTGTTTTGGAAACGAGTGTTGGTCGAATACACTTCTTGCCAGCTAGGCTACCCGTAGTTAGGACATGGTCTTTGGTCACCATAGAAACCACTACGTCAGGATCAAGAGGATTCTTTATTTGCCTGCAACTCTACTTAAGTGGCTGAAATAAATAAGTTAGACTGTCTTTCCCGCAGATTTATTTTCAAGAAGACATAGTTAAAGTGTGCTTGCAGTGCATTTCATTTCTGTGTCAGGCTTACATAATTTAATATACATAACTGTTACATTATTCATGGAAAACATAGTACAAGTAGCATTGCATCACCATAAGAACATCATCTTCAGTAGATGGATTTCCATTTTTCTGGTTTTTTTCTATAAATATTTTCATTTTCAATTCAGAAATTTTAACTTTTGAATACATTTTTAAAATACTGTCACTGCAAGCATGTTGTTTGTTTTTTAACAGAAAAAAATACTATACCAAAATTTTCACCTACAGAAAATTTGAAGATAGCCATTGGAGCAAATGATACCATGCCTCAAATTAATTTGGAAGATTTGAGTAATATTAAACAACTGGAAGCTTTGTTTAGAGCACAGACATTAATGGCTTTAATTTCTGGTCATAGTTCTCCTTTTCATCAGCGGCACTGTTTGATGGCATATGCTTGTATCATCCGTATCTGGCAGGTAGGGTGAGATTCGATTCGATTCAATTCAATTCTATTCTAATATGGCCAGTGTATTTCAAGTTATCTTGTGTAATTATGGTGTCAGCTATTCATTTGATGTTTTAACTACGTCTTTAGAATTTCCAATTTTATGGTATAATTAGTATATTTTCTCAGGTTTAAGGATTAAGCATGAAAATTGTTTATCTCAGGAAAATAGAGAAGAGACGTTAAGGATAAAAGCAGTGGTCCATAGTTTCTCTGGAGTATGTTCAAACATTTTGTGCAAAAGGTTCTAAAATTTTGTGGGTTTAATTTGTTAAAGAATCTTAGTAGTGGCAGAATACGTGCTGAAGACATTGCTGACAATTCTGAGGAACAGTATTACAGATGGACCTTCACTTAGGTTGAATCAAAAGAGCTGTCATTTGACTGAAGGGAACTGTGTGACATAAATTAAATTCAGATGTTGATTCATTTGTTATGTTTTGAGAAAAAGTATAGACAGGCAGTGGTCACCAATTACTATTCTCTAATTACTTTTTCATTGTTACAGCATTTCAAATCAAACAAATCTATTTCATTTCTCATTGATATGAATGCCTAATTTAAATGGCTGTTGAGAATCATAGCAAAAATCATAGGAAAACAATTATACATTAAATATGAGTAAATCTTTGAAGGCACTAAATCTACACTTGATAATAGTAAGGCCAGAAATCATTATAGAAACAATCTTAGTGCTATGGATGGGACATATCAACTAGATTGATAAACTATAGCTTGTGCATAATTTTATTCCAATTAGCTGTAAAAGCCTGCAATTTGTTACTCCTGTGGTAATTGTGATCAAGTTTTCATTGTGAAATCAGTTTAGACTCTAACATTTGATGGAAGACAGGAATTTGAAAAATAAAAATCGAATATTGATATTTTCAGATTTACATAAGCATAATTTTTAATATCCTGAACTTGACTGTCTGAGCGTCTTACTAGAGAAAAAGCTATCTGAAAGGAGTATTACTGTTTGAATAAACTATTAAAAAAAAAAAATTAAGAGTTAATGCAGCTGTCACTGTCAGCTGTAGGACAATGGAAGTAATTCTAAGAACTCATATGTACAGCTGAACAGTACTGTGAGAAAAAACAATAACCATGTGGCATTAAAGGAATGAAGGTACTACAGGACAGCTTAACCTTGTTTTGGAGTACAAAGTAAAGCAGACTTGACTGCAGTGTCCATTTCTAAAGCAGGCTCTGAAGTGTTAGGACTCCATAAATAACTCAGTAGAAGATATTAAAATGTTCTCTGAAAACCTGAATAATCCAAGGCAAATGAGCTGCCTCTGACTGTTTAAAAGACACGTTATCTTTAATTTGAAATTTTCACAAGTTGTACAGCATTCAAGATTATTTTTTTTCATATTTTGTATTCTAGTCTTGATCCCTCCAGCAAAATATATTCATCTTCTCAAGTTAATGTGGGTTTTTTTTTTTTATTTTAGAGAGGATCAGAAGCTGTGCTATTGCATGCACAGAGAAATTTTCAATGGATGCTTTTATATGCTTAAATATTTAGAAATTTTTTATATATAACATTCATTAGTAGCCTTATAGAAGACTAATCCAGAAGGAGGACAGAGTGGCTCTTTGCAATCTTCCAGATTACTTTGATATGAAATTCATCCCTTGTAGAAGATAAAGCAATCTACACTAGCGGTTTAAAAAAAGAATTGAATTTGCAACCATATAGGTTAAAAAAGTAGCAGTAGTATTTATCATAGGAATGATGTCATCTTTTGACAGTTCAGCTCCTTAACTGCATTGTAATGATCATCCTAAATGCTTGTACAAATAATGCAAGCATCTAGGAGTCTTTGAAACTTTAGTTTTCTGAAGAAAGCTCTTACGCAAAACATAACATGGTATGTGACAGTTGTTAATAGCTGTAGGTAGTGACTTACACTGAATAATAATTATTACTAGAAATTGACATTATTATTGAAAATTGAAAATAATTAACTGTAATTATTTTATTATCTAGGTATCATTGTCAGCATCAGGACCTATTACAAAAGTATTATCAAAGTCTTCACAACTTACAGCTCCTCAGAAGGTACAGTCAATAATTGCTCCTAAAAATGAGAAGGACAGACAGAAAAAGAAACAAGTAAGAACCCCTTTCCTGTGGAATTAAAACAATCAGCTCTGTCTAAGAGATGTTTCTCTGGGCTCATTTGTTAAATAGTTCAGATGCTCTCCTGTAAAGACTCTCATAACCTGTGAAGAATTTCTCTGTGAGTCTGTATATCATACCTTCACTCTTGATCGCATTGACTTGACAGGTCGTAAATTTACAGATACTTTTTTTTGTTGCATTGGTCAAAATACTGCTGTTTCGTAAAACCCACAGTCTAGAGGTCAAAAAAGAAAAAGACAAAACTTCAAAGGATATTAAGCAGATATGGTTTTTTTAAAATGTTAGCTGAATATTTAGTACTAACAAGAATATTAATTTGGCCTCATAAATGTCCTTATTTTTTATTATAGGTTGAAGTTTCTGTTGTGAAAGAGAAACCTAAAGGGAAAGGATCAGTTGATACCTTACCTGCAAATGTGGAAGAATGGGCTTATTATGACTGTCCCAAAGAAATCAGAGATACTTTTAAACAGAAAACAAATAGTTGCGGTATTAACTGGGATAATTTCCCCAAACCTGTAAGTATATTCCTCAAAACTCTAGAGCATTTATTATTTAGGGAAAAAAATCAGTAACAGAGAACTATGCTGCGTTTTAGTTTTTCTGTCTGTGTGATAAAGAGTATGTTCAGACAGCTGTCAGAAATACTTCCTTGTCATAGTGTTCATTAATACTTCAAAAAGTGTGAGTCTGTCCTCTGCATTCTGAAATGAACTTAACTTACAGAATAAATTTATTGGCTTTCTGTGTACCTAGCTGCTTTTTCAGCTTGAAAGTTTGGGGGTTTGGGGTTTTTTTTGGTAAAGTTTCGAACTGAAGATGTAATCATTAATTTAAAATTTATTCTGTACAAAATGATGTTTATACTGACTGAATTGAAAAAAAATTTTTTTCAGACTTGTACTTTGTATTTTATGGACCTTTTATCTAAAGAACTACAGAGAATTTTTTGCCCCCACTTGATTCTTCCCATCTTTCAGCTAGCTGAAGTTATTGCTAATGAAGTTGTGGAATGTAGAAGTCTGTCTGATCTCTATCACCTTCGGTTTGTATCCTTCATTTATTTTAAATAGAAGAGAAACTGAATGGAGTGGACCATCCATTAAAATTTCACTAAATAGTAACAAGGCTTTAAGTGACTTATTGTTTTATATTTGTAATATTTTTTATTTCTTTTCATTCCTTTTTTTATACATTTTAATAGAATTTTGATGAATTGGTTTGCTTGTGGAATTAAAGCCACTGAGTTTATCTGTTACTAAACATAATCTCCACGAGGAAAGGTGTACAAGATTATGAACCTAAGCCACTTTCATGTGAATAATTTTTGAAATGCCTTATTGTCACCTCACTGAAAAAAGCAAAGTCCAAAAAAAGTCAATAAAAGTGTTATCTTTTAAATATTCAAAAGGCAGATGCCCATCTTGCATCAAAAATATATTGTCTTTAGCTTAAGAACCCAAATAAGTATCCCAAATAAGCGCATTCTCTTCTATAGAGGTTTGCCTTTGTAACCAAAATTCTGTTATTTTTATGGATGATTAGCCCTAAAAGTTTTCGTTCAAAAATATTTAATATTCACGCAATGGCAAATTATTGCTGTTTTAGTTAAAACATTTCATCATGCTTTTTTGAAATGTGTTGCATAATGTTTGCTTAATAATTAACAGTTATAAGCAATAATCGTTTGCTTAGTTCCCGATAGTTTGTGAAATGCCACATAATGTGTTTTTAAAATGCCTGAAACTGATCCCACATAACAGAATAGATAAATACTCATTTCTACAAATGTATGTGTGTTTATCTGGATTGTGAACTGATTACTGAGTTACTGTCTTACCAGACTAAAAGTGATTTACTAATAGGAAATTAATTTGCAGCCAAGCCTTGCCAGGCAAATTTTTTGTTGACTCCTCAAGATTTGTTTTTATTTCATGGTATTTTATTTATATCTATGACCTGATATTTATATATGATCAGATAGGTGTACATGAATATATTACTCATTATTCAATACAGAAAAGTGGGATAGGACATACACATGTATGGGGCTTTTTGCATGCTGTAGTGAGACCATATTATAAATATTTTTGTACTTTTACCACATCATTTTTGCCACTAAATTGGAGAGATATGGGTTTAATGGATGGACTCGGGATATCGGTGGATGGCCCATCATTGGAATTGTTCAAGGTCAGTTGGACAGGGCTTTGAACAACATGCTCTAGTGGAAGATGCCCCGCCCATGGCTGGGGGGTTGGACTAGATGATCTTCAAAATGTGCCTTCCAACCCAAAACATTCTATTATTCTATGACCTCTGTCAATGGGTAATTTCAACTACTGCATTTCCCCCTTTTTTTATTTAAAATTTTTGTTCTTGCCAATATTAATCAAGACATAAGAAGGTAGGATTGACAAGTGTGGAATGTATGCTTTTTATATATAATATGTTTATATGAAGCAACATATGAAAGATTCTGATTGTTTCTTAAACAATTTTTCTTTTTATTCTTAGAATTGCCGTGATATGTTCAGACCTAAAACTGAGTCAGGCATCTTTGTATCATGAGGAAGCTGCTGGAGAAGCATACATTAGTGAATTAGAACAAGCAATGTATGTATTTTCACTACAGAGGCTGTATTTAGTTGGGGTTTTTTCCCTACAGTTGATGTGTTGTTGGGGGAAAAAAAAAATTATTAAAAAACATGATCTCTTAACACAAATTTTGTGTATTAGCTGTGCCCTAAAATTCTGTGCATAATTGTTTGATCTATCCACAGAGTGAGTGTATGGTGAAGATGCCTAACACACTAACACTTCATTATGAAATACTTTTAAAATATACTTGAATGAACTTTGTCTTTCTTGTGATTTAGGTGTAGGCAAGAGATTGCACTGAAAAAAGGAAAAGAAGTACATACTAAGACAGAAGAAAGAAAAACGTTTTTTGAAAATGCTCAGCTGAATGGTAGTAGGGTTGAGAATATCCCTACTTCAAGTGAAAAGGTTTTCATTTCTATTCCAGTTTCTTTAATAAATTACTCTTCACTTTTTATTTTAATATACGTGTGTCGTGGTTGAACCCCAGCCAGCAGCTAAGCACCATGCAGCTGCTTAGTCACTCCCCCCCCACCCAGTGTGATGGGGGAGAGAATTGGAAAAAAGAAGTAAAACTCATGGGTTGAGATAAGAACAGGTTAATAGAACAGAAAAGAAGAAACTAATAATGATAATAATAACAATAATAAAATTACAATAATAATAATAAAAGGATTGGAATATACAAGTGATGCACAATGCAATTGCTCACCTCCCGCTGACCAATGCCCAGTTAGTTCCCGAGCAGCGATCCCCCCCAGGCCAACTCCCCCCAGTTTATATACTGGGCATGACATGACATAGTATGGAATATGCCTTTGGCCAGTTTGGGTCAGCTATCCCAGCTGTGTCCCCTCCCAACTTCTTGTGCCCTTCCAGCCTTCTTGCTGGCTGGGCATGAGAAGCTGAAAAATCCTTGACTTGAGACTAAACACTACTTAGCAACAACTGAAAACACCAGTGTGTTATCAACATTATTCTCATACTGAACCCAAAACACAGCACTATACCAGCTACTAGGAAGACAATTAACTCTATCCCAGCCAAAAGCAGGACAACTTGCTAGTTTGTTTTTAAATAATTTTATACTTGAGAAATACATGAACATAAAAAATCATTAAAAATGCATACTACTTAAATTATACTGGCAGGCATCAGCTGAATGTGAGCTGGGTTTGCCTGGCATGTTATTTATATTATGGAACAACAAAACCAGAATCTGTATTCGTACAAAGTAAACTACTTCTCTACAAATGGAATTTGGCACTAATGCAAATTGGTGGAAAAGACTGAGAAGGAAAAAAGACATTGTATTTGCACTTGGTCTGTTTTCTCTTCTTCCTCTCTCCATTATATCACTAAATACTGTTTTGCTCCCTCTTATACATTGTTTTAAAGGCATGCAAATATTTCAGTTTTGTCTTTTCTATCTCTTCTTTAGGAAAGTAATTGCCTTATTGATATTCTTAAAGCTTAGCTCTACTTTCCTCTTTATTATGGCAATTCTGTCCTTGTTTTCATCATGTCATTTTACTCTCTTTGTATATTTTTCCATTCTTCTACATGTAAAATATATTTTTTTTCTAATTACTAATCCCTCTCAAGTCACCTCTTTTAGCTCTTGCAAATAGTTTTTCTCTTTGATTGTTTTAGTTATTACCAAGAATCCACTTATTCACGACAGTAGCAGATCTGAAGTAGTTAATCTGTTCTAAAATTAATTTTAATAGTATATACTTATGAGTTGAATGCCTTTTGAGCATTATAAAATCCAAATCTCACAGTGAACCTGTTTTTCCTGTAGTATAACGTTGAATTTTGAAGTTAGAAAATAGAGCTGGACTGTGGCATGTATCAAGAATTGAATATGATAGTTAATAACAATTTTTATTCTATCTAGTTTAGTTTTGAAATTTATGAAAGTGTAATATTTTGTTATTTTTCAGGTTTTTGAGTTAAATGTGGTAACAGGAAAAGGACTGAGTGCACTTTCTTTCCCTTACTTGTGGATAGAAAAAGCTGAAGTACTAATTCAGCTAGGCTTGTACCAACCAGCAAGACTTCTCCTTTCAGAGGCCCATGCTGCAACTCAGGTACATCAGAAATAAAATAGAAAAAGAAACATGAATAAAACGTGTAGGAAAAATGTTCATTTTGATGCAGTTGTTTCTCATAATAGTAATCAAATTGCAAAACCAAACCTTGCCCCCGCCCCGCCCCAAACCTATGTCATTTGAGGTTCAACACATATAAGGCGTACATTTAAAAATATGGCACGTATGACCAACTTTATGGGAATTGTCTGAAGATTATTTCAACTTGTGAAGTCATGTCAGCATCTCTGTCTGCTTTGCAGTGACCTTGGAAGATGTATGTATATCCAAACCTTGTTTGTTAAAATAGTTTAGGGATATTCAAGATATGCTCATAAGAGAGAGAGAGAGCATTTAGCTCCATCCTTTCAACATTTTGATAATTTGAAAGTCTACTTACATAATTTTGAATTTCATTATGGTTTTAGTGCTAGTTGTGTTTTGATAAACAGCCACTGACACTGAAATTATGATTTAGAATTCTGGCAGATCTGAAATAAGCATCTGTATGTTCTATCAAACAAATTCACATCGTCTCATTATTATGAAGAGTTTACATTAAAGATACTCTTCCTATATCTACCATTCTTCATTATAGCTCTCTTCTTGGTTATATGGGTTACTGAAACATAATTATTGCAATAAATCCTTTACTTTTAAAAAAATGTAATTGTTATCCTGTTATTCCACATAATAATTTTTCTCATGTAAGTAAAAACTGCCTATGTATGTTTAGCATGAATCATGAATACTTTTAATAATAATATATGAATAATATATTTATTAATAATATATGTCTCTTATTAAAGCATGAATTTAGTATAGTACATAGAGAAAAGTTCAAAAGACATTAGGGACGACAATAATTTTAATGATATCATTTCTTACTAGTATCCTGTATGTCTGCATGCTAGTATACTGTCTATACTGTATACTATATTTGTCTCTTGTATACTGCTAGTGTGTAGTTTATAACTAGTATCGAGTAGCATTGTAAATTTACTGGCGCTCTAGTGTATCTAGTTCCCAGTTCACTAAAAAATTTTTCATCATCACATTTCTTCATCAGATACTGACAAATGATAGCAGATATATACATACTAAATAATAGCAGAAAAATAGCTTATTTGACTTGTGGGGTATAAGATATGGGAACATAAAGAAATATAAAGTATATTTGAAGATTTTAAGTTCTTGATATGAAGTAGACACTTTATGGTTTTGGAAAAAACAAAGTAATATAAGGAGTGACTAAGATATTCTACAGATAATTGGGGAAGTACCATTTGCTTCTTATTTCTGTGCCTATTCATAAGTTTAATCTAAAATATGAATAGAAATAAATATTAATAGGAGTAGTGGATCTTTTGTATATAGGTCACATATCTCTCTTCCTAGGAATTGAGGGCCCTGTATGATGTGTCAAGGTGCTTGTACTTATTTGCTGTATTGGCTAACCTGGAAAGAAACCACGGACAAGCTAAAGCATTCCTTGAGAAAGCACAGCTTCTAGGAGGAAATGAACAGTTTTGGTACAACAGTACTCTTAGTCTAATAGATGCAATTCTAGAGGAAGAGGGGGAAGGAAAATGGAGCATGGTAAGGAATTTTTTTGGTTTTGGTGGTTGGTTTTTTTTGCAGCAGTGGTGTCTCAGTGAAGAGAATTGTTATAGCCTTTGCATTTCAATAAAAGCAAAAATAGATGTTAAATTCAGTTAATGTTGTTTTCTCTGCTGTGCATTCAACAAACATTAATTACAGATTCCAAACAGATGCAGGCCAGTAGGAATGAGATTTTACCCACAGAAGTTTAGGATGTTTTTATGATAAACTGTATATCCTTCTATTGAAATAAGAGCAATTGTAATCTAGTACGTGTAACTAAATCCCAGAGATCTGATTCTCTTGGTTAGAATGCGTTTGTACTCGGACAATTCTGTTGACTTTCATGTGTTCATTATCCATATTTAATAAAGATTATAACTTTCAATATTTTTTCCTAGTATGCACTTCCTTTTCAAATATTTCATATCGTTTTACAAATATTATTTCTAGATTATTGAAAGATCCTGCTGTGAGTATAATATATATATTTATTAAAAAACTTTTCCTGTTTGACCCTTAACATTAAAATATCCATTTACTGTTCAACCCTTAACTTTCATGAGTTTCAGCGTAAATATAATCTTGTTGTGTCTGTGATGATCTGTCCTTTATTGATAATCTATGCGAGTGTTTTGTACAGAGAGATTATTTTGATTTGGGCTGAACTCACTTTTACAATCGTTGAAGGACAAAATACCTGGTTACCAGTGAAAGTATTTACTAAGGTTTTACCAGTATAGCTATTAATGGAATGTGTGAGGTGGTTTTTTTTTTACCTCCACATGTCTGACCAACATGACTGTAGCAGCAAAATTTTTTAATAAGGACAAATCTGCAGATGAGGTTTTGAGCATCATTTAAGGGCTTTTTCATTTAAAACTATTAGTTGGGGACTTCTTTTACATCCCCAGCTGGCAAAACTATAATAGTGTAACGTTTAATTGTGAATTAATATGCTAGTCAGTGTAAGTAAGGATGCAGGAATCTGTCCCAACGAGGATGCCTGTGAAATATAGAATCAAATGACTATTTAGGTTAGAGGTCATCTGGTCTAACCCCAGGCAAAGCAGGGGAAATTTTGAAGTGAAATCTGACCTTATTGTTGAATCAAATTGCTCTGGGCCATATATGGCCACTTTTCACATGCCTCCAGAATGCAGATTCCACAACCTTTCTGGGCCTTTGTTATCTGCACACACCCCCTGCGCGCCCCCCCCCCCCCCCCAAAAAAAAAAAAAAGTGATTATGAAGGTGGCCAAACAAACACTGGAACATCTCTTTAGAATTCCCCTTTTTCCAGGTTGGGTCTGTTGCCCCTCATTCGTTTGCTATGTATCTCTAAGATGAGTCTGGCTCCAACTTCGCTCCTTGTGTGTATGTGCTCCATTGAATTATCAAATCAAAATATCTAAATATGATCATAACTCATACTTTCTAGACTTACATACAGTTGTCAAGAATCAGTCATCTTGGGGAATATTAGGGAAAGATACTTAACATGTTCTGCACAAAATTTAAGCTTTCTAAATGAATGTTTAATGTTATACACAGACATTTAAAATAGAATTATGAAATTTCTGATGTTACCTGCAGGCTTGTGAGATACTGGAACACACTGTAAATGTGCTCAGATCTACTTTACTGAAGAGACCTAACAGACAGTCAGAGTTGGGTTTTATAATTGCATCCCTTGAAGCCAGGTAACTGTCTTTTCATTAAAATATGCCCAGCCTCTACTATGCAGCTACATTGCAAATATATGGTGATTTTTACCATTCATCTTTTTTTTTAGTATGGTGCATTGTATGGATGCTCAAATATTTTTCTTCTAAGTAGTTTATATTTATTCTTTTTTTTTAATTTAAATTTCCTTTCCAATTTCTTCATTCTTGTATGTAGCCCTACTACCTGTTAAGTTAGTAAGCTAGTAAACTATTGTGCATAGTTTGTGGTGTAGGTTGCCCAAAGGAGCAAGATATATTTGCCTATGCAGTGGTATCTGAGCACAGATATTAACACAACACTGTTGTAGTCTGCAGTACTGACCTGCTTCTCTCCTCACCATGATCCAAGAAGTCTTTTTATGGTGAAACTAAATAATGATTCTGGTTACATTGAAATCTAAGCACAGAGAGCTTAAAATGTGTTGGTAAAAGGAGAGAAGTATATAACATTTACACTTTCTTCTCCTTCCAGAAATGTGAAACTTTTGGATTAGAAAGGGAAGACTAATAGTCTTCTAAGTTCAACTATATTTACAAGACTGAGTAGGCCTAAGCAGTTTGAATAATTAGATACGTGCAACAAGTGACACCTCAATTCTAATCTGAAAATACAATATTTTGATTTTTTTCCAGGACCTACTATAATTAGTAGACCACAGATTTAAAGAATGAAGAGGCTTTTTCTAGATTTCTTATAATTTAAAGGAGAGCAGAGAGAAATAGGTCAGTTTTCAAACACAGCCTGTACTTTCTGACTGCTATCTTGTACTTAATTTTTATCCCTAGGAAAACACTTATTCAGATACATTTTACCCAAGATTGTATGACAATTAATGCTGAGTCTTGTCAGTTGCCACATATGCTACAGGAATCTTACAATAAATTAGTTCAAATTGAGAAGGACTTCTTTCATTATGGGCATAAAAACTGCAGTGCTGAGATACTGCTAGAATGTGCAAATATTCACAGGTAAGATTATACATCTGATGAAAAATTTTATGTATGTTTAACTAGACCATGAAGTGTACTGCTTACATTTCTATAGTCTAACTAAAGATGGAAAAGAGCAGATAATATTGTCAGGTTTTATATCTTGGTGTTACACATCTATTTGCATTCTTGATGTGTTCTGTATTCAGAAAGATACAGTAGAATCAAAAATTCTTTTCACTGAAGGCAGAGTTAATCTTACATGGTACTACTGATTTTTGTACTGGTTTTGAGGTCAAAACAAAGTATCAAGGTCTCTAAGTCAGCTTTTTGTCTTCCCATTTGTAAAGGCATTTTGGCAGCCACGCCAGTCATTCTCAAGTATTTATAGGCTTTTACAATTCTTTCTGTTGAAATGGTTCTCTAGAAATTGCTGTAATAACAAAAGGGTAAAACACAGTATGCCTTGACTCCCAGCTGTTTCCAAGACGTCCCTTTAAAACAACTGAGGTATGTTTTGTACCTGGCTATTCTGCCATTTTGTTCCTGGTGAATACATACTCTAGAATATTATCTGCCTTTCTTCTCTTTGTGTCTTGGCATCTTCTTGCACTGCAGCAGTACAGTTCCAAGAATAAGACCTTGAAAAAATAATGTGTGAACATTCACTTTTCCTATTTGAACATTTAGAAAGCACATGTACAAAATTAATCTATCTATTAATTAATCTATTTAATCTATGAACCTAATTTATTAATCCAATTATTTTATTATATATGTTCAATAGTGTTGAAACCATAAAAATAAACACTTTCTTACATTAGTTCCTTTGGTTTTTATGTTGGTTTTTTTCAGGATGATTGCCAAGCAGGAAAGAAACGAGGAAGAAAAACGTAGTCACTATCTGAATGCTTATAACTTAGCTCAGAGAGCAGTATCCAAAACAGAGGAAGTGTTTCATAATGTTTGTAGCTTATTTGCAGTTAATGAGGTATGGAGATATATATATATTTTTTCTACTCATGGAAAAGAAATCTGATTTAGTTGTACTATTCACTCATTCTTGGATGATTCCTGGAAGCCCCAAATGAGATTATCTTCCTGTAATGATAGGCATTGTTTGAATATAGAAGGAAACATTGCATGTCAAAAGAATTTACAGTCTAAAAAGGAAAGAAAAGAAGCAGCAATGAGAGGATTTGTTTGGTCTCTGTCAATTTTATTTAATTCTAAAATTTATCTAATAGCTACAAAAGAAAAAGTCTAAACGTGGGGATATTTTTGATTCTCTAAATACCTCACAGGTTTAAAATTCTCCACATTAAATTGTTTATTTCTCAGGAGAAAAAACAAGTTACACAGAACATTATAGAATCATAGAATGGTTTGGGTTGGAAGAGACCTTAGAGATCATCTAGTTCAAACCCCCATGCCATGGGCAGGGACACCTTCCACTAGCCAGGTTGCCCAAAGCCCCATCCAACCTGGCCTTGAACCCTTCCAATGATGGGGCATCCACAACCTCTCTGGGCAACCTGCTCCAGTGCCTCACCACCCTCACTGTGAAGAACTTCTTCCTTTTATCTAATCTAAATCTATCCTCTTTCAGTTTAAAGCCATTACCCCTTGTCCTATCACTACATGCCCTTGTAAAAAGTCCCTCCCCAGCTTTCCTGTAGGTCCCCTTTAAGTACTGGCAGGCTGCTATAAGGTCTCCCTGGAGACTTCTCTTCTCCAGGCTGAACAACCCCAGCTCTCTCAGCCTGACTTCGTAGGAGAGGTGCTCCAGCCCTCTGATCATCTTTGTGGCCCTCCTCTGGACTCGCTCCAACAGGTCCATGTCCTTCTTATGTTGGGGGCCCAGAGCTGAACGCAGTACTGCAGGTGGGGTCTCACCAGAGCAGAGTAGAGGGGGAGAATCACCTCCCTCCACCTGCTGGTCACGCTTCTTTGGATGCAGCCCAGGGTACGGTTGGCTTTCTGGGTTGCAAACGCACATTGCTGGGTCATGTTGAGCTTCTCATCAACCAACACCCCCAAGTCTTTATCCACAGAGTTGCTCTCAATCCATTCTCTGCCCAGCCTGTATTTGTGCTTGGGATTGGCCCAACCCAGGTGCAGGACCTTGCGCTTGGCCTTGTTGAACTTCATGAGGTTCACACAGGCCCACCTCTCAAGCCTGTCAAGGTCCCTCTGGATGGCATCCCTTTCCTCCAGCATGTCGACCGCTTGGCGTCATTGGCAAACTTGCTGAGGGTGCGCTCAATCCCACTGTCCATGTTGCTGACAAAGATGTTGAAACACCACCAGTCCCAATACTGACCCTGTGTAAATAAAGAAAGCCTGTCTTCAAAATAGTGTATTTTGGGTAATGAAAGCCTGCAGCCTACTTTGCTGGTGTGTACCATTATTATACTCTAGCATCCAGCTTTTTTTTGTGCTTTGCCTTTTTTAAAGAGCAAGTATTTTTGTGCAGCTACCAAAACCATTAATATTAAAATTCTGGTTCTATGAACACATTTGCAACTCCTTTGGAATTAGATATTTGTAACAGGTACATAAAACATGAAAAGCAAAAACCCAAATGCTCTTTTTCTATGCAGCTGCTTTGATTGCTTTTTAATGTATTTGACATTGAAGTTTTTCTTTTAAGTTACTTAAATATCTTCATAGCAGATTCTCTGATCTATTGAGGTGATATTGTGAAAATGTTTGCTTTTTAGTTAAAAGAAATACAACATTCTAACTTCTTATTACTGAATTTGCAAAAATATTCAAAATTAGAATTCTACTTTCCTTTCTTTTGTATTTCAGACTACAAATATTAGTATCCCATTAATGAGGCAACTAGCTAACAGGAAAATAAATCTTGTAGAAATTCTTTTGGATATTTTTCATCTTGTTATAACTGAGAAAAAACTTAAAGAAGTGGGAGAAGCATCGTCTCATAAAATTGTGGAGGCATTCATCAGGGGAACTATTGAAGATGGTGCAACAGAACAGGTAATACAAAATATTTAGTCCTACGATTTGCATATAAAAGGTATAACAAAGTTTCACAGGGATGTTTTCCATAGCAGGACTTCTTCCACTACTGAGGAAACAGGTCCCCAGACTATTCACGTAGTTTTGCAGCAAAGAAAGTTCCAGTGTGTGTTTTTTGTCTTGGGGATGGTTTATTGGATTGTTTTGTTTTGTTTTGTTTTGTTTTGTTTTGTTTTGTTTTCTCAGAAAGATTTTGTTTCTTAAATGCAGAGACATAAAACCCACTAAGACTAGCAGGGAAATTACTTGAGGCTTTGTAATTGATGGCAGGGGAGGCATGGTTTTGCATTATTGTCTCTTCTTTTTAAAACAGTTGGTTTTAAGCAGGACCGTCTAACTGAGCTGATGAATAAGAACATAAGACATGCCCCACTGGAACAGAGCAGTAATTCTTGCCTGTTATTTTGTCTCTGACAATGACAATAGGAGATGCTGTTACAGGAAAGCATAGTAGCCTCACCATTCTCTGCAGTACTCTCCCCTTATCCCATGTTTTCCTCAGGACTGATTGTTGTTTGCTTATGGACGTTACAGTGTACTTTTTTTTAATCAATTGTTAATGAATTTGTATATCTATTAAAGATAGCTAGTTCATAGTTGAAAGTGTAATCACATTTAACAAATGTGTTTGTATGTAAATATATATGTGTTACATTTTTTAAAGAAGTATATTTCTGTATGTGTGGGTATATATGAGCAAATAAACATAAATATGTATTTTACCAGGATTGGAAGCATATGGAATGCACTGTGGGTCATATTACACTGGCTCAGTTAGCAAACATACAGAATCTTTGTAAAGGCTGTCCTGACATCAAATCCAAATACCTATATCTCACTGGAAAAACTCTTCATTTACTTGCCATTAATGTAGATCCTGTACATCCAGAGATTTACTGGAAGCCAAATGTTATGGTATGCATTCTTTTCTGCATTTAAATTCATTCTTGTGTGTAAAGTTTGTCTGCCACAATACTTTTTCTGTATATACTTGTATACTACTACTCTTTATTTAGAGCTAGGTTTTACATATTGCATGCAAGCCATAATAAAAATGAACATACTAAACTAAGTAATTTCAGAAAAATGCTTCTGCCTACATGCCATCCTCATGTAGATAATTTTTTAATTCATTCCTGAGATATGCTAATTACAATATTTTCAAAAGAGAAAGTAAAAAAATTCCTTGAATGCCTTAAAGGTCTAGGTAGGCTGGTCTCCAAATTCATGCAAACAAGAAGTAGCTTAAAAGTTCAGATTTGTAAGTTCGTTTTGTGTTGTAGTAAGAACACCATGTAAGAAAAGGAAGGTTGATTGAGTCATTATAAATTCAGTGATGAATTAAAGTGTTCAGAAGAAATTTAACTGAGGACAAATATCAGAAAATAAAAAACTTAGAGGTTATATGGGGGGCCTTTTTAGTTTCTGTTAGTCATATTGTCATCATAACATATTAAGAAATTTTTATGCCTGATAATATTGCTAAATCTTTCACTATCAAGGGATTCATATAGTGAGATGATTTAAGATGACTTCCATTTTCACCTAGACTTTCACAAAAGAAATGAGGCCAGCCATGCTTAATGGAATGATTAATTATTCTTTTCTTATACTGTGATGAGTAGGAAGAAGCTAAATCAGACATCGCAAAAACTTCCCTGACTTCAGCAGAATGCAGTGAACAGGAAGTGAGAGACAGCAGTTTACTGACTAATAAATGTCAATATGATAAGTATAGGAGGAAAATACAGGCATTAAAGGTATATTAGTGTATGTGCTTGCATTAGAATTTGAGTGCTTCCTTTTTATGGAATAATAGCCACCTTACCTTACAAGTTCTGTTTGAACTGATAATGGAAATGTCTGTAACATAAATTTGATTTTACAAAAGAAAAAAGATCTCCAAAGCACTCCCCCCAAAACTGCTTTCCATCGCTACTCTGCTGTCCAGCTCTGCCCTGCCCCTCAAAACATGCTGTGGGAGCTCCTGTTGGAGCGTTCCCAGTTGCTCCCAGAAAGAAATAATTTCTCCTTCAGTGGTTTCCCACTGATTGAGCATGTAGCAGCCAGGACAAGATGAACAGGCAGCTTTCTCTTTGCTTCACAGACGTGCCTTTCTAAGGGAGCATACCGTTTTGCAGGCTGGGAACAAAGAAAGAAATAACTTCTATCAAAAAACACTTGTAAAATTCTTACAAAATTTAAGTTGTTTTGTATGGTGAGCTGATCTCTGTTAACTACTGCAGTTCAAAGCACACTAGGAACGTACGGTTTGTGTTGCTAGTGTAATCAATAAATACTTGAGATAAGAGATTTGTGGGTGTATTTGTATTAAATCTAGTTAACTGTCAGTGGAAACAACTGTACGGAGAACTGACAGAAAACTCCTTTGTTCTGAACTGCTCATATTGCCTGGAATTTAAATACTGTTCTGCTAAGTACATGTTTTATATTAAAGTATCTTATTAAAACATTTTTTAATGTTGTATAACAGATGTTGGTGTCTGCTAAATAATTAATCTGTGCCTATTTTGATCACACATTAAGTAAATGCTTTAAAAAGGAGAAAAAGCATTAAAATTAGTAATGAAAAAGTAATACTGATCTTTTCTAACACTAGTAATCTGTATACATATATCAAATATTTAATATTAATGCATATTTTAATATAAACCTTTTTATTTTTATAATCTAGAAGGAACATAGGTTGACTCAGAAATATCTTTCTCAATCCAGTGAAGCTTTGCTACAGTGTATGGGTATTGCATTCAGTCATAATATTACTGATGTACTGGCTCCTGCTAGTTTTGAAATGGTCGAATGCTTTCAACAATTTGATCCAGTTTCAACTAGCCAGTTTTTGGCACTTCATCAGGTAATGTATTGTGCTTCTTTCCAGTATAAAAAGGGTGGTTTAAGTTACATAAGCAAAAATGTCTATTGGTCTTACAGAACACAATATATGGATGCATATAAGAACTAGCATGTAATACAGGTAGTCAAATATATGATATGTTTGCTGAGTTCAAAATGTTTGATCAGTGGCTTTTTAACGATTCTATTATCTATTGTGTTTGACTTGATGTTTTCATTGATGATTGCATACATGAAAATATTTTAATATGAATAAATTACTATAAAGTGATTAGCTAAAATAAGACATTACCAGAAAATACAGTTTCATCCTTCCCCAACAAATAATTTAAAAAAATGTTTCTCTGGATTTGTTCATTCATTATTTTCAAGTAGATAGGAAAGGTTTACATTCGGTTTGTCAAATCAACACCTATACAGCGTGGTCCCATAGATGGCTCAAAGGTGTATGAATCACTCATGTGAGTATTTGCCTTCATCACAGAGAAGATGAGGTATGGCTGTAAGGCTTATATTCCCTACATCAGGAACAAATAATACATGCTTTGTACACCATCATCTCCATTGTAGAAATACATAAATGTACCTTATAGTAATTTCCTTCCTGCTACATCAAGGCAACCGCAGGAAATTATGACAGACAGTAAGCACCTGCCTCCATGTCAACAATGGACTAGGTAGGTCTTTTGATACATCAGAAAACAGCTAATACTGGGTTTTGTGGTTCAGTCCTTTATTGCTGTACTCCTGCAGCACACCATATTATTTATGGTTTGCTGTCATACTTGTTAGTGAACAAGCAACGTAGAATGCATATCAAGGTACAAAACCCATGAGTAGTCATGTCTTTTACTGAGAAAAAAATTCTGCTGATTCAGTTACTGTGCTGCCCAGAAAGGTTTCTATTAAAAAAAAAAAAAAGTTTAAAATGTCACACCATGTCAATATTAAGCCTCCCTTTGGAATTTTTGATTATGTCAACCCAGATTGCATTTTTTTTAACGTGACAGCTGCATTAAAAGAAAAAAAATGCTTTAGCTCTTATCAAGCATTGTTTTAAAGGACAGAATTGGTATGTTTGCTGAAAGAAAAGGATATAAAATCTTACCCTTTATAGTGTTCTTTGTAGGAAGTCTGTTAAAATGTGTGATATGATGGCTATACAGTAAGAGGTACACAAACACAGAGAAGACTCAGCTTACTTGAAAGGCTAAGTTCAGAACACAGGCATTTACCTTTCCATGTAGACCTTAGATGACTAAATGCAGGAACATAGATGATAAATGTAGACAAAGAAGTCAATTCTAGCTATTCATATTTAAGAAATCTTCATAAGTTATTGCTAGACTGTTTACATTAGACTGTAAACACAAATAGCAGACAGGCATTTGCTAACCCATATCACCTTTCAAGCAAGAGACTTTTTCTTTAACATATATATATGTTTTAACAAACATAGAGTATATATGTATTTATATTGTTTTGGGGAGGGGAAATAAATAGATATAAAAATTTTACAGAGCTGTTCAGCGTCTATGATGATGAAGAGTATCCTTCTAACAGCTACATCTAACACCAGCAGCTCTCAGCTGGCAGCATTACTGCATCTTCAGAATCATTTAAAACAAAACAGAAACACAAGTGATCTTCTAAAAAATGTGGAACAGCAACTGACTGCTACTTCAATGGTAACTTTTTGAGATGTGCTACTTATTAGTGGTTTATATGTATGTTATATAAATACACACAGAGACACATATATACACACACATACACAGATATATATCATTTCAGTTATTCCTGGAATTAAATACTATTTCATCTGTTTTCTTTAAACTCTATTCAACTTTTTTTTCTTAATTTGAGTCATAGGTTGACTTGGTCATTAATCGAAATACATTTTTATTAGTATGGTATGTACTGTCCTGTGGTTTTGTTTATGCTAGGTTATCTGTGTGGCATGAGCTATGTGATTTAAGTCAGAAGTGAGATTTTAAGGATGCAATTCCAGTTTGTCTTATAGTTACAATTTGGTATAGCTGGATGTCAAAGTTGTGCTATCTGCACACTTAAATCATTAATTCCATGTGAGTCTGCCCAATCCAGCCGAAGATGCCATTGTAAAGGACTTTTGCAACAGAGACTCCTGTCACTGTCTGGACAGCATCCAGTCATCCTGTTTGAGATACTCAAGTCCCCATGCAGGTGTTACCCTATGAAAAGAGCCTGGGGTTTTGAGGGGTTTGGTTTTGTTTTGTTGTTTGGGTTTCTTTTTAACAAACACTCTATCCATGAGTCTGGGTGTCAGCTAAACTGTGATGTTGCAAACTGGATATTTAAAGAAACCAACCAGAAAAATGTAATTCATAGTTCTGGAGCAAATAATGGACAAACTTTTCTGGGAGATAAATACTCTGTCTTTCAGTCTAAGCTGGCTGAGAACTCCGTATTCTTCAAATGTCTGAGGTCTAAAAGTGAATACCAAAACTAAGATTGGAAGACCCTAGGTTATAAACGAATGAAATTAAAAACTGCCAGCAAGTTACATACAAAGGATTAGCTGTAGCTGGCAGGGTTTAAGCATTTAGAAGATGTGGCAAGCAGAGATACAGTACAGGATAAGAAAAATACGTGTTTGTAGGCTACTGTTTTGACTTTTCTCTGTATGGGCTGTATTATCTTATTTAGCAGAAGAAACAGGATAATATTTTGTTTAGAAGCCACTGTTTTTGAGTTGCTGTAATTATCTAACTGGTAACGGTTATCCTAGCTGAAAACATTCATCAACGCCCACCATGACTGTACCTGTCGCAGTAGCTCAGGGAAGAAAAGGTGGCAATCAAGACATCTGCTCATGGCTGCATTCTTGAACTGTATGATTCCAGGCAGCTTGAGATGCAAGAAATCAAAGTGGTCACTGAAGTAGTTCCCTCTGAGGGTATATTAGTGTTTTTTAAAACTCAGTTGAGATTTTTAGTTCAGATCAGGAATGCACTTTCAAAGTGAATCTCCCAGTTGGCCTTGCTCACGGTGCTTTGATTTGCATTGTGGTACAATAACTGTATGAGGAGTGTTCCTCTCAGACAAAAACCAAACTGGATTCTCTGATGCACTCAAGCCACATCGAGTGGGCATTCAGTCCAGGGGGCCAGTCCAGAGGTGCTCTGAAGTGAAAATCAGTGAAAGTGTACAGTGTATAATTCTGCTCCTGATGCACTGTACCACTTGATAATGTAGGTAGACCCAGAGTGTACCCCGTGTGCTTAAGCACATAAAACTTCAATCTGAAAAACACATAAACACACATGCTTAAAGGCAGCAGTCTCAAAAAACATTTATGGTCCTTTCTGTATTAGGACCAGTTTTTCATCTGGAGCCAGACTATTTAGAGGTTTTGGGTTGGTTTTGGTTTTATTTTCTCAAAACGGGTTGTATATTCTTTAGTACAATATTTTTTGTGGTGTGTTGACCTTGGCGGGTTGCCAGGTGCCACCAAGCTGCTCTGTCACTCCCCCTCCTCAACAGGACAGGGGGAGAAAATACAATGAAGAGCTCATGGGTCAAGATAAGGACAGGGCTATCAGTCACCCATTACTGTCACAGTCAAACAGACTCAACTTGGGGAAATTAATTTATTGCCAGTTAATAACAGAGTAGGATAGTGAAAAATAAAAACAAAACTAAAAAAGATCTGCCCCCCCCCCCGCCTTCTTACCAGGCTCAGCTTCATTCGTGATTCTTCTACCTCCTCCCACGGCCACCCAAGCAGCACAGGGGAAATGGGAAATGGCGGTTGCGTAGGGTGCATCCCACGGGAGACAGTTCTCCATGAACTTCTCCAACATGGGTCCTTCCCACAGGCTGCAGTCCTTCAGGCACAGACTGCTCCAGCGTGGGTCCCCAGGGGGTCACAAGTCCTGCCAGCAAACCTGCTCCAGCGCAGGCTTCCCACGGGGTCACAGCCTCCTTCGGGCACCCACCTGCTCTGGTGTGGGGTCCTCCCTGGGCTGCAGGTGGATATCTGCTCCACCATGGACATCCATGAGCTGCAGGGGGACAGCCTGCCTCACCATGGTCTTCCCCACGGGCTGTAGGGGGATCCCTGCTCCACCGCCTGGAGCACCTCCTCCCCCTCCTTCTTCACCAACCTTGGGGTCTGCAGGGTTGTTTCTCTCCCATATTCTCACTCCTCTCTTCCAGCTGCTGTGCAGTGTTTTTACCCTTTCTTAAATATGTCACCACAGAGGTGCCACCAGCATTGCTGATGGGCTCAGCTTTGGCCAGTGTTGGGTCTGTCTTGAAGCCAGCTGAAACTGTCTCTGTCCAACATGGGGACAGTTCCTCGTGTCTTCTCACAGAAGCCATGCCTGCAGCTCCCCCTGCTACCAAAACCTTGCCATGTAAACCCAATACAATTTTACATGGTTCTTTTTGGTGAGGTGTCTATTCTTAACAAAATAATGAAGGACTTTTGCAAACATAAATGTTACAGTGAATTATTCTGCTCCCTTCCTTTGCTAGTATTCTGCTAGTATTTGATAGCATTTTAACTTCACAGACAGTGTAGTGGCCAAAAAAGTCATGTTGTTATGAAGAGTGGAATAAGTTACAGTATTTGTAATTTGTTTTAAATAATATTTATAAGTTCCTATGCACTGCACAAAAGTCACACAATCACAGAATGGTTGAGGTTAGAAAAGACCTCTGAAGGTCATCTTGTCCAGCCTACCTGCTCAGAGCTGTCGTGGTTTAACCCCAGCCAGCAGCTAAGCACCACGCAGCCGCTCACTCACTCCCCCCCCACCCAGTGGGATGGAGGAGAAAATTGGGAAAAAGAAGCAAAACCCACGGGTTGAGATAAGAACAGTTTAATAGAACAGAAGAGAAGAAACGAATAATGATAATGATGACACTAATAAAATGACAACAGCAATAATGAAAGGATTGGAATGTACAAATGATGCGCAGTGCAATTGCTCACCACCCGCCGACCAGCACCCAGCTAGTCCCCGAGCGGCGATTCCCCGCCCCCACTTCCCAGTTCCTATACTAGATGGGACGTCATATGGTATGGAATACCCTGTTGGTCAGTTTGGGTCAGGTGCCTTGGCTGTGTCCTGTGCTAACTTCTTGTGCCCCTCCAGCTTTCTCACTGGCTGGGCATGAGAAGCTGAAAAATCCTTGACATTAGTCTAAACACTACTAGCAGCAACTGAAAACATCAGTGTTATCAACATTCTTCTCATACTGAGCTCAAAACATAGCACCGTACCAGCTACTAGGAAGACAGTTAACTCTATCCCAGCTGAAACTAGGACAAGAGCCAGTTGCCCAGGATTCCTCCAAGGATGCAAACTCCACAGTATCCCTGGGCAACCTGTGCCAGTGCTCAGTCATCCTCACTGTGAAAAAGTGTTTCCTGTTGCTTGGATGGAGCCTCCTGTCCTGGTACATCTGCTGAGCGTTTCCTTTGACTTTTTTTTTGTAATACTAGCACCTCCTTTCCTAGAATTACTATCAATTTTCTGGTGAAAGAACTGAGATTGGAGTTTTTAAAATCTATGAAAATAATGCTACTTTTGAATTATTGTATAGGCATGGAGAAATCTCTGTATTCCTGTTGAACATTTTAATATAATGGATGAATTGCCGTCTAATTTCTACATAATTATTCTTCAGCATTCAGAAGACAGGTATAAAATTTCATCATTTTGCTTTAGCATTCTGTTTGTTACAAATGTCATTTTTTTTACTTGTAAATAATCACTATTTTTATTGTTTATTGCCTTTTACTTCTAATTTTGCTGGACTTGAATTTTAGGATAGTGAACAAATTAATATATAAATAAAACTGCCTGCAGCTCAAAGCTGTACGTTTTTCTGGTTTCCCTAATTATCTCTTAAATCTCCAGAGGTCACCTGAAAGGTTTCAGGCCATTCTTTGTATCCTCCTGAATTCTGTTAATAGCTTCCAGCTCTTATTGCTTATGCTCTTGAAAACGTTAGGAGGGGTCATATTTAGCTTTATAAAGCCACAAATGATCTCATTACTGTAGCCTAATTAGTGACTACTCATAAATTGAGTAGCAGCTGACTGAGTTCCTTCACCAATTGTGAAAAGTCTTAAACAATTGTCGTGGAACAAATGAAAATCTACCTTACTGGATATATAGCAATGAAAGAACTTTCCTTACAGCTCTCAGTTTGTTGCAGTTATTTTGCAGGTTTTTGCACCACAAGGTGAGGGTAAATATTGCATCTTGAGAGTATTTGTGAGCACATTAAATTAGAGGGTGATAATTACTCATCTAATAAATTTACTTCATATAAACAAGTCAAATAATCTACTCAGCAGTTTTCTGCTTTCCATAGATCAAATTTGTACAGTTCATTGATTGAGATGCCAAAAGTAAGTACTGCGCAGCAAAAAGGAAAACCCACTCAACCAAAGGGTAAGTTTAAGAGATAAAAATCATTACACTGATGTTATGAGAAGACTCATATCTTTCACTGTTGCAGTCAGTAAAATTTTTAAATAAATTTAAAAAGAATAGTAACTCTTATTAATACCAGAGGAAGGTAAATGCCTAAATACATGTGTTTCATTATCAGATATAGTGTACCTAGTCATAGTTTACAGAAATTTTGTTTATATTTGAAGGATAAAGTTGTTATAGATAAATAATTGTAGAGATTTTTTTCATTGTATATTTCTGTATATATTTTGTGCTAAACATCTATATAAACAGTTATTTCATTTTCAAAAAAATGCCATGGCTTTAGAAACTGATGGTCTCTATACAATAATTTCTTCAAGTACAAATGTGAAGTCTCAAAAAGAGTCTTAAGATGGTGTTATCCTCCTTTTAATAGTGCAAGCGAAAGTTTCTCGATTTCCTGTGAATCCTGATACGTTTTGTATTTTGTTGGAAAAAGTGCGTCTTTACAAGCAGCAAAAGATGAAGAGTCATCTTAAACAGACTGTCATTCAAAACTTGCAAGAATGTGTCTCCAAAACAGATATGGTAATATATTTGATTACCTTATATTTAAAATAGAGTGAAAAACATGTATTAAAAAACTATCATAAACACTCTATGCAGAATTTTCAGTTTATTCCAAGTGTAACATCCCTAGTCTTCACAGTTGCTAAATGCTGTGTACTCTGCTTCAAAATTTAATTTTACTGTGTTATCCTGTTACTGTTCTGAATGTCATTCAGCAGCTTTGAAATGTCCAGTAGTTTATCAGAACTGAAAATTGATGCAGTTGAGATCAATTTACGTGAAAATGTGCTGTACCTGTAAAATTTGCATTTGCAAATGTAAATTGCCTTTCATATCACATGAAAGCCCCAGCTGTCCCAAGAAAAAAATGGGATCATAGATCTAAACCCTTTAATCAAAATAAAACTATCTTAGCCAAAGATTTATTACTGACTTTCAACACAGGAAAGTTTCTTTCTAGAGCACACAGTATCTTTTGCGCTATAGCTGTTTATTTGGACACAGTTGATCCAAGTCTGTTAGTCACAAAATTTTGATTCAAAGACACATCTCATTGGAATTCCAAGTTTGTAGCTATGAACACTCTTAAATTGTAGATAATAAAAGTTTTCTGTTACTGCAAGAAGGCTCAGTTCTGTAAGGACATTGTTTTTCACAATCAGTGAACACAAATTGTGTATCATAAAGGTACACTGGAGAAGCCTGCAATTTTTGCTTTTACATAAGCTTTTAAGCTGCATGGTTGCAGAAAGTTTTCTACACATGAAATGTGCAAGTCTACATCCTAGCGTTCTAATTTACTTTAATTTTGGCTCCATTATATAAATATATAAAATTTAGGGTTTTCAATATCAGTCAAAATTCACTGTTAAATACAGCATATTAACAAAAAATGGTATAGGCCTATTTCTATCATTAATATAAAGGTAAAAAATATAGATCATATTAAATTTCCTGTACAAGTTTTCATTGCTTTAATCACATAACTTTGACACATCTGGTTCTTGAATTATAATTCTGTTTTATTCATCACATTAGCTTCTCTCAGTTAAAATACCAATTATTGCAGATGGTTGAAGTATTGATCACTTTTTCTTTTGTCCATGGCCAGCCTTTGTTGTAATGGCAGTTATGTAAAGATTGCTGTAGTTGTGTAAGTAAAGAAAAAGGTGATAAGATAATGTCAGGTAGAACAGACCAAAAAAAAATTGGCTTAGGTTTTTAAAATGTGCGTTACAACTTTCAATAATTATACATGCAACCTGCACAGAGCCACACAGAGCCCTGGGTGAGAAGTCTGTTCATTAATATCAACACTCTTCGACACTTAGTTGAGCTCATTTTTCCAGGTAGCGTTTTTGTGTCTATCTATACTGGCTGTTAGAAGCTTCAGTTTTTAGTGTCATCTTCTCCTACATCATTCTATTCTCTCCTTATCTATTTTCTTAATTCTGTTTTTTTTTTTCCTAAATTGGTTCCACTGATCTCTCCATACACTTTCATTTGCTTCTTTTACATCCATCTTGCAGTTTCTGTTTACTTCTCAAAGTTGTCCTTTCACAATTTCATCCCGTTATTTGGAGCACCACATTATCTTTTCTTTCTGCTGGTCTGCCCTGCTATTCCCCATTGAAATTGCAGAAGTATATTAATCACTTAAATAATAAATATTGACATCTTGTACTGATTCCTATGTCAGAATATTTTGCAAAATGCTGATGCTTTGAAGTAAAGTAGTTTTGAAACTGACTTTCTATATCTGTATTTTCCATTTTATGTTTCAAATGATTTGATTTAGCCTCTGATTTAACATAATACACCCTCCATCCTTGTTAAATAGCATTTGTAAGTATTCTGTTTTTTGTTGCAATGTGTGTGATAGACTCCAACAGAGAAAATAGATGATAATGGATATGATTTGACATCAGATTTCTCTGAAATATTAGAAATTATGGAAGAATATCTGAAACCAGTGCTGTCACAGTTTGATTTTTCTGATACCAGGTAAGACATTTAGACTTGCTTTATCATTATTTGTGAAAACTGAATGGTTTTCACTCAAGTCCTCAAATACAGGAATGGTTTTAGCAAGAATAGACCCTCTTGAATGAACTTTTTACGTCTTGAAAGACAGTATATGCAGGATATGCAAGACTAAGAGGATTGAAATGTGATAGACTAATGGCCATTTCTAACAAGCACTGTTCTCCAGCTTAAGTTATACAATATTGAGTTCAGGACGAAACTTTATAATTTAACTAGTTAAGGATAGGATTTCCAAATGACAGGAACTCCAAAGGGAGTACATCCTTTGTGTAAAATTTCTTTGAGATTGAAGCAGTTTTGTCTTTGTGTTTCCTGTGAAAACTTTTACTTACATAAGTACTAGCGCTGATAATATTTTCACTGTGATTCCTCTTCCCAGAGAACAGAGCACATCAGTTTCAGCAGCTGAATCGGGAAAAAGAAAATTGAAAGGTAAGGACGCCAAACATACTAAAATGCGGGGAATGTGCTCTCTTGAGTACAATATATGTATGTGCGTGTGTGTACAGACAGTATCAAAATCCTGTCATTCTAGTTTCAATTTTTTTGAAGCCAGGGAGAAGAAAAAGTCTTTAGCAATGGTTTTGTCTGTTTATTTTCTGTATCAAGTCAAGTATTTTAGTATACTTCCGAAGTGATTATTTATACGCTGGATGGAGCTATCCTTCTGCATGTATTTGCAGTCTTCCAAACTATACAGGCTTTAGACAGCTAAATAAAATGGCTTTATTACAAACCAGTCTTTTCAGGAGAAAAACCAAAAGAAAGAACTTAAGAAAGTTGATCTCTTTTTGTTTTGTCTTTTCCTGCATTTTATGTTATGGCAACTCACATGTTGTTTGCTTTAACACAAGCCTAACACTGGAATGTGTCCCTAAACACATTGCAAGAGAAGAGGCTTGCTTTGGGGATGAGTTTTTTTGCTTTATGGTGGGGAGCAGTGAAGTTTCTCAATTAAAATTACTAAAAAAAGATATACACTTGCATTTGCTTTTACCTGCAAGAGTTTCTTTCTGCAATCTGGCAGCTGGCTGCTTCTGTCATTCTGCAAAGACTGAATAATTTGTCTTCCATGTATTTGTTGTTTCTCTGTAGAACAGGAAAACGTTGTCATAATGATATTCAGTACTTTTTTTCTAAATAACAGAAACAAAGTTTCCTACAGAAAGGCACAGTTAGTATTAGATAAGAGCTCCTTTACAACTCTGTACTGTTTAGCCAAACACTGCTAAGGCAATTTTGCATTTGCAAACATAATTTTCTGGAATACATTGCATATACCTGGACTTCAATCTGAGGTAGTTGGTTATTAATACAGGGATTCCCTCTGAAGAACGAGTGGTCACAAGTGCATATGCATAGAAGTTTGACAACATCTTAGGAGTAACGGTATCAAAAGAAATACTTTTGCATAATGCACTTAATCCACAGTAAAATGGAGTTCAGGTGTCATACAATAGAGGAAATCTAGGTTTTTACTTCTAACTTCAATTATTTATATACACACTGAGAACTACTAAATCTCAATCATATTCTGTCACATTTCTTCAGGTACACCTATGGACTTAGGATTGTGTGTGGTATTACTAGGAGATACATTCTTTATGGAATTGCCTTTGGAAGCTCTGAGTATCTTTAAAGGGGAAGGAATTAGTTCTGTATCCAGAGATTTTTCTCTCCAGATCCTCTACAATCGAATACATCTGGCTGAGTCAGGTACTATTAGATAAACATTCTTTGCATTAGCATAATGATGCAGTGAACAAGATACTTAAAATTTAAATAATATGAACGATATGTTATATTTTACTGGAAGACTGCCACATACGATAGTTTTCCAGTATTTTAGATGGAATAGGTAGTACAGTAGACTTATTTCAGGCTGATTATAGTTGCAGTGCTAGCTATTTTAAAATAACCTCTACATATTAAAGAATTATGTAAAACTCAGTGGAATCTAAAATGGCTTGCAAAGTTTCAGTTATAGAAGTATGGTCTTCAACTCTTTAAAGCTGTTTTCAGCTGCACTGAAAAAAAACTGAAATAAGAATTTAGACTTCTGTTAGTTTTCTTTAACATTAGTGTAAGACTTTGCTCAAAGTATCAAATGTAAAAAACTTAATCATTGAGCTACTTTCTGTCTGTATAGCTAAGATAACATTAAGGTCAATCCAGCGATTCTTGTGCTGTGCATGAGCAAAATCAGATCCCACAGACTTTATGGATTTCTTTCATTACTGCAGACACTTGCACCCTATATAAACTCTTCAGTGAAATGAGTGTTAAGTGAGATAGTTGGACAGTTGGTAAACTTGTCCCTGTGGCATCTTAAAACTAATTTCTTATTTATTCTAAAAGTAAGAAATAAATGCAGGCACTAAGCAGTTTTTTGCATGAATCTTCTTTTACTGAAGTTAAAAATTTGAAGTCACATTTTGCTCATACATTAGATTAAAAACACATTTTAACTCAAATTAAATTATTAAAACTAGTGGTCCTCAGCTAAAAAATAAGCTAAGTTTAGAAAATCTCACTCTGTACCATGAAAGTATTCTGTTCCAAAGAGGTTCTTTTATTGTGTTCATATCCATAATATTTAGCACCTTCAGTATAACCCTTTCTCTGTTTTTCCATTTCACCCCTCCTTTGTAAAGTGAAAGAATTGTGAACAATCTGAGATTAGAGTACTTTTAGTCTACATACATGTTCATAAACCATTACAGGTCTATTAGAAATAGGAGTTTCAGAACATGTGGGGTTTTTTTTCCATTTCTGTTTTTCTCTTTTTTAAAGTGAAACTTCTTATGGTTGCATAATTTTAGAAGCAGATAAATGAGAGGAAGCATAGTTGAAAAGTCTCTATTCATGCAATTATGCAAGTAGCCCCTGAATAAGGAGGGAAACACTAGCCATATGAGTAATAATTAATATCTCAAACTTCACCAACTTGCAGTGCACTCCAGTGGTAACTGGCTGAGACATGTACTTTGGGTGATAGTCATATATACAGTGAGAAATGTGTCAGTTTTCTGTGTTTTTTTAGAATCGCTTAAAGAAATAAAAAGTCAGATTCAAATATGAAACTTTCTTTTTTCCTTTTGATCTCTGCATGTTTCATAGAATCTTCAGTTATTCCAGTAGCATCAACAATGAATAGATACAGCAATAGGCTTAGAAAGTCCTTTAGGAATCACTGTTCAACTCTGTCCTAAATCTGCAATGTAATGAAGATTTTGCATGTCTAAGGGATCACATGTCTTACTTGTTTTCCACTTTCAAGCCATTATTTTTAGGCAAGAGGGTTTGGGGAATGTCCTTGCCTTGCTGTGATGTGAAATTTATTTTTATTTTTCTTGTTTAATCTGTTATTATTATTATATCATAACAAATACAAGTAGTCCTTCAAGAAAGTTGTATTTTCTAAAATGGCCTATATCTTAAAAAAAAAAAATCTTTTCTTTTCAATTCCACAGAGACTGAAGTTAAAACAGATGTTGAAATATCTAAAGAAACAAAACCAAAAGCTCGTCAGAAAAAGAATGTGAAAACGGTGAACTTCCCACGTTTTTAAAATAAACTCAATAGGAGTAGCTCTTCTTTTTGTGTAAAAAATGTTAAAGAACTACAAGTGGCTTGCATAGAAGCTCATTATATATGCTAGAATTCTGAAGTGGAATAAATACCACATAAGTCCATAAAAATTTTACTTCTTATTGATTTTGCAGTAATGACAGAGTTGTTGTTCCTTTGAAAAATCATACTCTCTGTGTAAACGTGACATATTTAACAACCCATCAAGGGAGCTGCTTAAAGTTACTAAAATACTTTCCCCAACAATATAATATATTTCATATCATGTATGCACATCTTTTTATAAATATATATGTATGTATGCATATATATCTATATATGTGCACACATATAATACGCATGTAATGTAAGTATATGCATTGTAGATAATGCAGAATAGCTTGTGCTTTTAATTTCCATTGACAATTGAGTGTCATACTGCTTTTAATCCTACCTTCAAAACTTTAGAACATCTTTTTGTTAGTTGTTTGACACAAAGAATGCAATACTATTAATATTTGATTGAGACTTCTGCATGTAATAGAATATGTATTCTTTTTAATTGTAGGCACCAATTAATAGTGATTTACCCTGTAATTGCTTGCCTGTTGATACTAATAATTTTAAATGTATCCTTTCACAAACTATTAGCTAAGTGTATCAGTTAAACTTTCTTTTTTTGTTGTTTACATTGCATTGTTTACACTTAACTGTTTATCAGATATTGTGGACCCCTATAATGAAGGAAGACAGGCAGGTAATATATATTAAATATTTTCTCCACAAACTACCCATGGAATTTGGAAAATTTTGTAACAGAAAATGAAGTCATGACATCAAGAAGTTGACAAAAACGCTTAGCTTTTAATTAGAAGAGTAGTGCTTATCACCTGTCAAATGGTGCATCAGTGAAACAGTACAACCTGTTTCAGGTTCAGGAAAGAAATTAGATTGTCTTATTATTTCTTTCATATCACCAAATGTTGACCTAATATCGCCAAGAAAATAATTACCTGAGTAATCTTTCTTACTATGTAATCCAATTGAAAACACATGCTTAATTTCCAGAACTTTTTACAGAATTTTTAATTTTTCAAATACATGCCATAAAGATGCAATATCAGTAGTGCAGGGAAGGATATAGGTAAACTGAAAGGATATGATGCTTTGTATGATCTTTATTATACAAGAAATTTGCTTGAAAGCCATGAATGGGCTTGGAACAAACAGTACTGAGTGAGAATGGACTGGGACAGGAACAGTCGGACTCACCACACCTATACAGCAATTCTCAAGCTAAAGACTACAAATAAAGTGTATGTAACACGTAGTTTTTGCAGTCCGTTGAAAGGTGAAGGGTACTATGATAGACACAAACAGTCCTGTAAGGATATTTGAGAGGGTTGTTATTTCCTTTTGGAATGTATTTATTAAGGCAGTAGGCATTTGCTGTATTGGAATGGAATGAAATGGAATAGAATACAATACAATATTTTCAGTTGGAAGGGCCCTACAGTGATCATCTAGTCCAACTGCCTGACCACTTCAGCGCTGACCAAAAGTTAAAGCATGTTATTAAGGGCATTGTCGAAATGCCTCTTAAGCCCTGACAGGCATGGGGCATCGGCCACCTCTCGAGGAAGCCTGTTGCCGTGTTTGAACACCCTCTTGGTAAAGAAATGCGTCCTGATGTCCAGTCTGAACCTCCCCTGATGCAGCTTTGAACCAGTCCCATGTGTCCTGTCCCTGGACGCCAGGGAGGAGAGATCAGCACCTCCCTCTCCATGTCCACTCCTCAGGAAGCTGTGCCCCTCAGCCTCCTTCTCTCCGAACGAGACAAACCCTGAGCCCTCAGCTGCTCCTCAGAGGACGTGCCTTCCAGTCCCTTCACCAGCTTGGTTGCCCTCCTCTGGACATATTAATTCAGTCTGACACAAACACTTTAAGAATACAATTTGATCTCCTTTTTTCTCCCAGTGTGTGCAATGGTTTAACTGATTCACATTCATTAACCAACTCGCATGTATATCAAATGCCAAAAATTGATTTAATGGCGGTTTTTAATTGAGATAGTTATTAAACCTAAACTCAACACGAAAGAAGCTACTGAACAATCGGTAGTATAACAAAGTATGTCTCCATATGTTTGCAGTTTCTCCTTCAGAGCAGATCAAAATAAAACACTGTTTACCATGTGCTCAATATCTGGCTCTAGAGTATATCTTTAATTTGCAGTAGTATGAAAATGTAGTAAAAAAAAGAAAATGAATTATTAAATATGCAGTGTTCTTGGAGAGCAGAGGTGGGTTTGGAGTCTTGCTTTTTGAAATCAGGGCTCCAGAAACTCAGTTATTTTCTGCAACTGCTTTAAGTCCTCTCTGAGCCTCTGGAATAGAACTGTATGAGCAGTGCTGGTGTTTTCAACTCTTTACACTTTTTTCATGGTACCTAGAATTTTTCCTTTGTGCTTTTAAAGTCTTTAACCTGTCTACTAAATAATCCTTGTCAGTTATAAAATATACCTTTCAAATGGGAATTACAAACAATTTTACTCAGAAAATGTCACAACTGCTACAGTTTCAAAGCTGGACTTAGATTTCAAAAAACTTAAGATATAATGATGGCCTAAAAACCCCTATATATTATCTTGTAATTTTAAAATGATTGAAATTGAGATTGCCTAATGTCCTTTGTAGCATGTTAAGCTCATAATGATGAAATTCTCTTGTTACAGGAACTTTAAGTCCTTCTCAAAAAATAAAGGAAATCCTAGAAAAATACCATTACCTATTTACACTACAGTGGGAAGGAATTATTGGCAACATACGTGTTCCAAGGTTTGTAATATTCTGCCTGCTTTCATGTTTTATCCATGTTTATTTTTTAAAATTGTGCCTATTCCCAGAGGCTTCAGTCATAAGATAGGGTCACGTTGTCTTTCTTTCAAATACATATTTAGATTTGTAGGCAGAATATTTTAGATATTTGAAATACAGTGCCACAAAGTGAGTTAGCCAGATTGGTTGCATCAGAGTTGCTGTATATCTAGATAATCCAATTTTGACAAAAATTCTGCTGGTGCAGTCTTCGATGAATATTATAAGTATATGTGAACATAAATGTAATTTCTGGCTTCACTCATAACTGTTTTTAAATCTAAGTATTAAAAATTATAGCATCTCCATGCACATTGAATCAGCTGTAAGATTGGGGCACAGGTTTCAGAAGAAAAGTAGTGAAGGTACATCTTACAGTTTACAATTTCAAACATCTGATTGTGAAACTAATACCATTTTATGGAGTTCATTCATAAACACACTTCATTCTTTATAGAAGTACTTTACTTTTAAGATCATAGCAGTAGAGGGATAAGAGGGATCTTGAGAGGTCAAGCAGTGACAGGTCCTGTAAGTGAGTCAACACAGTCATCACTGGACCTTCCTTTATAACTGCTGGTTTAATCAGTCCTTTGAAATCTTCTCTACTTAGGTAAAATCACTGTGTAGGTACTCTAGTGTTTCTTCGTAACATTTATGAAGATTGTTACCTGTTACCAAATTGCATAGTTTTTGCTGCTAGCTAAGCTGATTATTCACATCTCTTTTCAAAACCTAATTTCTTCATATACTGATGGGTGCATACATGAATACTCACATTGAATATTAGACTAAATACTGTTATTTCAAAGCTGTACAATGCATACGTGGATGATTTTTTTTAGGAGAGTCTGGTATTTATCAAAAAATACACTATGCCTCTTGTTTACTATGAGATGTTACTAAACTAAGTATACCTCTGTATTAAAATAATTATTACTAATAGTCCATATGAGTTATTACAATTTCCATAGAATTCTGCAGGCTTGCTGGTCTCCTTGCTTTCCATGCTGACTTTTCTTATAAATATTTCTGGAGTAAATAACACTGAAGTGTTTGCTATGGATAATTTCTGAAAAATATTCTTGTAAAATAGTAACACAAAAGTAACTTCCTTCCTGTTTTCTTCCTTCCTTTCAGCCAAGCTGAATGGGAGCAGCTGCTGACAAACTGCAATGCATTTCTCTTCTATGGAATGGAGAGATTCATGTCTCATATTTTACTCAACAGACTGGTTGCTATGAACATCCCAAGTGAGATAAGCAAACTGAAAAATATTTTTTTAATTACACCACCTTTTGTTCCCTGCTGTGTTTATTTCATACTGTATCATTATCACAGTATTGATGTTAGCAATTAAGGGCTGTTTTCAAGATCCAGGGTTTTAACTGGAAAAACTTTGCGCTATGTAGATTTTATTCTGTTGCACAGCTTTCTTCTTATTCCTTACAAATAAGTTTAGTCCTTCTCCACTTCCAAATGTTGGAATGTCTTAAGTTCCAAAAATTGAGTCATCATCTGATAGTTTTCCCAGTAACTCCTCTCCTTTTCTATGGAATTTAGTATTTGGTAACAAAGTATTTTTTATTGTTAAGAACAACCTCTACAGTACAACTTCTCCAAAATTCCTCAGTCTTCACTCAGGCAAAGCAGAATTGTCTGTCAAGACTGGGTTAATGCTGAGTGATTACTGTGGTATTATGGAGCATTTGTAGACTCTGAGAAGGTATTTTTTTCTCTGCTTCTTCACAGCTAATTAGTCTTTCTGGTGTTGTAGCATAAGGCTTAGATTCAGGACTAGTGTTTCAGATTCACAATCTTCCTTTCTCCTCCTATTCCCCTCACACATCTGGAAGAAGCTCAGCTTTGGAGTTGTGCTGAATTTGTCAGGGTAGCTGAATTGCTATATCGCTATATTGTGTTGAGATGTAAAATAGAGAAAGACAGTACACATCAGATTGTGAAGCCCTGTGAAGCAACAGGAAGCTTCTTCAGGAAGTGTTGATTTTCAAAGTGATTTAAATATGTATATGTAAATATTACTGGAAATCAAGAAAATATGTCTTCCTATATACAGTGGTCACTCTTGAAAATGAGGTTTCAGATGTCTGTAGGCCACATATTTACAGGTCTGGCAACTTTTGGAAAGTTCCTGAGTACCTTGTTAACCCTCACCCTGTGCCCTGCTCTTAAAATATGCCAGGATTAATTCTCCAGTGCATCTTATTTCCTTTAATGGAGAATAAACTAATTTCAAATGTATGAATTTTAGTCCTCAAAGGATTGTTCTATTTTCTGACCACCTACACAACTTTTACTTGTTAGCTGGTAAAATTACTGTTGTCTTGCAGACTGAGTTTGAATCTAGTGTAGAGCCAATCTTCATGTTAAGAGTACTTTTATTAATAACTATGAACTGTGTCTGAGGTTTCTGAGGGCTCTAACCTGGACCCAATATTATTAAATATTATTGTTGGTCATTTACATGATGAAATAGAATATATCATTGCTGAATCTGGGTATGAGACCAGGCTGAGAAAGAGAATGAGGTGGTTCAGCAACTCCTGAAATGCAGGGTTACAATGCAAATTAACCTTGCTTTATGGCAATAATTAGTAGGGGGTAATTTAGGAGAGGCTAGAGGGAGGTGTTATACTTAAGCACAAATAATCAGTTAAACATTAATAAGTTAGGGAATGACTGCTTAAGGGGCAGAATTACAGAATAGAGTCAAGAGGTGGATCACAAATTAAACAATATCATCTTGCTAGGGGAAAAAAGCCTAAGCTCTGTATACATTAAGAGTGGTCAGAAGGCTATACCACACCATAGTTTTATTAATAAATATGTATGTGCATTCATACGTATATATGCATATAAAGCATACTTCAGGAGGAAAGATTGACATATTGAAGGGAGACATAATAATAGTTCTCACATATGTCAAAGGCTTTCCAAGCAGAAAGGTAATTTACTTCTCATCTGCTTGGGTTAGGAGAATAAGCAACAGGTTTAAGCTGCAGCAAACCAAACAGTGGGAAAAGCTTTTTAATTCTAAGAGTATTCTAAGTTATTTCACTGGAGGCCTTTAAGGAAAGTAAGGAATGTTTGAGATGTAACTTGGTCCTAACTTGTGGAAAGGAGCTGCAGTAGTTAACATTTCCATACTCCATGTTACAAGAGTTTATAACTACAGAATTGAGTCATGTAGGTCATTAGCCTGTAATAACATGGTATGTGGACTTCATTATTAGTTATACTAAGGTGGCACAGGAAAAAACCTGCAAAACACTGTGGAAAGGTGTAGCAAAGTTATATCAAATAATGTTAGGATGACTTTATTAGTGTTCTTTTACTTAATACTTGACAAATTTGGCTGAAATATATAAATTTTGTATTGCTTGTTTAGACTGTTCAAGAAATTCATTAACTTAAGAAAGTCCTGATTTACTTATATTTATTATGTTGGGCATTATTATTAGTGCAAATACCATTACTATAACATCTTTTTTTCCAGAATGCCATTTGGTGATACTTCTAGATCTGGTACGATCAAAGCAGAGTTATCAAAGAATCACAAACTCTGGTATCCACAAAAGGTAGGATAAAGTTTATTTCAGTAAAGTCCACAGTAAGGCAGATTATTTTTATTTCAAAGCAAAGTTAAAATTTTGAGTTATAAATATTCTCATTTACTTCTGCAAGTAGAAGGGGTCATATCTACACCTAAGGGAGAAGTTAGCCTCTTTATCTTGTAGCTTCATTCTTTACATAGGGCTAAATAGGATGAAAGCTCTGTTACAAGGCAATGATCAAGAAAGTACGACACAGAAACATTGCTACATTACACATTCCCAATTCTGAGTTCAAGATCCTCAAAGTATTCTAATTAAATATATAAAACTTCCCTTTAACAGGTAAACCGTTAGGAGTCCATCTAAGGTTTCATACACTGAACAGTTTAACAATCAACCAGTTTTTTATTTAAACAAATTATTATGGCATGTTAAATAACCTGTTCAGAATCTTTAATATTATTATCAGAGCTTTTTTAGCCTTAAAAGCATCTCAGTATTTTCCTTGCTTTTATGTTGACAGGTGGCAGGGTTTATATACTTTTATCATATGTCCATTACGAATTCTTGACAGATGGCACACAACAAATAACTTTTAAGGTATTAAAAGCAAGGAGAATAGTTTTAGTGTCCTAATTTTATTCATGAGTTATTTAGTCCATGCTGAATTTTCAGATAACCCAAATATACTCTCGAGGGACAAGAGGCCTTGTGGAGGGATGTATAGATTGGAGCATTGGGCAATCATCAATGGCATGAAGTTTAACAAGTCCAAATGCCGGGTTCTGCACCGGGGACAGAGTAACGCTGGACACAAGTATAAATTGGGAGAGGAGTGGCTGGCGAGCAGCCCTGCAGAAAGGGATCTGGGGGTGCTGGTCAACAGCAGGCTCAATGTGAGTCAGCAGTGTGCCCTGGCAGCCAAGAGGGCAAACTGCATTCTGGGGGGCACCAAACACAGCATGAGCAGCCGGTCAAAAGAGGGGATTAACCCGATGTGTTTATTGTTGGTGTGGCCTCACCTGGAATACTGTGTGCAGTGCTGGGCCCCTCAATTTAAGAAGGACGTTTTGGTCCTTGAATGCACCCAGAGGAGGGCAACCAAGCTGGTGAAGGGACTGGAAGGCACGTCCTCTGAGGAGCAGCTGAGGGCTCAGGGTTTGTCTCGTTCGGAGAGAAGGAGGCTGAGGGGCACAGCTTCCTGAGGAGTGGACATGGAGAGGGAGGTGCTGATCTCTCCTCCCTGGCGTCCAGGGACAGGACACATGGGACTGGTTCAAAGCTGCATCAGGGGAGGTTCAGACTGGACATCAGGACGCATTTCTTTACCAAGAGGGTGTTCAAACACGGCAACAGGCTTCCTCGAGAGGTGGCCGATGCCCCATGCCTGTCAGGGCTTAAGAGGCATTTCGACAATGCCCTTAATAACATGCTTTAACTTTTGGTCAGCGCTGAAGTGGTCAGGCAGTTGGACTAGATGATCACTGTAGGGCCCTTCCAACTGAAAATATTGTATTGTATTCTATTCTATAGTATTCTATTCTATTGTATTCTATTGTATTCTATTCTATTAACACAGACCATATCAAAACATAGGTACTTTTATTCACGTAATTTTTGGGACTGCCATAGTTCTGCAGCCAATTAAATATTATATCCAATCCTGTTAGGGCTGCATAAATACCTCTTGAGTTTTCTGATTATTCATTCCATGAAAAAGAAATAGAAAAATTCTTCTCTAAAAATACTGTTTAATCAATGCAATGTGTAAATTAAAATGAATTGTGTGTAAGATAGATTATACACACATCTACATATATAATAAATATGCAAATCTCTGAGTGTTTAAACAACCTCCTGGTCTTTTTATTTTTAATATCCTTTTTCACCTCCCCCAAACAGCCATCTCCTAAACCAAAACAAAACACGATTCCTTAAACTAGTTCAACTCTGAACTTTTGAAGTCTCACTTTAATAGATTAGTGAATTTTTCAACAGGACTTACATGCTTAAGCCTAAAAGCTTCCAGAAAGTTTAGAATAGCATTCAGTTAAAACTAAGTCACATAACTCTGTAGACAGACAGCATGTCCCCAAAAGATTACAGAAAACTTTAATTATCATCTTCTGATAAAGTTACCAGAGCAGAGGCTAATAAAAACAAAATTCAGCCTTCAATTTACTGCAGTTCCAACCCTACAGAGTATCACTCCCCTTCCATCACTAAAACAATAATACCAAAGATACTTATTTAAATATTCAGCAGTAAAAAAATCTAATCCCACTTTACAAGTGATTTGCTTTTAAGCCTCCAAATTAATGCCAAGCTTATGACAAAGAGCAAGTTTTCAGTTCCTGCAATATTTTATGTTTCCCTTTGGGAACCTAAGCAGAACTAAACAAGTCTTTTCACCTGATTCCCAACATTTTTACTATCTTATAAAGGATATTATGCAGTATTTTGTAAAAGTTAGTATGTTATTCCTCCTTTCACATTTCCTGAGATGCCCAGAACAGTAATATGACAGGGACCAATCCACATGGTAAAATTGCATCATGAAAAGATGTAGAGAGAAAGTTACCTAAATTCTTTGTATTAAATTTAAGGCGCTGTATGAATATTAGAAAACATTTTATGCTCAGCATACAAGAAAATGAGTCTGGCATTCCCTTTCCCCTTCTATTAAAAAACATTGTATATTTAGTTATATTTTTTGATATATTATGTACATTTTTAGTTTATTGATCTCACGCTTTGGATTTTCTTTAGTTATCTACGGCTTGGTATAGAGAGACCAACAGAGACAGCAATGCTTCTAAGCCTTACTGGTGTTCGTTCTATAATAGCCAACCAGTGGTACACTACCTTGCAAGAGAATGCAGAAAGGCTAGAAATTTTGTCTGAGAGTAAGTATTTATCTTTGTTCCATGTATATTATTTCAGACATTTGTATGTATGCACTCATGGAGTGTGTGTATCTACTTGTCTCCCATCTCTCTTTCTTTGCTCCTCACCAAATTTTGCCTGGAGTTTCCATAGGAGGTAAACTGCATGCAAGAGCCACCGTGTTGTTGACAGGTGGTTCTTTCAAACAGAACAGTAACCTAGTTAAATCAGTTTTAGGGGGGGGTCTGTTTATGGTCATATGGTAAGAAGAGGATTTCTATGGTGAGGAGCAGTGCCCTAGGACTTGGCAATCTGTAGTTACATAAACTATGGGGAAAGCAAAAGCTGGAGATAACTCACATCTTCAGAGATACAAAACTAAACCTGTAAAGGTATCCTTTTTCATTCAGTTTTAATTGTGAAGACACCAGGCTGTATGGTTAACATTTCTTGTTTTTCAAAATTTTCATTAAAAACTCACAGAAAGTAACATTTCTTTCCAGATTTGTTGAGCATTGGAAGAACAACTGGGCAGACAGTCCATATTCTTCAAAAGAATAAGATTCACAGGGAAAGGGATTCTATTAAAAGTAAGAATTAAAAAGCTTAGTATGAAAGACTGGCAGTGCATGTTAACTAGAACCTGGTAGACCTATGGGTAATTCACAGGTATAAGTGGAATCTTTTGGATGAGCTATGACAAATTTTTGTGACACTTCTTAAAAGAATTGAGAGTGGGAAGACCACTGATCCAATATTATAATTGGAGTACCTGTATTTTAAATATATAAAATTTTGGGGAGTCTTCGTCATAGCTGACCAAAAGCTAAAAGTTACGCTCCACTGAACTGTTATAAAATGAAGTAGTGTGACTGAAAAGTTACATCAGGAACATGACATGAACAATAGAAATGGTATGGATTATAGACTCCAAAAACATAAGTTGAACATGCAGTCATTAGACAGTCTGTATTGTAAAGGGCACACTATATATATGAAATTCAACCTAGCGTCTTGTTGGAGAGGGGAGAAGGATTTTTGAGTAAAACAACTTTTAATATACTGTTTATAAAATTACATAGATTTTTTCATTGTATGGGAATTACCTCTTAAAACAATGGTAAATAAAATAAATTTTAATTATAACTTACACTGTCATAGAACCGAAGAGTGAGAGAGAGTTCAGATCAGAAATGTTGATTTCTGTTTTTTTTCAGAAAATGCTTCTTGGATATAGTGGCAGTTATTAATATTATAAAAAGAATGTAAAGGAACCACAAATATTAATCAAAGAGAAGTGATAAATTACTGCACTTAAAGCATTTTTATATTAACAATATGCAATTACATTAACATGATGTAATAATGTTTTAAAAATATTTTTATAGTGGAAGTGGATGCTCACAGCTCTCCTAGAGACAAAGCAGAAGAACAGACCATTCACACTTTCTCAAATCTTCCTGCAACTCATCCATCATTTTTTAATTGTGTGCTATATGGTTTACCCAACATAATTATTATGTAATTTGTGTCAGACTTTTTGTACTAAGAATACCACTACACTGTGCGTAGGGCACCCTTTGCATTTAAAAGTGTGGCAGATACTTATTTCTATATGGCCTAAGGAGAGGTGAGCTTAAGAAAATGTATGTTTTGCTGATAGACTGATTTCTGTTTCAGATATAAACAGTTTGATAAGTGTCAGGAAAATATCAAAGAACATTTATTTTAGAGGTTTCAGTTAGTACTCTAAGGTTTTCTGAACTTGGTGAATCCCATAAAAGAATTTGGTGAGTACCAACACATCTTAAAGGAAATTAGGCTAGTATTTTTGGGCATTGATGCATGAGTGGAATTGGAATGTATCATTGTCAGTACTTCCATTTGGAAAAACTTTTCCTTGATGTATTTTATTTTTACATGGAAGATTTATCAGGAGAACAACTGAAAAATTTACCAAGTCACCTTATTCTGAGTGAAATTATTTTAAATTTTTATATATCGGTAGTTGTAGTTTAATTTGGAAAAAAGGTAGTATTACATAAAATGTTTAGTAAGTTTTGCTTTCTTTATTTCCCTATAGTTTTTCTGAATAACATGTGAAGATATATTAAATTATTCCAAAATCCCAAACAAGATTATTACGTGTATAGATTTTGTCACATGCTGTTAATCAGCAATGCATTTTTAAAATACATACTTTAAAACTTTATTTGTAGTGATAACAGTAGAAATAAATGTAAAATAATTTAGCACTTATGGAAAATACAAACCTTTGACCATTATTGCAACTAAAACCATTTTAAGACTCTCTTTTTTTTTTCCAGTAAAATGGTGATGTCTGTTTCCTGTGATACATTTTTTGTGTTCCTGATAGAGCATTAAAATGGCACTGAAAAGATACTGTTCTTGGCTACCTACTGTGCTATAGTTAATTAGAACCTGGTAAGAGATATAGGGCTATATAGACAATAATTACAAAATCATGACATGTAAAATACTTTTTTTTATGCACACAATAGAATATAAATTTGTGCTTCCTTCCCCCTTGCTCTCACAATTTAATTAGATGACCTTATATGAACTGCAGCTGCTCTGCCAAACTGCATTCCATAACATGCATGATTTTTATTCCCTTTATACATAATTTTCTTCTTCATTTAGACACTGGACATATATTTTTTATGGCATGTATCTGGGCATTTGGTAACAATACAAATTAAGTAACGAAGAGATCATAGACTGCACTTAAGTTATCCAGCCTGAAAATTAAGGATTCAGTGTAAGGTATTTTCAAGTCTCTGAACTTGCCATGTTTCACCAGATACTGGCATGAGTCCCTTTCCCCAAGTTCTTGCATTTATTTGTTTGTTTATTTTTAGGTCTTACCAGGTACCTTTTCATTGCGTCACTATTATGCAGCTGCTTTTTTAAAATCCCATGCATGGTATTTGGGAAGCTCAAGTATTTCTCAGTTTGAAGAAGCAATTTCCCTTGAATGAAGCAAATGTCCACACTTGTTGTTCAGTATAGCAAATGTCCACTATATTGTTAATTTAATTATTTCCTAGATTAATTTCCACATCGTTCTCCCACACATCCATTGCTATGAAATTGTATTTGCCAGCTGTTAATGGCTTTTTTCCACCTGGAATGCCATCTTTCTAGTGCTGTCTCTTTTTCTGTAACATAAAAGGCTTTGAAAAATAGTGTATTCAATGGGAGTCATGAAGCCTTCTCTGCCCTGCTACATGACAGTGTTCATGAATTTGTATTAACTTCCACTTTCTTGAGATAAGAAATTTCATAAATAGTAAAGTCCAGAAAAGTTTTGATGCTTCGGAAATTACAGTGTTGTTCTGTGAGAATAACCCAGGGTAAAAACTGCAAGATTGCAAAGGTTAGAAAAACCATTGATGTCCAGGTACAATGGGCTTATTCAATAATTTACTACTATGGTTTTATTTATGAAACTGATGGAAATAACTTAATCTACCAAAGTGGGTTTTCTCCCAAAATATTCCCATTTGTATTTGATACTTTAGCTCTAACTACATTGCAACAACCTCTGTCAGAAAGATGAATGAGTATGACCAAAAATTTCTTTACGGTCTGACAGCACTACTTGATCAGAAAGCATTGATAAAGAGTAATGGCCTTATCCAGGAAACTTCAGACACGTAAGCTTTACTTGTTGAGAGTAAGATATTTGAAATACTAATCAGAGAAGCTGTGGCAGAATACCTACAAGTGGGCAATGTATGCTGGGTAAGTATAGTAAAAGTGGATGGCATGCATAATTACATAATATGTCTGATTGACATTTCTGAGGCATTAAAAAATAATTGAGTTACGGCCATGAAGTGTAGTCATAACCAAATTGCCTGGGGTATTAGGAGAGTATTCTCTGTATTACAGTGCTAAATACCAGTCAGTAAAATCATTAATAGTAGTAGGACTACATGAGTAGATGATAAACTGGACTTCAGGTGACAGTGGATATGCATTCAGTGACATATGAAGACATCTAGTTCATTCCTTCAGGAATTAATACTGGAAATAATATCTTCTTTTCCATTATATGTTTGTAGCAATATGCAGTGACATGATTGTACAAAAGTAAAGAGTCACTTCAGGAAAAGATATATAGTAGAATTTGGAATGATTTCAAAAGAAAAAGAGCATAGACAAATTAACATATTTTATATTTCTTTTAAATTTACAATGACAATTTAACAAAGAAGAACCTGCTTCGTATGCAGAGGAAGGATTCAGCAGCTGAGCTGATACAGTTTTAGTGTTCAGAATGCTTATCTTTTAAAGACAGTAAATATGAATGGAACTCAGCAAAGAAAGGTTGAGAAGGAATGCTGTATAAAATTTCTGTTTCAGAACCTGATTTGAATAAGCAACTAAAAGCTTAAAATTTTCTGATAGTCTTCAGATTGTGATTGAAAGTTTAGGCAGAAGGACTCCTCTGTGAAGACAACATGAGTTTTAATTAGGAAACATAAAAAGACCCCACTTAAATGGACTGTAATATGCCTAACAAGTCTTGGCATTTAAGAAGCTGAATAAGTCCTAAATTTACATCTTTGTCACACACACAAACATTTCCTGCAATTTAGAAGCTTTTGCAGAAATGTAATAGTTCTCACTTAAAAATTTTAGAGTCAGCCAACTCTGTTCCAAGAAATGGGACATGACAGATAGTTTAGGGCATATTTACCAGACCAAATTGAAATGTTTCATTTATTGTTGAGTCATTTGACCATCAGCTGAGAATTATAAGGCAGCGCCTACTCAGGTGGAGTCTAGAATTAGGGGAGAGAGTGGGAGTGAAAAAACAAAAGAGAAAAAATAGAGAGGTTCTCAGATATCTTCTCTGCTGATGGAATGAAATCCATGTCAGGTTTGAAACAGACTGTGCAAAGGTCTGGGTAAATGTCATCTCTGTTCAAGTCAAGGTTCAAAATAAAAAAAAAAAACACCACCACCACCCCCCAAACAAAACAACAGCGAGGTGCTTTCAAAGCAAATTATGTGGACTAACAATAGCAAGATATCTCCCCCCAGAGTGAGCCAACAGATGGTGGCAATGAAAACAAAAGAAATCTGTGTGCACCACAGAAGGAGCAAAGAAGTGTATGTTTATCTTGTAGCAGCCTAATATATGAGATCCCCAAGAGGATCCTTGGCTTCAAATTATTTGGAGAACTAAATAGTAGCATAGTCATACAAGGTGCCATACTGAAGGTCTTCATTCTTTAACATTGAATATGAAATGAGTAGACCAAAATTTCCAGCTGCAGGTACAAAAATGGAATTAAGACTGTTGATTTCATACAAGATTTTGTACAGAAAGAGTACTCCCTAAGAACTGTGATGGAAATAGTAATGATGAAATGCTGATGTGATTATTTTAAACTATTCATTAAGTACATACAAATAGCAAATTCAGGATGGCAAGTCCTAATATTAAAATTGTATAAATAGAATCATAGAATCACAGAATCGTTTGGGTTGGAAGAGACCTTAGAGATCATCTCGTTCCAACCCCCCTGCCATGGGCAGGGACACCTTCCACTAGACCAGGTTGCTCAAAGCCCCATCCAACCTGGCCTTGAACACTTCCAATGATGGGGCATCCACAACCTCTCTGGGCAACCTGCTCCAGTGCCTCACCACCCTCACAGTGAAGAACTTCTTCCTTATAATCTAATCTAAATCTACCCTCTTCCAGTTTAAAGCCGTTACCCCTTGTCCTGTCACTACAGGCCTTTGTAAAAGTCTCTCTGTCTTTCTTGTAAGACCCCTTTCTATACCGAAAGGCCGCCATAAGGTCTCCCCAGAGCCTTCTCTTCTCCAGGCTGAACAACCCCAACTCTCTCAGCCTTTCTTCACAGGAGAGGTGCTCCATCCCTCGGACAATTTTTGTGGCCCTCCTCTGGACCTGCTCTAGCGGGTCCATGTCTTTCTTGTACGGGGGATCCCAGAGCTGGATGCAGTACTCCAGCTGGGGTCTCACCAGAGCAAGAAATTCTTTTTATTATATTAAGAGAGAAATTATTAAATAAAAAAGAAAAAATATTTGAAAATATTTTTATTAAATAAAAAATACTTTTCTACTTTTTGGAGGTGTATGCTAGAGAATGCTCTCCATTTATTTGACTGTGAGCTATTAATTTTTAAAATATTATATATTGTTCAGCAACTTGGAGGAAAAAAATCCTACTAATGACCAAGGAATAAATTACAGTAGATACAGCTTAGGACGTATGAGCTCTCTACTAGAAAGACATTGGCACAAGCCCAAACAACAAGAATAAAAGCTTCTGAAAATATTTCATCTACATGGCATCACATCGTTCCTTTGCGCTGTATCCATTCATAAAAGAAATATTAAACAGTTAGTGCTATTCCATGTATCAACGGCTTTAAAATAACTATCTGAATTATGTCTCAGCAACATAACAAATCACATTATCAATTAGCTTTTATAACAGAAATGACATTTCATAATATATCTGAGCATGAAAAGAATTGGTCAGCTAAAATTTATGTAATCTGAAAAATGTGAGGAGAAAAAAACCCTGAATTTATTGATAATATTCTAGGACAAGAACATAATTTGAGTAGTAGGTAGCTGTCCAAAAAAAGTGTGTAGTTCTAAATGGTCTGCAGGGAAGAACTGCAGCAAGTTTGCTACAAAATGATAAAACAACAACAAAAAAAGAGCAGCTCTGTCATTAGTCCCTGGTGTAACTAACTGGTCTAAAATTAAACTGCCATAAGCAATCATTCAAGGATATCTCATCACACATGCTACTCTCTCCAAAGCTAGGATAGCTGGTCCTCTCAGTAAGTCTGTCTCCCCACTTTGCAAAGGGATGCGGTAGAGCACACGCCAAAACTTAGCACCTGATGGCTATGTCTATTTGTAGGCAGGGAAAAGAGAGCAGATTTGAGATTGTTGCAAAGATACATTCCCATGACTATTTAAGCCCATTTGTCTGAGTTTGAACACTAATTTAATGACTTTACAACCTGCTAAGCCTTCTGACCCCTGCTTTGGCAACCTGTCTGAACTGAAAGCTATCCAGGAGTAGGATGTCAGAGGGGAGCCAACCATCCTATGTGAATAAAAATCTCTTCCTCTATATATTGTGGATGAAAGACCAGCTCAATGGCTGTAAAGCCACAAGGAAGAGCTTTTTAAAATACCTCTTGGGTATTAATTCATGCCTCTAACTGAAGTGTCTTTATGTGGATACAATGACAGTTACTAGCATGGATTTTAAGAATGTGGTCACATTAAAACTGAAGGCATGCTTATGTGCCCTGAAATATTTACCAGTCTGTGGAAGACCTGAGTCATTACTCAGGAAATGAATGGATAGAGTATTTCTCTGTCAGTGAGAGCAGAACATGGGTGGTCTTTCATGAACCTAGTAGGTACCATTTTCAAAAGCAATAGTCACAAAAGTCTTCATTTAAGTATAAGAACAGAGGAAACAGTTTTAATAAATTGCAGCTTTCCAGAGGGTTGCCTAAGACTTACAGTGTGAGGAATAATTTTAGATCACTTAATCCCATTTTTACAAAAAAGTAGTATGATATGTTAGCAATGTTGCTGTTATGTAAAATATCAATTATAATATTCCCTGAAATCTGAATCTTGCTATCTATTATTATATATATGTATATTTTTAAAGATATTAAAATAAACTTTGTAATCACAGTAATACATCTACCATGGAATGTATTCTTCCACTGTCAAGAGAGTATACGTATACTAAGTCAGTGTTAAGTTCAATACAGTTAAAGCCAACAAAACAAAGGCCCCTTTCGGAAGTAAAGGCCTATGTCTTAGGCTAAGAAGATACAAGAAATTAAAAGGGAAATAATCTTCAATAATCATAATCTTAAGCCTTAGTGTTTTGTGTCACCATCAGCAAATAAAGATGTCGTTAATAGAAATTATATACATTTGACTAGCTTTCTGAAAATTTTCAAACATAACATCCCTCTCTTTTCACTTAGCTTTTCAGTTTGGTGGCAGTGTCCATTACTACAGGAGATATTTAGGGACATATTTTTTTATCACTGAATTACTACTGCAATTTAGTTTTCCTTTACTTCATATAATGCTTCAGCCTGACACATGATGGCAGAAGAGGGTGAAAACTTGCAAGATGAAACTGAAAGCAAGATCAGTACTGAGCTCTGGTACTACATTCTTTCCTATAACTGAATGTTCACGACCCATCACTTTTCTTGATGGTCTCATACTTGACATTTACCATTTGAAATTATTAGGAGAAACTAGATGGCCACAAAGATGAACAGCTTTTCCAGAAACCTCCCAACAGGGGCTGCACTAATTAGGAGTTTGTGTTTATTTTCTGAGCATACATCTGAAAATGTATTTTATAATGTTCTGTATTTCCCTCTAGCCTTTTCGATGACTTAATTTTTTTAAAGAAAGTAAAGTTACTATCACAAGTTTCTTACCAGAATGGATGGTTCAGACTTCTGGTTTTATGGGCCTACTGTACCCATATTCAACAATTCAATAATTCAAGAGTTGACATAACAACTTTTCCATGCTACAGGTGCACTGAGATAAGCTACAGATAAGAACACTGAAGTAAACTGAATCAGGTCCATTATTGTCTCAAATTCTTTTAAAATTTTTTTTCCTTCATTTTGCACAAGTATGTCAATTGTGAAAGAAGTCAATAGTAGCTACACTGCAGGGAGAGTTGCAGCAAAAAAACCCTCCAAAACTTGGTTTTGCAAAAGTGCAGCTAGTAATTTTCCTGGACAATCATAAGCTGTACTGACTTCCTTATGAAAATATTATATATTATGGGTGTTTTATTATCTGACTGGGTATTAGATGATACTTACTAATCACATCACAGTGACAGTGCCCACACTGCTATTCCCTGTCTTCTCTTTAATGCCAAGATTTTAAGAGACAGATCACTGCTCACAATTTGTTTTGATTAGCACAATGAAGGCATGATCACAATCAGTCAGCAAGGGAAAATGGTTTCATACTGTAGGCCAGAAGTGTTCATTTGGAAAACTGCTATGGATGGCATGGAGAACAAGCTTGTAAGTACAAAGTGAACTTGATGAGAGAACAGTGACAGCTGTAATCTGCAATAACATAGAAGGGAAAAGGAATGTTGGGGGAAAAAAGTTTGCGATGAAAACATTTAGTCTGCTCAGAGCAGACATCTTGACCCTCGTTCTAGTATTAATAAGCTTGTCTGCTGAAGTTGTCAGCATTCTTGAAGCAGCCAGAAACAGTCTGTTCTTCAACTGATGTGACAGATACTTATTAATTACCTGTCAATACACTGTCAGAGAATTAACTAAGAGCTTCTGTTGGAAGAAAAGAATAGGTTTCCAAAAATATTTGCAGTTCTGTCGTGTCCTCAGAATTTATCTGGACTTGTAGCTCCTGAAGTTGTTTACAGAATATAAGATAAATGAGCATGAAGTATGCTACAGCTGAGGTATGTAGATGGCTGTCTGTAATAATTTGGTTAATCGATAGTGAGGTAACAGCTAAATTGCATATAACAATAAGCATGATATTGGCATAGTATTTAATAGAGGAAAAAGTATTCCAGTACGTGGTCACTGTATCAGGACCCTAATGTCACTTAGAAGTCATAAGACATATCTAAACATACTGTCTTCATCATTGACTAATAATTAATAAAAACCTAGAACAAAATGTCTTGGCTCTTGTAGGAGCTCTCACCTACCAGATCAGTGATATCCACATAAAAAAATGGAATGACTCATTTCAGAAAGGGTTTGGAGAGAACAGTGCCATCTTTTCCATGCAGACAGTTATCCATGTCCAGCACAGTAATACTTCCCAAATTCCCAGTCCTGGACAGCCTTCATCATTACCTGAGGCAGAGTGCCGTGAAATGATTTTTCAAGAAAGCAAGCAGATTCGGTTTTTCCTACCTGTGTTAGTTCCCTGCTAGAACATCAGTCACAATATCTATGAAATGTAAACTGGTACTCTTATTGTCATATACAGCAGCCACTACTGTTATGTCTTGCAAAAGTAAATGGAAATGTTTTCTCCTGTCATTTTACTTTAGCTAAGTCATTTTGAATCTTGCTATTGTATTCCATTACACATTCTTGCCTGGTCTCTTTCTCCTAGCTATTCTTGCTGGTGAGCTTCTCCCTGGAACCCAGAAATGTGAGTCAGATCAGGGCTCAGTTACTCTTTCTCAGTCTATGCAGTACGTAATCTCCCCAGTTGCCAGCACCCAAACATACAAACCTTGGATGTTCACAGCCCACTCCAGTTGCAGGTACTCAGACTTCTTATCCTACTTGCTGGCTACTCACTAGCTTATCTTAGCAAATGGAAGTTTACTCGTGTTCACACATACCTACTCAGAACAGAGAGCACACCCACACAGAATGTAGTTAGGAGGATTAATGAGAAGATAGGATAGACTGTGGTGTTGAAGTGCAGGTCTCAGTCAGACAACATACTGACTAGCAGCCTGTTTACATGCAGTTGACCCCTTTAGCCCCTTTCACCCCTATTTCCCTGCACCTGATACATCTTGAGCCCTCCTTTTCCCCACCTTTGGTCCTTCCTCTAAACATCCCGTAAGTCTCATCAGTTCCCATAAACACCTTAAAACATCTCATACTAGATTTTAAAACTCCAAACCTGTTTTTCCCTGCATCCTATATTCTGCTGTAGACAATGACCCCCTTCAGTCTGCAAGGCACACAGGAAGGGAGTTTAGCTCCTTAACCCATCTCAGTGAGTTTCATCCCAGGTCAACAGGCTGATCGTCCTCCTTTGATAGCCCTAAAAGTAGCAACTTGCTCAACTCCTTACACTGTTCAAGTTACTAAAGTACCTTCCTTGTCATTGTTCATCTGATCCTCACTGGGCCTTTGTGTTTATGATGATTACAATGTAATCTTATAACCTAATATCCCAGGAGCATGCTTTCTCCTGCACTGCTGCTCAAGACCAAATACTAGCTCAGATGCACAGGGATAAAGATTTGCTGGGGTAGAGTGGGAACAGACTTCTTCAGCTGAGGAAGACCATACCATGGAGATGATATACTGTCAGTATGCTTTGCCTATTATGTGTCTGTTCTAGCAAAATGTGAACAACTAAACCATGTTCCGAATTTTTATCATATATGGAGCAGAAACTGTTTTCAGCTTTTAAGTTATAACAACATAGCTTTAGCTTTTAATTACATGTGGTCTGTGTGGACACCAGATGGTTGAGAGGTATTTCATCTGTAAGGATTTGTACCTTCCTGTTGTTCCAGTTGTACCTGCATTCCATGGCAGGGCTGTACATGCAGAAAAAGGGAAGTCCACTGTCTTACTGACTTCCAAAATGGCATAGCAGCCAACACTGAGACATTTGTAACCAGATATCTCTACCAAATACTTAGACACTGGTTGTTTTCCTGACACAAAAGTATGTGTTATATTTTCTGGTCCAGGCAGAGACAGAATTTAAGCAGTACTATTCCCATAAGTAAGAAGGATGTTCATTTTGCTCCTTTGGTCTAGTCACAACTGTGTAAGGGAGCAGCGTCTATGTTTGTACCAGCATACTGGCTTCTGTGCTATTTTTATAGGTGTTTTTTTTCCTCCTCCGACAGAGTTCATTAGTATTTGTCCTGAATGACATTGACTTTTATTCCATCTGAAAATACCTATTTAGCATTTTTTAGTTATTAGTATTGCAAGTACTGACATTAGAAACCTAAATGGTATGTATATTGAAATAAATTTGCACTGGAGTTCTACAAGCCTTTCTGCTTCTTCATCAGTATGATTCAAGGGACATGGCCCACATCTGTACTTAATCAAACAGGGCTATGTTGGCCAATATAATCTAATTGTTTGACATTTTTATAGCAATTCATTGAGACTAAAGAGAGATGACTACATTAATATCTTGATGCAGCTAGGTAATAGCTGAGCTAAAACTGATGTGCCAAATTACTGAAAGGCTCTTAAATTCTCTTACAGATTTTAACTCTTTGTGACAAAGAAAAGGAAAGAGGCTTCAATATAAATGTAATAAAGAGAAAGAATAGTACAATTTATAATACAAAGTATTATAATAAAGAACATTATCATAAATTTTCTAAGAATCTTTTCTCCACTAATCATTTACAAATTATATTTCTCAATAATTGAGATGAGAATTATTGTTAATGTTCATGACTCTGTTTTCTTGGATAATCATTTTCACTGAGGTCAAAATTAAACAGAAAAGGTTTTAGCCGATGAATATGTATTTTATTCCTCTAGCTAGACTGTGAACAAACTTGTCTGCCCTGCATACATCTGTGGGAACAGTCAGGTTGGAATAGTGGTAGAGGAATATCATGGAGACTCAGAGCGTATGTGAGTGCTGGACCTACTTAGGCTTAAACAAGTCACCTCGTCTCACTGAAGGATCCCATCAAAACCCTGTCTCCTTTATAACTGTATTTGTTGTGAGAAAAGGTCTCCTCTGAGTGGGGTCACAGATACGCAAGCTGAAGGAGAACATCAGAAGTGTTTTATTTTGGGGGTTTTGGTCTGAGCCTGGAGAAGAAGTGAATGGAAGAGAAAGCAGGAAACAAAGAAAAAGCAGGAATTAATATTGCAGCTAAAGCCAGAAACACGGAGAAATGTGTTTATCAAACTTGATTTGATTGCTAGTTGCCTTTTTTCTTTCAGAGCCCTTGGCAATAGAGACTCAGTGTGGGCCGGACAAGGCCTCGTTACTCAAAAGTGGAAACACTGACAAATGATTAAGTGCATTTTTGCCAAAAAACAAGGTAAAAATATTTGCAAAAGGAGCAACCCGATTATCATGAGATGCAAATGGATGAATTAGACGTTAATCTCCATCTCCCCTACTTCAGAGCTATGCTGGAATGATCCTGCTTATGATGAACTTTTGGTAGAGCTGGGCCTTAATAAGAATCTCTGCTCTTCTCCATGCCCTTTCACTTTGAGCAGGTAGTATCTCCTCTAGCAGTGCTCTGCAGTTACATGTGATTTTAGGAGAAACAAAATCTGCATATTAAGATATTTGTATCTTCAAAAAGCAGTAGCAAATCCCTAGAGAAGCTGTGTTTGTCTGTTGCCAGAGCAAGAATGTGAAAACTTTTTAAAGTGCACCAACACATCATTCAGTGGCTAAGTCCTCCCCTTCTTCTCTGCTAGTGGGTGGTGAGGTGAGTTGATCTTATGACATTTTAAAAATGTACTCTTCCTCTAGATTTGAGGCTATGGAAAATAGCCTGGATAGTCTACTTTTAAACCTCAGCATTTTCTCTCTTACTGAAATAATTGATTTTGAAAGCTATTAAGCTATTTTGAAATCTTTCCCCATGCCAAATTTCAGCCGGGAATTTGTTTTTATTTCTCAAGGATATACACCCTTGAGAACAGATATATTTATTTCCCCACAAGAAAGTGCTGGCACAACTATAAATGCAGAGCAACTGTGGTGGGCCACTGCAGAAGACTAGGAGATAGTGATTTCAGGCAGAATCTAAGCAGAGTTTAACCATAGGCCTTGGCTGTAGAGACCTGTATGTTAGCATGAGTGACCATTTAGCTAGCCTTGAGTGTCAGTGCCTTTCTTACTGTTATCCCAAAGGAACCAGCATGACCTCATAACACGACAGTAGCTCTTATGGCAACCATAATTTATATTCCAAAAAAATAAAAATGCTATTTCCATTATAAACAAGGAAATTGATGGATTAGTGCTGATGTTTTTAAGCAAAAACACAAAGTAATTATCCCCCAATGTCATGGAAGATTTATAGGAAGGGCAGTTATTTTGTCTAGGTTGCATCATTAAAATGTAATAAATGATCACAAAGCGGAAGAATGGTGTAGTGCTACATTGCTAATTTTGCAAACCGTAGATAATGCTATAAAACATTTTTTAGAAAAGGGATGTGATTTCTAGGCATACTCTTGGTGGCAAAACAAAAATTCAAGGACACAGGAGGCTGTTTATTAGTCCACAAGCAAGCATGAGCACACTGACTGTGGCAGCATTCACACCTTTTAGTCATGAAATCTTAAGATCTTTAAAACCATCCATTGCATAATTTACTTTTTGTATATGGTAAACTGCTGTGCTCTTACCACATCATGCAAGAGGCGTCTCTTCAGTCACTGTGTGCAACTCAAAAAAAAAAAAAAAAAAAGAGCCTGCCCTCCACCCCTTTTTTTTGCTTGTAATTCTAAAAAATTTTTATTGTGTAACATTGAAAGACTTAACAATCAACTTCTGGGAACTCTGTAACACTTTGTGTCAGGGGGTAATATTGTTTGGTTGGACTACTACCAATGCATCAAGGTGTTCACATGTTTTAAAAAGTACTCTCTGATTGACAGGCAGGAAAAAAGGATCCTCCTCCTGAAAAGCATTACTGAAGATATTTTAACATGTAAACTCCCACTGATTTTATTATTCCTTGTGTGTATCAAAGATGGGAACCTCTCACAGAGACAGCATCTCACTAGAGACAGGGAATGTTAATGCTGGAGAGCTGGTAAACATTTACAAAAACCATTTGTTCCTATGTCCAGAAGGGAACCAATGCCTTGTTCAAGAAAATGGGTTTTCCCACAGTTATAGGCATACTCATATTAATAAAGCAAACTAAATCTGGCTCTTAACAGAATATACTTGTGAGGACTTGAAAAATAACAGTGTTATGGACAGTGAGAAATATTGCTGACACCCTGTGTTTTATGAGAATGATTGATTAATTGTTGTTCAATGTAGACTTTGCTTGATGGAAAGAAAACATTTGTGATGCCTCTGTGGTCCTATTAAGACTAATTAATTCCTTCTCCAAATGAAGTGAAGACTAATTAGACTCTAATATTATTTTCCTATTTGTCCAGAACCACCAATTTTCATATCACCCTGTTGCAGCCCTCATTTTTATGTCTGTGCTTGCTGCATGTCAGAGTGTTTGTCTAACAGGGTGGCAAAATGATATAACACAACCATAAATGTAATCTATTAAGTGTGCTAGAGGGGCTAATGTGAAAGGAGTACAATTCAAATTTTAACAGTGGTAGTTAGGCCATGAGCTATATGTGGAATAAGACATGAACTGTTTCTCCATAAACTCTCAAGATAGAGCTTCACGCTAGGAACACAGGTTTAGATGATGAACCCCTGTGTGTCACTTAGGTCCTGCTCAGGTATTTTCCAGTATATTTAATTAAATTATGAACTTCTCTGTTGAAAAGGAACTACTGATACCTTCATGCTAATCCCACTGCTCCTAACAGACTGTGAATGAATGCCTGCTTACCCCTGTTTCTCTCTTATGCTTTCTTTACCTCCTCAATTTCTCCTGCTTCTCTGCTTACTTCTCTTGACAATACAAAAACGGTTCTCTCCAGAAAGCTGCTGAGCACACTGCATGACCCCCAGCCATCACTTTGTGTCTTTGACACTCTTGAAAAGTAGCACCTCATCTACCACGTTCTACTTCTGTGGCTCAGATTACACTCCCCTCTCTCAGGCTTTCATGTGTTCCACCCTGATAAATTGCCTCTCAACAAATGTCTGTTAACATCTATAAACCTAGCTCTCCAGAATATGTTTCCCACTTGGTTTTGTGGTACTGATTACATCCTCCATCCTAACATCCTGCACTGCATCTCACTCTACTAAACATTGTTTTCTTTATGATATAACTCCTTGACCAGTCACTCAGGGCATGAGACTTTCTTCTTATCTCACCATCCTCTAAGTTCAATCCACTTTTTCCTGCATAACCTAAACAATTGCCTCCACTCCTGTGGATTCCTCTACTATTTTTACTAATAGCATGCAAATCTAGCTTTTTATTTCTAATGTGTCTCCATCCCTCCTAGGCCTGTGTCTTAGCCAGTCTCTGTTTCTGAATGTTTCACAATTATTTTCAAAGCTGTGTGTCCAAAACTGTATGTGTGATCATCGATTCTGAGATTTGTGTAGCTGCTACTCTTTCTTCCTCCCACAATCCTGTTATCATCAATGACAAAACTGTCTCCTCTGACCTGGGGAACCATCTTTGTTCCACTTTGGCACAAATATTCTGGCCATGTCTGAAATTATTATTATTATTTCTAATCTCATTTTTTCCTCTGGCCACTACTACTATGTTGCCTTATCTCATGTAATCATGCCCTCTATTTTATTTTAGCCATACCTCTTTGATGTCCACAATACCTACTGCAGTGCATATAGAAGTTTCTTGTCTTCACAAGCAAGAGTCTCCATAATTCCGTCCTAACTACTCCTCATTTGTTGTTACTCCTGTCACTGAGTTCAAGTGTTACCATCTTTAACAAATATTTAATTTGCTTTTTCATAATTATCTATTGTCTTCTTCGGTGCCTTTTTGGATCTGTACAATGCTTCTCTAAATTTGAGTTGACAGTGAAGTCTGCAAACACTTTTTATTTCCTGTATGGCTAAACACTACTGTCACACCTTTAATTAATGATCTGAATAACAGCAGAACAGTTGAGTGCAAACAGTAAGTGGTTAAAATTCCCTTTCATTTTAAAAACTAACACCTTGACAAAGACTTCTCCATGAAAAGAATACTGCCAGCACTTTACTGTTATCCAGAGAACAGCAACAATTTGAAGCTTCTAATAATGTATAGGAAAATGGGGTGTGTGGGTGTGTGTGTGTGTGTCCATGTTTTCTTATTATCTTCCAACTTTAGTAACCAAAAAGTGCAGAAAATGCTGCAGTTTCTAAACAAATTTTTAATAAATCTTCTTCTAAAAGTCACTCCCTGAAAGTTATCTCAAAACTGTTTCCCATGAAAAAAATGTATATGACAATTGTTTTTGCACAGAAAAAAAAAAATCACTTCAGAACTTTTGACTATGAAAGTATTCAGGTGGCTGTTGCAGGAGCACTTGGGGAGAAAAATCTTGCCTTCTCTTTCTAGCACTTGCTTATGATGAGGCAAAAGGAAGCAGGGCTTAATGTCATGACTTCACAGGGTATTCCTATACGTTCTCTCATTCTGAGGATTCCTGTTTTGTTCCTGGTGTGCTGTAGTTCTCCCTTTTCTTCATAAAAAAGCTAAGGTTATTTGTCTGCTCTGTGGCTGAAATGTGAGCACTGCCCTAAAGATCCTCTATGAATACACTTCCTTATAATGTTTTGAGTGCAGTAATTCAAAGCCTGATGTCAGACTATCCACCCCACCACGCACAATGGTAATGTGACCTATGGCTAACCTCACACTGGCTATTAGTCTGTTAAGTGGGTGTGTTTCCATTCTTGTTAGTTGGAGACACTGTCTTTGACTATCTTTACAAACTGGTGTCCTCAATTAATTTATAGATGCAAACCAAGTTTTCCTTGGTGAAATAGTTTAAAAGGCTCACCAGTACCACTTCATCATGAGTGACTTTTATTGAAGATGTTATAGCCAGTTATCAGATGGCGGATCTCATTTTAACTTGCTATTTTCTAAGGTTTTCCATGCATTTTTACATTGTGTTTTTCTTTGCCATTACTTAAGTTTTGATGCTTTATTTTGTACTACAGCGCTGTACTCTACATATCCTCACCTTCTAAGGAGATAAAATAATTCTGTTGCTTTTAATTAAATACTAACACTTCTGCCAATTCTTCATGATTTAATACATCCAGTACCATTAACATGTGATTAACCTAGGTCAACATATCCTTGAAAGAGAAAATCCGAGTCTTAATGCAAGAATTTTTGCTTTCAAATCATACCTCACTAACAGACTAATGAGCACAAAAATATGCATACCAATAATAATTGAATACCTTACCCTTCCTGTCTCATAATATTTCCAAAACATTTAAGGCATATATATCTATTCACTTTTCTGATCTAGATCCTGCAGGATTAATGGTAAAGAATATGAATCATGAAAGGATGTGGCTGTCAGAGTGAGGTTCGTAGTTTGGGTTCAAGATTGAGCACTGCAAAAGTTCAAGCCCACTGAAGCCAAAATTATACTGTAAAAGACAATCACTTCATGAAATGTTGTGAGATGAATATGAAGACCATAGATGTCTTGCAGTGAATTCTCACATGTGCAGCTCATGATGTTATTTGTGGAGTAACTCCCTGCTTTGGATCTTACCATTCTAAAAAGAAATCAGGGCATTTGAATCTGAACAATCCTTCTACTCAGAAAATATAAAAAGCATAAAATTCAGATTAATTTTGAGTCCAGGATGAGTTAAGTGGAAGATCACAGTGTATAAAAATTGCTTATTAAAAATTAGGTTTTTAAAATGTTACAAATTACTCCTTTATGTCTTGCAACTAAATTTCTCTAACAAAGGGAATTGTCAAATAGCTACACAGCTTGACACCTCCAGCGTAAAGGGTGGTGAGACCTGGACAGCATAGTCATGGGTACCCTTTGTGGAAAAGGTTAAAAGGTATCAGCACCCACTGGCTTGCACCATTAAAGATAGGATGGTAGAGTTAACCAGACTGCCTAAAGACAGGGAGCCCCTGGATGCTCCCAGGTATTACTTGCTGAGCAGTGCCTTCTTCCTGATGCCTTGCCACTTGCTGGAGACCACATCCGTGACTTGTGGTGTCTGGCATGGCAGCAGCTATGACTGAGCAAGGAAACCTCACCATGATGCAGATATCTCTTCTGGAGCAATGGTATAGGTACCCATCCTGCCCTCCCCACATTTGCTCATTCACTCCAGTGAGTAACTCCAGTAGCTCCGCTTCATGTCAGTCCTGCTCTCCAGCCTTGCAGTTACTGTGCCTGGTCTCCAACCACAGGAGCTAGCCAGCACTTCATATGCATGTCACCCCTTGTATGGTCAACCACCACTGCTTCCTAACTTCTCCTGTTCTTCTGCAAAGAACACATGTTGTAGAAAAGGTCCAAAGAGTTGTCTCATGGTTTTATAAGATGCAAAACAAAGAGCATGACTGGGTCCTTTGCACTCATAGCTGTCCCAGGAGAGCAATGGGAAGTTGCGTAAAGTGGGAAAAGAGCAGGGCCAAAGAAATAGACCCCTTAGAGTGTTAAGGGAAAGCTTTACAGAAATACGCTTGCTGAAAGGATCACATTTCACCTATGCACTTATAAAGGATCTTTTAACAGAAAGATCGTACTCAATAATTCTTACATATCTGATGAAAAAGAAAATCATTATTATCATATTAGCTGTTACCTAAAGCAGGTATGCATAGTTACCTAGTATAACATAGTTTGTCTTCGATGTCAGATACACTATTGCCTGAAGCAGGCTATCTTTCCTCCCCTCACCAAGCTCCACTTTGCCTTCAGAAGTGAGGGCTGCAGACAGTGGGACACCCCCCCCCCCCCCCCCCCCGCAAACACATCCCCACGAGAAGGCTGGTGACAGAGAGGAGGAGTGAAGAGCTCATTCTTTCTCCCACATGTTACTGTCATTGCTGCTTTGGTGTTTAGATTGCCTTCACAGAGCTAAAGCAAAATGCATCAGAACGCCAGGGCTGTGCAGAAATATGGGGGGGTGAATTATTCTGTACGTCCATCAGTGTGAACGCTGCAAGGGGACATGAGCAGGAACGGGTGGCCAAGCAGTCCATGTGAGCATCCCAAGGCCAGAGTGGCTGCAGGGCCACGCTGCCCATGCCTGTCCCTCCAGTCCTGGCAGGGAGCTGCAGCTTTTGTCTCCTCTTGAGCATGAGAATTGTAAAGAAGTCAGCCTTTGCAAGATACCAGGGTTTCAGGATGTTTCGTACTGTGTTTCTGTGTTACCTTTCCCTGATCCACCAACATCCCCATCTGCTGCAGGAATGGTTCTTGACTTCCAACTCAGCAACATACTGCTCTGGGCCAAGGTTTGACCACAGATACCTCAGGTAGCCTGTCATTCCTTTTCAGGGGAATATAGTTTTTCAAACTGTAACTTAACAAAATAAAAAGAGAAGAAAAATCTGGTAGAAACAAAATGTCTTTATTCTGTGTAAAGAAATCATAGTTTTTTTGAAGTAAAACTGGACACTGGGTGATTCATTCCATATCACATTTCTATTGCTAAGGCCTGTACAGTATGTAGCTAGTATAGCTTCTCTATACCACTATGGAGCAACATTTGTTTCAACTGGCACTGTATTAATGTCTTATCTAGAAATAATGGTTTTCCATACTAAAGCATTTAAATATAGTCAGCTGTTGCCTTTTCTTCTAAAATGCATTCAATTAAGTATAGAACTTGTATAGGATTCAAAATCTGATATGCCAGGCCTTAGCAACATTTCATAGAATGTTCATCAAAGTCTGTTTAAAACAGAAGTCTGTCTATATTACACTGATGGCCTAGTTTGGTTTTGCATGTGCATAAGTGACATTCCACTAAAGCTAAGTATATTGCTGCACATCATTGTGTGAATTAAATGTATGAGATGGAATACAGCCATGGAATGCTGGCAATTTCTGTTCTTTTTTACTGTTTACAGAGAGTGTATTTTATGTTGCACTCCTTGCTTCTGATATCAAAGGTGTAATAACAAATTAATGATTTATGCCAGGATCAGTAGCTCAATTAAAAGTAGTGAGAATGTGACTTAGGCAGAAACAGGAATTTAAGGACTGAAGGGACAGAGACACAACTGCTCCTCAAAGGAGACCAGCAGTGTGGTGCCACTGGCTGCTGCAAGTTGCCTACTGGGCTAGGAAGTTGTTTATGCTTTCTGAAGAGGCATGCCCTAGCTCAGAAGTGAGAAAAGTAAAAATGTGCAAATGGAAATACAGACATCCAACATGCTCCAACGTAATGTGGCCCAGAACCTACATAATATTTGTATTCTCTAACCACTGATTTCTGAAAATTGTAATTGTTAAGCAACAGAAATAATAGTCACTTGGAGCTACATAGTCTCAAGAACATGACAGATCTTAGCTCTGCACAGTGGAGGCACATACAGGGAAAAACTTGTCCCACAAAGCTCAGCTTTACAACTCTAACTGGCCCTTTCTCCAGCATTCTTGCACAGCTGTACTTTCCTATACCCCACTAACTCCTCTTCTAAAGTTGAGTTAATAGAATAGTTCAGCTGGAAGGGACCTACAACGATCATCTAGTCCAAATTAATGTACTTCAAAAGTTGCCACAAGCACAGAAGATTTTTCTTGACAAAGAGGGAAGGCAGAGAGAGGATATGAACAGCTCTTGATAGGGCTTGTTTTAATAAAATAGTGCTTGGGAGTCTGGATGCCTTGTCCAAGCTGCTGGAGACTTTAGTGGCCCAGATGAGATTCTCATCAAGGACAGGCATAAGTGCAGAAGCCTCTGGCTTTCTCTGCTTTTTTAGGGAAAATACTCAAACAAACCAAAAAAGCCCTCAGACCTGTTCCTCCCTGAACCTCCACTGGTTGAAATTGAGTCAGCTGTGTGCTATATATTATTTATTTGTCCAGTAGCATATGGAAGCCATGTGCCACTTCATGTTTTTGTCCAGCTGACCAAGGAGCCATCATCAGCGTAAAACTCTCCTATCCTTACTGTGTTACATGCTAGCATAGCAAGACTGGATTCCCCTGATGTTATTTTCAGGAGCAAGCAGGCTGTGGATTGGGAAGAGGAATGCAGTGGAGGAAGGGACTCACCTTATGGCTGAGTGTTTGACTGCAACTGCAAAGCCAAGAAACTCTTACATGCACTCAGGAGCCTGGAATTTCAAAAGCCGGTGTCCACAGGAGCATAATGTCCCCACTGACAACATTATTGTATTAAGTGATGGTAACAAGGAAATATGCTGTAACACTGCATTAATTATCTCCCACCCTACATGGCACAGATTTTGTTTTCTGAAGCTGCCAACTCAGCAAAAGATCGGCAATTTCTGTGTTCATCTCCGGTTTTCCTCTTAGAAATGGTGCTACATACTGCCATGGTGGACATCTCACTGCCTCTTTTGTCCTGGGTTATCATTGCTCGCTCTGAAGTTGGGTTCATGCTGGACTCTGCAGTTTCTATGGCACTGCAGCTGAACATTTGAATCAGACACTTCCTGAACTAGAAAGTTGAAAAAAAGGAGATCAATCAAAAGACATAAGGAATTTTAAAATATCTCTATAAAGCAGTCTTTATCTGCTAAAACTCTTGGAAATTCATGAGTCAGTTGGGAATATAAAGAAATAGCCTCATAAAAAATATTTGCCTGTGCCACCATGAAGAACTCTAAAACTGAGACATAATAACATTCTAAAAAGATCCAGACTACTGGAAAATCTTATTCTAAAAAATAATTTTCCTTTTCTGCTTGTTACTAACCACATCTAATGGACAGAACTGGTTATTTCTCCTGGCTCATGAGCTGCTTTCATATGCGAATACCCAGCTATTCAAAGATGGTTTGTTTCCATCTTGTTCATATCCATGAACAGGGTAAGACCAGCATACATCTGCCATGCATTGGGAGATCAGGGTACTGTCCATAGGATGAGAGACAAGCAATAGCTCTTTCTGCAGGACTGAATAAATAAATTTATTAATCACTTCTTAGTCCACAGTCACTTTAATATTTTTCTTCTTTTCGCTTATATGCTTATACTCTGCTTGACACCACCACTCTTAATAGCTACATTCATTGCATAAATCTATTCAAGTTTATTACCATCCCTGTTACCACAGTGAACACATATCACTCTGGTTCATCCCCTTGTCAATTCTTCTTCTCTGCATCCAATCCTCTGCCCCCATTCCAGAGAAGAAAGCTCCCTGTCCCATAGGCATATGCAATGCTTCTACCCTCCCTGTACATACAACCACAAATGCAGCATTTCCCCTGACACAAATACAAGCTATTGAAAACTTCCACCCCACCTCAAAGTCAACTTACTGGTGTTGCATTCCTAAAGAAATATACAAATGCACTGGCACAGTCCTGAAAATAGAATTTTCATACAGAAAACTGATATTCACTAAGGGCTGATTTTCCTTTATATATTTAAATATATAATATTTAAACCTAATATTTATATAATATTTAAACCTAATAATCATTAACATTCTTATTTTAATAATGCACAGAGGCTTACACTATCTTCCAGTACGTAGATATAGAGTGATCTTTTTTAATTTTTTTTTTTTTTTTAGTTCTAAATGCTGGATATTGCAATGCTAGTTAACTAACATGTAGGTAGATAGAAATAATTCATTATAAAGCAAGACAAAATAACAAAATATGAGTGTTAAAGACACTTTGAGAGCATACAGTACCTGTTTGTTCATAAAGACATAAATTATTGGATTATAAACAGTGGCTGTTTTGGAAAAGAAAGCTGGAACTGCTGCCAGACAAGGATCCAGCTCAATGGAGGGGTATGCAGTGACTAGGATAGAAAAGGCGGCGTATGGCATCCAGCAGATTAGAAAGGCAATGATCATAACAACAACCATTCTAGTCACTTGTCTTTCAGGTTTCCTGGTACTTCCCAGCCTGCCTTGCGTATCTGACACCTTTAAAGAAAAGATAGAAGATTCTAGAAAACAAACAACAAGGCCTCCAACCAGTGAATTTAGTGAGCAAGCTAATAATCTGCCACGCTAGAAGGAAAGACCTGCTCTTCTTGAGTATGAGAGTACATCAGGATGCTGTTACTGGACCACAGGGTGTCAATGTTGTTGCTGAGGGACATGAATTACTGTATACTGTCATTATTAATTTTTCCTTTGCTTAAGTATCTTTGTATTTTTATTGTCAAAGTGAGAGCAAAAAGCAATTACTAGGACAATCTCTGTGTAGAAATCTAATTGCAGTCAGGCATGACTGCAGCCTGTAGAGACACTCCCAAGCTCGCTTCAGCCAAGTCATGAGGAGTGAAGCGATGGCACAGGTTTGCTGTCCAGCATCGCAAAAGTTAATCTAGCTCAGGTAACTTCATGGGTGCTGCAGCAGCCCACCCCGAGGCAGTGCAGAAATACCCTTAAATTTCATCTGTGAGAAAATTAATCCTAATGATTTTAGTCAAATCAGATACAAGATTTAGCCTCTATTTAGAAAGCCTTATGCAGAATAGAATGACTCTGACAGAATGAGCGACTGGCGGTATCTGATAACAATATGTTACCTCTAAAAGTATGAAACCGAAATTAGGCCTACATTTTTGGGTGATACAACTTGCCATACATCACTAACTTCAACAGAGCTACCTCGGCTTACAGCAGCTCTGGATCTGCACAAAGCCTAATAAAGCTAGACTTTTTGGCTTGCAGGAAAGCTGACTAGAGAACATTTTGGCTATACTGGTAGGAGCAGTATCCCCTTCTTCCCCTTTTCTGGTCTTTTTGTGAAATACATTTGCTGCTGTTCTGATAAACCAGTTTGTGTACAGCAAAATGTAACAAAAAGCACAATTCCATAACAAGGCAAATATGAGAAGCCAATACAGCTCTGAACCAGCCTTACAGCCAACCAACTTTAATCTTACCTACAAAACTGGCTTCTGCACCAGTCGGCCCAAGCACAGCATTGTCTTTATGAGATCTTTTTACAAGTCTCAGCAGTTTCAGATTTCTTCCAAGTTCTCATTCAGGCCACTGCCAGGGGCTAGCTTTAAGTAAAAGCTCTTGCCTTGGGCCACAGACTTTTCTCTGCTGGAAACTTGGAAAGACAGGCTCATGGCTGCTGTGGTCAGCATCAGCAGAGGGGAAATAAACCCAGGCAAGGTGGTGCAGGAAAGGAGGCTGAGCTGTCCCTCTCCCGCTCCAGCACCCGAGCCCCAACCTGCTCCCGAGGCCTCACACCAGGCTGGTCTCGCCAGCCCTCTCCTGCTGCCTTTTCTTGGTGCACCTGAGCCCTGGCCAGCCTCTAGCCACCACATCCACAGGGTGTAAAAATTCAGCTTTGGCTAACTGTTTGAGAAGTTTTCAGTCAACTCCCAATCTACCCCTGCCATTATGGCTACCCACAGTAACTGCAACAGTTCAACTGAAGGCATGATCATGACTTAATTACTGAAAAAGAAGGCCATCTTGGTGAGTCATAAGCAGATAGTGAGCCTGAATTCAAGCACTTTGTTTTTCATGCAGTCTTTGCAGACAACTAGGTGTCCAATATAGGCGTTAAAGACAGCACTCTGCTGTGGCTGTGCAAAGTCCTTGCCATGGGTGAAGTTTAGACCAGACTAATCAGCAGCGACCAGGAGAGTCTGTCAAGCTCTGTAGTGCTTTATAGCCTTCACCAGAAGAGCATCTATGATCTAATGACACCAGAATGACAGTGGGATTGGGGCATTTAGCAGGAATGCTCCCCCTCTTCTCATTGATCATGCATCTTAGGCAGAGATGTTGATACAGAGATTATGTGATGTCAAACAGTGTCTTTCTAGGAAACATCCTTGTTTTGTTTCTGATGACTTAGTGAAACAAGGCACTGTTAACGTAACGTTAGCATACATGGGAAGTAACTAATGATAACTCTGTGTGGCTCTAGAAAAACCTGATGCCAGATCCTGCAATAATACATGCTAATAAAGTAAGAATTTTTGGTGTAATATGGCCTTTTAGCTTTCCACAGTAATGTTAGAACTGAAAGGAGACATTTCCCCTAATAACTCTTGCACTGCACTCAGATAATTTAACATAGTTAGTACTTACAGAGGTACAGAAGCACCTCCTGGGGAGGGAGGTGTCCTTACCCCTGTAGAAAGTTGTATTTTATGTCATTCTTTAACAAACAATAAATACAACAACAACAATAATAGTGAATTGTCATAATACCTACAAGTTCTTAGGCATCAATGAAGGCAGTGTTAGGTGCTGAGCAAAGCTAAGATATTCCCTGTCAATATATGACATTTCTACAGCATTTTTTCATATACACTGTACCTACAAAGTGAGCAGCCCAGCCTCCCTTTCAGCAGAAGTGCAGTCACTTTGGGGAAGGGACACAATCTCCTGGATTGTGCTTTCGACTGTTTTGTCTTTGTCTCTTATCAGCCTGGCCTTTTTCTCACCTATGGCTTTTTGTGGATGGCAGTAGATTCCTTTCTAAATCTGAGAACACAAAACTGATAAGGAACCATGTACTGGTGCTTTATCTTACAAACAAAGGAATACTGCCATAATAATTTATCTCCATTGTAAACTGTTAATTAGAGCTTTTCCTAAAGACTGATTTCTTTCATGAGTTTTGCAGTTGTAGTGAAAGCTAGTCCTGGCATTGTAAAGCTGATGTCACAGGGACTGAGGGACCAGCAGACTTTACTAAGACAAAACAATGCCACTCATGACCAAGTCTGCACTGTGGCAGCCGTGGGACATGGCAGTCAAAATCTGGGAAGAGGGTTGGTTGGGAACATCAAGACCCCAGTTCTGGTGCCTGGGTCTCTCTCTGTTCACCGTAGTCAGATTTTTTAAAAATTGGTTTAGTTGTGAGATATATAGCTTTATGGCAATTCATTATAAATTTACAGAATATATTGCAGGCAGTTGGCTTTTATACACTAGACTGTGTTTTAAGCTGTTATGAGTAACAGAGGCCAACTCAGTTATCTCTCTCTGTAAAAGCCAGAGGCAAGGACTGGCACAAGCCAGATGGCTACAGCTAAATCGTTTGTGATGAGGTGCCCTGAGGCTACCCCAACGTTTCCTGGCTATGCAGTCTGCCAGGTCACTGAGCTGCAAGGGGAGTGTGAAACACACAACTTATTGAGAAGTGTGATTTTTTTTTTTTTTTTTTTAATGTTACTGCTCTTCTTTCTGGATAATGGAGAGAGGAGTGAGAAAGACAGCCGAGCGAGATCACACCACAGTGGCTCCAGGCCAATGCTGGGACCCACTACGTGGCACAGGTCGGTCTTCCAGAAGACATCCTGACCTGACCCAAATGACAAGATGGACTGTTCACCGGCTTCCGCTGTGACCGATGGTGGCATTTTCCTTCATTGCCTCCCTTGTTCCTCATCTCACCTGCTTTGTTTTTAACTTGCAGCCTCTGAAGTGGCTGTCCCAGAGGAAGGAAATGGCCCTTTTGTGCACCTCCTGAAACATCTGAGTAGCACATTAGCCACTGCTCTGGCAGACCCATGACAGTGCTGGATGCTTGGCAAGGGGTCCCCTCTCCTTCACACCCCCTCTGTTGGGTTGCCATCCCTCCCTTCAGGCCAGGCCACCCCACGGGCTCTCCCTCCCAGGGGCGGCCCGTTCCCATCCCTGCAGGGCCTGTGCCGTGACCGCCGGCCTGCGGGGAGGGACACCTGCCACCCGCCGCGCCTGCCTGCGCCAGAGGTGCCCCTGGCAGGAGCGGGAGCCCCGCAGGGTGGGTGCTCTGGGGTGGCTGTCCCCCCCTCCAAGCCAAGCGGCAGAGCTCCTTCCCTAAGGCAGCAGCGAGAGGGCTGCATCAGCAGTGTGGAGGTCTGCCCCACCCCGCTCCCTCTCTGCTCCATTTCCTCTGCAGGTAGGTTAGGACAGGGAAAAATAAAATACTAATAAAAGTTCTGGATATTCAGAATAACAGAACCATAGTTTTACAAGTTATGTTAGGAGAGCCTGCGTCGTCAACAACGATTTTCTTCAAGCATCTCTGTATGTTGTAATTCACGTCCCCCGCCCTCGCACCAACAGACACCGTGCCATCTCATCAGGAGCGCTGTGAGCACCAATGCACCTGTGCTGCAGTTCACATTCAACCTGGGAAACTTCTTGTATTTAATACTGAAATCAACCTCTCCCAGCCATTTAACCTTCTCTCCCCTAAATGCAGCCTGGAGGGAATCAAGAAAAAATCCATCCAGAGGAGTCACAATGTTACCTGAAGTACGCATGTTCCAATTTGTATTTTCTAATGAAAATATTTTTCGCATTTCCCTTCTGTTTTGTTTTACTTAGAGAAAACAACACTCAGAATAAATACAAGCATTTGACTATCCCAAATACTTTAAAAACTTCAGTAAACTGAAGAAATTTACTGAACTTATTACTGAAGCAATCAGACAAGGCAGCTTTGCAGTGAATAGAAATAACAATATTGTCCCAAAATATTGTCCCCAAATCCTGTCCCAAATAGGAATTTTCCTATTCTATTGTCTTATTTTTCACTTTTTGCAAATTCTCTTTCGGATCGCGTCAACATAATCATTAAATAAAATTCAAAAGTATTTCTCAATTCTTTTAAATGTTCCCAGACAATCTAGTATTTTATTTACTAAACAGCATTACATTATTTACAAATGCTACATCTTATTCTGCATGTAAGTGTTATAGCGTATTAGCCAGCACTCTTAAAATTTACAGATGCAGTCATTTTAAGCAAAATTCTGATTTACCTGGTTTGAGTCTTAAGAAACATCACTGAATTGAATTACAATTGTAAACAAACCAATACCGGGTCATTCAGTTTCTTTCTTTATGAGGCAGACATTCTTTCATTTGTATGATGTTTGGCTAATGAGATGTACTGATAAGTGATGCAAACTGCATACTTTGAAAAGTCATTTCTAACCATAGCATGAATTTCTGTGTGTAAGGATAATTATATAACAATGGATGATAACTGAGTGCATTTGCTGCCTGGAAAGTTGATCTCCTTATGTCTGATCTTTACAGAAAATCGAACACAAAAATTCCAAATGTTTGCATACATACACATTTAAAAAGTTTACTGATAAGTGCTTTTTCTTACCTTTCTTAGCTTCCGCATCAGTTTTCCATAGGATACCAAAATCACCAATAAAGGCACTATAAAACAGGTGGTGAAGAATGCAATAATGTACGTATGGTCAGTATAAGCTCGCGAGTACCTGTAAACACACAAAATACAGTGTGTATGTATTACTAATTTGTGTTCTTATTATTTTCTGGAAGTATTAATTTTGCTCTTCAAAGCTGTCACTAGTATTTTTGTCAACTGTTTTTATTCAAAGTGCCCCTTTACAACTCTAGTCATATCACCAGATGGAGCCCTGGGCTAGCTCCCTGGCCGTGGGCTAGGACAGGATCCTATGACCATAGGCAGAATATCATAGAACTGTGGGACAGTTCAGGTGGGAAGGGACATGTAGTTCAACCTCATGCTCAAAGTGGAGTCTGCTATGGGGTCAGACCAGGTTGCTCAGGGCTTTGTCTAGTCTTCTGAAAAAATCTCTCTTTGTCCTCTTTGAATCCTGACAAAAAGGACACGGTATAGGATGGTTATTTTCATTAGAGATGGACGCTCCTCCCTTTAGAATTCTTTTTTTTTTAAATCTATTCTTGGCAAATTTTGCTCAGTTTTGTTCCAACTTTCTTTACACCCATTTTTGCAGAGATGTACACCATGTTTAAACCTTTCCTTTAAATTCATGCCCCTGAGATGTCCTGAGCTGCAAGTTTCATTTCTTTACCATACTCTGCAAGAGTGGCCTTACCAGTTAGGCTCACAAGTAGTTCCAATCTTACTGGTGGTGTAACTGCTCCAACCCATTGTTGGTGGAATGGTCCAAATGAAGGAAAAGGTCCACACAAAGGCAATACCTAGGGCTGCATGCTTCCCCCTCAAGCGCATATTTCCCAATGGGCGACAGATCACAATGTACCGCTCAAAAGCCAACAGAGCAAGAGACCAGAGAGCAACAATGCCTATAGTAAGAAAACACAGTCAGCATCAAAAATTGGGTAGAGTCACTGAAAAGCAAACACCAGCCCACATCACAAAATCAGAGAAATGTTTAGGTTGAAAGGCATCTCTGGAGGTCATCTAGTTCAACATCACCCCCTGCTCAAGCACAGTCCATACAGCAGGTTGTCTAGGACCAACTCCAGCTGGGTTTTGAATAACTCCACAGGTGGAGACTCCACAACCCCTCAGGGCAACCTGTTCCACTGTTTGACCACCCACTACATCAGACACCTCTTCCATCAACCCAAGTTATGAAGATATGCAATTTATGTGCCTTATTCTAATATTTATTAAGAGCACAAGATTTTCGTATTTGTCTAGTTTGTCAGTCTACAGTCTACAGTATAAGGACTACAAAACCAAGCAGCTAATCGGGCCATTTGACTGATGATGACTTCTTTTTTTCTTCCGGTTCTACTCTGAAAAGCTGCAAATTATGTGTAGCTTCCAAATCAAGAAATTAAGATATATCTTCAAAATGCTATCTTTGCAAGAAATGTCATATTTCAGACTGTCATAAAACTCTAACCTACAGACAGGTGCCCACAACATTAAATTATCAGTTTATTAGGCATGTATCACCTGGTTGGCCACGAAAATCTTGAAATAGCCTGATCTTTCTCTATAGGACATGGCTTACATGCCATGAACTGATTTAGTAGCATTATCCCTCACAGACATTCCCTCTGTGTAGCTTAATCAGGCTGAGAGCAACTGTGGGACTCCTTTTTGGGCTGAGAATCAGCAATGTGTTTGATTTAGAGCAGTGAGAAGAGTTAGAAGGCTGTCTTTACTATGCAGCTTCAGAAATAGGAACAGGGAGGCAGGAATTAATGTCTATTTCAAGTAAGAAGATGTCCCATTTTAAACTAATTTCCCATTTATTCTGCAGAGGTGTATATACACAGGGAACTATGTGGTGAGGATTCTCCCTTTTAGAGTATTTCTAATACTTTTTGTGCAGTTAGTAAAACAAAACCAAGAAAAAGAAGCACAAAAAGATGTCAGTGTGTGGCGTGACTGTTACAGGTGTGCCACGGTTCCTCAGAACCACTGCAGGGTAGCTAACATAAGATGTTTCCATGCTCTGATATTTTCAAATGTGACAGTTTAAGAGCAGCCACTCACTCTTTTCCTCTCTCTATCCATATATGCACTGACCTAAATACAAAACTTTAAAATAGTTACACATAGTGAATTTTTTCCTGACATTGTTTTACCAAAACCCCCACAATGCTGTTATTCTATTAGCAAGCTTTTTCTCATTATATTAAACATATTCAATGATCAGTACACATGTGACAAGTCACTGATATATGACAGATATAGTGAAACATGTTATTCACTCACACGAGATCCACTACAGAATATATGTAACTGGGGAAGGAACCAGTGAGTTCAAAGGCATGCAAAGTCAGTGACTTGGGAAGCTGCAGGATAGCTAATAGAGTACACTGGAGGAAGTTGAAGGAAAAGAACATACAACTACAAACAAAATCAAGCTTACCAAAAAATGTGACAGCAAATCCTTCCAGTACACAAGCCCAGTATCCCATATAAAAATAACCTTTTAGATTCGTTAAAAAGCTGATGGTGCCACCAGTCAGAGAGACCAGGAAATCAGCCACAGACAAATTGACTATAACGTAATTGACAGGTTGTCTCAATTGCTTGAACTTAGAAGTTACCAGGATTACAGCCAGGTTCTCAGCAAGCGACAGGGAGGTCACCACCAACATTACTGCTGCCAGAAGGCTGAAGTGCCAGGGCTGGATGGAGTCCAAGGGACGACGAAAGGGATCCCATCTGGCAGGACTGGAGGAAGTGGACAACAGCGACTCATTTTCAGGTGCTCTGAGTGCATCCATTTTTTTCTCTCTCACTAGCAAAAATAATACTGTATAATGCTGGAGTTCCTAATCTGTCAATAATATTCAGGATTAAAAGGAGAAATTTGCTGTCTCCAACAGAAGCGTGAACAAACTCTCCATGCTTCTGCTTTCCAGTAATAGTCCAGGAAATGAAGTCTGGGTCAGAGGAAAGTTTAGTGCTGTGCAGTGAATGTGGGAACAGGGATGAGCAAGAAAAACTCTTAGAGCAACTTCTGCCCCTCTCCGCCAGTAGTCTCCTGCCTCTATCCTGCTGCAGCCGTATTTTTTTCTGTAATAAAACCCAGCATAGAAGCTGCAGGTTTCCTCCTTCTGCAGCAGCCAACAGCAGTGCTGAAATATCCCTCAGATCATCCCTACACTGTGGGGAAGAATGAAGCATTTTCTTGGAACCCTCTCTGACCTTTAGCACTGTAAAACTGAAGCTTTCCTTTTGTTAATAGCGAGGGTGGAGTGATCATCTTCCTCATGCCCTGTGCTGCTGGGAGCACAGCAAGGGGGAGGCTCCCACATGACTTGTTTTCTTGAAAGAGGGCAGCCCTGAAAAGATTAGCTCTGGATGACCAGAGCAGCTGTAAACTGGGCAGTAAGACTGCACTATAAACCCCTGCCCACATCTCAGGCTAGCTTATGGCCTCGGAACCGAAGCTCCAAATTAACTAAGTTTTCTGTGCTATTCAGTGGAATTTCAGCTTCTATCAGAGACTGTATAGATGTTATCCCTGATGAAGGCATAATAACTGCAGCTTTAGGACTAAAAACTCAAAGATGCACAACAATATTTTAAAGATGGAGTTTGTAAATACATGAAAAGAAATAAAATCAGTACAGCATGACAACAGACAGCAGGAAAATTAATAGCTAGTAATAAATTTCTGATAAGCATGACTAGATGTATCTGAACTCTTTAATAATCATTAGCAGGGTTACTTGTGTTTGTTTCCCAAGATGAGTAGCTCAGTCATCTCTGCACCCTAATGAGACACAAAACTGTGACAGATATTCCAGTACTCCTGTTCTAAAGGGCTGCCAGTAATTATTCCACAAATTAAGCTGTATACCCCAAGAATATGGAAATCATTCAGCTGTGTTGTAAATGACATAATTCTTAGGGACCGTAATTGTTAATCAGAACCTTAAAGTATTAGCCAGAGTCAAAAATACAAAAGCAATCCAGTTCCTATGTTGGGAGAGTTCACACTTTGGACACACACTACATACAACAGGTGAATAAACAAACAGGAGCTGGTGTGAGAGTGAAAATGAGTAACACTACCTGTCCATACATTTCCTTGAGTTTATATTTGCTTTGGTTTGTACATGAAACACTTTGTTAACGCAGCTTAAAATCTTTTGGTGTGCAGGAATGGAATCAGAAAGGTTTCTGGACACTGGCAGAAAAAGTTATGCATCAGAAAATTTCAGAATATTTTGAACTACCCCCCCCCCTCAACCTTACTTACCATAACCAAAATAACAAAGATATTTTTAACTCCCCCCTTACTTACCATAAGCAAAATAACAAAGATATTTTTAACTGGTTTGTATATACTCAACTGAAATGGAAAGAGACAGTGCTTAAGCAGATCAAATCTAGCAACAAAAATACTCACAAAATAATACTTATTCAACAGGAATATTAAAAAATTCCAAGTGTTATAAATAGAAGAAGGATCAACACACAGCAACATTAAAATGCCTTCAGCCAGTCCTTGTATGGCATGATTCAGCACAGTTCTACTGCCTGCATACTACAGCAGAAGATCCGGACCACAAGTTTAAAATCAAGTTTGACTATTACCTTGTTTGAAATTATATATGATTTTAAATTCTTATGAAATTAGAACTCTGGATTTAGCATACCACAGAGAAGGTAGTATCTGGATTTCTCTAAGGTACAAAACTATTGACTGTACATTGACACCCCTTTAAAGAATGGATAACTATTGTTTCCAGTTATTTTGTTGTTGTTTTATGCTATCATATTGTTCAAGTTGTTTGTATGAGTTATGACTTTGGTTACAGTTTAAATGCATTCTCTTTTCTTTATCTTGTGCTTCCTCTTCATTTAGAATCCTTTAAAAATATTCCTATACTGTCTTGGTTGCCTGTTTTGCTTGTTTTTCTTCAGCAGGTCAACTTTATCACTGAAAGTGATTCTCTGCAATATGCTCTCTTATTACAACTTACAGCAGTTGCACTTCTTCCAGCATCATAGGTTTGCATTTGCTACTTTGCTTTACATTTGCTACCTCTCTTGCACTGCAGGCCTTTTTTTTTTTTTGTCCAAATAATAGACATGGATTTTTTTTATTTTGCAATTTTCTTGTGAGACTGTTTTCTGAAGTCAGTATCGGATAAATTTAGAAAGACAAAGCATTGCCTTATGAGCACAGGGAGAACAGGAGCATCTCAGGTCTGTAGCCTCCACTTAAAAGAGGCAGCTGTTCTCCAGCATTACATCACAAGATCTTTAGCTCCTTTTATTAAGGTCTTGTTTCCCATTAGTGCCAAATTCCTTTTCCTGGACTTCCATATACTGAAAGTTTGTTGATAAACTCGGAGCACATGCAAACCGAGCAGTGCCTGTTTGTCCTATCATCTCACACATCTGACCTACTGCAGTCTTCATTTTCTTGGCTGGAATTGAAGCATGACTTGCCTCCTTAGCAAAGGTGTTCCTGACTAACACTTCATATGAAGAAGTAAGTTGGTAGGCAATAAAACAGCCTTAGGCTATGATTAAACTGCTGCTGGTTGGAGCAGGGAACATACAGTCAGTGAGGTGAAGAGGGCATGTAACTAACTAACAGCACTTGTGTAATATGCCTATGGTAATTCCAGCTGTAAGACAAAATCAGCACGACAAGAACTGTGCTAACTGAGATCAAATCTGGTGCCTGAAATTGTATGTGGCAGTTAGTGAATTAGCCCGGAATTTACCATTCCCACAAGACACAAGCAGGGAAATGAGCTATAAAGTCAGTGTGATATTTCAAGTGGTGCCCTTGGATTGGTTCTCTCAGCTTTTGAGGATGTGATAGTCAGTCCCAAGATGCTGCCATATAATGACAGCAGCAGCCTTCACGCCTCAAAGTGGTTGTGAAATATTTGCTTTGTCCCTAAGAAGGATTTGGTTTAGTAACATTTAATTAGCGCAAACAGCATTTTCTGCTATACAGAAGTTTTGTGGAAATCTGAAGTGAAGGATCCCACATTTGGTACAACCAAACTGGCTGCTGTGTCATACATGAGTGCCTATCTCAGTGACTGACCTGGCCACCCCGTAAGTTAACTTCTATTTTGAAAAAAAAACCCAAATCCAACCAGGGATTCAGGCACTCATAATTTCTGTGAGCAAATGGTGCTGACACAATGCACCCACACACTCTGCTCCCATCCCATCACACATGAATACTTCATCCCTTCAGAGCATCTAGCCTCTGGGCCAGCAACTGGGCTGAAGCTGGTACTTCTCCTTTGCCAGATATGGCTAAGGATTGTGTTAAACCAGTCTGAAATTAGCGGGTATGGCCTGAGTCTTCCTTCAGGGAAGCTGTGGTTGCATGTGCCTGTGCAAACTTGGAGGCAGCAGCAGGAGAGAGCTGCCCTCAGGTCCCGGCCATGGGAAGCCCCAGCTGCCCTCCTCTGCAAGGCCCACACTGGCTGCACTGGTTTGGGGTGGTTGCTACAGAAGAAAGGCAGTAAAAGCTGGTGAAAGCTACTGGGGAAGAACCCGGTGCACCACGGGCAGGTGCAGAATGTGTGGCCTTGGGAGAAGGGCTGGCTGGGCAGGGAGAGGCTTCAGGCACAGAGAAGGGGGAAAGGGTCTTTAAGAAGCTTGAGGGGAAATCATCAATTTCAAAGCAGAGTAAAATTTCAGACATGTCAGGTAGAAATCAGTCTTACCAATTCTGAGTTGTGGGGTTTTTTCAAATAAGATATTGAAAAACTCAGCAGCAGATGAGGCCTATGAATGACTTTGGAATTAAGTGTACTTACATTGATCTTTCAATGTCCTGTATTTGATAATGCCATTCCAATCACATATCCCTAAAAGGAGTATAAGAACATAGTTCACTACAGTATCTTTAAAAACACATACAGTAAGGCCACATTTTGTTCTGCCTTCAGTAGAGGAAAAGCTGAAGAGAATGCATGAGCATTTAGTTTAAACTAGAAATTAAGCAGAAATTATGGTGGTTTATGCATAGAGACTATTACAGCTTACATTACAAATCTAGAAACTATAACTCTCAGATCACATAAGCAAATATGCTTTTGCTGAGTCCAGTTAATCACAGAAACACAAAAGGGCTGAGGCTGGCAGGGACCCCTGGAGAGCTCCAGTCCAGCCCCTTGCTCAAAGCAGGGGCAGCCACAGGAGGTTGTCCAGGATCATGTCCAGTCACGTTTTGAATGTCTCTGTGGATGGAGACTCCATGACATCCCAGGGCAACCTGTTCCTGTGCTTGACAACCCTTACTGTAAAGATTTTTCTTATTTTATTTTTTTTAACCTAAGAATAAAAAATTCGATACTGCTTCACTTAAATTAAAGAGATATAAACCCAGTTTATTATGGGGCTACATTTAACCTTTTTATGCCTGGGGACGTTCAAGGAAAGTACCTGCAAAACCTAATGGCAGACTTTGCTTGAGAACCCTGTTACAGGACTGCAGTGATTGATCTCATTTACCTACTTTCAATATAGGCCCACATTCTTAAAGAACCTGTTGAAACTTGAGTGTAGGAAATGGGTTTTCTATTCAGTGAAACTTCTGGAAATTTAGACAAATATTCTTCTCCTGCTGCTTGACTAAACCAAAACCATTTGGAGCATTAAATCAGAAGTGGGAGTAGAGGAGTGAGTTGTTACTCCTGTGCAGCACCATATTATAAAGATATTGTAAAATACTTTCATATAACCCATTCAGAAGCTTCTATGGGAGGATACTTTGTCTAAAAAACACCCTGAACATCCAAGAGCTAATGCAAAAAATCATCAGTAAAGTGGGCTTTTCCAGTTGATCAGGCTGTGTCACTGAAGCATTCATTTCTAGGTGGTCAGTTTGCAAGTGTGCCTGTACAGAGAGTACTCCAGATATTGGCACCTGGTTTTTTTAAACTGATTTTTCCATCCATTTCTTCTTTTTTTTTTTAGCTGCAGTTTTATTTTCTCACAGTTACTGAAAGCCAGCAATTACACATTTAAAGTCTGTTATCAGAAAACACTGAACTATCATAATGGAAAAATTTTGTCCTTGCCCTTTTGAGTGACTTGGAGGAATTATTTTGCTCTCTTCCTCATTAAAAGAATGGGAGTGGAGATTTCCTTTTGTCAAAAGATAAAAGCTGTGTACAAAAGAGGCGTTCTACACTGGGAAAGATACGAGCACAGTTGCAGGAATTTCAGTAACCAGCAATATATAACAAAGCTGGTAGCTAAACAAAACATGTTTTATTAACTATGAATAAGAAACTAATGCAAATTAAAAAAAAAAAAAAGAGCACATACTGAGCATCAGAAAAGGAAATTGTTAGCAGGCTGTATTTGCTTAAGACATGTTAACAATATCTTACAGTTTGGGGCCTCATCTGAGCAGGTAAGACTTTGTTTAATTTATGATAGCACAGTGCTGTGCAAAGCACAGTTAAATCCAGCTCCTTGGGCATTGCATAAAAGCAGTTAAGTAAAAGGCAATGATATCATACTTTTACTGATTCTGACTAAAATTATTCTGCTGTCACTATGAAAGTTTTTCCACAGGTTTTTGAGTTTCTTCACCTATTTGCTTTCACATGATACTAATCTGTTAACACTCCAGTAAAAGAAATCATTGTTTTAATAATTAAGCAATAAAGTCAACAGGCATTGAAAGAGCTGACTATGTCACTATAAAGAGCAAAAGAACACTCCAATGGTTTGTTTTTCCTCTGAAATTGTATATTCCCCAAAAGATCGGTGTGAATTCTTACCCAATATATTCACCTGGTGGTTCAAAGTAAAAAAACTGTTCACACGGTATTTCTTATTTAAGAGGATTTTTCTACTATGAAATCCTCATTCAGAGGAAAGAGGACTTTTAATCATGCAAGAAATCCTACTACCTTGAGGAGGATCATGTACATGATAATCTTTAGTCTTAATAACCATTATTAAAAAAAGTTTGTTATTAGATACATCACATGCATTTTGTCTATTTTGCAGTCCCTGAAGAGAGTATATGGCATTTGCCCTAAACTTGGTATTAGATTGAGACCAAATCTTTGAAGAAATTAAGGTCAGAATACAATCTGCAGCTTTGCATTTGTCATGATATTTACATTTATTGTAAATATGACAAAGAAATTGACATCTAGTCCATGACTAGTTTCATCAGAGCCTAAAAGTCAATATTCAAATAGACTCTCACCATCATCATAAGAGTAAGTAGTTTCTGAGAGTGATTGTATGTAGAAGCTCTTCTAGATTTTTATTTCTGTAACACTGGCTGTCAGACATTTAATGATTAATAAGAGTATTTCTATGTTGTAGTCACAAAAGAGACTGTGATGCAGTAAAGCAACTAACCTAGCAGCCACATCAGCACATGGCAGGCGCTGGTTTAGCCCACAGAGGAGCAGCGGGGGCATCAGATGCAGGTGACAATGAGGATTGCTTTCTGGCCCAGACAGGCAGAGGCATTGCCAGACGCCTGGCCGGGCAGCCGGGACCAGCCATGCCCTATGTCACCCTCCCACGCACCGGTGGGGCACGAAGGGCTGTAAGGTGACCACGGGACATGTCAGGCCCAAACAGCAACAGGGTGCACGGTGCGGTCCTGCTTTTGGACTGGACGGTGCCATCGTTGGGATGACTGGCCTCTGAATGGAGCAGATGCACCCAGCTTGAACAGGAGAGAGGCATTTGGGGCCAGTCTTGGCTGGGAATTAGGACACTGTGGAGGGTAGAAGTGGTACCAAAGTGAGAACCTCCTCAAAAAATTTATCTGTCCTCATCCTTGGCTCAGCAGCAGTCAGTTCTTTCTATGCCCTTGGGAAGGTTTGACGAGGCTCTGCACTGAACAATTAACCTAACAGCAGCAAGAGGAAGCCTCTACACACAAAAAAAGCAGAACAAAAGTAAAGGAACAAGCCCCTCTCTATTTCTCCTGTAATCATCACAAACTCTTTCTACAACATGCAACTTTAAACTTAATTTTTGTAGCAAAGTCCAATTTTTATCATGCTTAGACCCTAAACAGCAGCAAGTCACAAGGTGACTTTTACTCTCCTTTCAGCAGAGAGGCAACATTTTCTCACTCTACAGCTGTACACTCCTGGTAAAAGACAACAGACACATTCATTTCCTTTTGTTACTACTTGTTCAAGGAAAACAATAAAAGATACGAGGTTTTAAAATTGGTTTCATGAAGATTTATGTGAGCACTGCAGTCAGTTCTACATTACACAAAGACCTAGCAGACAAGTCCCTGCAGGCTCAGAAGTGTTTAGCTCAAAAGTTCATTGATCAACTAGGTGCCCAATAAAAACTGAGTAAAAGTCCCAGAAACAACCCAAACCCCAAATATCTCCTGTTCATTTGCATAACCTGATTTTTTCAACACTTAAAAATTTTTATGGCGAAGTCCCTGTGAACCATGATCTGCTTCATTTGCCAAACTAAACAGAGATGCACAGAGTCCGTACAGATATTTTAACATTCTCATTGCAGCTGTGGAAGTGAGGAAACCAAACAAGAAGGCTCAGAATGTCAGCAGCATTCACAGCTACAGTGTGCACCAGACTAGCACCAGCACTGGGAAGTCAATTTTTAGTTCCTTTAGAAATGGGCCTACACCATGACAGTTGACTCCAAGTCCAAACATTCCTGAAAGCTGAAGTTCTTTGAATGAAGGATGTTTGTTCAAATCCCTCTCTGCTGTCCATATTAAAAGCTACTTCACAATAAAATTGAGCCAAGACAAAATCTTGGATCTAGGATGCCAAGTACTTTTGGCTACTGTTCAGAAATTCATAGCTTGTGCTGAGCATGTGACTTATTTAGTGGTCATTATTTTAATTCTTTATTATTTGTATTTTTGTAGGTATCAGAACCTGAATCGTAAGTGTATGCTGCCCTGAAAAAAGAATCTAGATTTGGGACACGGCTTGTGCAAGTGTCACAAGCACATCTGTCCATATAGCTAACCTCTCCTCTTTCTCAGAGCAGGAAGGGCTTGTTTTTGCTGCTGGCTGAGAACAGCCTGCAACCTCTGCTGTACCCCAGACCACGCCTGGTCTGCAGGACCTGATCTAATCCAAAAGATGTCAGGAACGGGCTAACAAACAGGAATATGGACATTTGCATGCTGGTACCCAAGCTTGTGCCCTGGCCCACGTAGTTGAGTACCGCAGATGCAGCCTTATGTGCTGACAGTCAACAAACAGTACTTCAATGGTTATATGTTCTAAGGTCCAGGGTGCACATATGGGAATAACAATGAGCCACTATCCACACACTCAGCTGCACGTCTGCTTGCTCACACAGCCCAGTGCAGGGGAAGGCAATAAATCTCCCACCCAAACACTCCCAGCCAACCCTCTTGCAGCAGGCTGGGGTAGCCCAGACCACTGCTCACTGCTGCTCAGGGCTGTGCCAAAGTATACAAGCAGAAGGGTCCTACCCTTTAGCCCCATGCCAGGCTTCAGAGACTTGAGCCACCACGCAGCTACAAATAAATGCACATAGTTCATGGCACTGATTTCTTCCACACAGCATTCTGCTAGCAGGTCCTGAAGACAGCTAGAAGAAAGGGACATGAGGCCTGAGTGCATGAAATCTTGGTGCAGATCTATCCCACGCTCCTACCAAAACTTGAAAATCAATTTTGTTGTAGTACCTGTAATCCTAGCTGGAATTATGGTACTGAAATAAGGGAAGCATTATTTATATACTTGCAATTTATAAAAATATAGATTATTCTGAAGCAGCATGCACTCCACTGGCCTGTGTACTTGGTTATGTGCATTTGTTTAGCTACATGTTCACAACCAGCTATGGATGAGAAATAGCGGCCATCTCTTGCTTTCTACTTAAAACCTGAATTTGAGAATTTATGCACGTTAGTAGAGTCTGGATTCAGGTCTGAGCCTCAGGACTGTCTCCAGTTCCTCAGGTAGTTTTCCAAAGCAATTCTCTGATGAAACAAAATCAGTAACAGCCACTATCCAGCCAATGGTATCTCATTTCTTAGTGTGATATAAATCAAACATAGCGTGACCTTGCCTTCTACTCAGATTTATTTATACTTGTTTGGGGCCAAGTCTTATTCTTTCATGGCTAAATTTCATAATATGAGATTGATGGTCTTATAAGTGTTAGCACCTACCCCAGAGATTCCCAAGGAAAAACGAAAAACACTAAATTAAATTCCCATCTGCCATTTGACAAAATATCACATCTGTCTATTGTGGAGCATCTTTGGTTGTGGGAATCTTACAGAATTTATCCTCAGGAACAAGGAGTTCCTCACATTTCTGCAGGTTTCTTTTTCAATGTAAACATAACTTGATATTTCTCTCACTGAAATTGTTTTTAAAGTTGATTTTCATGCACAAAATGCTAATGAAACATCATGTAAGAAGCCAGATAAAAGGTCTTAGGAAAGTAATCCCTTGTTAGGAAGAAATCTCAGAGGAAAAATAGGAGAGCAGAAGAAAAGCATGGAGAAGTCCCTGCAGAGTATAACATTGAAATAGTTAAGACTCCAGTCAAGTCCCATGAAGATCACCAGAAGCCTTCCAACTGACTTATCACTGACTAGTGGATTTTCTATCATCAGGAGTCTCAATCAAACTGACTAGCACTATTGGTGCTGAGGTAAGCAACTTGCTGACATAGGCAGGTGCATCCTTTGCCCATACTGTGCTTTCATGTGCGTTCTGCAACAACTTCATCATTGTTACTTGGTCTGCAGTGGATAAATACTTTAAATCACCTCATCTTTTTGTTTGTTGGAAATTACTGTTTTCCTTGGGTAATTCTGAGGGACATAGTCCACAGAGAATCTCAGTAACTGAATATGTTTTGGAGCAAGGTACAAGGAAGAGAAGTCCCAACCTATCTTTTCTGTGGTGAACATACAGGTTGTTTTTTTGCATTGGGAATCCATTCTGTCACCAACAATCACATAATAGATATTTTTTATTCAAATTACACAAAACCGTGTGACACAACCCTGAACCATCACCAGGCACAGGTCCCACAGCCTGAAAAATAACTGTTTATTACTTTACCTATTTGAAGATAACATGTGCCTCAGTCTATGGAGAATGTGCAAGAAAACATTCCATGTATGCATTAAACTAAGCACCACAGTGATTCAGCAAAATATATGAAAAGAAAATATTAGCAAAGCCAAAGAAACTGTTTATTCAGATGACAAAGTACTTATCTGCAGGAGTTACAAATAGATCAGTAGTTACACAACAAGCTGTGAGAGACTGAAAGAGTTAATGTCTCAAACATAGTGGTGGGGCAAGTTCTGTTTAAGGACAAACCCTGCACAGCAAGGAGCCAAGGTGAAAAGCCCATCAGCTCAGACATCAGCAACAGGAGGGGGAGGGCGTGCTGGAGGGTGTGCAGCTCCCTGTTCTGATAAGCTGTTCTGATACAAAGATCAAACCATGGCCATGTCTGCAGGGAAGGAGAAGTTACTCCACAAACGACCCCCAAGCCCAAAGGCTCACAAACTGTTCATTAACCTGATGAGTTCGGGTGCCTGCCCAAAGGAGGGGCAAGGATGATAAAAGGACACCAACTGAAGCCCCGGGTGCGCAAGCCCACCGGGACTGGACCCATCAGCTGACTGGACACCTCGGCTGACTGAACCAACGCTGGACCCAGGACCGGTGAAATCTTTCTCTCTTCCTTTTTCTCTCTCTGTCTTCTTCTCTCTTTCCTTTTCCTTTTCCACAATCCGTACACCTCATCCGTTTCAAGATATAAACTGTTGACCAAGTCTGAGACTAAGAGTAGATCCAGCTGCCCCTAGACCCTTCTCTGAGGAGGAGTCTGGAAAGCAAGGGGGTCTGCTCTGAACCTCATGACTCAAAGGGAGGGATCTCCTTGTTCCCTGAATCCATGTATATGGTTACACAGTTTACAGAAGTAGTCTTATGCCAATTCCTGTTGTGAGAAACCCTGCCACCTACTACCTCGCCTCCCCAGTTCAGCTTGCTTCTGTCATGAATAAAATCTTTAACTGATCGTTTGGTGTTGTTTCACCTTAATTTAGCCCGAGGGAATTTCGAATTAAACACGACTCCCTGGTCTGTCCAGTCTGGGTCGTGACACAAGCAAAGAAGGTTTCATCCAGAGTCACAAGCTTCCTAAGACTTTTGAGCTTTTATCAAAGGCTCAACACTGCATATCTCTATCTGAGTTTTAAGCCATTACTAAGCAGCAGTGATAAACACGATACTCTGTTCTCTTTCCTTCTTCCTGAGCTTGGCTGACTTGCTCTAAAGTAGTCATATGTGTTGACAAGCACAGAAGAAAGTCCATTTCTGTAAGTTCACTTTGTCCCCAAATACACCATGTTTAGCTATAACTCACTGGAGCCATACATATAATACTAATAAAAACAAACAAGAAATGCAGCCAGTAGTTTCTATCGGTGTATCACAACAAAGTGTCCCTGAGAAGGGTCTGACAGCACAGGAGCCAGAAGAAGAGAGAGGACCAAGATGCAGCCATGCAGGTGAGACCATGGAGATGGAGCCTGGTGGTATGGTGCTCAGCTGCCGACAGTGCATGGACAGGAGAGATGGGGAAGCAGGAGGAGGAATAAGTCATGCAGCATTGTCACCAAAAACCTTGCATCATGAATACACCACTGTGCAGAGGGTGAACTTAGAGCCACGCCATCCTTGGGATTCCTGGCCTTTTGATGTAAACCCTGGATGTGAGGAACTGACAGGAATTTTGTTCTCCTCTGTACTTCAGATTTAATGTGTACTTAGGAAAAATACTACCCCTCTGCATTTCAGGCCTTTAACAGTACAAAAGCTCGATCAAAGGTGCTCAGCACCAGTTAATTTCCCAACATGAAAAAGTGGTCCTTAATTTTATGCTTATTCCCAATGCAGACAAATAAAATTACCACAAAATGCTCTAAGCAAACTATATCATAATGCTGTGAATACATTTAGTGTCATAAATAATTTCAAACAAAGTCTTCACTTTTAGGTTCACAGCAATGTTTTCTTACAAGCTGCAATGAATAATGATCATGAGAGCTTTTGAAAATGTTATGCATGCATTGACTGAAAAAAACCCTGCTCTCTGATGAAGTACAGCTGAGCCAGCCATTTATTGTATTGTGTCAAAATTTCACTTGGAAACAACTGTAATGGAACTCTTTTATATATAAAAAAAAACCCCACGACTTGCATCGTGATGCAAAGTGCCGAGACTCATCCAGGATATGGTGTGCTCACTCAGCTCCCATGGAAGACAAGGTAACTACATTCAATATCTTTTTGGCCCTCGTCAGACTGACTCTGGGCTTCTCAGCAGCAGAGGCCTGATTCAATTCTGCCACCCTCAGGATGGACACAAATTTGTGTCCTTGTCCTTTCCAAGGACTAGTTGTCAATTAAATACCCCATCCCCCACATCCAGCAGAAATCTTGTTCCCCAGATGGGAAGAAGGACAAATTTCCTTCCTGCTGCTTCTTCCCCTCCGCCTGTACTCCCTACGCTTTTGACAAAGGCTCAGGCAAACCGGTGGTGGCCGCAGCAGGCAAGGACAGCTGAGCCACTGCCGCCCTGCAGGACCTCTGCCCCGGCTCAGGCTTGCTCTCCTCAGAGAGCAGCCGCACTGCTGACACTTATGCCTGAAGCCATTCCTAGGTTTTTGGCCCCACTGCTGTAGGAAACGGAATATCAGGCTTATGTAACACTGGGGCTTGTTTTTTGCATTTTTCTATTGCTGTACAGCGCCATAATATTTTCTAAAATATATTTTTTACATGAAAGCTTTGTTCAGCATTAAATGAGAGATGCCACAAAGTGGATGAGGAGGAGCAGCTGCTCTTGAAAGAAGGAAGGAACCAGAAGGCAGCAAAAATATTTGACAGTCATCAAACAATTCAGTACAACTAGGACACTTCTCCCTCTTATTCTCTCAACTGAGGGATTATTAGGGAAGAATCTGGAAAAAAAATCTCAGAAAGGTGACACTGAAAGACATATCAGGCACCAAAAGTCTCAGCCCAGTCACAAAAAGCTTCCTGCCAGCAGTGGACTGCCTGGGCATACTGATACCATCCACCCGAGGTGAGCACATAAGCATCATGCTGAGTGCTGCTGTACCCCACTCCCTGTCACTGTGGCTGTGAAATTTGTACCTTGCCTTTTGAGCTGAAAAGTCAAAGGTATCTGGGTGTGATGCTAGCTCTACTGCTGCTTTATATCCTGATGCTACAACATGTGGCAGGGTTTCATCACACAAACCCAATGTGTTGACTGGGCTCTTTCTTACAACTTTCTTTTTCTCATTTTATGTACTGTATATTCCTCCAGACTTTGCTCCCATATAAACATACCTCTTACTTCTTGCTCCAGTTAACCCACCTCTTTAGTGATAGTGAGATTGCAAGTGATTGCTGGACCCTCACAGGACAATCCCTCACTTCAGATTTTCCCTGGGTAAGGGCAAGCAGATTGTTTTTTCCTTCAGCCACCTTCCTCTGTCTTCACTTGTGTTCACCAGTAGGACACTGAAGCAGCAAACCTTTTTACATCAAGACACTTCAGTTTAACTACTGACAACACTTTAAAGACATCTTCCCAAGCCTTTTTTATTTATTATTCACCTTTTGTAAATCTACAGCTTTGTCTTTTTTTGTAAGGTTTATATGCAGCGACCTGTACGCTGCAAGGGAAATTTTCAAAGGCATGAGGGGCAGTTAGACACAAAGGTCTCACTGAAAGTCAGTGCCTGTTGTGTCTGTCCCTTAAGCCTCTATCTAGAGCTTTTAAAGTGTTTGTTGAGCTCCCACAGTATAGAAAGTGGGGAGAGCTTTAGTAGCAAAACCTTTTTTGTTACCTCGCATTTTGCTGTATTCCCATCAATGAGCGTCCTCTGGAAGAGAGAGATATCACAGAGATTTGAATTGAAAGAAAAATAGAAAGAATGCAGCTGAGACGTGAAGAGGAGAGTTCCATTATTAAAGCATTTCAGTTAACCTCACCCAGTGTTGGTCTTCATGCAAGTTTTAAAGACCCTGTGTGACAGTGGCTGGATGCACAGCTCTAGAGGTCTCAGACTGACAGCAGAGTATCGCTTATGCCTGCTCATCTTCTGGAACATGTAAGTTGTCCTGCACAAGTACATCAGGTGGCTTCTGGTGTCCATATACAACTACACACAAATTATACATGCCAGTTTCAGCCTTATATTGGCTTGCATCCATTATTTTGAATTATATCCTCCTGATACTCATCAAAGATCTGGGGATGCTGACTTGATACTGCACAGAATATGATGCAACTCGCACATAAATATTTCTTACTCTTTTAGAGCCAGGTCACTTATTCCTAGGAAGGTTTTGATCAGACATACGTATTTTCATGTGTGATTTCTTTACCTCCTCTCTAAACTACATTATAAGATGCATTTAACTGATGTTGCACTAAGAACCAAGAACTCTGTTTCCAGGACTGAGAGGCAGCGATCCCAGTGCAGACATTAGTTTGGTAATGGGGACAGAGCCCTCTCTAGGAAGCTGGCTGAAACCCACCTAAAATTCCACCATGCATCTGCTTACCTTCTCCCTTACTGTAATCCCCTGACAGTTGAAAATTAAGTACTTCTGTGGAGATTATATGATGTAGTTATCTTAGGGGAATACATGCACTGTGTTCTGTCGCATCAGGCTGTGGTCAGCACAGCTGTTGCTGGCCTGAACCTCTCAGTGACAAGTGGGACATCGGTTTCTTCCTGTGCAGTGGGAAGGAAAAGGTATCCAATGAGAGGGTGATGTCCATAATGAGCCAGTGTCCTTATGGGAATTTGGAAAAAGGACCTGTAATTGTTGAAATCAAAATAATGTGATGTTTGGCATTACACAGGCCCTTCTCACCCTGAGAGGTGAGAGAGAATTCTCCAGGGATGGATTTTCCCCTACAGACCTCAAGAAACCAACAAATAAGGTGACACATGGAGTCAGCACAGAGCAAAGACCAGACCCCAGGACTTCTTTCCTACAGCTGCAGAAAATTAGATCACACTCTCGCTTTGCAAGGGAGTTAGGTTATTTGCTTCTTAATAAATGTGACTATCATCTCAGATGATCCAGAAATGAAGGTTCTAAACATTTTACCTGTTCAGAAGCATTTATAATGACTGCTGGAAAGATAACTTCAAACCCTACATATGGCTGCAGTGATAGGTACAAAACACACTGATCTTAAGTCTAACAGAGAAGTCTGGATTTGCACATACAGATATGCTTGTTAGCTCAGGTATTAATAACAGCAGCACTGTTTTCAATGGCTTACAGTTAACTGGGCCCTGGGTATTTCCATGATAACTGAAATCCTGCACTCTCTCTGATAGCACTTCAAACACCTAGTTTAAAGCTAATTCAGGTATGTGTACACAAACCACAGTAAGGACTCAAGACTGCTTTCTCACAGAAGAAGCAGAAATGAGTTTACCACAGAGAAATTTGTGACCATAGAATTTTAATGCAGAATAATGAAAAATCCTTTTCCCCCAGTATGAGTATTTCTCCTTTTTGCCTTTATAGCTCAGACTGAGCCTCAGCTCTCTTTCAAGGGATCACCCTCTTCCCTGGGACCTGTGGAGACCCCTGTCATTCTGAAACACACTTTGTGGGAAGGGAAGGGATTCAGGAATAACACCTGTCCTGTCACTACCAATAGCAGAGTGAAGTAGGCTGCAGTGAGAGGGGAGCACTCATTGTTTATAAGATTTCATGGATGGACAGAGTCGGCTGGTTTCTGATGCTTGAAGAACACAAAATTTCTTTGTGTGAGCAGACTGTCAACAACTTTTGGCACTATGTAGCTGGCTGTAAAGCCCACAGGAGCCCAGTCTTAGAGGTTTACTTCCAGGATACCTTTGTGTTACTCCGGAAGAACCTCTTGCTTCAGTTTATCCCACTGTAAATTGGTATGACAAGCCTGGCCTCCCTTACAAAGTGCCTTAGATCCACTGACAGAAAGTGCTGAGCAACAGCTAGATATTGCTATAAATCAATGCTCATGAATATATAGAAAATCAAATCTAAAACATACACAGAACTGACCACCAGGCTGTTCAACGTTTCTGCCTTTAAAGCTTTTCAAAAGTCACAGGCAGGAGTGGTGTCAGCCTAGTTTGTGCATCACTGCTCACAGCAGGCTAGATAGAGCTGGCCAAGAGGCATGAAGATCTACATGACTGAATCCCAGACTTCTTCCTGTTGGCAATGCTGACAAAAGAAAGCGAGCTTCTAAGTGAGAAGAGAAACTGCAGGGCTTACACTGGACAGTGAGGTAAGTCACTTCCGTGGCAAGTGCAAGGCTTAGCCAAGAAGCCAGTTCAGCCCCTGCAGACACTGCAGTATGAAGGAGCCCAAATGGGAAGTCACTGCATTGGAAAAATCTGGCCAAAGTATTGCTACCACCAAATGACTGTTCTGCAGCTTGAATGAGCTGACTCAGGGCTCTAGCACAGTACCCTGACCAAAATCAGGCAGGCAAATCATAATCTATTAAATACATTTTCTGTTCAACAGAGAAGCAAGTTTCATGCCTGGGTCACCAACTCATGGCTAACATGATGTTATTTTGTTCAACACAAATTATTTTTACCAAGTTATTTTATAACTAAGGTTTTCTTTCAGTTACAGTTATATAAATATTTTATATAACAGAAAATTATTGCACTGAGCCATTAATTTGCCTCTTTTCTGTTCTCCTCTACACAAACTGGAAATAAGAACTTTTTTCATGTAAAGCAGAAGAGTCTTTAAGAGAAACATCTGGCAGTTGATGATCAGGGACTCATATATTAAATTCAAAGTAAAGAAGAAAATTAAGTCTTGATGTGAAAACTGAGTGGTAATGCAAGCCACTGATTATAGTCTAGAAACTAGGTCCCTTGTATGATGGCAGTGCTTGCTAAAATACAATGAAAACTAAATTAAACGTTTTAATGTTTATCAGACAGTTTTGGCTCTGTGTCACAAAGTTAACCTTGTCCCAATCTGTTAATTTTCCCTTGGCTGTGATTCGTCTTCCGATTCATTTTCAGCACTATCTGCAGAAATGTTTACATCTCAGGAAACATTCACCACTTCAGTGGCTAAGGCGTAATTTGATGTCTGTTTTGGTGGTGTATTAGGTTCAGCAGTCATCTATGTTTATGAATTTGTCTGCCAGTGAAAGAGCTTTTATTTTGCTATTTGTTATTCATTTTCCTTATCTAACTTGACACACAGAGTTAACACTGTGCTATCAGTTGTAGAAACTGTCTAGCACTTTTGTAAGCAGGAACAATCCAGCCCATCTAGCTTGAGAAGGAAATGTAGACTCTGACTACGCATCATGTATTCCTTACACATTGTAAGTTGTGTGGTGCATATTCAGACATATAGATGTCTCTCTCCATGGCTTATAGCGCGTTAGTATTAACCAAACCTCAAGAAATAGGGATGACAACTACCAATAGTATTCACATCTGCATTAAGACACTACGCACTCACCACACATGGTGCAGGTACATATTCCAGACCACTGTTCATTGCACAGCAGTACTGAGATGCATAACTGGAGCACATTGGTGCTATTGCAATATACCTAGTTAATAAAAATAACATGGAAATTCTAAGTAGCCCAAAAGGGAACTGAGTGCTTTGGAAAATTCTTTTCCAAGTATTGCCACCAAACTGCTGTTCTGTGTCTTATGTAAAGTGAGATAGGATCTCCAAGCATTTTTGCAATCGGATATCACACAATAATGTCAGTTTTTGAAAGAATGACAAGGAGTGTAGACACTTCGACTGTGAAAAAGTGAGCACCCTGGGCCAGGGCAAAATCTCCTGGTGAATATGTGCCACTCATTTGCCTACCTCATTCCTTTGACTTTCTGATTCTGCATCCATTCCAGTTCTTTGCACTGCCAAGGTCTAACCCTAGCAAATATATTTTACCTGAAGTTATCCATCCATGGATGGTCAGAGCTGTTCCTTATCACAGTTCACTGCTATAGAGGCTATGACCAAGGAGAAAAGAGCAAGTTCAAAAGCCCAGCAGAACCTCAGGCTATGTTCTTACCAAACAAGCACTACAGAAAATAGGTCCCTAGTCCCACATCTTTTTATTACACAGGCCTGGCAGTCACACCACCTCCCTTTTCCACACTGCACTGTGCATAGGCACAGGAGGCATTCAGCTGCTGAAACATTACTGGTGTTTCTATGACTTCTTCCTGCAGGCTAGACAGAAACATTCCAGAAACATGGAACAACCAGAAGGGATCTGCTGGACAACAGCTGGATCATCCCAGTTTATACACCATACACTAATATATTCCTCACACAAAGCAATAACACCTCCCTAATATTCCCTATTTCAGCATCTTTATATTGAATTATATTACCTTACATGAAGCTTGTAAATTTGCTACTAAAAAGTCCTTTGAGAAGCCTTAACACATGAAAATTAATAATCTCCATAGAGAGGTGGAGCATGATACTTTTAGTGAGGCCCAGTATTTTCTGGTTTAAATGCTCATTATAACACCATGCTGTATTTTAATACAGATTTTCTTAGTTTATTTTTAGATTTTTTGCTGAATAAAGCAATTTTTGACTGAAATACACTATAGAACTTACTGTTTTTATTGATAAGGAATAAATTGATGGTAATTTCTGGACAAAACTGGTTGTATGATATGTTTAGCTTTGGGCCTAATTGCAAGGTAGAGAAACCTGATGGTAACTATGTTTTATTACACTCTCAGAGGAGCAGGCATGGTATACTTTTCACTGCAGCCTCTCTCGTGCAGCAATCTAAAGGTCAGCTATGGAGTCTGAACTGCATTTAATCAAACTGCATAGAACTGCACCTGAAGATCTGATGAGCCTGGTTAGATGCTTTGGAACTCTGCTACATTCAAAAGATTAATTTTTGTGCATCTTTGTAGTCAAGATTTTTCACTTTTTCAACTGATTATACGTTTCTAAATAGTTTTATGAATGAACCAATCATCTGATTTAACCACTAACAGAAATCTGTTGCAAGTGGAACAGTAAATGCAAATAAATTGCACTTATTTCTAGCAAGATATTAAAATTAAGTGTTACAGCATCTGAATGAAGGACTGAGGCAGATCCATCAAAACACCATCAAAAATAGTCACTTAATAGGGTAAAGCTACAAATGTGTTTACCTCTTAAGTAGTTTTCCATATTTTGAAGACTTTCAGTAAGAAATTTCACCAAGAAATGTCTCCTAACAGTTCCTAATTCACACTGCAATGGTGCTGGTGCTCTTACAAGGCCAGTCATCTTGATATTGTTTGCACAGCACATCTTCCTACCATGAAAACAGTGACCGCTTCCTTCAAAAATACAGGCAAACACAACTTTTGCAGTGTACAATGAATCAGCACAGGTCTCATTATAGAAAGAGGCAGGGATTCAAAAAGAAAACATAATGGTTACCTGCTGGTACCTGAAAAGTAATCATTCCTTTTCTGAAAATATTAGCACATTTTGGTCGAAAATGCAGTGAAACAACCCGTAATAGATCATTATTTAGGGCATACTATGAATGTGAACGTATTTAGTGACACCAGTGAGCAGCAGGATTTGTCATGCCACGGAGCAGCTGCATGAGGGCAGCCTCAGCCCGACCACTCATCACCAAAGCTGTCAGGTCCACTTCTCCCCTCCTTCCCAATTCCAGCCAGAAAGGCTAAAAAGATTAGTTTCTTATGTAGAGACACTTAAGAGTTTTCTCATTCTTATTGTAGGTCTTTTTACAGCTCCTTTGTGAATTTATCACCTTATGCTGATGAGAAGAGCATTACAGGAAAAAGAAGCCTAAGAATAAGACAAAATAATCACGTAAAAAGAAAATCTGGGGATGAAGGAAGAATCTCCAGGCATGGTCTGATGCGCTGTGCTGGTCACCTGTGACCTTTGTGAAGAGGTTAGTCATTATCCTTTTTGTCAAAGTTGCTTTTCCCTTTCCAATTAATAGACATACCTGAGCATACAACTGCCTTTCAACAAGCTTCTTTCGAAATGTCCAGATTTGCATAAATCACCTTAGTGTGTTTCCAAAAATTGGATTGTTTTGGCAGAAGGAAGCTATGGAGTTGCACTCTCTGCAGAAGAAGTGCCAGCAGACCTGACATGGGCACGTGGCAAAGGGGGGTCCCGCTTGTGGCAGCACCACGGCCACTGCCAGCGCTCTCTGGCTGCCAGTGCAAGGCCTGGAAGAACCCATGTAGTTGAAACTGCACCCCTACCTGTGCTGAAAAATGTTTGATTACACCAGAATGGCTCCTATTCTGCAAACACATCCTTACAGGTTGTGCTGGTTTTGGTTGGGACAGAGTTAATTTTCCTCATAGTAGCTAGTATGGGGCTGTGTTTTGGATTTGTGCTGGAAAGTGTGGATAACACAGGGATGTTTTAGTTACTGCTGAGCAGTGCTTACACAGCATCAAGGCCTTTTCTGCTCCTCACCATACCCCAGCAGCGAGGAGGCTGGGGGGGCAAAATGAGCTGGGAGGCGACACAGCCAGGACAGCTGACCCCAACTGACCAAAGGGATATTCCAGACCATAGGACACCATGCTCAGCATATAAAGCTGGGGGAAGAAGAAGGAAGGGAGTGACGTTTGGAGTGCTGGCATTTGTCCTCCTAAGTAACTGTTACGCGTCATGGAGCCCTGCTTTCCTGGAGATGGCTGAACACCTGCCTGCCGATGGGAAGTGGTGAATGAATTCCTTGTTTTGCTTTGCTTGCATGCACGGCTTTTGCTTTACCTATTAAACTGTCTTTACCTCAACCCATGAGTTTTTTCTCACTTTTACCCTTCTGATTCTCTCCCCATCCCACTGTGAGGGAGGTGAGTGAGCAGCTGCGTGGTGCTTAGTTGCTGGCTGGGGTTAAACCATGACATAGGTGTATTCCACAATAATAAAAGCAATCCCTCTGACACCCCTGGGACTCCTTGCATAAATAACCCATTGGGACCCACCCTTTCAAATTGTTAATTATAAGTCCCTGAAACAAAACTGATCTTAAATTCACTAGAAGTCCTTCCTTTTGAATCAGAACCTACTGGTCTGATCCTGCAAATGCTTAGGCAAATGCTTGTATTGATTACAGTGGATAGGCCTCTTTACCTCAGTGAGACTACTGAAGTTGCATACGTGAACAGAAGGACACAGTTTTATCTTCTAGTTGATGTGAGTCATGTGAAATTCACCTCTCAGATTTACACCTCTGATTTACCTCTCAGAAAGGAGCCCACTTCTTCCTGCATGCTTTTAGCAACAAAGTGAATGTGGACAGCTGCTGTGGAGTAATGACACCATGAGCAACCACTTCTCTTGCAATCTACTCATCACAGTGCACAAATTAAGTTTAGACATTACTTTCATGTGGCAAAAATTGCAAAATTAAGGATGAGATACATACACGCACACAAAAAAAAAATAACACCAGCTGTCAACTCCATAAGGCTGCAGGACTGAGTCACTGGGTAACAGGGATGCTAAGGGGCTCTCACTGGCCATTCTGTAGCTTCCATTCTCTGCAGCTGGAGCAGGAGTTTGACTCTCAGGAAATTGAAGTCCCATATCCCTCCCTGAGTATAGCCTCTGAATTGTTAGAAAAATATTCTTTTCATAGCGCATGAAGTAGTTACGGACTTTTAAAAGTACTTTTGATAGGATTATAGAAGGGGGAGCAAATCATGTGAAACAAAGTGTTTTGCTTGCCTGGTTTTATCTGATTATTGTTTTAATATGACATGGTATGCATACTGTTAGAATCAACAGCACTTGCAAGCCAGATAAAGCTATACAAATGTCTGTCTTCTTGTTCTTCAATCCTGTGCATTTATAAGTAAAAAGGTACTGAACAATGCTGGCAGTTCATAGTTCTAACAAACTGCCCTCTCACACATATATATCTTCAAGAATATTCTAGTAGACTAAACTTTGTTACACAAAACTAATGTGACCTGTTTGCCAAGACTTCCACTTTGTGTAATAATTTCCAAAAGTCAAAACATAACTGTATGTACCATCGCACTTTACAAAGGGAAATAAAGACTCAGATTGCAAGGGAATGAAAACAAAGCTCATTATATTTGAAGAAGAAGGGTACAGAGTAGAAGCTGCTTTTAACCTTCACAGTCAATTTTAAAAAAAGAAAAAACACCACTTTTCTCCAAACAACAACTATGTCAATTCTAATTTTAACTATCCTCTTTAAGAATACTCCAATAGTGGGACATCATTTATGGGAAAATACCAAGTCCACGTTTGCTTTTGTCAGCACCTCAGGTCTACCTACTTGAACACAAATGCTAGTAAATATTGATGCACCTCTTGATACTAGGACTCATTACACTTCGTACTAGCAGTTTTGTAGCAGGTTTGCTAGCAGTTACCTAACAAAATTCTTACTTGTTGAAGACGATGTTGTACTTTTTTTTCTTTTCTTTTTTTTTTTTTAACCTGAATTCATTACTTACATACCTTCACTGGCTTCCTGTCTCTCTTTAGATGCAAATCAACATCCAGGCTTGACGTATGCTGTATTAGGATCTGATTGTGCAATGTACTGAATGTTCTCAGGTTCCTCACAGACACCACTTTTTGATCAAAAAAAGCCTTAACTCACATTTGCTGTTTTGCCTTTCTCATTTATATACTATAAATGCACCCAATCAAAATTCCTATTCAGTCTGTGAGACTGAGGATGGCTTTGTATCAGCCTTTTTCCCTTAGTTTTAGGTGATGGGCTTTACTTCGAGTAATCTGCTGTGCCTATTTTTCCCTGCGCAAGATCTTAATGGTTTGCTTCAGTGAGGATGTTGCTAAAGTTCAGAGTTGCAGGCCATTTCTATTCAGACTTCCTGAGAAAGTTCTGTATGCCTTCATTAGGCTTTTATAGAGCATGTCCCTGCCTGCAAAAATATGAAATTTTAAATTCATTATATGCATGAAAATAGTTAAATTAGCTCATATGAGGATTAAAGACTATGTATAAGTCAATACTTTCTTATTTCTGACTTGACCTAAATAGGACTGCTCTTAAGATAGAACAAGGAAAATAGTCTCACAAAAAAAAACCCAAAACAACAAAAAAAAGAATATATTCAGATAGTTGGAAGACATTATAATAATTTCCAAGTTAGAGAAATAAAAAAGCTTCATTAATGATAACAATGTTAGAATTTGTTTTTGTTACAAGGGTCCCAAAATGATATACATGTTACATTTAGCAAAGGTCTGCTGCTAATTCCTAGCCTCCAAATGCATTAATTTTAGCTCAACTTTTGGGAATTAATTTTGCTTACTTAGATTAGCTGGAGATTGAAAAATGTTCTGAAAGCCTACTAAACATCACTACAATATTAATAACACAAATTCAGCATCAACAGGAAAAAAAACCAGCCAAGCTTTCTGCTTCACAGCAACAGCTGAATCTGCCTTTAACCAAAACAATTCCTGTAGAGCCCAGGTAGCTGGTGAAAAGACTTGACTGCAGATTGCTGACATTAAGACCTGTATGTGCTGTATCATTATGCTGGCAGAATTTGTCAGTTCATTGCTTAAACACCTCATCCAACCTCTGATTAAATTGATGGAATTTAACAGAATAAGAACTGAGGCATTACTGAAAGTTAATTGCAAATGTGGACTTCAAGAGCTGACCCTGACTTGATCCTACATGACTTCATATGTGGTTCTGATCTAAATAGTAATATTGGATATTATTAAGAGTATTCAAGAGTCTACATAAAACATCTCTATCCCTTTCTGCCCACTTCGAAAAAATCAGTCTGAAATGAAAAAAATCAAAGCGGCTTTTCCACTTCTCCTGCACTATCAGTAAATATACAGTTGCAGTCTCTTTCAGAGATAGCTGCAAAGCTTCACTGTCTTTGCTAGGTTTCCCCAACTAGGGCTGATAGGAACAGAAGTTCCACTTCTGCAATCTGAATACACTTGTGGATGGTTTCATGTACATGGAGATACTTCTAGAGCACCTTCTTTTGAGATGTACCAGAAGTTATTATCTAAATGTCCAGCGTTTACCTCCAGTGTCACTGGACAACAGCTTGAGTACACAGCCAGAATGTTAGAGACTGATTTCAAGCCCCTCCACAAGCCAAAAGACCTTATACTACATCCAATAAACAGTGTCAGAGGCTAAAAGTTATGTTTTATACACCCATTTCCTGGAGCAGCAGCTGCTCTGAGGACTCTGTGAGTTAGACACATGTACTCCCTACTCAGTGAAAGGGTCATGTCCAGCACGTCAGTGACTTCCAGGATAGCCAGCGTACCAAGGCAGTGGTACGCTTCAAAACTGTGGGAAAATACCTCCGGCCTCCTCCGGGCCTACAGATTCTCCTTTTGAGGGTGGATGTCTATCATAATTCTTGGAAATAAATGAACAGGGCTCATTCTTTACTTCTAAAAGATAAAAATAAGACCGCAAATCTTAAGCCAAAATTAGGCTATTGAGTAAAAGGTAGGTACAAGAAGCTACGTCTCAGAGGGCAACAGTGTCAGGCTCCCAACTCGCAAGGGGATGCTCACACACAGATAGGATGCACTGGGGCAACCCGCCAAAACTCATAGGGACTCAGTCTCAGCCCAGTCTGTGACTCCTGATGGACTGGGAAGAAACAGTGCTGCTGAGCTGTCCCAAATGGAGCAGCAGAACAGGCCCCCCAGGCAAGGACAGTCAGTCAAAAGGTAATGCAGCTAGTGACTTCTGAAAGAAGCTCTTTCTTCTTCAAGGTTTCAGATCACAGATTTGAGCTTTGGCTCAAAAAAAACCTTTTAGGTTTTCTTTTGGTGAGAACACATCGCTGCCTGCTTTGTTTTTCAGTCTGGCTTGCTTTATGCTCTCATTCAGCTTTCCCTGTACTCCTTACCTTCTTTCTTTCCAAAATATGTCCAGGGTTTCTTTTCCTATTTTAGTATTGGGTTTTATACATCAGCTATCTGACAAACTTCTGGTTTTATTTTATAAAAGTGTGCCACCTAACAAATTTCCTCCAAACACTTTTTCCATATCGACAGCCTGCACATTAATGTCACAAAAATCAACACCAGAGGAAAAAAAGAACAGCTGTTTTCTTGTCCTCACCAGAAAGTTATACACATTCCTTTGCTCAGCAGGTGTCCACACTGTTAGCACCCACAAATAGCAACTGCATGTGTTTACTTGAGTGGATCTTCCCTCCTCCTACGTGATGTCATCCTCAAGTGCATTACGTTACAAGATGGCGCCACTGCTGTGTCAAAGGCCAAAACTCCCATGGCATGATATGAACAAAAAGCTGACAATAATAATAGTTAACTTCACACTGCCTTTCATCTAATACAATCCCAAAGAACCTACAAGCTGGACAGATACAAGAATAACTTCATCTCCTTCTGCAGCAGCAGTCATTATCAGAAAAACATGGCCATCACCAGTTTTGATAGGGAGTGTTCAATGTTTTTAACATATAAGAGGAACATAGGCTTGCAGGATATAGTTATTGGAGCAGAATTTGCATGCAGGACAGCCTATCAGGCCTCTGAACTGTAATGCTGGGATTTCTCTTGAGAGGTTTCCTCTGAAAGTCACAGTGCTTTGTTCTTGACTGGTTAAAGCAAGGTAGCCTAAAGATGACCTCCTACACGTGGAACTTGTAGTAATAGTTGTAATTTGTGTTTGGAGAAAGGGGAGATTAACTTAATAGGGGGTGGGGAAGGGAAGAAAATGTTGAGGGAAAAAATAATTGGAAATATACCCACATGTGGATTGAATTTGTTTTCTTTAAAGACTGACTTTGCCCAAATTTGGTCAGCTTTTGCTGGCAACCACTCAAGGCAGACATACTACAGCTAAAGAAACCCTACATTCAGGTGATGACTCCCCAATAAACTTCATATTAATTTGCAGAAGCTATAAGGCAAGGCTTTACGGCTTCTCAGTTGTAATATATGTTTACCTTCAAGTCAGAATCAGATCATTTTAGCTGAAACAGTTAAAAAAAAGAAAAAGAGGCAAGAGACACCTGAAGCGAAACCACCATTCCGAGTGATGAGGCAACTGAAGTTATGCACTTATGGCAAGAACAGAGCAACTTTTAAGTATTGGCTGCCTGTTTCTATCAACACTACTATGATATTATTTTCATTATTATATACATAAAGTAGCTCCATATGGATGAAGTCATTAAAATAGACTTTACTCACAAAGGAATGGGGCTTATCCCTATATCCCAACCATTTTATTATTTGAAATCACTGATCCATACACTGTATTACATTTAAGCTGAAGCAGGTATTTCCAGAGAATTAGTCAATCACAATTAATTTTCCTATCTTTCATCTAGCTTATAATTGCCTATGATTGGAGTTTTCTGATGGCATAGCATCTTCTATGTACTATCTTGTCCATCTGAATTAGCTAATAAATTTTATTTTTGCAGTTGTACTGGAATAGAAAGAACATTTATTGCTGAGAACTCATGAGAAGAAAGTGAAATGTTCTGAGATACCACTTTAAGAGAAAACCATAAGCTGCTTTGCTGAGTTTAAGGTACTATATAAACCAGGTCATATGTCACTTGTACGTCATACATAGAGCTCCGTGAAGAAAGAATAATCGCTTCTCAATTCAGTGACTCTCTTTTTCCCAGCATAAATGTCTCCCCAGATATATATTCCTGCATGCATCAGATTGTTCAGGGTTAATTTTTTTTTTAAACCACAGCATTTACTGCAGCCCTAAATAAAAAGCTAGCATCTCTTGCAGCCCATAAAAAGGAAGACTTAGACTGAGCTGAATGCCATTAAATTCTTTCACCAAAATTGAGTCCCATTAAGTCAGGGCTTTAACAGAGAAAATGGGATGAAGGGAGCTGGTAAGAACATACCAAAGAACCACTGCCACCATCTCTTTCTTTTGCTGTGGGAATGACACAGACTGCAACACTACTGGCCCTGTCACCCACAGCAGACAGTCGAAAGAATGCTTTTTGGAGAGTGACTGCCAGCAACTCTCAGAGCTGATCACCAGCCTAGAAGTCATGTAATGTGAAACTGTAGATGGAAGTCTGCTAAGCAGTCCTTCAGGTTCAAACCAGCAATAATTGCAAGGACAGCTTCAGAATGTATATAGAAAGCTTGCAGACAAACTTAGATTGCCTGGAACACCCTGTGCAGGAAATCCCACCACACCTCTGTTAATGGGTGCTTTGGGAAGGAAAGCAAAGAGAACTTTTGTTGAGAGAGAAGACTAGGCTTTCGTGTGCAAGGATGCAGGGTGAACCAACAGTGAATTTGCCATCGTGAAAGGCAGCATACAAAGATAACTGCCCTTATCTTGTTGACTTTTCTATCAGAAGTATTTTACCCCAGCAAACCATCTTCATGTATGATCTTGGGGAGATGCAAAAAGCACAGGCTGCTGTGAACACAGATAAAAGTCTGCTCAGAACAGTCAGGGTATGACTGAGATCCAGCACAAAGTAATCTCCTTAACTCATGGAAAAAACTCACCACATTATGCAACTTGATAAATGACTAGTATGCAGATCTCACTAATCTGATTTAGCATTAACATGGTTATGTGACTGCTAGCTTGGAACTGGCCTAAGTAGACTGACAGGCTTGTAGATAGCATGAGTTTGTCTCCTACATTATGCTGGGTATGCATACACTTAGTAAAACATTTCATTTTCTATACTAACTGCACTAACAGGCATGCACTGAGCAGGAGACTTAACTGTCACCTTCCACTTGATACTATTCTGTGAATAAATTAGGATATTATCTCATGTATTTCAAGAGAAATACTGTCTTTACAGAAAAAGATTTTTTTCCTTCAAAATTGTCGTGGTTAACCCCAGCCAGTTACTAAGCATCACACAGCCGCTCACTCACTCACTCCCCTGCCCCACCCAGTGGGAAGGGGGAGAGAATCAGGAAAAAAAAAAAAAAAGTAAAACTCGTGGGTTGAGATTGGACCATGAAGTTTTTTGCCTTCCTCACATTTACAGATGTCTAATTTGCCATTCTAATTACCTTTCCTATTGAAGTAGACATTTTCTAAACGTTTGTTTGGAAAAAAAAATAACAAAAGATCTTTCCACAACCTTTTCTTCCTTTGAGAAGGTCCTTTTGAACACCCCTTTCCATATCTTCTTATAACTTCTGCTTCTTAGTCTTTTAACCCTTGTTCTAGTGACCGATTTTGTTAGTCATTTTGTTCCTTCCAAACTTGAATTCATATAGAGTTTTTCTGTACCATTGACAATTAAAGAGTCCTTATGTTCTGCACAAGTGGTTACAAGATACTTTTAATATTTGCAATTCAGTTTATTTGAACTTAAATGAACGTAAAACTATTCAGAATTATTTTAATCAGTATAAATAAATCCAATCTTTCATCTTTACAGAAGACAAAACGAGGGGCGGCGAGGAGGGGGAATGACCCCAGAAAACCTGAATACATAGTGTGGAATAAGGGGAAGCAAAAGTACAGGAGAAAGGATTACTGTCATCATTCATTTGGCAAATTGGATGTCAAATAAGCAAAAATTTATGCCAGCAGAAAAAAAAATGAGGTATTGGTCATTTGGCATGAGACAGGATAGAAAGCACACATTAGATTGTGTCAAAGTGAAGTTAAGCCTTGTGATTTTACATATAGAGTGTACCTGTGGGGAAAAAAAAAGTTATGTTCCATGCTGATACAGTATCACAAGACAAGTGTTTGCTAATATCACATATGGAAAAAATCTGCTAGGAATAAAACTGCATTAACATTTTTTTTCATTCAATAAATACTTGCTATGGAGCATGAAGTGTTTCCTCCTAAAAGCTTTTTTGGAGCTGAGAAATAAGATTAAAGGATACAGGACCCTTATATCGCTCCATCTTTACCTTCATATCTCCTACTCTCAACTACCATTCTCTAGAGTTTTGCGAAAGGCTTTGGATCTCTCATTTGTATCAATACCTGCCACTATATCAACAAACACCTGCTTATGAAAAGCTGAGGTTTTATTTCTAGCAGCACAGAAGAATCTCCCTGGCTATTGTCTTCCTGTTATAAGGACTTAAATCTTGGTTCCCTGCCTTGCTTTTGTGATTATATTCTCTCCACATTTTCCATGTGATTTTTACAACTAAGTGTATCCTTGGCTCATAGCTTTAGTTTATTTCTATATTTAACCCCATAGATGATATTATAATGCGATTTCCAACTACACTGAGGCAAAACTAAAAACTGAAGGATCAAAACCTCAGACCTAAAAATTAAAAAACTAAAGCCAAAAACTAAAGCCACTGAACTACTAGCAAACCTTGTGCCAAGGGCTTTCTCACCTCTAAGTTCCATCTCAGGCCCCCGAGATAAAATGCACAACTTTTTGGATGGCACAGAGAGCCTCAAAACACTCTTATTCACCTTCTCAGCCTTTCAGCATTTAAAGTTCTCTACAGACCAGCATTTCAGAAGAGGAACTGAGGCTAGACAGGCAACCACACTCCAGTTGTGGCATCCCCAGCCGCTGGAGTACTTTCTTCATGCCTCTGATTCCGTAGGATTTTAAAATGAGGTACAGCCTTCCTTCTACTCATATTGTTCATGTTTCACAGCATACCAAAGGTCCTCTCCAAAATAGTTCAGTCAGTCACTAGTGCAAAAGCTAACTTCCTAGTCAGATTTCAAAAGATACGTATTTCTTATTGATGACCTTAATGTGAGAAAATAATGTATTTGACTGATCAGATTTCAAGGAAGGAAAGCCTCTGCAAGAAGTTAATCTCATCTCACTGCTTCAAGATACTTAAGTATCTGTAAAGGTAACTGTAAGCATACGAACCAACAGGACTACTTATACAAGATATTCTTGTATTTTTGTGGTTTATTGGAATTGCTTTATTGGAAGAGCTTAGATCTGTTAAATAACTACATATCTATTATTTTCCCTAATACAGGGTTCCTACCATGACTTTAAAAAGTAGAGCTCTGTTTAAATATGCAACTTTTAAACTCCTTTAATTACTTTCATTTTTCTTTAATACAGGATAATTCCTCAATATGAGTCATTCCAGTGTATTTTTAAAACTACTTTGACTGACACACCGTTTTATTTTCCATTAGTGCTACCAAGAAATCCTGTTATGGAAAAAACAGCCGTGCTCATTCACTTCTGGCCTCAAGTGCAAAAGAAACAATAGCATTCCTTTGTCAATCCAATTAGCGTGCACTAATTAAAAGTATTATTCGGGTCAGTCTAGTTGGCTCATTGAAGAATATATTATCTATGGAACCATTCCTGAATGTACTCCTGGATCACTAAAACAACCCAACCAAAAAAAAGACAGTGTTGCTAACATTAGGGGCCTATGTGAACTGCTTGGGCAGTCCCTAGGAGAATGCAGCTCCAATTCCTTGAACACTGTTACTTTGACCGTTGACTGGCTCTTAACCGAACACTTAGAGTTGCTACACTCTAAAAAGAAAAGTCTAAATGCACAAAATCACAGCAGCATTTTCCATCATGGAATTGGACGCATGTTGTAGAAAGCCAATGTGGACGAGAACACATTCGATGGCCTTTTTCCTCATAAGTGAGCTATGAAAACCTCCCGCGGAAGTTCAGCAAACAGTCTTGAGGGTTTTTTCTGGTGGGAGCACACTTGGTTAGTATTCTCACAAAATTAGAAATACTATACAGTTTCTGAGATGAAGGTTTCACTGTGTTTCATCCTGTACAAACAGAACAAAAAGGCTGCAGGAGGTGCTTTTAAGTGGACATGTATTAGAGGAGTTCAGCCACTACCCTGTCAAAAGGGAGGAGCATACCGGCCAGCACTGGAGGCTGCATGGTCTAGAAGCCCACCTGTCTCCTAGCAGAGAAACTCTTGTCCTACACAGAGCCCTTCTTACTTGAACTATGCTTGGTGACCTTCTCCGTGCATTAGGGAGTAGGGAAAATAACAGGATGGTGAAATCAAATGACTAGAGAGGAGACAGAGAAAGAAAAACAGTAACGTGGATGGAAAAGAGAGAGATGGCAGTGTAGGAAGAGATGAGAGACAGAAGGTAAACTTGGCAAGACTGAGAAATTAAGCCAAATCAGGAGTGTCCATGTAGGGAGCTTTTTACTTCTCTTGTTTGTCACATTCTAGTTAAGTGGTATTAGTACCTGAATGCAGCATCATCATCTGGTGCTTTTACATCAGCCCCGCACTTTTCTGGATACAGACAAGAGACAGCAAGTGTAAGCAGCTAAAACTGCAGCACAACTGGGCATACAGCAATCACTGTCACACCAGTAACACATCATTTAAAATAATAACAGCATTGTATTTAAAATTACTGTCATCCTACAGTAAGCACAAGGAAACGCTATTAGTGACATGAGAGAAGGATGACCTTGTTTCCAAGATACCTGCCTACAACAACATATCTGTTTTTTTAAAATGATTTTCATTCATTTCAGTGGTACACTTGTTCCAGAAGTTGATAGTAATCATAAGAGGAAGAAAAATGGGGACCATTTCAAACACTACCCTTTTGTATTTTTCTTTAAAATTAAGTGAAATAGTATTACAGTGCCCTCAGGTGGTGTAAATTCAATTCTGTCCTATTGTCTTTTCTAGAAAGACAGCTCTGTAAATAATACTAATTTTCAGCAAGCTGAATGAATATGGAAGAAACATACAAGGTAGAGCAAGCACCACGGTTATAGTTGCCATACACCTGACTAATCTACTGTGCTTCTAGCTCCCGTTTGAAGGACTCCGCTGTCCTTCAGCTTATAACCACACTCTGGTCCTCTTCGTACCTGCTCCTGAACTGGCTCCTCATGTCTAGCCACCAGCACACATTAAAGCATTCCCCAGACAGCTCAGGGAAGTAATTTCCAGACTGTTCCAAAATCCGAACTGCACTAAAGGAATTTGAATCCCACCAATCCTTTATTTCCTATGCAAATGATACTTTCTATTCCTTTCATGGTGATTTGGGAAACTCTCCTACCACTCTGAAGTTGTGTGTTATAGGAAATGCTGTGCTGATCCTTCAATTTTCTAATGATTGCCTCCAGGATTTCTGAGAGTGGCCAGAAGAATTGCTGTTACATTTTCAGCAGCTATCTTTGTAAACTGTACCCTTCAAAGAAAAAACAATGCAACCTTCTCACCCGAAGTCATCCCCCACTGCCCTCGCCCTGCTTTCAGTAATCACTAATTACTTTTTTTTTTAACCTCACTTACACATTCAGGAAGAGTTTTAGTAACAAAACACTTCTCTGTGGCTCAGGGAGAATCAATAGTGCTTACAAGCACACTCTTTATTTATTGGCAATTTACTCCTGAATTCCCCCATCTAGGCTATCAATAGGAAGGCAATCTCTATAGCACTAATGACTTGCGGTAAAGTATATACATCTGTTTAATACAAATAAGGGCAAACGATTTCCCAGTCTTGGTTGGATAAAATAGAGCTCAGGAGGGCTTATCTCACTTAAAAAGAATAACTTGTAGCCTTCTCTCATTAAAAGGATAAACTATTAGAGTGGAGACAAGTAGGAAAAAAACAATGTTGGTGGAACGAGGGAAGGGGAAGAGGGTTGGTGGACGCTCGGGTCTGACTTGACCTAAGGCGGCAATGCTCTTAATACGAACAATAACCTAAGCCATTGGCAGAAGAAAAGCAACAAGTAAAACAGGGGTTTGAGACAAGAAAAAAACCAAACCAAACCAGAACAAAGCAATTGAAGGCCTGGGAACTTCAGCAACACCACTGATCTGCTGGAAGCTGCACTAGCAATTCAGTCAACCGCATACTGACTCCTAGCTCCACTGGGGGAGGAAAAGCCCTTCATTTTGAAAAGTACATTAAGCCAAGAAAATGCTGCCCACCTTATCATCAAGAGTGCCTCTCATGAGACGCAACAGGTAGAACAAAACTAATGCTGATAACTGCTTATCTTAAATCTCTCAGAAGTTTCACCTGCAAAAATGCTGTTCCATTTTTTTGTCCTAAAATAAATATATATATAAAATTCTGCCCATGCTACTTTCCACCAGTGATCATATTTACAGTAATGGTGATTTTAACATGTCAAATACTTTCCCTGAACTTAATTCATGTTTTCCAGAGCTTCAAAAACTTGTTGCTTAAAATCCAAAGCAGACCAACGAATTCACACAGAGGTCTTGAAAACTTCCTGATGATACCTTTAAAATCATGCTCTAGTCTTCAGCAGGAATACGTTATTTTGGAAGGATTTATGTATATAGCTCCCTCCACCCCTATAATTCTCCAAAATGAGATTGAAGCCTTAAAAAGAGAGTAGACCCAACAGAGGCACAAGGTTGCAATACATATTGAGCCTTTTGATTTTGTTCTTTCTAGAAAATACTGAAAGGCAGTCTCATCTATGTGCTTGATAGCTGAAGTTAACTGGCTTCCCAGGAAGGCATGGGTAAGGAACAGAAAAGGTAGATCCAACTTTTAGGCCAAAATATGCCTAGAGGAACTTGAAGAAAAATTTTGGTTTGACAGCTTTATTTTGAGCTCTTCTGTTAAGCTGTGGAAACTTAGAAAGCCAACTAACGTCTTCACACAGCCACAACTGTTCATTTGCAATAGGAATACCATAAAAAGCCTCTGAAACTTGTCAGGAAAAGGGAAGCAGTATGACAAGAAACTATTGCTTGTGATTTCAGGGGTTCATCTCTCTTATTTGGGAAGGGCAAATCAAAGAAGGGACAGAAACATGGTCCTTCTCCATGGCATCATGCTCCCTCTCTCAGCTTTTGGGCACTGCCAACCCCCAGACTATCATCATCCTGGACTCTGCTTTGTACCAGCAACCTATCAATCGTATTTCACAGACAGCCCTGAAAGAAACCTAAGATTTCTGACAGAGGCAATTTGATGAATGGGTTAACTATCCTGTAGTCAGCGCAGTGCTAGAGTAACCTAGCTTCGTTTGCTTTGCTGAGGTGACAGCCCAGAGAAAACAGCACAGCATCTAGTCCAACTTAGCTTGCTGCATACCTCAGGTAAGGTCTCATCCTGTACCTGCTCTTAGCCCAGTGCTGCTGTGGGTAGGCTCCTACCAGCCCCATCTAGCCACTGCCTCTGCTCCAGCTGCAGCAAAGGCGCACCCTTCGGAAGAGGGCTGGTACTCCAAAGAGACAGAAGAGATGTGGATTTCTTGGCTTTCCAAAAGCATTGTAAACTCAGATGTCAAAATAACCAAACGTGCTGCCTACTTCAATGCACTGCAGACAGAACAACCCACGGGAAATCTTTTCATCCCCTTACAGATTTGTTTTATGAAAGACACCACTTCGCTTTCAGCCACAGCATCCTCCATTTGGAGCTAAACAAATCCCATTTAGCCCTGCCACCAGACTTCTGCTCCCTGTGCTGACAGGTACAGCCTACCGCAACAGCAAGCTCCTCGGCAGACCCTGGGCCTTGGCTGTCTCTGCCCAGCACAACCACCTGTCCAGGGACGCCGGGCTCAGCGCTGAGCTGAAACACTCTGGGAGCCGATGGCGGCTGCGACGTAAGCAACGTTCCCTCCAACTGGGCACAGACCCCCAGCACCCAAACCGGGCAGGTGGGAGCAAAGGCCCAGGGCTGGGGGCCAGGGGCAGAGGGAGTGTATGGGGCAGCCCCAGGTGTGGCTGATGAGGCTGATGAGGGCCAGCACTGCCTTCGGCACACCTGGGACCCATCAAAGCAATGGCTGAACCCTAGCAGTAGTCCCACCGGAGTGCAGAGGTATTTGCTAATTCCGTAACACTTTAGAAGGGTGGTAACAAAATATAAAACGCTCGTTACAGAGTGTTTTTTGTGGTTTTACAGGACAGAGACTGAATTCTGTGGCGGGGGAACTGCATCCCTCAGTTGTAACACAGTTTGCAAACGAGTTTCTTGACGCACTATAATTAATTCTCAGATATCACTGGCAAAGGACGCAAGACTACAGACTTTCCAGCTAGGAATTCCGGGCTTAAACACCACTGGGGATAACTAGCTTTTGGCACTGAGACGCCGTAATGATTTACTGTTAAGCAGAAGAATAATACAAGATTTAGGAAAAGACTCCTTCCAGCCTTACAAAAATAAATGTAGTGTTAGAACAAACTGAAGTCTGCGTATAAATGAGTGCTCAGTTGGCTTTATTTATACAACCTTGTAACACAATACTCCAGTTTAAGGATATAATTAGGAGCATTGTGTTAGACAGCTATAAAAATACAGACTACCAGACAGTTGTCAAAAGAGATACTTAGTACTGCTTTGTTCATAATGACAGATTGCAGACAAAACCCCATGCGGCTTAAGCACAAACTCTTGAATGATGACACATTGTTGCCCGTTTTTATTTCCATATCCTTTGAGACTTAATTTTCACACAATCACAGAAAGTTACTTTATTTACCAGACATTTTTGTGTACACAAACAGAACAACTCAGCCGGCCATCACAAAAAAGAAAAAATTTATTTCCTCTGCGTGTTCCCCCTTTAATGGCAAAGTACAGTATCCAGAAATTTTACTGGTCAGATGACATTTCTCTATGTATTCCTTCTCACTGTGGCACGCAATGACCCCCTGACCAGAAGCATTTCTGTCCTGTGCATTCTGGTCTTCATCACGGTTATTCTGCCAGTGGATGCAGTGTTCAGTAAATGTCCTTGTGAGCATAAAGATGCCAGATTGTGTCAGAGAGGCAGCAGAATCTGGGAAGGTTACAGACTCCTCCCGGCCCCAGGATTCCTTCAGTACTCCCTGCTGTGTGCTCTTCTCCCTTGTTCAGACCATACCATAGAGCTAACACTGGCAATACATGGCTAGGGGGGATGGGACAGTCTGCCTTATGCCTACATGCAGACCTACTGTGAGACTTCACCCTGAAGTGTTCAGAGAAAAAGTCAAAACTGCTGGGTACATACAACTTACTTAACAGTGAATACACTGGAAGCCCTCAGATACTTGAATGGGTAGAGAGCATTTCCACGTATGGATGGGCCCTCTTAGGGGCTGATTTCCTCCACAGCTGCTCTCTGCTGTCCGGACAGGACAGTGCACGTGAGTGGGTAGAGTAATGAGGGGAAACAGAAAATTAGAGTTTGAGGGAGAAAGGGATTTCCCAGCTTGTTAAATCTGATCCCTTGTTACATAACTGATTTTCTTCATCTGTCTTGAACTTCAGCCTAGTCTGCAATCTCAAGCGGACAGAGGACAAGCACCTAAATGGTCAGCTCTGCCAAGATGGCTGGGCATGCACCATCATAGAATTTTTATTCTCTGCAGTTTCAAGCCGACAGGAAAAAAAATTCTGCAAATCTCTCTCCTAAATGTGAGAGTCTAAATTGCACCACAGAGGTATGAAGTGTTGTTTAGTATTTTGCCCTAAGTACAATACTATAATAATACCATACTCTAAGGCAATAACTTCATTTTTGCATTTTTATGCTTCTTCATATTTCTGTTACACTGTTCTCAAGGTCATCCAGTTTCTCTTGTGTGCTGCTCTATACTGATGAGGACTCTCAGCTCTGTACCATTAACATATTCCTACTTTTTGTGCCAAGGATCATAATGAAAAATATTAAATATGGCCTCTCCTAGAACATACATCATCCCGTGAAGATGGTTCAACAGAGATCATCTAGTCTAAAATGACTTTGTTTTCTAGTGACTGCATTATTAGCCCAAAACACCCCTCATTTTTAAACACAGGGATCTCTTTTAGGTATGCTGTGAAGCAGCAGCATCCACACGGTCAGGAACACAGGCAGACAGCGTGATTACGGGGCCTCAGCATGGATTTTCCCACCCTCTTGTCACCAACGCTCTAAGTAACTCCATGCAACAATATCACTTTCCCTCCCCTACCTAGCTTCACTCCTACCTCCACCAGCTGCAGAATAATTCAGAAAAGGAAGCCTGTGTGGAGAGCTGCCTTGCGTTCCCCTTTCCCCAGTCACTCTGTTTCGACATGGACGTTTACAGCTGCGCTTTGGAATAATGTAGAACACAGTGAGGAATGTTTTCATGTACTGCGTGCACACCTGACTTCTCTGTAGTCCATAAAGTGAGACAGAAAGCACATGCGTTTACATGCAATAAATGTAAAACACGGATTATTCTTATTTGTGGTTTATTTTCTTTTAGTACATAGCCTCTCAGACATTTTCAGCAGCACAAAAGCTACAAGAAAAGGTACCTTCCCCATCCTTATGCACGACAAAGAGAAGTACGGGCAGGTTAAACAGAACTTGTCTGGAGTTATTTGTACTGTAGTATTTAATACTGGTCAATGCAGTATAAAACTCCATTCTGAATATGCCAGAATGCGTAAATCTCAGGCGAATTTGATGTTACTAATCTCCGTTTTGTTTCCATGTCACTCAGGGGCAAAACAAAACACTCACTAATTTTAAACGGTGGAAATGAATCCTCAGCCCGGCCTGGACCTGCATCCAAACACGTTCATAAAGCCCTGTCTTTGTTAGCAACGACGGCCCAATAAAAACACATCATGGTTCCACAGCCGAGGGAAACGCCGCGCTCCGTCTCCCCGCAGCCGTGTCGTGCGAGCGGGGACCGCCGCGGGGCACGGCCGGAGGCATCCACCTAAGCCTCCCTCAACCCCGCTGCCGGCCTCCGTCCCGATCCCTTCGCACTGAGGGCCCGGCGCCCCGCCTCACCGCCCGCCGCTGGCCACAACGCGCCCGCTCCCGCAGAAAAGCGGCAACGGGGCCGAGAGAGGCGGCGCGACGCCTCCGCCTTCCGCCCTCCCTGACAGAGCGGACCGGCGGCGGACTGGCGGCAGCGCTCCGCAGAGCGGCGGGCTCGGGGAGGGGGCGACGGGCCGGGCCACGGCCGCCGCCGCCCGAGGCCGCCAGGGGGCGCCGCCAGCCCGCGGCGGGGCGGCGGAGGCGGCGGGCGGGGCCCGGGCCGGCACCCGGGGGGGCGCGGCGCGGACCCGCAATGGCGGGACACCCGCCGCGCCCCGCGTCCCCGCCGCTCCGCCGCGGGCGGGGGACGGCGGCCCGGGAGCGGACCGTTACTGGTGGCGGAGGCGCGGCGGGTACCGGCCCCGGGGGCGGCTCGGCCGGGCGGTGAGCCGTCGCTGCCGGCGGCCCGCTCCCGTTTTCCTCCGCCGAAATTAACCTCCGGGAAGCGGCGTCTTGTAAAGGGAACGCGGCGTGTCCGCACGCCGGAGCGGGCTGTAGCGCTCCAGACCAACCCGGCCGAGGGCCCCTGTCAGCAGTGGAAGGAACGTACGTGTAACCAGAAACGGCTCAGAGGGGTTGATGTCCACCCTGCAAGGCCTCTGCCAAACGGTCTCGGCCGCAGGCAGCGGCCCCGGCGGGTAGCGATGCCCGCCCAGCACTGGCGGCAGTGAGCTCCGGCGCCCCGCCGGGCAGCGGGCTCCTCGGGACGGCCCGTTTCCCAGGCGGCGAAGCCCCGGCTTGCTGTACCGAGGTCACCCGAGCCGCCCCGGGGGGGCTGCCCTGCCGCTGCGCCGTCCCCAAGCGGCACGGCCTCTGCAGCCGAAACCGGGTTTGCTTAAGACTTAGGGAGCGCTGGGAGCTGGGGCTGCACTCCGGGCTTCCCGGCGGGAGGGCGCAGTCCGGCCGAGGGGGCAGTCCGGTGGGGCGGGCGGGGACGCGCGACCCGCCCGGGGGCGGGGAGCCGGGGCCGGCGGCGGGGCCCCGCGAGCGGTGCCTGCCCGAGGTTCCCGCGGAGGGCCGCGAGGCCGGCAGCCTCCTTCGGTGCCCCCCCCGCCCCGCCCCGTCGGAGGGCCGGAGGAAAGGACACAAAAGCAGTTTGATCACGCCGCGGGGTCTGCAGAGATAAACCCCGCTATCTCCACTCGGAAAAACGGGGGTAGTAGATTGCAGGGAAGTGAATGAACATGACAAACGTACCGTTAATGTGCAACAAGCGTCACCCATGACAGATACCAATTACCGGCCGGCCTCAGAGCACTGTTTTAGCGCGAGTTTTAACCCAGAGGACGGGAGAGGCAGCCGGGCTTCGGGTCTGCCCTTGGGGACTCGCACGGCCGGGCCGCCGGCCCAGAGGCCGCCCGGCTGGACGCCGGCCGGCCCGGCGGGAGGGCTCCGGAGCTCCGGGGCAGCGGGCCCCCGGGGAGCTACGCAGCCGCCGCGGCTGCCAAAGGCAGCCGGGGTAACGCGCGTCGGGGGCCTGTGCGCTGCCGGCTGCGGACGAAGCCGAGATGCGTCCCGGGGGAGCGGGGCGGAGGCGGGACGCGGACCCGGACCCGGACCATCTCCGGTGTTCCCGGTACTGCCCCGCCGACGCGGGGGGTGGCGGGGGCCGCGCTCTTACCCTATTCCAGCGGTCCCCGTGCGAGGCAACGGCATCCCGGCGGGGCCGGCTCCTCGGGAACGACCGCCCGCCGCCGGCGCGGGGGGGGGCCCGGATTAGCGCCCGGCGCCCGGCCCCCGGCCGAGCGGGGCGGAGAGGCTTCTCTCTCGCTAGCGGAGCCCAAACGGTCCGTGCCGCGGCGTTGGCAGGCGGAGGCGGGAACGCCCGCGGCGGGAGGGCGCGCAGCCGGCCCGGCTCCCGCTCCATCGCCCCCGGCACCGCCGCCGGGGGCGGGGAGGGCGGCAGGACGGGGGAGGCCCGCGGACCGCCTCGGCGGGATGCCGCCGGTGTGCGACCGGGGGAGGCACAGGCATACAGAGACCGAGACGACCCCCGGGCGGGGCGGCGCGGCGGCCCCTGCCCGCCCGGGACGGGGCCCTTCCCCGCGCCCCGGGAGCGCCGGGCGGGCCCGCGGCTTTGCGGGGGGCCGGTCGCGCCCCGCTGCCTGCAACGCGTTCCCGCGGCTCCGTGAGCCCGAGCCGGGGCGCGGAGGGGGCGGGGGGGAACGGGGGGCACTCGGCAGCTCCTTCCCCGCACAGGCAGGCGCTGCGGAGAGGTGAGCGGGCAGAGAGCTGACGGGGTTAGTCGGGGGAGCTGGATAAACCCCTTACTGCTGTCTTTGTCGCTGCTGCTTACAGCAGAGGGAGGAAAAAGCAATGAAGTCGTTTATTAAACCTTCTTTAGGGCAGCGTCGTTGTTAATCTCACGTTAAGCTATTTAGGAGGGCGCGTATAACAAGAGACGCAGACTGTTAAATCGCATCTAACTTCAGCGATCGAAAATAAAGACCGTTGCTTGAGCCGGGTAATGACTTCCCAAACTCACACCGACATTCGGGCTGTTGCCTCGGGTCGGACGAAACCCCCTTCACCTGCAAACGGTTCTGACGATCGACACAACTACATCCGAAGGACCACGCGTTTCACTAATTGTTCTGGTACGATGGAGTCGATTCACGTTCACTTTGTGAACACTTTGAAAAGTTTTAGTTCCCCACTTGTTGTGGTCAGTATTTTCCTTGGTTAACAATGCGTCAAAAACGTAGGAGAAGGCAGTTGCTAGGCGAAGAACGCGCTATAAACCCCGTTTCCGGAATTATTTTCTATGAAAACCTCAAACCCGAATTCTTCTTTTCTTGGCAAGTAGGCGTGTTTTCGATTAGGAAGAATACCAGTGGTAATTTTATTTGTGCGAACGAGCTTCGTTCCGCGGCGATGCAACAGCCGTTTTTTCCCCCTTAGAGACACGGGGCTTCCCTCTCCGTCCGGTCCCGGGAGGAGAACCTCTCCGATGCCGGGGCGTTTCAAAACCGGCAGCAACGGCAGCTGAGCAGGACCCGAGACCGCCTCCGTGACCGTGTTCTGAGCTTTCGGCTCCGGTGCACGGGGAACGGCTGCCGCGCCGCTGAAGACAGGACCGACTACCCGACGGCAGAGCGGCGGGGCCGGGAAGCAGCGCCCAGCCCTTCCCGCTCAGCGGCCGCCGGCAGCGAAGCCACCGTCCTCCCGCACCTCACGGGCGCTCGGCGGGCCCCGCGGGCTGCCTTCCCGGCCCCGCCGACGCGGGCAGGTCTCCCGGACCCGAGTCCTTGAGGCGGGCCGCGCCGCCCGGCCAGGCGCCGCCGGCCTCTGCGCGGGCCCGCCGCCCGGCAGGACGGCGCGGCCGCCTCCCGCGGCGGGCCCAGGCAAACGGGACGGCGGCGGCGGCGGGGGCGATCCGGGAGCGAGGCGGGGGGCGGCGGGGCGAGGGCGCGGGCGGGGGGGCGGGGGGGGGGTCCCGTCGGCCGCGGCGCGGCCACGTGCGGCTCCGCGCGCTCCCACGGCGCCCGGAGGCCGCCCGGCCCGGCGGTGACGTGTCGGGGTGGGGGCGCCCGCCGCCCGCCGATTGGGCCGCGGCGGCGGCGCGGGGAGGCGGCCGCCCAATGGGGCGCGGAGCTCGCAGGTGCCCGCGCGGTTATCTGCGCCCCGGGGCGCGGCGCGCAGGGTCCCCCCGCTGCCGCCGCCGGGACACGCGGCCGAGGCGAGGCGCGGAGCCCAGCCTCGCGGCGCCCACCCCGCTGGTCCCGTCCCGCCCCCCCCCCCCCCGCTGGATCCCGCGCGGGGTGCAGGGGCCGCAGCCTGCCGCGGACGCTCCGCCGGCGGCGGGCTCTCCTGCCCCGGACTCCCTCTCCGCCGGTCTGCCGCGCCGCCCCGACTTGGCTTTCAGCGCTCTCCAGCCCCGGGAGCTGGCGGTGCGCGTCGCCGAGCCGCGGGGGCGGGCGGAGGAGCGCTGGGGCTTTTCCTGCTGCCGGCAAACTTTGGTACTCGCTGGTGCTTTGATCCCGCAAGCGGCGAAGAGAGCGTCCCGCCCGCCGCCGGCGCTCCCGGCGTGGGGTTACAGCAGAGCAGCTGCCGGCGTGGTTGGAGGAGGACCCGCGCTCCTGGATGACCACAAATGTTAGCGGTGGGGCAGATGGATGCTAATCGCCAGAGCGCGTTCGTTCTCAGCAGTACGCCGCTGGCCGCGCTGCACAACATGGCCGAGATGAAGACCTCCCTCTTCCCCTACACCCTGCAGAACCCCTCCGGCTTCAAGGCGCCGGCCCTGGGCGGACTCAACACGCAGCTCCCCTTGGGGACGCCGCACGGAATAAGCGACATCCTGGGGCGGCCCGTGGGCACCGCCAGCAACCTGCTGGGCGGGCTGCCCCGCATCAACGGACTGGCGGCCTCGGCGGGGATGTACTTCAACCCCGCGGCCGTCTCCCGCTACCCGAAGCCGCTGGCCGAGCTGCCGGGGCGGCCGCCCATTTTCTGGCCGGGAGTGGTGCAGGGCTCGCCCTGGAGAGACCCCCGGCTCGCCTGTCCCGGTAAGTGCGGCCGGTGCCGGCGGGGCGCGGGGAGCGCGGCCCGGGGAGCCTCCCCGGCAGGCGCCCCGGGGGCCGGCCCCTCCGGGGGCCGGGGCGGCCCCGCGTCCCGGGCCGGCGGACGAGCGCGGTAGACGGGGCGGACGGCCCGGCGGAGGCCGCGGGCGCGGCGCCCTGAGGCGGGCCCGAAGGCGGGCCGGGGCCGGGGCCGGTCGCCGCGGCGCCCTGGGATGTCCCCGGACCGGATCCTGCTCTAGAGCCAGCGGCGTCGCAGCGGTGGCCGACAGCCGAAGCAGCCCCGCCGCAGCCCGCTCCCCGCTCCCCCGAGCGCCGGGCGGAGACCCGGTTCCGGGCCGGGACGGGTGCAGAGCCCGTCTCTGACGGAGCTGTTTCTCCTCCGCTTGCAGCTCAGACGGGGATGGTTTTGGACAAGGACGGCAAGAAGAAACACTCGCGACCGACTTTCTCTGGGCAGCAGATTTTTGCCTTGGAGAAAACCTTCGAACAGACGAAATACCTGGCAGGACCGGAGAGAGCCCGCCTCGCCTATTCCCTAGGGATGACCGAGAGCCAAGTGAAGGTAGGTCCCCGCGGGCGTGCCGGGGCCACGGCCTGGCCACGGGCTCTGGCGGCCGCCGCCTCCCGCGCACTGCCCGGGCAGCGCTCGCTGGCCCTTTCTGCTTTTGCGGCGGTTGTCGGCCACCCTGAAACCTGCGCAACTATACAGGGATTTTTTTTTTTTTCCTTAAAGTCAGTTGTAATTTAAATTACGTCTGGATATTGGATAGATTGTAGGCCAATTCCTGCGTAACTTATTTTGCGCTTAGAGTTCTTTGTGCTGCAAACGATGTAAGAAAGAAAGAAAGATAGATAGATTAAAAAACCCCAAACCAAAAAGCCCACCGCAGGTAACCGCTTTCAGCGGGTCAGTTTTCAACGCAGATCCTGGCCCGTAATTGGCACAACTCTACCTTGCATAACCACGCGAATTTTTTAGCAAAAGACTTCAGGCGCGCTGAAGCGCGCTGGCAGCCAAAAATACTTGTTTTTCTGGCCAGCGTATCCCGGTTTCAACAGATGATTATTCCGCGGAACCGCTGCTCTCCCTGGCGCGCAGCTCCGGCTGGCGGCATCCCCGGAGAAGCCGGGCGGGGGGCCCAAGCGCGTCCCCGCCAGTCCCCTCCCCGGCGCGGCCCGGGGGCCTTGCCGCTCCCCGCGCCGTCGCCCACCGCCGGTCCCGCCGGCCCCTCGCCCCGTGCGGGCCGGGGGAAGGGGCAGCCGCGGCCCGGTCCCGCCGTCGGGCGGGCGGGGGGGCAGGGGCGGGCGCGGCGGGGCGGCGGGGCTGAGCCGTGCCCGGTGCCGGTGCCCAGGTCTGGTTCCAGAACAGACGGACCAAGTGGCGGAAGCGGCATGCGGCGGAGATGGCCTCGGCGAAGAAGAAGCACGACTCGGAGACGGAGAAGCTGAAGGAGAGCTCGGACAATGAGGACGATGACGAATACAACAAGCCCCTGGACCCCAACTCAGACGACGAAAAAATCACGAGGCTATTGAAAAAGCACAAATCCACGAACCTGTCCCTCGTCAGCCCCTGCAGCACCAGCTCGGACACCTTGTGAGGGCGCGGGCACTGGCGGCTGCTCTGGGCAGCTGCGGCTGGCCCGGCGGTGGAGGTGAAATGTAACTGGATGTTTAAAGTGGTGTGTTGTACAGCCTAAGATGTATGTGAAATGTATATATTTTTTACAGAATAAGTTATGAAATTATTTTCCTTCTCATCGGTGTAAATTTCAGAGGAATTTTTCCAACTTTATGGTTTTTGTTTTGTGTCCCTTTAAGGTTTGCCCCTCTTTTCTTTTAGCCTTGTTGCCGATTTCCTGCTCCTAACAATCAGATTTTTGTTATGTTTTGTATGGGTCGCCAAATCCAAGCTCAGCCACTTTGTATATAGTAAATTTCAGATTTTGTGATGTATATTTCTAGTGTAAAACCGGCTGTTTTCTTTCACCCCCCCCCACCCCCCGCTCAGTGTTTTGGCGGTTTGATTTCTCCTGCCTCCGGATTTTATGCTTAATAATATCAAAAGAGAGGACAACCCAAAACAGCACGAGAGAAAAAAAATGGACACTTGATTTTACAATGGGATCAAATAATGTCTCCACACGGGTTGGAAAGACTTTGTATAGATCAATAAATTATTTAACAAGCTTCTCTAGCGAGTTTCTGCCCGCCTTCCTCATTTTCGGTCCCCATTCTGCTGCGTGCTAGGAGCAGCCGGGGTCCGCTGCCAAGCTGGGGGAGGCTTCGCCTCTGCTCCGCGGGATCTGGCGAGAGAACGCGGGGCAGGGGAGAGCAGGGCGCAGGCTTCACCGCACCGGTTGCGGGGCAATTCCTGCTCTTTGCTTCGCTAGTCCGGGGGCCCCAATTTTCAGGGCCGCTCTCGCCCGACTCGCTCGCCGGCGCCGGCCGGCGCTCGCCCTCGCCTCGCCCCGGCCTTTCCCCCGGCTCCTCTGCCCCGGCGGAGCCGCGGGGCCGCGCCCTGGTCCGGCCTTCCCCGGGCCTGTTGGGCGCGCTACCCCGCTTCCCGCCCCGGGCGGGCCGGCCCCGCCGCCGCTCCGCCAGGGGAAGCGGAGGCCCTGCGGCGGTGGGGCCGGCGGGCTGAGCTGGGGAGCTCCGCGCCCCGAGTGCGGGCGGAGGACGGCTGCCCCGACGGCACCGCCAGGAGCCGGGCTCGCTGCCGCAGGGGAACCCGCGAGCTGGGCCCCCCCGCTCCCCGGAAAGAAGAGCTACACGGGGCTGGACGGGCAGCCTTGAGCCTGCCGTGGGCCGGAGCCGCACCCGTTCCCCGCACCAGAAGCGTTTTGGTGACCGCTGGCAGGGTATGTGATCTGCTCCGGGGGGGGGGGGGGGGGGGCTGGGGCTGGGAGTCGTCCCGCTGCGCTACCCGGACACCGGCCGCCGCAAAAAAAACCGAAGGCGAACTCGTTGAGCTTCGCGGTGGCGATCTACAAGCGCTCTCTCCCTCCCTCGCCTTCCTGCCGAGCTCCCGGGAGCGTGAGCCCGGGCCCGCACGCACAGCGGCAGCGACGCTGCGGCTGCAGGTTGTGTTCACGACCTGCCCCTGACGAGACCCAGGTAATTACACAGCCGTCGAGGTGCCTCGCAGCTGCCCAGGGCTCTGCGTTGCTCCTCTCGGCCATACTCGAGACTGATGGGTGCAAGCCAGCTTCGTTGTCAAGCTGCCTTTTTGCCCCCCCCCCGCCCGCTTTTCTTTTTAATGGATGAGGCATTCTTTTCTTTCCGTGTCTCAGCTACTGCTTCGCAGCCTGAGCAAATTGCAACGGCCGCACTGCGGGCCGGCCGTGCTTCACCTGCCCGGCAGCCAGCGGAGGGAAGCGACCCGCGGCGCGGAGCGGCGGGACGGGGCTGTTACGGCAGCCCGGGCAGCTGCGAGGCCCGGTGCCTCCCGCACCGTCCTCCATCCGCCTTCGGCAGCGCTGGCGCTCTCGGGCTCCGCGCAAGGCGCCCCCCCCCCCCCCCCCCCCCCCCCGCCACGGGGCCGCCCCCGGGCGTCCCGGCCTGGCTCTGCCGCGGGCGGCCGCCGAGCGCCGCTCCCCGCCGGGATCCAGGTGCCACCGCTCCGCGCCGTCCGCGCGGCTCGCTCCGGTTTATTTCCGTGGGCTGTGAGCACATCCTCGCCTTCCTGTCCGGGCAGCGCCTTACTGGAAGGGGAGGGAGGGGGTCCTGGGAGTTTTTACTCACTGCAAGCAGCGGGCCGGCGAGACCTCGCTCCAGTTGTACCGCGGTTACAGACGGAGTAAATCGAGTTTAGGAATTAATCTTCGCCGGGGCTTTGAACATACTGAGAGAGGACGCTGGAACCGCTGCCACGAAGCGGAGCCGGTTTCCCGGCTCCTAAGGGAAAATGACAGGATAAAAAACCAAACCAAAACAAAACCACGCGCACTTGAAAGTCAGATTATTCGCGCCTGCTCCTTTCCGTATTTCTTTAAACGCAGTGAGCCCCAAGGAACTCGGGAGTCTGTTCAGGGATGAGTATCTTTTCACAGAGCGAGGTGCCTCTGTAACGCGCCCGCCGGGCTAAGGCCCCCGGGGACGGGGCTGGGGCTGCTGCTGCCGCCGCCGCCCCCCCTGAGGGCCGCGGCCGCCCCCCGCGAAGCAGAGCCCGGCGGGAGCGCGGCCGCGGCGGCAGGACTGCCCTCCGCCCCGGCGGAGCCCCGCAGCCCCCGACCGAGCCCCGCAGCCCCTGGCGCCTCACCCCCCCCCCTCCCCAGCTGACGCCTCCGGCTTTTGTTTCCCCGCGACGGCTGCGTTTGATGAACTTGCGTGGGTGGAATTGGAGGCTCTTTCAGCAAATTAACCTCGACAGGTCACCTGCGCACCTGACGCCTCGGGGTGGGCTCGGGCTATTGACGGTCTCGCAGTTCATAGCTCGGTGAGTTCACCTAGCAGCGAGGCTTCGGCCCCAGTTTGAAAAGGCAGTGCTTTTTTTTTCTACAACCGGAGATAATCGCGAAGGAGTTTATGGTGGCGTTTTTATTGAACTGCTGGGGACCGGCATCTCTTGAATAGCTCATAAAGTTGTATTACTCTCTGTACGTTAGCACTCTAATACAAACTCCTAAACGCGGTTTTCCTCGGCTTGCATTGTGTTTTGATTAACGCTAGAACTGCATCCTATTATAGCAGGCTTTCATGTGAAAAATAACCCTGTTAATTGGCAGGAGATTAAAAGGTAACTCATTAATAAGAAATGTGACAATTTAATAATTTCCCCGTAATCCCCGATGCCCAAATTGAAGGGACAGACACAGCCATATTCACCATGATTAGTTTTATTGCTTGAGAACCAGAGTACTCATTTCTAAAGGCCTTCAAAGTTACCATGAGTTGAGTTCGCTTAAATAGAATTACTGTGTGGTTATAATGCAACATGGCACAATAACAATACAGAGCTGCAGATGCCCTTTGGGCAACAGTACTTAATATAAACCCAGATTGTACTGTTGAGAAAACACTCTGCAAGCGGACATCAAATCATTTTCAATGGTAGTGATTTATACCAAAATCAAGCATCAATCTAATGCCATCACGCAGTCCATGAACTCTGTAGTGTTCTAAATTAAATCAATAAAACATACATTTGTGTTTCATCAACAGACTCCCTAATCACCTTTTAATGTTGTATTTAGTGGTGGGAGAAAAATGTTCGTAACAAGATTATATTGTAGGCTGCACCGAGCTACTAACCAGGAAAATTTACAGTCTTTTTTTTTTTTTCTTTAACGCTGTATAAATACAGTCTGTGTCCAATACAGTTGCTACCTGAAGCAGACTATGATTTTCTTCTCCCATGTTGTTATTGTTTCAATATAGAATACTTGGCACCATAAAACAGTAACAAAAGATGGACAAAAACAGTTTACAAAATTCGGGAAAGTTACACCCAAACCTAGCTAAGAACTTCACATTCAATCCTTAATATTACATAGAAAGAAGGGATTATAGGAGTAACAAAGTGAAACTGCTAATATATGTGCTATATAGTATGCTATATATCTGTATCCCGGATGGCACTGCTATATATTATTTATTATATAAATGTTGGTTGTTGATGTACACTTAACTAAACCTGCTAAGACTCCAACACTAACTGCTGATATGGCACTCTCAAGCATTCATATTGGAAAGTATATTTAGCGTAAGTTTTGGTCAGGTTTATAAATTATTTATATATCTGTGTATATATACACATACATACATATATATACACACACATATATATGTATGTATAGAAAGCAGCTGCTGTGTGATTCAAAAACCATGTAACATGGCAGTATAGTAAATAACATGAGAAAAAAATTATAAAAATGAAAAACAAAATACTAAAACTAAAACACAAACCATAAGCCTTGGTCAACAAAGAAAATACCATTTAAAACCATCAATATCTCTATCTATACAATCCAATGTACAAAACCCCAAAGTGGTACAGATATATAATGTTAGGCATGACACCCTTAAAAGTTTATAATATGCTGAAATAGCTTTTCCACATCGACAAACACTTATTAAAAGTTGAAAGTTGTGAAATCTAAAATACATAACATCTCTGCTGTCTATTTAGAGTTTTGGCAACAGAATTGTGACATATATATAAAAAATAATTCCACATTTCTACTTGATGTCACATGAACATACAAGACAGTGAGGTATGTGAGGCTTTTCTCAAACAGAGTCCAGATGCTGAAGCATAGTGTACGATCAGCAGTCTAAAAATGTGGCACTCGGGACTTGATTTATCAATACAGTTGTTATGATTATGTATTTCAGTATACTGCGTATTCCTTCCCCTCCTTGCTACAGTGTGGTTTCACGGAAAATCTTCTCGTTTCGTAGGCATCTTTTTCCTGTTGCAGAATTGGCATTTTTTTAAAAAGAAAAATAAACACAGGGGAAATGATGTAGAAAATATAAACGTAAAGGAAAAAAATGATATTTACCACCACATCACTGCACGACACAACACTTGTGCACATTTGCAATAGGTTTACCTGCCCCAGCAGCTATTCGAAAGGACAGGAACACAGGCTGCAGCAAGTTAGGGAAAAATAGAAGTTACATATTTGAAATAGAAACATATTTTTTTTTACAGTCATTAGTAAACACAACAAAAATTCCTCTATGGCTGGAAACAAAATGATGCAATAATTTTTTTGATTAATCTAACTACAAAATGCACAACAGAACTACATAATCTCCTTACAGATCTCTGCTCCCACTGAAATCTAAGGGAAAATTTGCCACTGATTTCCGCGGGAAGAGGATTGGCTCCCATACACAACTCCCTTTTATCACAGAATTAGCTCCACTGAAAGTGCCATGCTTAAAAAATTCATGTTAAGTACACTGGTGACAAAGGAAGCAAAAATTACTGTTTCTGAACTGGCTGTCCTTTAGCTGCTGACACACTGCACTTTTCATTTTACTGGAGAAGTTAGAAAACTTCTGTATTTTAAGCTCTGACTTGGATGATTCTGGACCAAATATCTTAAGTGCATTCTTCCTTAGAAAAACAATACTCTGTCTCACAAGAACTCTGACCGTGAAAGTGAATGCAGGCATGTATTTGTGAATTTGGGTTTATTGTGTATACATGCATACACACATGCAATTACCCATTATCCATCCCTGAATTATCATTCAAGAGCCTTAGCACTGTCTCTAGGACTGATACATTACCATTTTCGTACAGTTTACAAGTTTTTGCAAGTTTCTAGTTGCATTTTTATATGGGTTTTATATAGTTTTAGTATAGGCTTTCAGAGGTTACCTCCTGCTCCTCCATCAGCTTTTTTCAAAGAAGCAAATACTCAGTTTTGCTGTATTTCTAACTTAGCTTTCCATCTGGTATCTTCAGCAGAGAAGATTGATTGTAAAATTCATGTCTTTTTCTTCACTTTAATAACTGGTATTTATGTAATTCTGTATCCTTTTTCTCACTTGTTGCTTAAATATGGAACTGCCAATACGTTGTTTTACTACTAAGAAGCTAGGCACCAACTTAATTGAAGCTATGGTTTGGAAGCAATTTTGATAGCCCAATGAAAATACTTTTGTTTTACAGGAATAGTCATAAATGCACAGCCAGTTGCTCCTCTTCATTTTGTATTGTACCATGCTTTCATTCTAGCGCACATCGTCCTGTTCTTTATTTCATTTCATACAAGTATCTACTCTAATATACTGGCTGATTTCAGTTGAATTCAGCTTTAAAACATTTTCAAGGCTTTAAATTAAAAATAGGAGAGATATATAGTTGACTTAAACATAAAATCAACAGAAACTAGTGCATACATTCTCCTTCCTAATAAAAGAAACTTCAAAGATACAATACTAAAATGTTTAATTTAATTACCTTGTGATCCCCCATGCAGACATTTGGCCCGATGTGGTCATATATTACTATCTTCTCATCATTTTCTGACTAGTTAAAAAAAAACAACAAAAACAACACAACAAAACACTGGTCAGTTCAACTATTCTCCAGATTACAGAAACAGAAAGATATACATAAATAATTTATGCAAATAGTTCAAACCAGTTTCTGAATGAAGTGATATTAACACATCTTTGCTTGGCTTCTCCAGAGAAAAACCATGCAGAATAAACTTTTGTGTCCAGTACTGCTTGCAGTAATTTGTGCAATTTGTTCACGTAAAATAACTCATGAAATCACAGCATCTACTCCTCGCTTCTGGGACCTCAAGACATTTTAGTGAGTAACACCTGGATAGATGAAATGAATGACTCAGTTATGATTGCATTCCAGCCTTTTGCCAGTGAAATGCAGCTAGCACATTTGGCCAGTCCTTTTTTAAGAACAACACACAATTTTTATTGAATTAGGTGTGATATATGTTGTTCTTCCAATTAAATACAATCCGCATTGCCTTCTAAGAGGCAATTGAGATTGATTTCATCGTATAGGTGATTTTAAATGTTCAGAGATGAATGAATTATTTACAGTTTATGATTATAATCTTTAACCATTCCTATGAGATACATTTCTTCATCTGAAAAAAAGCATGAAGTGATTTTAAGAAAATCAGCAAATGAAAGACGAGATTCCTCCAGTCTCCATTATGAATTGCTTTCATTTTGTTCCATGTCAAACTTTACCCTTATACACTGACTTCTTTAGCATTTGTAGCTTAATGAATAATAAAATGTACTCATCTTTCTGCCATTTGCAATAAACATGATTCTGAGAATCTGTTTTGATTCTCTAGCACAGTACTTCAGGAATAAATACAAATACATTGCCATACAAGACAATTTCTTACTATGCTAAACAATTCCTATCAGCTAATTAAATCTGCAATCTGCACACTCTCAAATCTCTAATACAATCATAGATGTGCTTTAAACTAGTTGGCAATACTAATTTATTTTGTATGAAACAGTCAAGACTTTCTCATCTGTAATCAGTCAAGTTTGACTGGGCAATAACTTTATATAAACAGTAGCATTTAGGACTATAAAGTTAAAACTGAATTATCTTTAATGCAGTAAGGAAGCTTAAGGTCAGATTTACTTTATAGCACGGTTGTCTGCCAAAAATATAAAAACATAACCTTCTGCATTGTATGCATGAGCACTTTCCAATATTTCAAGATCATAATGCCACTAGCATCGGAAGTAGGGATACATTCATCAAAAGCGACTTGATAATTTACAAAGGCAGCATAAAATTGTGGATTTTCAACTGCATAATCTTTAGACAGATAAACAAATTACAGCGGTGCACAAGCAGAAACAATATACACTTGGCTGAGCATTCATTACTTCATGCTATCAGGCATCAACACAACTCCCTAGCAGTGGGCAACCTTTGGTGTTTTAGGGCTCAGGAAGCATAAAATAACATGATGGTGAGGTAACCGACCATAGCATGATAGATGATGTTGCATGAAAGCTGTTTACAGCCCCATGTCTGTACAATCTGTAATGCCTACTGTGTAGCTGAACAGACTGTACAGTGTGGCAATTTGTGTGTACTATCTTTTCTTTACATAGGATTAAAATGCAGATTTACTACAATTTTTGTTTGAAATAAAATATAGCATTGCTAAGACAGAAAAATAAATTCTTTATCTTCCTATAAGAAAAGTTAATACAGCAAAATAATTACCTGCATAAGAATATTCAATAGCTAGTTACAACTGAAATTTCTTTAAAAATTCATATACATTTATGTTTTAAGGATTTTTTTACAGCATAAATGGTTAATTAAAATTTGCTTTTACTTTCTTCATAGTTCCTTTTAAAGCTTCAAAGCATAAGTCTCTGCAATGGAATAAATTCTCAATGGCAAGGCAAACACTGATTACTGTGTAGAACCACAAACACTTGTAAGATCATTTTGCCTTTTTCTCTATCAATTCAGCATTCTTTTCCACTGAATATTTTAATTACATTTTATGGGCCAGAATTACAGTTTGGTTTTGAGCTGGATAAGCTAACTCCTTTATTGGTATAGACTCACTGAGTTAAACAACCATGCCAGTTTGGCCTCATGTACATCTGTAATTTTGCATATGCGTTCCTGGAGATGTCCGAAACTGCATGCTCATAATTTGCAAATGCAAAGCTGCAGAGGCAAAATTACATGCATTTTTTAAATGTAAGCTTTGAATGATCCAACTGACTGGGTTTCTATTCCACAGAGACTGAGAATTGGGCTGAGTGACCTCACAGTTACAAATTTCTTTAATGCTCTAACTTTGTTTTCCTTTGTTTAATTTTCTCCCATTATATCCAAGTTATACCCCCCCTAGATAATCTGGAAGAATTCCTTTCCCTCTGCACTGTTTACACTCTTCAAGCCTTTGTGTACACTTCTATCTCCTTATTCATAGCTTAAAAAAAAAAAAAATCTTCCCTCATTGGCCACTCTTTCCATGGTTTTAATCCTTTGTTCTTTAGGAATTTCATGGGCGCCAAGTACTATCTGTAATATTTTGGGTAAAGTCTCACATTTTCATATGATATTTCTGTATAAGAAGATCAAATAACACTGATTTTGACATTACTATTTTACTATAAAGCCTGTATTCCTCTTAGCTTCACGATTTTTTTAATTAAATACCGCAGTACATGCATTGTCTAAAATTTTGGGCAAAACATCAAGATACCATGCAGACACTTCTTACGCATTAAAATGTGTGAGGAAGTACATTGAATTGAAATTTGAGTAGGTATGGAAAAAATGTTCTCAGCCTTTCAGTGAGTTATATACTGCAAAGCAAACAGTCTAATCATGAGATAAACAACCCTGACGAGAGAGAGAAACAGAAGGTTATAAACTTCAGGAGAGCAAGTTTCAAGGGTTTCATTAATTTAAACAGAAAAAAAACAAACCCAAGAAGCTGTAGAATAGGGATTTATTTGCAAAGATTATTTTCTGCAATTCACTCCATTAGTTATACAGAACATACAGACAGACACATGACTTTGGGCAATTTGGGGTTTGGTAAGGCTGTTATGTATGAGACAGTCATACAGTCTGATCAGCAAGATAACCTCAATGCAACTGTTCTGAAAAGTTACTGCGCATTCATTCTTGCGTTGCGCTTATGGCCATGGCTAGCACAGCGGGAAAAATTTAGCTCAGGGCAGAAAGGCATGGGTGAGATCTCCTTATATCATAAACCGATTTCCTGATGTGTGCTTGGTCCTTTAGAACAACTGATAGCCAGCGTAAACAGGACCAGTCTCCAGTTGCCATGAACAAGCACACAGGAAAAAACAGAGGCAGTGTAAGTTGGCGTACGTAACCGGCTGACCTGGTTCAGTGTTTCCACAGAAAGGAGGAGAGCAGAGCGGAGTAAGCAGGAGAGAAAGAAAACGAGAGAAAAGGAAAACTGGAAGGCTCCTGAACTATATTTAGGTCATTAACCTTGGATAGAGCATCACCAAGCTTACCTTACCTCTATACATTAAAATCCCAAGAAGAACTATATGTTCTAAAAATGGTGCACAATCATATTTTTAAAGCTCTAATTGAATGTCTAAATTTAGGCACTTAATTGGTGTACTGAAGTTAGGAGCCTACGTGCTGGAGACTCTGCCTTCATTCAGGGGACAGTGATTGGAGATTTAGCCCATCTAGGATCTGACATATTCTTGGGAAATCCAGTTCTCACCATCAGCAACAGAGGGAACCTAAATCTACCATGCTTGTAACTCAGGTACCCCAAGCCGTTGCCATACAGGTTTTTCTTTCAAGAGCATTACTGCTCAGTCAGCAGGCACTCCTAGTTACTTTTGTCTGCATCTGTGCTGAATCCTTAGTAAGGGCAGTGCTGTTACTTATGTTACTGTATAGTGGACTGGATTGGGGGACTGATGGAGGTTTTTTATTTCTTGCTATTCTTTTTTAAGGCAGGCACAGTCTCCCAGTGCTGTACATCCCAGTACAGCACTGACAAGTACAGAAGCAGCACAGGAGAGATGACAGGCAGCCAGTGTTGGCAGCTCAGATACCAAAAGAAGCGTTTGTGAAAGCTCATGCTTTGGTAACTGCCAACAGGTTGACTGGGACAAATCCACATTCTTGGGTGGAAAGCACTGGAGGCCTAACAGTTTCTTATTGCCATGGTATGCTGTCTCCAGCTTGGTGAGCATTTGCTGCTGGCAACTGGAAATTCAAGGGAAGCAGAAGTGTCTCAGCCCTACCTACCTTTGTTGAAGATAAACACAATGTGGAGGCAGCAGGGTGGCTGCAGGTCCGTACTTACTTTCAGGATGAGCTCCTTGGCTGAGTGGGACATGAGGATTCTGTCGCACCAGGCTGGACATCTCGTATTCATGTACTGCTTTCCCTGGCTGGAGTCCTCGCTGTATGGATAACTGCAAACAAACCACCACCACAACCATCAGCAACTTCTTGCAAAGCAGCCTGAAACCTCTGGCTCAAATGACCACACTAATTAAAAAATTTAACTGGCAAAAAGCAGCTCTTTTAGACACCTCTCATACTTATTTATCTTTCTTTTCTCCTCCCCCTTTCTTTCCCATGTGCTCTTTCTCCGTTTCTTGTCTCATGTCTACAATCCTATCTTAGGCCAGCATGTTAAGACACACACAGTTTCAAAACTCTCACCTCCTACCTTGCATTTTCGCACGTGAGAGTGCTTAAAGACTGCAGACTATTTATCTATGTGAAAGTATGAAAATTAGTTCAACAACAACTCGAGCACAGAGTAGGCTGTTGGCTATGACTATGGAAAATGAATAGGCAGAAGAAACCTAGGGAAAAAAAAGGTTAATCTCATGGGATTTCTTTGCACGATTCTTTCAAGGAGAGCTATCCAGGAATAAGTTAACAGAAAACAGAGTTCAGAGCACTGGGATCTCTGCAGCTGTACACAAACCCCACCTGTACGGATTCTCTAAGGCTGACAGGAAGGAGGATATGACAAGAAAGCAGGCTTTTCAGGGGATTTCTTCAGAACCAAGGAATTACAAATATGGTTTAAGGAAAACGATGCTGACTATGTAAGATTCTATACCTTTATATGAAATTGTGTTAACAAAAAGTAAATTCTTTTGTAAAGACATCTGGAATAGAAGCTGATTAAATAGCAGTCATGCTGTGGGGTCATTATAAATGTGCTATGGGATCTCCAGCGCATTCTAACTTAGCTTTAAAAGGCAACAGGAAGTGTTTATTTTAACCCAGGGAACAGCCTAAAATAAGTTAACTCAACATGCCTGTGTGAGCCCACAGACTGAAATAATCTAAAGCACCTGAAGTGGCAACCTCTGGTTCAACTGTCAGGAGGCTCAGACCAAAGTTTTCCTCGTTTTATCCAACTGTTCTCACTAGTTTAATATGACAGAACTTTGATGATGGCTCATCATGCTGTGAGGCCCACTGTTTTCCCAGACCATTTCCAAAATGGCATAGCTAGGTAGCCAAAGAGGGGGTTTGCAGAAATCCAGAGGGTTTGTGACAGGCTCAATTTCTTCATAATTGTTTTTCCACAAAAACCATAAGGCTGGTGCTTATTATCTACATATGTATGGGTGGGTGTATTTAAAATGACATTTGCATTTTATTCTGCTCATCACTGAATTCATAAAGGAAATACTGAGGTTTTCCTGATATGTGTGTTAAAATAAAATCTCTGCTATTGTAACAAAAGGATTTGCATGCTTGAAGAGAAACTTATTTACCACCCTACTTGGTGTGATACTCTGAAACTGAGACGTATAGCTTTCTACCAAATGGGTTTACAAGCTACACTGCCATTAAAAAGATTAGCCATGGCAAACATCCAAGAAAAGCGTACTGAACATATTGGAACAAACCAGTGATCTCAGTACCTTTTCCACCTCATCAAACCTAACAAGACTCATTTTCAAAACATATTATGAGAATTCAATTTGCTGCTTCACTGACATACAGAAGTACAGCTTATTTCTGAGTGTCTGTGAAATATTTTGATGATGTAATACTATTGGTAGTAGAAGCTCTTTGTCTGCAATTTAAGGGTTGACTTTTTCTGGAAACCTCTTACTTTAGTTACTCAGGAACCCCACATAACTGAAGCTACTTTTTATGACATAAGGTGTAATAATCTATCACATTTCATATAATCCTTCCTTTTACAACATTAACTATCTGGCTTTTAAAGTATGAAGTTCCGTACCCGGAGTGATCTGTTACTGCTATGTGTTACAGCACTTCATCCAAGAGCCTATATTCTGCGAAATGGTATTTATCAATTTGCTTTATTGATCTTAACGTTTTCACAGGGTGAAAACTTCTGCCAATTTTTCAAGGTCTTTAGCGCTGATCACCCGGTCAAGAAGTTACTGTAGTTTACAAATCTTTGACAAATCAAATTTCTAATGGCTGGGACAGAGATGAAAATAAATGCTGCAAAAGTTATCCAGACAAAATGATCTGTAGGTAGTAATTTAATAAAATAAAGTGGGGCAAGCTCTTTTTATAAAGCAGCATCCTTCCTTCAGGCCAGAAGTGTGGAGCACTCTGTCTTGCTGCACTCCCGTGAATAAGGCTTCTCCCTCCCCACCACCACCTCTTTGGCTTGTGCAAGTCTCACTCTCAGTGAAATGCTGACATAGACATAATAAAAAATCCTAACTAGATACACCCCCCCAAAATAAGGAGAACTATTTGATCTCTTCCTGCATGCTCTAGAAGGGTCACAAATACTTTGGAATAAGCAGGCTTCTTTTGTAGATGGGCTCAAAAAGTGATCATAGCTAAATATGACTCAAAATTGCTGGGAGGGATTCTTTTTTGTGGCTGAACAGGTTTTGGGGATAGCATAGTTTCATTTATTATATGCCATTTATCTTAAACAGATTTTTGCAAATAAAAGCTCTATTAGAGGTTTCTAAGAAGACTCTCACTGAAGAAATCTTCATGAAACATACTGCTGAACGTATGCTATTCCAGAAGAAAACTTTTCAAACAACATACACTCCAGTAGTTGTCTCCATCATCCTGTTCTGTAGTTAAATGAACAGTGGAATGAAAATAGCGTGACTGTTTCCAGAATGGAATCATCATCTTGTGAACTCTGAAGCTTTTACTTGGTTGGAGCATTTATAAGGGTTTTCTTATAACCTATATAAGGTTATAACCATTTATAAGGGTTTTCTTATCCACCTGTGGATACTCTGGTGTCTCACATGATGTAACCTCATTCAGATGCCTTCCCACCAGCTGATGGGACTCAAAACCAGTCAATAGGAGTAATCGAAAGAGGAGACAGACAGATGCATAAGCATTTCAGGAAGCCAGGCTGATGATTCTGGTGCTGCCGTAACAGAAAGATGTTGCAAAAATCAAAGACACAAGGAAAATGCCCGAAGCCTCAGAACTGCCACACAGAGCAGCACTCAGTTTCAGTCTTGTACACAAAATCTGTCACCAGCATGCAGCCTTTGGGTGTGCTCCTGGACTCCCTGCAAACACAGATCTCCCAAAGCTGGCAAACTTGGCCCCACAACTGTGAAGGCTGCAGAGTGCCCAACAGGATAACTAACAGGAGAGCATGTATTTCAGAAAAAGCAGGACATAAAGACACGACACTCATTTTGCTTCTTCCAATACAGCAAGTGCCCAGATAGCACAGACTCAAGATGGTACTCAAGAGACTGGAAAATATTTCCCCCATCTTCAATGGGCTAACCAAGATACAAGTGTGCTAATTTTATTACTAACTTTTTGTTCTCTCTAGGGTGGCTTCATAATTTACCTCCTCTTTTCCTTCCTTTCAACCCCACTTCTCACTTGCCTCTTTGAAATAAAGCATAAATAGTCTCTTTTAAAGAGTAACGTAAATTTAAATTTGTGTGCATGCCAAAAGCAGAACCATTCTTGTAATACACATCTTCCAAAAGACATTAAGCATAACATTGCCTACTATCAAGTGCATTAAAATAGCTTTGTTTTGCTGACATCTCCAGCCTCCACTCATTCCATGCAAGTAAGGAACTCACAGTTCTTAATTCAAAACTCAGTTAATCTAGTTAACAGATTTTCTGATCTATGAATTGTATAAACAATTACAGGCTTGATAAAAACAGCTGATCTGATAAAAATAATTTCAAGGACTCTACACCAAATAATCAAACGTTAAAAATTCCAGTATTAATCTCCCAGAGGGTAAGCATCGTGCCAGCTTTCTGTGCATGGATTATTAGTCTTGACCATCAGAACTGTGACTGTGGCAGAGAAAAGGGGAGAACCAGCTCTGTCAGTCCCGTGACTAGACAGAAAAGAATGTCTTTTTTTTTTCTTTCAGTAGCATTCTGCCTCAATCACAATCTATCTTCTGCAATGTACACAAAACAGTGATCTTGAGAATGAAGAGTGAGTGCTCATGTAAAAATAATGACATAACAGATAAAGGCCCCTAGGTACCACTGAAATATAAAGGATAAATAGATATAATGCTAACACATACAGGTGCTATAGATAAGTTAAGACTGTACACACTTCCTAACTTTAGTATTCAGTATCGTTACTGACTTTTTTTTACACACACAATATTATGTATATTTAAAGATACAAATAGAAAAATGGGGAATTCCATGTGGAACAACTTTTCTGCCTTGTTCAAAACAGTGGCAAAGTTGAAATTTAGGACCTTAACCACCCATGTTAGCTGAATAACTAATAGCAAAAATAGTCTGTTATTCTCTGCATATGTCAGCCAGTAGAGTTATGCAAAATATACTTTGACTGTATATGCCTCTGGATGATGGACAGACAGGCAGTTCTGGAGCATCCATGTGAGAGGCTTGTATGATTTATCTCCAGTTGTTCAGGATTTATTTTTTTCTCAAGATGCTCCTTCTAGCTGCCTTTCTACCTTATTTCCCAAACTTTTGTTTCAGTTACATTAATTTCATTTAACCAGGATTACTGTCAGGTGGGTTTTCTGAGTAAAACTTCCAAAAGGTACTATTTTAAGCAACATCATTAGTATAATGCTCAATGTTGTCAAAATTTAACAAAACACTTTGAGGAATTGTTAAGTAACTGTTAAGGAGCAGGCTGTCCAATGAACTACTGGTATTACAGTTAATAAGGATGAGAGCGACTTGGCAACTGTTTGGGAAAAATAAACCATTAAGAGTATCAGTAATATTATTGCACTCCTGCTGTCAACAAGTATTGTCAAACATGATTGGACACCTTTACAAAAATACTTACTGCAGACATCATAAACCATCCTGTCAGCAGTGTCTTAACTCAAAACACAAGCCAACAATACTGTGTATATAAATGTCTCCTTAACTGGCATTTCCAGTCAGGAAAAATGCTCCTAATGAACTCTTCTCTTGTGTAAGAACAGATAAAATGTGTTACTGAGATGGGTGAAATGTACTTTCTAACAGGAAACGATTAATTCGCTTTGGAGTGTTATTACCTTTAAAAGCTGTCACACGCAGTTCTGCTTTCCAGCTCATTTTTGCACATAGTGAACGGAGTGAATATGCCTTGCTGCTGATAATGCCTTTTGGTGTTGCTTTAGGGATTCTGCTTTCTATGGTCTAGACATTTCCAGTAGTGTTGTAGGAAGTGTGACAATACCCAGTAGGCAATGGTGGGGAAAAATTAAGCTATGTATTCTTTTTTAGTACATTAAAGGTCATTCTGAAAAACTGTGCATCCTATGTCTAGATTCATATGCAGATGTTAAGGCAAACTTTATAATGTTCCAGGGCGTGGAAATACCTCCTATTCAAAGACCACTTGTTTTCATCTACTAATTGTCCCCACATTTAGTTCACTAAACTGTTTCTAATAGAAAATATTTGAGATAGAATGGAATTATAAAGTATCGATGAAAACTGAGCTCTTTATGAGAAGAGCTGAGACACAGTTTAGATTTGGTCTGTTTTATCTGTGAAGTTGGGTATGAGTCCTCACATTTACTAAACCTTCTCTCCCTTTGTCTTTCTATTTACATATGATACTGAGAGAGAACTTCAAAAGGGGAAAAATCCCAACCACTTTTCATCAGAAAATTATTTACTATTTTTGTATTTTGTAAGAAAATTTACCTTTAGCTCTGACACACTTTCAGATTGTCTAAGATGCTTTTACCAGAAGCAAGGACAGTGAATGTAGGCTGCCAGTTCAAGCTTTGCCGGCTTTGAAAGTTGTAAGGCCAAAGATATAAATAAAAATATTTTCATATTTTTAATTGACAAGGTCCCAACTCAGCATTAGCGTGAGCTAGTACACGAGTGTGATTTCAATAAAACATCATTCGACCAATCAAAGTATGACATCTAATTTTTGTCAGCTTCCAGATCGTTAGTTTCTTCCTCCAAATTGAATTACCATTTTATATTTCCCTGAATCTGAAAGGGAGAGATTTGGGTTCCCTAGTTCTCTTCCTAACAAATGACCCCATGTAATTTATCTTCATGTGCTCACTTTAGGCAGCAGATAGTTAAGGCTAAGCAGTAAGACAAGTTACTGTTTGAATTAAATTAGCTGCTTCATATGCACCAAAATACTAATAAGCCTTCATGATGCTCTGCCGAGCTAACTGGCCATGATATGCATCTCACTTAAGCCAAATCAGGAGGGTAAACACAGTCCTGCAAACACAGTAGTTAAAGTACAATGCGTTAAACAGCTGCTACTTGCAAAGGCTACACTAACACCATGGTGATGACGCCAACAATCAAGAGTCAAAGGTGACAATAAAAAGGGGGGTCACCCAGGCCATCCGGCAGCACAGGGTAAGAAGGGTAAACAGGACTCAAGTCATAACTCCGGGCACAACACAAAACAGGAAGGTTAATGACATGATGTTTTTCACTGAATCTTTCTTATGGATTTATGTTGGGCATATTGCTTTTTGGCTTAACATACTTCTTTGGGAAATACATGTCTATAATATGCTTCAGAGTTAACATTTCTGTATCACCAGTGTAACTCTGAACCTTTTTCAGTGAAAAAAAAAAAGCCAGACCCCTTTCTTTTTCCAGCAACAACAACGGGCCCTTTACTTTCCCCCAAGAATGCTTCCCATAGAGAAAATCTCCCCTCGCTGATTACGAACATCCTACGGCTGAACGACGGTGACAATGTGAACGTGCGCCAGCGCTTGCACCATCCCGCCGGCTGCCAGTGCTCCTCTGGGGGGTATTTAGCCTGCCTCAGAGCAAGAGGCTGACACACGGCTAATAGCAACTGGTGGGCTACGCTTTGCTGTTCAATACGAGTGTCCTGGGGAGGCCCAGTTAACAAAAATGTATTATTCAGCAATACTAATGCCTCAGCGAGTGGACAATGAGCAACGCGCTCTATTGCTTTAATAACAATAATGTTGTACTTCACTAAATGTATGTAATACTGCTACTATTACAAGTGGACAAATGTAATTATCAATAATGTTGGCTTGTTGGGAAGGACCCAGTGCTGGCTTGTTTCAGCAAAACAGTCTGATGTTACTGAACGTGACTGTGATGGAGCTAAATGTCTTTCCTGGGAACGTGCCTGGCTTAGAGTAAGTTACTCTGAGGCTATAATTTACAAATTCTCATACCGGAAAAAAATCAGTGCAAAGCTGAAGCAACACATGGGACAGGGTTCAGGTTCCAAACTACTGGGCTTTTTAACAGCACTTTCAGCCAAGAATACAATGAACGGCCTGGTTAGCAGCAAAGACCATAATCTGTTTAGAATTTGCTTTACTTTCTGCTTGCAGCATGGTCTGTAATCCTCACCTTACACATGGCACACAATAATATTCAGTCCTTGAAACTTTTTTACTTCATTGATTTTCCTTTCTTTCCCTTTGCCACAATTCCTTAAAGCAAACAGAACTGCTTACTTGGATAATTCTATCCAGTTCTTCACAAATTAAAGAAATGCCCTATTTTAATTTGGAAATTAATTGAGAATGATGGGAGTGGTACTGGTTTAATGCGAGGAGAGAAATGGGGATAAGATCTGTCTGAAAGCCATTTTAATGATTAAATTCTAATTGTTTTGGAGGAAATGATAGCTGTCTTTTCTGCTTCCAGCTGCGAAGCTGTTTCTGTGCTCCAGAATGTGCCTTCGATGCTGGAAGAACACAGACAACTACACAATGTCCTGTGGGAATTTGTTCCTCAGGGGCTGAGGGATCCGCTGGCGATTCAGCATAACTCACTGATACCTGGAAGGTGTTTTACAGTGCATTAATGAGTACGAAGTATTTCTATTCAGTGGAAAATACTTCTTAATTGGCAGAAAAATCATGTGTTATAAAAGTAACTGTTACAACAAGCATAAAAATCATCTAGGGCTTTAACAATTTTTAATCTATTTGAGTGCGTAACTCCCCCTTTTGTGAGACAACAGGACCCAGGAGTGTTACTGAGGTAATGTTCTAAGAAATGGGAATCCTGTTTTGCTTTGGGAGTACTGCACCAGTCCTGGCAGCAGACAGTTTGCGTACTCTGAAAACATGCAGGGCAATTGGTGAGGACACCGGTAAGTAAAGGCAGCCTGTCAAAATCCAACCCATCATCCTGTCTTCCCATTTCACACCCAAGGGCGACAACCTAGATATGTACAGTGGCACCCACAAGGCTGGGTACAAAAGGCAGAGCTGTTTTTCTCTGGATGGTCTCTGCAGGATGGAAGGAACAAGTGAGCGCATTTGGAAATGGCTTTGCTTCATGCAGAGCAGACTAGCTCACTCTGTAGTGCAAATTAGACCAGAAAAAATATATGTATCATTGCGCAACCTACTATAATAAAAAAAGGTCACGGGACAAAATACAAGGGTAGAGAATAAACAGATTATAGACTAAACAGGATTCTCACAGAATAAGGGACCAGAGCCAGAGGGAATTCCAAAGGAGAAACACTCTTCCAAGAGTAAACGGGATTCAACCTGTCTCCTGGTGAGAGGTGTCAAAGCCAAGATACTGCCAGTGCAGAGGGTCTGCTTGAGAAAAACACCACACAGAGGATATCTAAGACGCAAACATATGTCCAACCAGTAAATTACATGACAGCCTAATGCAACAACAAACAAGAATAGGTCCCTTTAAGAGAATGATTAATACATGAGATTACTGTGCATGCAGACTTATCTGAAAGCAAACCTTGTAGGTGGGTGTGAACTCTTGCTAAAGTCAGCTCCTATCTTTGCTATACAACAGCTACAAGAATAATTATAATAATTAATGGAGAGCAGTGATAAAGGTAACAATTGCCCACCTGTACATTGACTGACCACAATGTTACTTCTTTTTTCACACCTACTGCCTTTTGCAATGATTGCTGACTACCACAAACTCTTTTCCAGCCTCATACTGGGCTTGCTGTTTGCTCACGGCCAGGCTGTTGAGCCTGTGACTGACAGAGCTTACAGAGTTTAAAATTCTGAATTGTATTTAGTCTCCAATGGCTAAGGTTGCTATGGGCTACATTAGATTACAAAGGGTAATGAGATGAAAACATGAATATTCACTATATAAAGTAAAAGGCCTCAAAATATAGTATAGGAATGGGTGAATAATCTCTGAAAAATACTCCATTAGAACAGGTCTTTTTATCTGTGTAAAGAGCAGACTTGTAATGCAGCCTGTGATTTCATATTAAGCTGTGATTCCTCTTCCAGCCTGCCTTCATTTTTAGCAAATTTCAGAAGGATTGAGGAAGGATTTGCTGTTGCTGGAGGCAGTGTGGTTTGTTACTTCTCCCATTCTCAGCCCAAGGGAAGACCCATGAGGAAAGGGGTGGGCTTTGAAGAGGTTAGCCTCTTGCCTGGGGAGAGGAACAACTGACCCCAACTCTCTTTTCCCTGCCAGCTGGCAGAGATGGCTGCATTTTCTGCAGACACCTCTCCCTTGGCAGGTTTCTGGTGATCCCGACTGTGAAGGCCAAGAATGTGCTGGGGAACTCTGGTGGGCAGAGGCTGCTGACCGGGGGTAAAACGGCTTCAGCACATACAGGTCACGAGCTAGCAGGCTGAGAGTTTTTTCTTTGGAAGTTCATTCACTGCATCGCTAGCATGCTTCTCTGTGATGCACAGGTTATACAGGACGGTAAACTGATGCAATTTAAGCACATACTTAAAGAATTAAAAGGACCTCAGAATTGAAGAGGAATTTAGAGAAATGCCTACATATTAAGTGCCCTGCTGAACAGAGGAGATAATTGACAGCCTTGCAAATTAAGCAGATGCTGTAAGTGCTATGTTCAGTCAAGGCTTTGTTCTGAATGTTTTTGAGGGGCGACTGCCTGACCACCACTCCCTCCGTGCCGCAGCAGGATGGTCACGCAGGGCAGGATGAAAAATTCACATAAGATCAAGCAGACATATGGTCTTAAACTAAATTACAGTTTTGCACTGGAGAAGAACAATAGGTTTGTTTTGTTTTGAGTTCCAGAAGTATGCCTGCAGAAATGCTATTTTTAGATGTGGCTGGTAGGAGAGTTCAGAAGTGGCTTTGGAATCTTCTCCCCATACAAAGTTGACTGGAAAGAGTCCTGAAGCTAACATTTAGTAACACAGAGTCTACCAAGACCTTGCAGAAACCCACTTGCATATACATTAACATGAATTTACTGTGTTGCCTTAATACCATTCAATTTATAGCTACAATTCGATTTATAACTATAATACACTATAACTATGAATTCTCACAGAACTATTATTATATATATAATTATGATCTATACGTACCAAAATTAATGTATGATTAAAAATATTAACATACTTATGTAAAATCCAACAAATGCCATTTGTGTATTGCTTAGTAGTTTGAAAACTTAAAGTGAACCACTGTTTTGAAAGGGCAAAAAGTAAGTCAAATGGTGGATTACTGGCTAGATAAAACCAAAGAACTTCAATTTAATTTATACCCAATCAAGGCCAAAGTGGTAATTCTAAAAATCCTCATTTGCCTGCCATCTTATCAACCATGCCAAGGCTCTGGTCTCCACTCCTAGAACTGTTTTTCATATTTTGTCCAGTGATTGTTTCCTGTGAAATGCAGAAGCAACCCTGAGAGCAGAACTCATCTCTGCTCCTCCACTTACAGGCGGATGGCTGGCCACGGGGTGACAGCATCCTCTACTTTTGTACTTTGTCTTTTTGACCTTGTGCCTGCTATATTCAAAATGAATAACCCAAAGGAGGTATGCTATATGGGTAGGAAAATACTCATGCAACAGGGTGCTTTTCTTCTGAGATCTTGCTGTGAACCAAAGGGAAGTAAGCATTTTACTTCTTGTTTTGAAACTTCTCACGTCAAGTTTCAACCCGCAATAAATTTTAATGGTCATTATAAACTTACAAAGCCTTGAAAAATAGCTTTTCTAAATATAGAATTGACTGTCCTGGCTTTTAGTGATTTAAGCCAGGACTACAAGGTTATATTAATTTTGCTACACTGTGTTTTTATGCCGTCTTTCACAATGGATAGCCAACTTAACACACCTTCCCACAGAGCGTTTAAACAAAGGTGGGTCCTCCCTCAAAGGATCAAAAAGCACGGAGTATTTGCATTAACTTGTTATGGAGGGCATCAGCTTCGTTTCAGTTCTTTTTTAAACACCAAACGGTGACAAGACAGCTGTACAGCAATGTTCTTATTTTCTCCATGGCTGTCTAAACTTGGCAAATAGAGCAATGCCGGGAAAGAGGCCTCTGGTATTTCAGTTTCCTTTCAGAATTATCTGTACTATTGCTTAGAGACAAACAAGAAGTCAGTAGTTTAAAAAGAAATATTTTAAAGTATTAATGACTCAATACAGGGTCTCCACTCTCCACAGAATTAAAAAGTAACTTTTTATTTGATACTTATTACAACATCAAAATTTTATTTTTAGGAACCATCAGCACAGGGACTGGGAAGAAAATAAGAAAAGGTGTATATAAAGTTCAGTTTTTAAAAGCTGGTATTAAAAAGCATGATACAGTAGCTGGAAATACACAAAGATCTAATTTTTTGCCAAGACCTGTGAATAATGATTCCTGAGATGTTTTCTCTAACAAGTGGTAAGAGTTAAGTGCTCTCTTATTATTGCTCAACTGATTATTGAATGTAGTTTACAGTCAACTGAGAAGGTAACAAACTATAGAAAAGCACACTGTACATGAACTTTTAAATCGACAACTATAAATATGTGAAGAAGAACAAAAAAACAGAGAAGTATTACAACACATCATCATTTCATTATGGCATTTTATAGTTACAAAATTACTCAAGAAGTCAACATTTCTATTACTACTTATATTGAAATGCCATCTCAGTGTAATGAAAAACTGCAAACAAGAAGGTCTGACCACTTAAGAATTCTAGGTCCCTAAATAAAAAGATAAGAAGAATCTTGAGGTTTTTTTATAACAGACAATTTGCATTTTTTCATACTCTAAATGGTGTATTTTATGAGAAAGCACATAAAAAATGCCTTTTGTTTTGTTTTTCTCACTTCCTACTCTTTTCTTTATTATTTTCCCTAAATCCTAGACAGCAATAGTGGTAACTCTTCCCTATCGTTCCTGTAAAGTCTCATGGAGGGTCAGTTTCCCTAACATTTATGAATATGGGAGATTTTAATCAGCATATTAAGGCAATTCAGCAGTTCCTTTCCCCTGAGAGCCAAGCCCACCGTTGTCATTTGTGTCCCAAGGTGTGTCCTGCGCCTGCACCTAAACAAGCCCCCTGGCCCCTTGACCGGCGGGACCGCGAGCATGTCCCCAGGGCAGCGTCACGTCTCTCCGGCTCCAGGGTCACCACTAACACGGGAAAGCCAAATTCATCACGGGGCTGAGCAGCGCCAGGGCTTGTTGTGCCTGGCCTGATGGATAGCTTACTGAGCACAAGCGAGGTGTATTTACAGCTCACATTGCGTTCTCGGCGGCAAAGCAGAAGGCACCAGAGTGCCGCTTGTTCTGCTGCTGGCAGCCTGTGCCGAACTGCCGAGCTCGGACACCGGCTGTTTCTCCAAACCGGAACCAGTGAACAGCACCGTATCGTGATGTGATGTTATGCAGAACTTACGGTGCTCTACGAGAAGGTATTATAACTTTTAAAATGGAGTATGAAAATTTTGGATAACGACGTGCTTATAAGAAGGTTCATCTAAAGAGCAAAGTATAGTGATTTCCTTTAAGAAAAATTCTTATCAGTATAAAAATATATGCCTACATGACTGTCACAGCTTCATTTGAAATTAAGGAGAAAGAACAGAGAAATTAATTGCAAAAGATACAGATATAGTAATACAAAATAATTAAAACACAGAACATACAAAAATGTCCTCTCCGTTCAGATCATTGCAACAGAAGAACGTCTTTCATAATTTTAAATGAAAACTGAGAATATGCAAGTATCAGATTTCCTTATTTTCTCAGTCCGTACTCTTAAGTATGTAAGCACTCTGAGGACACCAAAACTTTCAAATACTTTCTAGAACAGCAATATGTTTACCCTCATTTTTTGTAACCACAGGCTCAAATTTAAAATTAAATTCTGAAATACCTGTACAGTCGTAACTGAGAAAAATACTATTAGAGAAAAACAATTCTGGTCACCCTCTGTGTACGAGCAAGTTTTTGCAGTCTTGAAGAGGAGATCCGTACAGTGCATGAACGTGTGATGGTGCTGCTGAAATAAGCAGGAATGGGGACCAAGGTGTGAGAATTCAGGACTGGGTTCATGCCTGCGGTTCATGACAAAAGCGCTGTTCAGAGCTAGCTTAACTCAAGGCTTTCCTCTAGAAGAAAGGCGTTCTATCTTATGCATTCACCATAACGCCTGGCACCATGAAAAGAGACTGTTTTCTTACTTATTACTTTAATTAGGACTTTGCTTACTTTTATGCTACGAAACCAGTTGTTTTCATTCGAACCAAAGCTCTCTTATGAAGAATTGGAGTTGGTTGTCCAACATTGGACATGTCAGGTCCCCAGCCAGCACTGGCTGGGAGGTTAGGACTAGGATCTCATGCTGCATTCAGCGTTACGCTGGGAAGCAAGGTAAAACATGGGTCAATAACAGTGCAGCATGTTTCTACCTAGACATATTTATACCTGAGGTATCTGGATTACAGTGTAATGCTGCTTTACGAGTGGTGTGAAAACAAACCAAGAAAACTGCTCAGGGTGAAATTTTGGCCCCACTGAAGTTAACCACAAAAATACCACCGACTCAAAGGAGTAAAGCTTTCAACCCTAGGCCAGCTATGGTAGTGTATCAATAAGATCTCATGACAAAGTCCAGAGAATAAACAGTTTATGCTGATAAAAAATGAATTTATAAGTAACTTAGTCTGCTGCAACTCAAAGGGATGTGACCTTTTCCATTTATCTCAACAGTACACTGAATCTCAAGCATGCTTTCTGAGGGAAAAATTTACAAGACAGACAGGAACGCAACTGTGCTATTGATTTGTAGAACTCTGTGTCCAAATCAGGCAATTAATTGTACGCACAAATGATGAAGCAAATGAAAGAAACAGAAAACTGTCCTAATTGATCTTTCATTTTTTGAGAGATGTGAAATGTAGTACTAGATGTTCTGAGTACCATTTTAACCAAGATACTCTGTCTTCAATTGTTGGCCAGCATCCCATGACGTAAGACCGTAACACCATGGATCAAGAACAGAAGTAGAGAGTAATTCATAGACTTAATCAATGGACCATAATTCAAATATCATGTATGAAACAAATTCTGAAGTACTACTTTGAGGCTATCATTACAATTGCTTACAACTTCCTTCTAAATTCAAATGCTGACACAAAAAGTGACTAGAGCTTTCTCTGTCTCTCCCTCCAGTGAAGAAGGCTTTGTTTGATGCATTTGCAGAACAAACGGATGCACCATATACTTTCTAGCTAAGAATACCAAGAAGCTTAAAGAAGTAGTTTCTAAATATACAGGACTGATCATATCCTCCTTTGGATAAAAATATAAAATCTAGGATGACTGGATATATGACAAATATATATATTAAGCTTGTATTTACAAACAGTATATAAAAGCAGCTAAGTCATGATAAGCTACAGATTTTTTTTTTTTTTTTTCTGGAAGAAAAGAAAAAATGAGGGAAAAATGGAGGAAAAACTACTAGGAAGTGAAACCAAGACATTTAGGCCATACATTTCATTTCTTTCTCGCATGAATGAAAACATTCTAAGTTAAAAAGAAAATGTCCTACATTAAAACCACTGCTTTTTGCTTATTCAAAATACCTGGTTTTGCAGTTAATAGCACATTGTGGTCATTATTTCAATACAAAGAAAAAGAAATCATATTATTTCTTCCAGGAAAATCAATGTGCTTAGTTTCATGAACAAAAATAGGACACTGACCTGCAGTAACTCTAACAACCATAAATCCAGTTCTGCAGTACTTCACTTAGGCAAGACTTCTTCCTGAGGCTTGGCACCTGTGCAAGGACTACAGAACGGAAAGCAGGATTCCCTTGCCATATAACCCAGAACACAAGGAGGGATGGGTGAAAAGAAGCACCCTAACGTCAAGCCAATTTGCTCTTTGTATATGCATGAGTTTAGCTTGTTGGTTTTACATCTTGTATTTTTAGCAATATTCTCATATTCAATTCTCGTATTTTTTCAATAGTCTCTGTGTAAGTTCAAAGAAATTTTGTGTTATATAAACTCAGGGCTAGTATACCTTCCATGCCACAAAGGAAGTGCCAGCTTTCAGTATCTAAAAATTTATTTCTACTTATTATTATTACTATTACTTAGTTGTAAGAAGGAAACAGAGCGAGTAGCAGGCAAAGCTGCATGTTTGTCCCCTTCACTGCTCCCCTTCAACATAGGTGAGAACAGCAGCCGCAGGGCTGGTTCTCTGTGGGCCTTTGGAGGTCGAGGAAGGGTTTGCCACGTTATGCTGTACCCCCTTCCCACTCCCCAGACTGTTCTCAAAGCCCCGAAGTTGGGAACTGAGTGGGAATAGAGGTGAATGGGTGAAGCTGGAAACAACCCTTCATGACCGTTTCCTAAGATTTGGCCAGGGTCCCTGCTCAGAAGTGTCTGCTTCCACCTTGGTAGTGCAGATCTTTTTTTTACAAGCATCCAAGCGAGTTAAAGAGCTGCGGTCTGCAGATAACTGCTGAGTTCAGCGTCCCTTAGCACTGCAGTGCAGCAGCAATTAGCACAGCACCAGCATGCTGCGCAGCGGTTTGGGGCAGGAAGTGAGGAATACCACCAAATTGAACTCAAGTAACAGTGCATTTGGGGAGGTGGAATCCAACTACCGGGACTTCGGCCAGAACATCTGTCTAGACGACTATGCTCTTGCAAAAATGTTATGGGATCTTCGATGGCAAGAAGTGGTCAGGATCTTGGTCAGAAGCAAGAGTAATCTGACTGCTGGCCGCTGCCTCAGGCAGGATTTGTCAGCAGCTGTGGAGCCAGGGTGCCACCTCCTGCGGAGCCATACCGAAATGCCCATGGCAGGCATCACACCGAGAGTGAGGGTATGACAGCCCCTTGTTCTGGGCTAGCGAGGGGAGTGAATGCAGGACCTGAGTCCATCTCATCCTGTAATGCAGATCAACGACAGCTAGGGCTCAGCTGCCTCAACTTTAACTTTGCAAGCCAAAATTGTACTTACTGAAATATTTAATCTCTAATATTGGTGTTGTGTACAAAACAAGAGTATGAGCTAGATTTGGCTTTGGCTTTGCAAGGAAACAAAAGCAAGTAATAAAATTGAGAAAGAAGGAGCTGGCAACGGATAAGTTGCCATCAGAAGTTGGTGACTGTCCTCCTTGATGACAGCGCTATGGCTTCAGAGAGCTGCTCCTGTAATTACCTAGCCAAGTCTGCAAGCGTGTGGGCAGGGGAGGGAAGAAGAAATGATACTTAGCTCATATTACAGGGTATTTCTTTCATTTCACTCATTACCTCAATTAGACAAAGTAAAAATCTGCATTTCATCCACAGGGATTTCTGGGATGGAACATTTGCACCTGATCTTGCATTTTTTTTACCAGGGGTTCATCTCTGGTGTAGCACTTTATTTAGTATTTTTGTTCTAGACAATAATAGACTCATACAGTACATACAGTAGCTTAAAATGTTAATGGTATTGAAGTATATCATTTGGATGTTAATGCTCTGTGCCAAAGAATTCAGATACTCTCTGAGGCAGCAGAGAGTACAAATGTAGTTGACTAATATTTAATTTACCTCTTCTTGCTCTTGTTCATATGGTTCTCCCCATCCACTCCCCCACAACTCACTGCTGGTTTTGAAGCAACGTCAGCAGTTCTCAGTCACAGCTCTCACAAGCCCTATTTACTCCCAGTTTAACTTCCAATTCTTTTGTCAAACATCTTCCATTTTTGCCCCAAGGCTTCTTTCTCTCTTTATACAGTCTTACATTATGCCACTTCCAAGCTCCATTCTGGCCATATCTTAAGCAGAAGTGGCATTACCTCGGCCTGACAGGGACTCCTAGGTACTCCAGCATCTGACATCTGACATCAGCAGTCTATCACTCTCTGTGGATCAGTGCTAGGAAGCAACACAGAAAATCTTTTTCCCAGCTACTCCTTTTCACCTGGGAAGGGCAAGACCAACTCGCTGTCATGTCCCATGGGCAGTATCCTGTGGCCATCTCGCTCTTCCCATGGTTTTCACCACTCTCCCCCAGTACCCCAGATCATCCCTGCCCAGTCCTCCCTCCTCTGCAGCCCTGCCTCATTGTCCTAGTCTCTTATCATCTAACTTGCTAGAGCTTTCCTCTTCTGGCTGCTTCTGCAAGTCTCAGTCTCCTTGCCTGGAGACCCAGTGATGGCCTGAGGCTTCACCCTTCTGAGTCCTAGCTGTGCCCTTCCCTGCACAGCTACCAGGTGGCTCCCGTGGAGTTTTAGTTCTGCCTTTTGTTCCACCTGTATTTCATTCACGGAGACTTCCCACCACTCCTTGCTCCAATGAGATGTAAAGGAGAGGAAGTCTCATTTATTACTTGCCCACAACCTCACAGGGCACAGCCCTTGGTAGCTGTGAGGAAAATCCTGGGTTGTATCCAGTCTAGGTATAATTTGCAAGAAACTTAACCACTAAAATAACAGAAATCTCTACTGAGATCTGGATGTATTTGTGAGAAGAAATTTTTCAAGGGTTTAAACCTTGGCCAGATGTTTCACAGACAGATGAAAAGCACAACTTAGATACAAAGACTACTCACACCGAATTTCTGATGTTTGCTTGAGAGCAGAATGACACCAAACCGTATTGACAGAAATGTTTGAAGAATCTGCAAACCATTCAATGCAACAACGTATTTTTGCCAAAGCTTGCTCTGGCTGAAAGCACTAATGTTGGTGAAATCAAGTAGAAGCGTATTTCTGGTAAAAAATTCATCTCTATTTCCCCTCACCTCCTTTTACCCTGACCAGGTAGACAACTAATGAAATACACTCAGAGATGTACACACTGATGGTCTTCTGTTATCATACTCAATCAATAAGAACAATTTAGAGCAGCAGTAACCTCTCCATGCATACTTCCATTGTCCCAAGGGATCAATATAATCAGTATCGCAGCTGGCTGGTGAGAAATAATGAGATTATGATAACAAAAAGGCAAGCTTTCCAAATTTTTTCTTAGTGTATGCCAAAACATCATACTTTTCTATCTGTCCATAAAGGACAAAATAGCAATACTTAAGAATATTTTATCTATTAAAAAGAAAAAAGTATATAAAAAGTATGTTTTTATCTATGATTTCTTGAACTTTAACTTTCTTTGCGAATGCAGTATTTCTTTCCCTTAAAAGCAACTGTGAGATTTGACTTCTTCCTTCTTGGAAAGGGGCCATACATGTTTAAAACTATACCAAATTTTCCACAGATTTCTCCTGAACAGGACTGCCATTTGCAAAAATCCTGGTTTTGTATGATAGTAATACTTGTCTATTCATGGCTAAAATTCACCTAAGGGACACAGCCGATTAAAATCATGCATGTGTATTAAAAAAGCCAAATTATTCTAATAGTCTTAGCACTTACATGACATGTTTACTGAAACTGAAAAAGCAGAATGTAAGTTCCTGTCCTCCTTCCTGATATTCCTCTTGGATGCCCCCTTGAGTGATGGGATTAGGCTCTGCACCCCCACTTTGAGTCTATTGCTAGTGAGTGCCATTGCTCGTCAGTTTTCAACAGCTTGAGGCAAAGACTGCCCTTTATGGTTGCAATAAAGTACTTTAACAGGTTATCTGGGTCCAGTGCTTAAAAGTAGCTACACATCTCCTAGCACACAATCACGTCAGGTCTATTTTAAGGGCAGCTATAAAAGACAGGATCAGCTGAATCCAAATGATGAGCTATACAGCACTATCGGCATGCGGACTGCACTGTCACTGTTTATGGAGTGGTATAGGGGACGTGGGAAGACTAAACATTTATGAGAGGAACGAAGATCATTATCATTTCTACAGTATGTATGGGAACACTCACATTTTACCTACAGTGCTAGTAACAAGTATCTTTTAGCTAGCTAGTTAAATAAATAAATGGATTATATATGAATCTTACCTGGGAGGAAATGAGATGTCCAGTTCATACAATCTGTCTTTAAAGACTGACAGCTCTCTGTCAAATTCTAAAAGCTATAAAAGATAGAAATAAATGTATTCACTCTTTAATGTTGAACTGAAGCAATCTAAAAATACTACATTATATAAAAGGAAATAAACAGAGACTTTGATTACACAGCTTGAGGTATATCCCTCATGTAATAGTTTTTAAAACGTAGTGCAAAACACTCGGTACTATTTTGATACATAAACAGTTCAGTGAGAAAAGTGTGCAAAATGTTCCTTTTCATCTCAGTGAAACTCAGTAACACTGGCTTTTTACAGCAGTGACCTATATGTACACTTACTATTTCGAGATGGCTAAATTTTTTCAAATTTTATTAGCAATCGTTTTAAAGATAAACTAGACTAGCATTAAAAAAGTACAGCAAACTGATATGCTAACCAGCCCACAAAAATGCCAGCAAAAAGTATCATATTACTTTATATTATCTTTAGCTCAGATAAGAAGGTACAACAAACACAAGGATGTGCACATCACTCTTCCTAAGCAAAGACAAGCAGTGTTTTTGTACACCTATTTTGGGTGGTGCATGTCAGATAGCAGAAAGAGGGATACGTGACAATAGGTAAAATGTGTTCGCAGGCAGCAGCCAAGATATAGTACTAGAAACAATATTTAACAGAGATGTTCATAAGTCTAGATTTAATGTCCTGTATAAATATTAGTCCTTGCCAAATTTGTTTTCCCCTGGAACCTCTACAGAGAAAATAAATATCTGCAGTCTTTTGTTCATAAACACAAACCTGCTCATAACAAGTCAATGATAATCGTCCACATTAAACCAGTAATTGTTCTGATGGACATGAACGACCTTATTTCAGAACCACGGCTGGTGTTAAGCCTGACGTCCGAGTGAATTAGCGAGTTAAAAGACAAAAAGCTCATAATCTGCACTGTTACTGGCCGTCGCTCTAAGTGCCACTTTCTATTTTGACAAGCATGTCATCCAAACAGTATCCTGTACCATGGCGGCGTGTTTGCCCGCTGTTCATTAATCATGTCCCATCTCACAGCTGTGCTGATACCATTGTATGAATGGCAGAGGTTCCCAAAGAAATTAGATTGTCCCCCTCTTTCCCCTCTGCCACCTCATAAATCATTCCTGAAATGTGCAATTAGCAGCTACTTGTACACATTAATTATCTGTGTGAAAAGCAGCTACCTGAACCACCTGCACTGCTGATTAGCTACCTCTCTAAGGCCCATCCGGCTTTCTTCAGTTTCTACTTGCCGTGTTGGTATATGTACATACTTTTAAAGGAGGATGCCAATTAATGGGCAGCTTTCCCCATTTTAGTGCATCTGACACCAAACTCTGTGATGGTACGCTGGAAAAGATTTCGCAGTACAAGTAACTGCAGATAATTTGTACATGTTTTAACATCTGATCAAAAGCCTGAGTATCCAAGATGTTTGGATAAATATTTATAAACATCTGTGTGGAAACTTACAGTATGTATCTGATAATAAGCTCAATCCTAAAAATGCTGGGATGGTTCAGTCACTCTTCTTACTGAAGCAATCTCAACATACTTCATAAAAAAATGGGTTATCATGCATGTTTCCAGGCTGTGATCCTATATTTAAGTATGTATAGATACATGTATAGCCACAATACATACATACAAACTGGCTATGAAAACATAGGAAAAAAAAATCTACCATCCCCAGTTAAAACTTTTCTTTGAAATATATGTCTATTAATACAGTGCAAATACATTTTTCCTACTGCTGCCAAGTAAAGAGATCAGAGCAGGCAAGTGGAAGCATCAGGAGAAAGAGGGCTATTTCTGAAGTGTGAAAACTGCAAGGACTGAATAAAAGAACAATGCTCCATAGAACACAATGGTATAAATTACTCATGGGCATTCCAAGGGCTGGTGATGTTAAATAGATGCATTGTCCTCTCACACTAATTCACACTTTCAAAATTTTATACATTCGTATTGTTCTTGCTATGATGATATTTGCAAACTAACTGAAGGCTGGGGTTTAGAGGACTAAGCATTCTGACGTGCATTATTATCCAAAGAAGTTTCTGATGTGTTTATTTGCTGCAGTTGCTCATTTAGTTGTGTCTGTGCTATGCAGATGAGCTGCTGACACTGGTGACAGAGAGGACAGATAATAGGAACAAGACTGTATTGTGTGCTGTGCTCTCTATCAGTTCCCCAAGTTTCCCCAGGTAGAGGGTCATCTTTAACCTGAAATGACAAACCCAAAAACTCACGATGACCCAGCTGGATGGCAAAGGCCAACTAGGTACCTAGAAGAAATATTTAGGGAATGCTAAGTAGACAGTTCATCCTCACATGTAAAACAGTTAAATATTTTCACTGGATTATTTGCACAAACTTTTATTTTGTGCTAAATTTTAAGTAATTACTTAATTTTAACAAATTATTTATTTTTTCCTAGATGTTAAGTGACTATGTTACAGTATCTGTAACCTTCTGTTCAAATGTGTCCACAACTATGCAAACAGACATCTGCTCATTCTTACAAAGGGCAATGACAAATTATTTGTGTGTTCAGGACTGCATAGTGCGAAACCACCTAACACCTTTTCTTTATTTACCTCGTAGCACTGCAGACAGTGGGGGAGATGAGGGGGAGAAATGATAAAAACTTGAACTGTGCATTTTGAGAAAACTCCAGTTAATTTTTCAGTAGAAGAGCTTTAACTATTACTTTTTTTGGTATTAAAAGCACTTGGGTTCTCATTTAAGCCTGTAATCTCAAAATGCAAGATTATTGGTGAAAAAACAAGGCGTTCACTAGGTCTTGCAACAAACAGTTATAAATGTCACTTTCCCTCAATGCAACTTAATAAGAGAAGGAATGGGACCTCACATGGCCATCGTTTAATTGTATTTACTTTATGACAGGTACACGGGTGTCTGGAGCTCCTTGGCACTACAGAAAATGAATGTAAATTAATATAGGCCAGATGATACTGAGGAGCAGTCAGAATCTCACAGGGTAATGTCTTTATTTTTAAAGCATGTAACATTGTATTTAGAAAAACCCACACGGAACAGACTCTGTTCACGGCAATTTTCAGCACAAACTGCTCACTTACTTCCATATTGTACACTAAACAGGACTGTGAATAATGTCATTGCTGTAACAGTAAACATGAGTATGTCTGTCACTCTAAATGCCTTAAAAATTACAAAGAAATTAAGTTAAAAGCCTAAAAATCAATATATCGTTCTAGTTAATTTACTCATTTTAAGATCATCCTTAAGAACCAAATCTTTAAGGTGTTACATGATGTGCTGGGGTAATTTGAGCAATTACACAGAGATTTTAAAATGCTGTGGCTGGAAGTTAATTCCAGAACTATATGTCATAGGCAGTTCAGAAGACTGTTTTTTTCCCCAACTCAATTTCACCGATGTATCTATACCTAAATGATAGCAACGATGATGCAGGGCCTATGTTTTATCTGCTGTAACCACTGAGTTGCTGATACTATGTCAAGATATTTGCTCTACATTGTCCAGTGACCAGCCCAACATGAACGTTTGATTAACATCTTCCAAATGAAAATACCATCCATACATATGACTAATATATCTATAGTTAGCTAATACCCCATGAGACACAGAAATAATACGCCTCGGGGAATACAGCCATGCAGTATGTGTAAGAAGGCACGCAGCATGCATTTGCTGGCCTCTGACTGTGAGAAAAAACTCACAGGGCAGAATATGATTTTTAAAAACAGGTTACATTTATTGATAGGATTCTGCAGTCTGAAGTTATGTATTTCCATTTAGCAAACTTCAGGAGCCAAACGCTTCTATTAATTTGTATACTCAAGCTCCTATTGACCTGAACAGGAATTGGCTTGATATCAATGAAGTTCTCTGCACAGAATTAAAGAATGACTGCATTTGCAGTAAAATATATTCCCTTTTTAATTTGAGTAGAATTAAAAGCATTTAGGGCTGTTGCCTGTATCAGCTGCAGTGCCCATCACCTCCTAAGGGAATTACGGAAACTGTTGTTTTTCCATGCAACTGTGTCGCCTGTAAAAGCTGCTGAAGATTTTCCTTTTTTCCTCCCCTTTTTTTTGTCAGCGCTCTGATGTACAAGAACCTTTACATACAAGGGTGAAGGAGAAGGCAATGCACGACACCAGGGTGTGCAGTCCTGCACAGGCACTGTCTGCAGAACCCGTACGCCACTCAGTAAGAAAAAATTGCGTAGGGCTGGACGGATGGTCTCAGTACAGTGCAGTCCTTCCGATGGGGACTCCAGTGAGCTCCCTCGTCCTAGGGCTGGAGTATGGGCTGCAGTTCACTGTCCCTATAGCTCATGGGGCCATATGTGGTTAAGCAGTGTGTGCTTTGGCCAAAGATAACAATTATCTGTAATACTAAATTTTGATATTTGTAGCTTGACAGTAATCAAAGGATTATAGCAGAGTTTAGCCAGTTGTAGAAATCAGGGTAATTTTGCTTGCTTCAGTTTAAAGCGATAAGGCAGTCTTAAAAGGTCAGTGTCCATTGGTATGCTGCAATGGGCCACCTTGGCTAAAATCACACATGTATGAACCCTTTAAAACAGGGCAACTTAATTCAGTCATTGGAGTAGAACAACGGCAATTACTCATCAAGACCTACAGACCAAAGTCAGAGCATTGGTAGATCAGAAGGTGATATTAGCAGCATTTATCAAATCCATCTGCAGGGCCCACCAGAGAATTCACAGCTGTGAAAGGGAAATGAAGTTTCAGACCAAAAAGAGGAGATAAGCATACAGAAATGACCTTAGAGGATTAAAATATGTGGACACTGGTCACCATAACCTCCTTTGCCAGTCTTGTGTAGCACACGATTTTTTTCAAGAGACTTTGGAAATACAGTAATTTTATGAGGCTTCCCAGTCAAAGAAAAATATTTAGAAACTGATTCAGCAGTCTACCGACTTCAAACAAAGGTCTGTGGAAATGCTGATCCCTCCCACTTACCCATGAAAATGTCATACACAACTCTGCTCTAGCCTTATTTTAAAGCTATTGTTTTCTCTTATTAAGACTTTGTAAAATGATCCATTACTATATATTTTGAATCTTAATTTCCTTTCTCTCATGAAGCCATTCTTTAAAATTGTGTTTCACAGAAAAAAGCCAAAATTACTGAATATAAATGTACCACTTACACTGCTTTTGAATATTATTATATTTCTGCATATTTCTGAGAATTTGTCTACGCATCCTGAAAGGCACTGTTGTCAAATCATAAACTCCTACATAAATGTGGGTATACGGCACCCAGAGAAACTGCACCAAATATACTTTTCTTAGCATTAGAAGAGTTAGGCACAGGCAGTATAGGACTGTTGGCACCGAAGGCTCCCTGTGCCTGTACTAATTCAGAAAATCTTTGATTTCAGCGGAAGCTCCCCCAGGAAAATGCTGTTTTGTTCTTGTTTTGACAATATGCCTCTCTCTCTCTCAGGGGACATTCCAATAGTTTAAAGGACACGAACATTTTCTACTAAGTATTTCAACTTTTTCAGAGAACTGCTCTGGAAAATGCATTTAAAAATAGTATTTCTAGTATGGAAATATTTAGATTGCTTAAAACGTCTAGAAAGAACCACACTTTCTTTCCCTTGATGTCTATTGATCACTAGAGTAATTACTGGAGACTACTATTGGCTCTGTCTCATTAGAGCTCCCTTTTCTGTCTCCTTGCCTGATGTCTCACATTCCCACATTTTTCATCCTCCTCATACCCCCCGAGCCTGGTTTGCGCTGCAGGGCCCAGGCAGGGGTGGAGATGGCTGCAGCTGCACAGACTGAGCCCCGAGGACCACAAGGCACAGGTCCTTTACCGGTGGAGGAGTAGCACCATGATACCAGACACAGTAAAGCCGTACTGACTTTCCAAAGCGGTGACGTGCTCAGCTGATGGATAGGGCAGGGTGAACGCTCAGCACGCTGCAGAGGAATGTGCTCGAGACTCAGGGCTTTCAGCTAGCATCAAGGTCTCATACAAACACTTCTCAGAGTTCACGTGCTGCAGTATTTCTCATTCTGAAAGGCACTTAGTGCCTTATGATGTCTGTTGGTCCTGTAAGACACGCACACCTGAACGCTGATTTGGATAAAACAGTGCTTTCAAACTTTTCCAATTATGTAGCCCTTACATTTTTCCAGTGGAGGCTGTAGCCCTTTTAGACATTTCACAGGCTCGGATTTTGCATATCATCTTGGTTTTCCTAATTGCCCTGTGTGGATCCTTTCAATCCATGTCCATGGACTTCAGGCTGAAATTACTAGGATGGATAAGCTGGAAGTTAAACCCCAGGGTTCAGTCACCCCTCTGATCTGCAACATGCAGCAGAGAATCCAGATCTTATCTTGGCGTATTTCTGTTACTTGAAAAAAAAAAAAACAAACCAACCCAACCCAGAATTCCGTTGTACTACTCAGGTGATTAGTTCTCAATAAGGAGACTAAACTTAAGAATATGTAAAGAATAAACTAGTTAGTTAAGAAGTTAAAAGCACTGAATCAGGTTAAGTATAGAGTCTCACTCATGCAGCAGCAGTTACCTGCATTAACATTCTGCTGACAACGAAAGTGCCCTGTCACATCCCAAGGGCTCCTTCCCCAAATGCTGCTCTGCAGAAGCAAATTGGGTCCCATCCCTCCTGCTTTACACCACCCGATGAAGAGCCCAAAGCATCTGAACTGCAGCACAACCGCTCACAGCTTTCAAACACAAAGACTACAGCTCCCATCATCCTATGCTCCAGCCTGATTTCTCCAACGAATGTTATTTGCTCTCCAGTATATCAATACGATGTGAAAGCAATGAGGACCTCCTGGCGAGTGCCAGTTCTCAGTGACTCTACCAGCTGGTCAAAGTCTGAATGTCTGCTTCCTGTTTTCTAATGGTATAAAGTAGATTTTGTCACTCACTCTCCTGGGATGCCTGTGCTTACCTTGATTTAAAAATACTGACTCTGCAAAACTGCATTCGTGCAAACTGCCTTTTTCAAAACTTTACAGGAATAGACACTTTAACATTATTGTAATTAACTCATAAACTGTGCACAACAGCTTGTAATATAGCTCATTCAAAATGGCAAGAATGACTGAGTGTATGCTAATTTTAAAACAAAAAGATTTTAATTAGGAATATCCTGCTTGCAAATGTGACAGATTCAGTGGTTTACTTCATGAAACTTTACATGTCTGTTACTGTGAAAACGTAACTTGAATTTGTACCATTAGGGAGTTAAAACCAGCACGCATTGTCTTGTCAAATTGTCAGTTTGTGAGCTGCAATTTGAAAAAAAGCATAGAAATATGTTGAATACAGTTTTAGTATTAGTTCTAGAGTGACAAAAAAATGGAACTTTCTTGCAGAAAGACTATGATCCATGTTTCTTACTTGGGCTAAACTCCCACTGTGGGTTGAAACTTCTCCTGAACAAGGCCTATGAGGCAGGCTTGGCTGACATGAGATTTCTGGGGAATGGGCAGGACCCCAGAGGCACCTGAACACCTGGCGTCCCACTCCAAGGGGGTGTTTGGGGAGCTCCGGGCATCCACGTTGTCTTCCCCATGTACAATCAAGCATCTTGAAAGGTCATCTAAAACTTCCAGACACCTAAAATTTGAGGTGTTTCTGCCCCAGAGGGGATTCAAATTCATACCCCTACCTCTCTGGAGCTGCCAGGCGCCTGCAGGCGGAGGAGCCCGGGAAGGGAAGCGAAGGCAGGGAGGGAACACCTCCTGCCAAGCCCAGTCTTGGGCATGCAGATGCCCGCAAGCAGCAGGGCAGTGAGAGATGCCGAAGGCCACTCTTGGGATCAGAGGAGATCCGGATTCCAGCCTCTTCTTCCTATACTGTTTTTCTTTCAACACCTATGTAATGTTAAATACTCAAACAGTCCTAAGACCAGGGACCAGAGCCCATGTCTCTGCACCCTTGCAACCAAGTACCCCACTCTCATTTCTAGCTGTACTTTTTGTACGAAACTCTCCTTAAGTATTACGTTTCATGTTAAACTTACTACTTGCTAGTCTATATGCATGTGTGCACACCTATGTGCATGCAGGCATCCATCTGTGAGGTTATGAGGGGCACCTGGAGAATGCAAAAGGATCGGGCTACTGTAGAGAGTTGGGAAAAAAAATTAAGCATCTTTCTATCTTTATTTGGATTGCTGCAGACTCCAGGCAAGATGTGGAAGCCTAGGTAGGGTCCTTTTGCATATGCACAAATATTAACTGTAAGGGGTGATGATGAGATCCATAAACTCGAGGACTGGAATACAGGTGCACATATTGCCTCTCTAGATATCCTCTTGCATGTCACAAAGGTTAGAAAAGGTGCCCCTAGGCCAAAGCATGTTAGCAGATCATACTGACTACAGGCTGGATTATAGAGTACAAATACAGATGTTGGACCTCTTCTTTAGGCGATCCTTAAACAACGACCAATGCCTAAAAAAATAAATATAGCACAGTACATCTGAATTAGCCTTAGGACTTACAATAGCTGTATAGAACAGGACAGGGGGACAAAATGTCACAAAATAATATTTGTAACTTTGTGATATGGGCAAATTCTACACCAGAATAATTCATTTATCTGGAACATGAAGCTGGCGGTAAATAGCTAAGCCAGCACATCTGGATTGACTTCTGCTTGCAATCTGGCTTTACATTTATGTTTGCTAGTGAGAACAATTTATTGATAATATTTCCTATCTCTGTTATTACTCATTTTGCAGTTTGTCCAATGGCATATCAACTAACCACTAACTTAAGCAAATGCAATTCCAAGCATGGGAATACTGTTTTTGAGTAAAGGAATAGTGCTCGAAGCCATTTTCCTACTAGTACTTTATGAAAATCAGGCATCTTAGATGACCACCTTAAATAAAAGAGGCAGTTTCAGTATGCATAGGATTTCCTTATGACCAGTCCTAGGTAACAATTGTCCTAAGCAATCAATTTCCTTCCTCTATCCTAATTTGCCCTTATACATCATATTCAAGATTTTATCTGGACAGGGGCTGGTTGGCTCAGTGGATAAACCTCTGCCTTTTCACCTCTGGGATCATGGTTCAAGTCAAACCCTGATGAAATGCATTTGATCGTCCTAATCTAGTTCTTAGTGGACAGTATTCCCATTATCTTTAAAAGGGTCAGAGCCAAGGCCATTGGGAAGAGTGCATTGTGCTATATCTTGTCTGTTGATTAATACATTTTCAGTGATGCCAGATCCTTAACCTCCATGAGCACACATATTCTCACAAAAAGCTTAATAAAGGTCCCTCATGGACTAAACCTTTCTTCTCAATTTGCGTATCTTTTCAAGATTTCCTGGCAATATTAAGAAAAACCACAAATAAATTACTCATAATTTAAAAGTATGTTTGCCTGAACTGTTTGTAGTAACAACTCTAAGTTAACTAGCATGATAACAGATCACTTTAAATCATTACTTGGCATAGGGAGAACAAGACCTTTATAACTCAGTCCATTTTTACAGCACATTGTAATTTTCTTCTCACACCGTATCAGTTCAAGCTAAACAGACACACAGAATAAAGGGAATCTACCCTCGAAGGCTAATTTCACTGTTTGAAACATAGAAATTGAGTAAGAATGTGCTCTCTGTAAATGTTCACTGTTTGTTCTCTGCAGCAAGAGGACTGCTGAAGGACCACTGATAGCAACGTGAAGCTCTTTGCTTATTTTTTTTCCATTATAATAACAATTAAAGTAAGAAATTGAACCACTTCCATTTCATGAATATCTAGGCTGGAGATCACTGGGCTTTTCTGTGTAACTATCTCGAATCTGTTTTGGAATTAATGCTGGTAACAACAACAGTGTCCTCTGAACCATCTGATTATCCAGGACCTACTGTGCGGCTGGCACCCTTGGCCTAACCTCTTCTACCTCCAAGCAGCAGAGGCCAGGGGAGCAGTCGAGATCACGGACTGCCAAGGCACGTGTCCCTGCGAGAGCGGGGCCGGCGCTGCCCAAGGGCAGCAGAGGACAGCAGGAAGGAGTGACGACCAGTGTAAGCACAGCTATAGAATTAGTCACCAGTTTCCATGAACATCAACGGACAAAAGAGAATATAATTTTAGTAGGAACAACACCAGGTCCAACTCTTAAGACAATTAATTCACTGATTACTTTTAGTACACAGTTGTGGTCAAAATCTTAAGGACAGTACGTTAGTTTCTATCTGGATTGATTCTTTAATATGGTTCATATGAAAGACAGGAATGTATGCACCATTTCTCATTTCCAACTGTGGTTAAAGATTATAAAATTATTTCTAATAACTAAATCATTCCTCTGTAGTCATTAAGAGTTCCTACATTCTTACTATATATTTATTTAACTGACTACTGAAGAAACAGCATTTAGCTTGCGGTTCTTTTGTACAAATCAATAACATGATTATAATTTTTTCATTAAATAATTATCCCTGGCTTGCTTTTCTTTTGATTGTTTTGAAATTAATAGGGAACTCCTAAACACAAGATACTTTGAAAAAAACACTTATAGCCTGATTTATCACAAATGATTAAGGAATTTGAAACAAAAACAGTAAAAGTGTAGATTTATTCAAGAACTCCCTGCGCACTGCTACTCTCCTGAAAGCATCGGCATGCTAATTTTTATCACTTGAGAGCTGGCAAATCCAAAGCTACGACCAAATTTTGTGTGAGTAATGTACTGGCGAGTTAGCGTAAGGTCAGAAGAGTGGACAGCACTGCAGACCCACTCGGGAAGCCTACGGAGAAGGCCTGGGCATTCCCCAAGTCCCCCCTTGTGTGGGGACTCGTCATGCTCTCTGGGTGGGTGAGGAGCAGGAGCACAAAAGAGGAGTGGCTGGGATATGGTTGCTGTTCCCAGCTTGAGGCTGCTGCCTCCTGAAGGGTGTAAGCAACCAGTTCAGATCAAAGAAGCCTCATGTGTTCTTTAACCACTGTTCATGGGCAGGTCTCTGGAGCAGGAGGACACAACAGTGTGTACGGCACAGCTTGGCTATATCCTACCGTCAAGGTCAGAGGTGTTAAGCTTTTTCTAATTCAAAAGCAACAACTTAAACTGGAATCTGTCTGACACTAAGGTGAAACTGTACATGTTGTACCTCCTCTTGTCCCACCTTCCTCATTGCCGCTCCGTAACACCCTTCCCCATAGCACCTCGACACGGTAGTTCTGTTGTAGTGTCGGGAGTTACACCCTGGTCCATCTGATGTACTATAACTTTGATGTGCAATTCAGAACATATGAATTAAATGCTAAGACAATTTCACATTATTGCTACAGCTATTTTCAAATAGGTTTTCTTTTTTTGCTATCACTACACAGCTGGATAAATCTGGGTGTTCCTTTCTGAAATAAAATGATACAGAATGGTCATTGCAGTTCAAGGTAATAAATATAAGTAATTGCTAAGTTAACGTTGGAATAAGCTGCAGATAAGTCTGGATAAGATACAGATTAGTTTGGAAAAATTAGACCTGACAGATTGCTGTATGCATTTCAAACTGAATTTCTGTTGAACAGATAATTTGTATCTATATCAGATTTTTCATAAAAAATACTCATTTTTATGAATATATCCTAAGATTCTTTTTGTTGATTGCAATGTAAAAAAGAAGGAATAACTGTGTATGGATAATGATAAAGTAGCCTGTTGATAATAAATATTTGTCAGGTCTTGTCACATCTGTACACATTCCAATGTTACTGAAGAGACACCACACTGATAAAAAAAAATACCCTCAGAAAAATCAATGGATTTTGAGCTAAAGCAGTTGCTAAACACACAGAAAACATCTTTATCCAACAGCCATAGTGCTGTGAAAATTCCCAAGCCTTGCATTGGTACAGCTAAGGAAAATTTAATCTTCCCAAATACTCATCAGGGCACTCCATCCTGCAGACCTGACAGCCCCACTTATAATTAATTATACAATTTCGATGGGAATATCGACTAAACAAAGCTATAAATCATAGAAAAAGTCAATAGGCATGGACACATTCAATCATGTCCCGACCAATGATTACTACTCTTAAAATACAATAATTATTTTCAGGAGCCAGCTTGAATTAAATTTCTGTCAGGCTGGTACAAGACCGGCGGTTGATGAAGGATGCGATGGATTTTTTGGGTTGAATTCGGCACAGAGACATTTATCCTTTTAGATAGGTAGTTTGTTTTTAGTGATCATGGTGCTGCGTGTTTAACTAGACCATGAAGATTAGATTATCTCCAATGGCTCATTATATCGTTTATCTTTTCCTTCCATGTTTGATCTGGAAGATTTCCCGCTTCTTGATGCATGAATGAAATGACTGCTGATTTTGAAATGGAATGTGCTTAAGTGGGATTCTGCCTATGCCTTCACACACCACGTCCATGTATGTAAAGTCAACCAGCAGTCACCCGAAATACCACTGGGATGTGGTAAACAGCAGCAACAAGAATAGCTTTGCTAAGCTTCGGAAATGTACTGGGAAAAAATAAAAATGACACACATTTGAGTTGTTTTAAAAAAAGCTAAAAAAATTATTATACTAATACACACAGAGGAAAATCTGGGACAGGAATGGGATTAGTATGGAAACAGGAATTGGGATTAGTATTATTACTCTGAATTAAATGTCCCCCAAACTGCAAAACATCAGTGAAAGAAAAGTTACATATCTCCCAAGGATGCATTCACCTTGTAAATTTTTAAAACAACTAACCCCAAACCAGCTTATCTCCCAGTAACGGTGTTTTTAAGATATGTTGCCTACACAGATATTTCTTGTGGTGAGCATACGCGCCATGCATGCTGTGAGAAGGGACAGCAGTCCCAACAAACAGGATGAATGTCAACAGATGCTGAAAGAAGAAACAGATCCTGACTTTTCTCATGAGTCTGACTCATCAAACGCTTCTGACCTCAAGAACTGAGTGAGATCTCAGATTCTCACATGGAATTAATCTCCTAGGTGTAAATCAGCTTAAAAACAGAGAGGGTTATAGGGCTTCAGCTGTCCTCCTTGCTCTGGATCCTTGCAGACAGCCCTCCAAACAGCCCAGTCCTCTATGAACAGCAAGAGAATAAGCCATAGGTAGGAGAGAAGAAGAGAGAGAGGGGAGAGTCATGGATCCTGTGTACATCCCATTCCTAAGCAAAAAGTAGCAATACACTGTGTGAGCAGGCACAGCGTGTAATTGATAGAGTGCAGCAAAACCGAGAGGTGGGGACTAGGGCAAACACAAAGAGGTGTTCAAAAAAGCTGAGACACAGAAGATGAATCCCTCGTCTTCTTTTATTTTGGGTATGAAGAAGGAAGGTAAAATTCAGTCACCCTGAGGAAAGGACTGAAGAAAGAAGGGGAACCTTGGCTACCTTGTCAGCCTGCACGAACAACTTTGACACACACAGTTTCCGCAGAACACACAAAATTTTCTGAAGATTTTGTGTAGTGTAGCTTGCCCTACTTGTATAGCTCAGAATATTCAACATACGAATGCCGTTAGTTTATGCACACATAGGCAGGTCAAGATCTGACACAAGCTAGCGTAGCTCTTCTGATGTCAAGTGAAGTTGGGCCAGTTTCCACAAGCAGAGGGTCTGGCCCATGACATCCACAATAAGGCTCCCACATGCTATATGCACATTCCTGATTTTTATCTGTGCATAACCGTTTGGTTTTTTTTCTTTTGGATACTTAATGTTTTTCCTTTAAATACGTAACTCCTAGGCACCTTAGATGGAATTGAGAAAGTGCAAGCAGTGATATAGAGATTTTCCAAAATGAAGTGGCTACATTTTGAAATAAAATCACCTTAAAGAAGATACAGAGCCATACAGAAAAATTGTAGTCCTCATTACAAATCAGAACGTTAGTGTTTCCTGTCTGCTTTCTCCAATTAGGAAGCCCTATAGGATTTGCCACAGTGCCAGTCTGCTGCAGGGTTTGAGCTTTGTATTCTATTTATTCATGTGTTTCTATTATTCTTTGTAGACTCAGAAGACCCAGATTATTTTCAGAACAGCTTTGCATTAAGGGCTTTTCCTAAGTTACTATGGTGCACAATGAAGAGCTAGTAAAGAAAGGGGATGCTTGAAGAAATGCAGACCAGAGGACAGAGAAGAAAAGTGAAGTCACATATATTTAATTTACAATTTTTTTCTGTGAAAAAGAAGGTAAACAGATGCCAAAATTAAGAAGCTGTACACAAAGTAACTGGCTAAACTGAGGAGGAAATTTGGAACAGCTATTGTGTTGGATGAATTATCTCTTCTCATTCTGTAGACAGGAGAGCTGATAAGGATAAACAGCTGGTAGAGAAACGCAATTAGTATGTGAGTTTCCAACTTATTCCTTCAAAAGTGTTTAGCAATGAACTTACCGCAGTGCCATTGTTATCTCTAAATACGTCTTGATTAAAATAGTCAAAGAGCTTCTTTTCTAATTGTAGCATAACCTAAAAAAAATAGAGGAGAAAGGTCAGCAAAGCTCTTGGACTCAGCTACCTAATACACAGCTGTTGGAAGTGACCCTTTTAGAGACATGCAACCCTTTAAAACTACACGACATTTCTACATGTCTAAAGCTCCTTGTCAGCTTGCCCATTTGGCTGACTGGCAATCACTTAAAAAGATCCAATTAACTGAGCATTAGGTGTGACAATCTATATCCCTCCCCTCCCTTTAAATTATCAGTTTGAAACAACTATATTCATGCTTTGTAGAAAAGAAAGTGAACATTCGACAACGTTTCTATTTACACAGGGGGGTACAGAGGGCATTAAGTTGTTTACCTTTCGGTCATTATCAGATTCACGAAATATTAGCTTGACTACTTCATTTGTGTCAGCTGCCCGGATAGTCTGCATTGTAGCCTTTGCACATAGTGTCTAACAAAAAACACAAAAGGAGAAAGGGAAACTAGTTTATATGAAACATAAGGCCACATTTAATTGAACTTTATCAATCTATGTATCTTCAATGCCCACCTAAGAATATGATTTGCTGTAGGTCAAAATACAAAGCATTGCTAATTTAAGTTACTTCCACTCATGATGGATTTAAAACAATAAACTGAATTATGTTTGGGGAGAAACAGGCAATATTAAGAAAATATCAATCAGATAAGTCAAATACTCACTTAACTTACTACCACACACATTACTTTTAAACATCCTCAAAAGCCACTTACTACAGCTAATGACTCCACAGCCCCACCAGTTTCTGTACCGCATTCTTAAAAGGTGATAACTACATTGACACTACAGTTCTGTGGGTTAACTCTTGTTTGCAAAAACTTCTGCCTTGTCCATGAATGTTCAGAGTATAATTTAAAAGTCCCAGCAACACTTACACAATCTGACAGTAAGTTTTCACAGTTTACTCTGGATAGCAAATTCCCCATGCATCATCCTTTTAAATAAGAGACAACATCCCATCTCTAGGTGTTTTGAGCACTGGGTGTCTAAAACATATTCTCAATCAACATTTTATCAGGCACAGAGTTATGAATTTCCAAGGAAGTGTCAGGCCTCGATTCACTTGCCATTCACCTGGTTGGGGCCCAGTTTCAATGGCAATCAAAGCTGACCTAGAGAATAATACAGAAGAGGTTGTTTAAAGGGCTTGCTCTGTTGCATTCTAACAGGTGAAAATCTGGAGCTTTTAGCAAAGCAGTTAGGTATATATTTAACTTAAAAATGTACTTTAGATTCACTGAACCCATACTTTCAGTGAAGCTTTAAGTACGTTAAGTGCTTTGAAATGCAGAAATAGACTACATCTTAACTGTGGGGTAGGCAGGCTTCACAAAGTGCTCTGTAGTTATCCAGCTTGGGCAAAGCTACCGGATGGTGTGTAATGCTACCCCAGCCTTGGGCTGCCCGGGCTGCTGGAAACCACAAGGCAGAAGACAGAAAGGGGAACTGAGAAAACCTTGGCATTACTCAAAGGCAGCGAGAATATGGCCAAGATGTGCACCCACACCTGGGAGGCAGTTCAGCATCCTTCGCTACAGCTGAGGCACAGGCTGCTGATAGGATCTATGCACAGCCCTGGATAAGGATATTGACAAAGACTGTCCTTCTGAATAAAAGCTTATTTTGCTAGAGGTTCTTAACAAAAGCCTGATAAAGAAGGTAACTCAGTCAAGAAGAGGCTAAGAGGTGACTTCCCTGCTCTGCGCGTTTCCATTCTTTTTCATAATGGCCAGACAACAGATTCTCATTTTGCATAATATTCACTTATAAAGTAAGTATGTTCTGTGGTAACAAGGTAATAGAATTTCACATCCTGCTACATGCTTGTTTCTCTCACAAGCAGGAATACTTATATTGGGATTCATTATTAGAAGTGCAGTATCTGTCAGACACAATGCCAGGTAACTACAGCTTACTTCTCAGCTCCCCATTCTGCATTTCTTCTGAAGGAAGAAATACACGCCAAACATGTCTTTACACAAAAGTCCATCTGCTTCCAAATATTTTAGATCTCAGCTGAGGTCACCAGTGCTAGGATGGAAACAATCTGTCAACGGGCTTTTTGCCCCCCTTTGATAGACAGACATTAAAAACCCGACCCTCGATAAAGGCCCCCCTGTGTTGCCATAGTACAAACAAGAAGCAACAAGCTAAGCGATTTCATTTTTAAAGGATAAGTTGAGTGTGATTCAGTTAAAATGAAATACAAATCCGATTTTTTTAATTCGAGCCTGTGACCTGAACAGGAGCCGATTCCCTACCTCACTGAACAAACGATGTCCTGTCTGGACAAATTTTTCTCGATTTGTTCCCCCCCCCAAAGCCGTGCCATCTCTACAGATGACAAACACCCGACTCTGGGTTCTGTCCTGAAAAAACTCGGCACGCTCGCGGCACCAGGGCGGCCGCAGGTGCCTGCAAAGGCAGAGTCTCCACAGGGCCCCAGCTGCGGGCCGCCCTTGGAGAACGTCCTCTGTTCTGCCCGATGCCAAGGCGGTTTTTTGCGGGGCTTGCGCGAGGAGGGGGTGCCGGCGGCGGCCGGCCGGGCCCAGCTCTGCGCGGCAGACGGGGGCAGAGGCGCGGCGCGGTACGGAGCTGAACGGCAGGGCCCGGCGCAGGCTGCGCTCCCGCTGCGGCCGGCTGCGATCGCGGCGCCGGGCCCTCCTCCCGCGCCCCCGCCCGGGACGGCTTTGTCCGCCGCCCACCGACGTGCCGTTCCGCCATCTGCGCCTGCAGGCCGGCCCCGCTGAGGTAACAAGCCAGCAGCGAGCCCTTCCCGAAGTGCGCGCCCTCCGCTGCCGGCTATTGAAATTCAAAGCACAGACCGGCTAATCGGGTCAGGCCCCAGAAAATACCGCTTCGGGCTCATGTGTCACAAATCAGTCTGGTCGCCTTTACCCGGCGCACCAGATTAGAACAAGCACCCGAACAAACCAAAGCGGAAAACCCGCCGCTCTCTAAAGCTGGTTTCTAAAGCCCTAACAAATCGCTCCATCTTTCACTCATTTAAACTTTCCAAATGAGGGTCAGTACGGTCCCCGAGCATCCAAATGCTAATGCGCTTAAGTGCGCTTAAGCAGCTTTCCAGAGTGAATGGGCCAAAGAAGGGCTCGAAAAGACAAGGCAGAGTTACTGTCACTGTCAAAAAGTCATTGTAGCCACCCCCGGAGTGGTCGCAATTCAAGAAATTCATGATTTCTGTCTCTTAAAGGCATCTGCTTGAGAACATTTTTTTTTCCTGAGCTGCTTTATCTCACAACTTCAGGCCCGCTCTAAAGGAAAAAAAAACCCGCGATCGACTCTTGAGAACCAATACAGAGAAAGGACCCACATACCTTATTGCTTTCAAATTTCACACGCACAAAAAGTTACCTTATTCACGGACAAAAAGTGATTGGGCAAAGGTTCATTTCTTATACAAGCTGGAGCACTCCTTTTTTCCTCCTCCTTTCAATTTCTACAAAATCGTAGTCACCCAAGCAGAAAACTTTCGGGAACATGTGCCTTTTTAGACAAGTCTACTTATGAAGGGATTTTTTGTTGCTGGTAAAGAAAATAAAAATGCTATGAAAACACACAGTTTCTTTTTGGGTATTGCCTCAAAGGCACTCTTTTACAAAGTCGGAAGAGGGGAAATCAGATATCAAAACTCTACCCAAGTTATCTTTTTAAAAAAATCTTTGTTCTTTGGAAACAAGATTTGGTTAAAAAGTTTGCAGGAGAGCTGTATTCAGAGCTGAGAGAGAACTCAGTATTCAGCCTTTGCTTAACAACACAGACCTGTCTTATTCCCGTTTTCACATACACTGTCCACACAGGTAGATGCTTCATAGTATTTTTTTAAATAACCCTTTGTGATAATTTATGTGTATTGAATTGTAAAACATAGCAATAACTTTTCTGATAATTGCTTTGGAACATAATAAAAACGTACTGTTAGGCAAAGCTAGGAGTGAAAGTTTTTTATATTGACAAGAGACAAATCTGGAATTTCTTCTGAACTCTGCAATCCTCAGAAACTGAAAGCCTTTTGATTTACAGCATAAATGCAACCTTCAAAATACATCTGCTCCCATATATATACAACACATCAAAATGTTTTAGACTGTATTTCTGCATACTTACAGTAAAAAGGGATAAAGACATTAAAACAATTGTGTTATATACATAAAACACACACACACAATATTCTACAATATCTATTATAGAATTGCTTTTTATATTGCGTTTATATGGAAACAGTCCGAACAGCTGTGAACTGTACTACTGTTTCCTGCTAGCAGTGCTCTGTTGAACATTGCAGCTGATTTTTCATTGATTTTGTGCTCCTGCTTTCTGAACATCCTTTAAACTCCTGAGTCTACCTCTTGATGTGTGAGCTGAGTTACTGCATGCTTGTAATTATTTCAACAAATTTAAAAAAAAAAAAAAAAAGTTGGTATCCAAGCACATACAGACTCAAACTTTCCTATTGCCTCTGTCTACTAATTCTAAAGATCCTTTTTCCCAGTGATTTGAACACTCTTCTCAGGACTTCTTATTACTTTGAATTCTTCTTAAAAAAAGAAAGAAAAAAAAAGTAGAATGCATTCATTGCTCCTTTATAATTAAAAAAATTCAGCAAAAGTTGTAATTGCAATTTCCAGTAAACTGCATGGATTAAAACAGAAGTGTTTGTTGCTAGAAGTGCCAGGAGAGAAGTGCAAAGTCTGCAGAATGCTAACATGAGCCAGCTGAAATAAGGTCTTGAGCACATGAGCAACCAAATCAATTAAATTTAAGATATTTCATTTTATTCCAGTTACATACTCTGCGGATTCTGGCTGGATAGAAGAGACAGAGCTACATGTATCGCCTAATTATGACACTGAAATACATCTTCTGAAATGCTGCTCCAACCCCCCAAATCAATCTGACACTTATTAAATTAGGATAATCAAATGCTTTTTTATTATTATCTGGATGCAAATTGTATTTGAAACAATCAGCGAGGTAAAAGATTTGCTACTGTGGGAATAACAGGAACATCTGTCTTGTTTGGGCTCCTCCTTACCTCTGAGGGGTTGGTATGATTTCCTGGGTATTGGGAATATGCTAACAGTAAATTCACCAAATGACATGATGTCAGAGAAATAAAATTTGCAAGTGAGAAAAACAAAGTTAAATGTAGCTTTCTGAGTCAATGAAAGTTGTGCATTTAGCTACAGGACAGGTAACATTGTGTTTTTTAAACTCTATCTGCCATTGCAATGGAGACTTATTTTAGCTAATTTTTCACAACTGTGCAGAGGTATTTGGCCATACAGCTGCTGCAAACAATTAGGGAAATTACAGAGCTAAATTCCCCAATGTAAAGCAATCAAAACCCATCTGAGAGGACATACACCTTTACTTGAAAAAATATCCCTTAGACTATATATTAACTTGTGTTAACTTTAACTGTGTGGAAATAGCAGTAATGTCTCAGATAAGTTACTATGCTTTTAATACTAATAAGCTTCCAGGAGCAGGAATTTAACTCAGCAGTGAGATACATGTTAGTTGGAGAAAGAACAAATACAAAAAAGTATTAATGAGAAGTCACTTAAAGTTAACAACATGCAAAATTACTTTCTCTTTGAATATTCCCAGAAGAGTAAGCTCATGTCCAGGGGAGCAGAGATGGTGGAGGGGCTGGGTGGGATAGAGAGAGAAAGCCTCCTGCACCACTCCCATCTCTCCTCTCAGCACACTGCTTATGTAGCATGCGTACAGTCCATCTTCTGATGGCAAATCAACGCAAATTACAGGACACTGCTGCCTGTATTCATTTTAGGACTGATTTAACTTCACAGGCAGTTTAGAGCAGCTCCAATTCTACCACCTGTGAAAGCTTGGCCCAGGAGCTGCCCAAGACCTACAGTAGTACTCTCATTTCCACCACGTGACCCTTTTGCCGATTTGTGGCCAAGGGATATTTTGGTTTTAAAACACCTCTTTGGGTAGCATCTGTGATAAAAAAAGCTCAGCACAAAGACCCTATCTTCATGCTTCCATTCTCCCAAAGATCTCCTGCATCCCTAAAATAAATGATCCCTGCTGGAAACAACTTGCAGTTCTTTGGGCTCAATTTCACATTAGCTGCACTAAGTTCATCGTGAAATGCATTTTCTTGTCTGGAAACTTAGATCATTCATGACATTATCAAAGTGTAACACTAGGCAATGCAAAACCATTTCCATTATTTTTTCAGGAACTGCACTGAGTAAACTGGGAGACCAGTTTAACGGCATAGCCTCTGTCCGGCAGTACACGTTAACTGCCTGCTCTGTTGGTGGTACTCTCTTGCCTGTTCTATTATTGCTGAAAACAACACTCGGTTCCTACAGAGTTATCTTTTGCAGTAATGGGTGAGATTTCTGTTTGCTTTGCACATCGGAGGCAGTGGGGCCACGGTCCCAACAGCACTCAGCCGCCGATGGTTAGCCCCAGCCCACCCTTGGCCCGTGCAGGGAAGGGCGCAGGAGCAGCCAGCTCGGGGCCGTACACCCGCAGACCAGCTTGCCCTTCCCCAGCTCCAGAGACCCGCGAGGTCGCTGACCGTGCCCTCCCTGCCTCTGTGGCTTTCCTCGGTGCCAACAGCTGGTGGCAATGACGGCTCTCTTTTTAATTCTCTTCTTCAGAAAAGAATCTGAATTAAGTCCAAAAGGCCTCTGCCACTAAGATTCTCTGAGATTACAGATCTGGAAGAAAGTGTCAAACGCCCAACCTTACGTTCTTGGAAAGAATGTGCTATTACAGCTCTCTCCCAGGAGACAGGGCCACTAGATTGCAGCTGTCAGCTGCCTCCAAGCATCTTTTTCACCTGGAACATATACTTCTGATGGCAATTGAAAGAAATTCCTCTTGGCATTTGTTACATGTTTAGCAGGAATAAAATTCAATCTGTTTATTAGATGCTCAGCATAACTTAACTCAGCTACTTATAGACACTGTGCTTAATTTATAAACCTCTGACATTCCAATCTGACTCCTAATTTTGGCTAACTATCCTAAACATTGTTTTCTTCTGAAACCGAGCAGTTTGTTCAGTTAGCTGTTACTTTGTATGTGACGATTTAATTCTAAAATTATCATCAGTACCCATCGAATAGCAGAACATTAATTACTACTTGCTCACCTACATAGATCCAAAGATAAAGAATAAGGGATAATAGTTTCTCATACTCCTAATTTTATCCCCACAGCATCTTCCCACACCCCATTTTGTCAAACTGAGAAAGAGACTTCCATTAGACACTTTGCGGTGCTCTGTTCTAAACAGTTTTGCAAATATAACAATCCCCCATTTTGTAACTATTTTTCTTTTCCAATACTGGTGTTAAATGGACATTTAAAAAAAAAAATTATTACCGTTAACCCCCTGCCCTGGCCCCGTGTATCTCTTTCCAAGAATTAAAAAATCAGGATAGAACTCCTTTCCATCACACACATTCACCTGCATGGTGATTAGCTTCTAGTTTTCTCTATCCGACTCCTTTTGGTCAGTTTCCACATCTTTTTGGATTTTCTTGTTTCATTTTCCTGACTATGATCTCCAAGTACAATTTATCCTGAGTTGTTTGGCACCTGCGTGCATCAGGAACACAAAACTTTGTAGGGCCTCTGCAGGCAATGGTGAAGTTTTCAGGTAAAGGGTTCCCCTGCCCCCTTTTTAAGCTCTCAGTTTAAATTCACTTGCTGACATTGATAATAAGTTTCAAATGCATTCAGGACTTTGATTAGATCTGGATAAACCCTATACCACTGGAAGATCTGGAACTTTGAAAGAGTCTGCTAGAAAAATCCCTTCCCTCCTCCTGTCCACCTTCCTAGTCATTTAGCATCACTACTTGATGTCAAGTAGGGGCCTGGGGGAGTTTCCAAAGACAATGATGTGCTTTTCCATAATTACAGGAACCAGAACAGTCCAACTGTTCCTATGGAAATCTGCTATATACATGTTGTCTTGTCCCGTAACGTGTGAACCTCTTGAGATTTATTCAGACATTCTTCTATTACTTCTCTTCCATTATTTTTTCTGCTTTGGCCAAGCAGCAATACCAGCTTGAAAAATTCCTTGTTGGAAACCTTCACAGCACTTACCCCTTTTTTACTCCAGCTGATTAAGCAGAGGACTGTATGTATCGTTTCTGTTAAGCGAAGACTTTGATGAAGCACACAGGATCTGTGATGTAAATCTGTTTCTGTAGAGAAATGTAAAATCCCCTGTTCGCTTGAATTCAGGAGGAATGAAATAAGAGGCAGCTTCTCTCCTTATAGCTAAGCTTGCTTTTATCTAACTTTCAGACTAAGAACCTTCTATTTCTTTTCATTTTAAAAGCAAAATAGCCTGTGAACCCCATCTGCTCCTGTGTGCTTTGCAATTGCCTTTGTTTTGAGTGGTAACATTTGCCTCTGTTTGTGCTGATGGTGTCATTGTTTCTGCTACCTCCATTTTTAATTGTTACTTACAGCTGTAAGGAATGAAACATGGGAGCAGTAACATGAAGTAGCAAAAATTCAAGCCAACACCTAAAAAAATTCTTTGGTGCTTCCTGACTCACTTCCAGAACTGGACATTGCAGGGTTCCAAATAACTGGAGTCTGTCAGCTTTATTCTTCTTAACTGTCCAAGGGAGCACACTTACTGACACAGCCTGCTGGGGACCGACGAGAGTGTGCACTACCAGGTCACAGCTGCTGCAAAGTGCTCTGCACAGTACAGTGCTTCCATGTTACCTCAGTCAGAACAAACAGCAAGCCTCAGAAACACACCCATGCAGTATTTTGTTCCATCAACTAGCACTGCCAAAGAGAGTAAATTTGGCAGTTGGCCCTTTAAATTAATGGGGAGTTTTGTACAAAATCAATGGTGTGACATGGCTCAGCCTCTGAAGAGTGTGAACCTTTGGCTTCCACAAAGCAGACTTACAACAGCAGGTATCATCTATGTAATATATGATGCACACCCAATACACTGTGCAATAGTATTTTTGCACTTGACTTCTATCAAGCTTATCCTCAGAAATGAAAATTGGAGCTGACTTTTAAAACATGAAGTGTTGGGCAATTCTGAAATCAAACCACTTACCTATCTAAAATCCATATGCCTTTAGGCAGACACTAGCTACTTTTAATCACAAAGTGAGAAATATAGAGAAGTACAAAATGTTTTTTTAATTCCTATCATGCATAATAGCAAAAATAATTAGTCCATTAAACAAAGATGGAATTTGAGACCTGGAACAGGAAAGTGACTTGCATGAGGCACAAGTTCATTCCGGGCTGCCAGCTCCTTGGGCCCGTGCTCTTGCTAAGTCTAAGCACAACTCTGAAATGGATGTGTGCCCTCCATCTCAACAAATGGCCACAAGTATGTACGGCAAAGTGGGAGAGATGTTAGTATTCTTCCACCGTTTCCCATCTATGGGGAAAGAACACCCTTCCTCTAACTTAACTTTACTTTTTAAGGGAGCAAATGTGACATGAGAATAATTTCCAGTTCACTGTATCTGGTTTTCTGACCTGAACAAGTTGGGAATGTGAAATTCACCCTGTTAATAACTGGAATGTCCTGTACAGTGTTATGGTGAGACTAAAACTTGGCTGATCAGGTGATGCCTTGCTGATGCAACATGTGGATGATTTCCTTGCTGTATTTTTCCCCCTTCTCTCTTTGTCCAGCCTCCCTGACTTGACTCTTTTTCATCCTGCCATCTCTCATTCATTTTTCATCGATACACTCCCTGTCTGGTTCCACATCATTTGTTCCTTTATTCACTTTTGCAAAGCAATATGAGTCCAGCTGTCTGTAAGTTCAAATAACCCTTTTTAGCTAGTCATGTTCAAACAGTTCAGAGAACCATGAGGTGGGATTGCTGAATTGTCCTCCTCTCCCATCACTGCTGTCATGCAGCCTCCAAGCAGTTGGCTGCAGCAGCACCTTGACTCTGAAGATGCTGAGAAGTTGGGCTGTGGGGCTATGGTGGGTCCCCCAAGAGGCACGCTGCTGACCAGCAGGCTTATGCTTCTTGGAACAAGAGACAAACCATTATGGAGTTTACCTATTCCCAGGAGCACTTATTCACACATTAAAATAAATGCTTTTCGGATAAAATGAATGAAGGATATCTTTGTAAAATACTGCGCAAGGTGTGGACCTAAGGTTTACTATATTCTCCTTGACAAACAGTAAGATGGACTAACAGATCAGTATGTGTGTGAGACATACACCACACCCAGTAAAAAGACTGGCAACACATAAAAACCAGTTGTGGGGTAAAACAGTCAATGTGGAGAGCAGGAAATAGGGTGGCATGTTCTACTTACTGCCTCTCTTCACCATCCCTGGTAAGGTAGCTTTGCATCCTCTCTGGTGTGGTCTCTGATGGTGTAAGAATGAACGGTTTGTGCGTTACAGCAATATTAAGAATTCCCTCCAGGACACCGCCTCCACTGAATGGGTCCAAAGCTCAGTTGCTGACCAACAACAAATTGCAATGCAGCCCTCGACCGACTAGAGTGACATGGCTGATCAGAGAGGGAGGAGAATGTGAAGGAACAGCAACTTCACACCAGTGGCTGGGGATCCAAAGGGATTTAACCCAGCAATGAATGCTGATCCCCGGCTCATTTGACACCACTGGGTGTTACAGAGCACCACTGACAGAGGACAGAAAGCTCTGGTGGAAATGCAGCTTCCCCGGTCCTCCTGCTTGCATGGACCAATGATCCATCTGGAGGGGATGGGGGCCCAACTGGGCAAGCAACCAGAAAGCAAAATCTATAGTTTCTGAAACAGAGATGACATTTTTTTTCCTTAAAGCAAACCAGGATTCAAACATGCTGAGAAATAGAGAGCGCTCCCAATTATGCAGAGAGAGGGAAAAATGCAAGTTCAGAAGTGTTAACGCAACATCATTTTAAAGCTAACAGCTGTGGACTAGTTCGTGAAGTGCTATTCTTTTCACTGTATCTTTAAGTGCTGTTAAATTCATTTGTCACTTGATCGAAAGCCAACAGACTACAAATCTCCCAAGCCCCTCTTGCGCTGAATAGCGACAGGAGTATTCTGTTCTGCCATAAGAAAACATTTGTGTGCGTCTCTGTCCGGAGTCATACATGCTACTTTAACTCATCTGCCTCCCCATTCTCTCCAGCCCAGGAGGACAAATTGCTCACTGTGGCTCCCTTTCAGAGGCAGTACAGCGCGCAAAGAATCATGACTGAGCAGAAACACAAGAAACAGGCACATAAAAATTCATCACTTTGGCCTCCTGACCTCTTGCCACTGGGTTTGGCAAACCCTGTCTCAAAAAGTAGCACCAAGGGAGAGCTAAGCAGACCGGCTGAGTGAAATTACTGACAAAAAATATCTTGGACACAGGAAAACCCCACCAGATGCTTCATTGTCTTTGCAGAGAAGTGGTGCTGAAAAAGGGGGTGATCTACCACATGGCATATTGGGTGGAATAAGTAGTGCCATTGTTTCAGAGCAGCTCTGTCACTTTACTGACTGCAATACAAAGAGGTGTAAAGGAAGATTTAATCCTGACTTTTTAGTCAGCAGATTAAAACCAATCATGCCAGATGTCCACAAGACTGTTTAACATACAGAAAGCTTTTTCATACTCTACAAAAAAGTGAAAGCTGTAATAACTTCTTCTTTATTTCCTCTAGAGAGGCCTTTTTCACTCACTTTTAGTCAGAAAAAAGGGAGATGTTGTAATGGATTTTAAGATGTGCTATTAATTTTTACTCTAGCCTTTGCTCTTTTCCCTTTTGAGACAAAGCTAAACAAAGTAAATTCTTTTACTCATCCAAAATCAGACAGGTATGCCAAAGAAAACTGCTGGTACAAAAAAGTTGTGATTTCAACAATAATTTATACCTGTAAGGCCAGAATTGGACATTATCAGCAGTATTCACAACAGATGTTAAAATTCCTCTCCATAATACTTGATGTGATGCAAGGTGTGACAGCATGCTGATAAATAAACATACAATTATTTTCCCCCCAAAACTGAAATTGCGCTTGTGTGACTTTCTGCATAGGTGCCTCCTCACGCGTGCTGGCACATACCCAGTCTGAGGACGTGCATGCTCTCCTGCCTACCTTAAATAAAAGCACACAGGCACACATCAAATTTGGGGCTGAGGGTGTCTTGCATAACACTTAGGGCAACCCTCGTTGTATGCAACAGAAACCTTCCAGGGACCATGAGAGCAGTGCTGCTCCCAGTCTGGCAGTCCTAAGGGGAAGGACGGTCCACGCAGTACCACAGGACATGTGCTGGCAGGGGATGTCACCTCTGCAGCTGCTCCTGCAGTGGGACCCAGAAACCTGACCAAAGTCACCGGAAGCTATGACAAGCTCTAAAATATGACTGCTAATAAGTGATAGTCTTATTTAAAAATACTCACTCAGCGCTCTTATTTAAACTCCCCTACGGAACTGTTAAACACTTTGCAGTGTTTTCTTAAAGTGTTGCTTTCTTTTTTTTCTATTTATAAACAAATTAATCTCTAAAAGTATTACCACAAAGGATATAAATTCAATAATTACTGTATTTTTAAAACTTTACTATTTTTTTCTGCTACATTCCAAAAGTGAAAAAAACCCCTGTGTATTAATGTCCCCCCCTAAATTTCCATAGCCAAAAATTTTGCTAAATTCAACAAAACCCATGATGTATATTTAGTTTCTCAAATCAAATTGCAAATCATTTATGCATTTAAGAAAAATAATTTACTTTATATTTGGAAAAAAGCTATAGAAAAAAATACATTCCCTTAAAATTCCAGTATTAGGCTGATTTGTAGCACATACATAATTTACTAACTCAGAAGCTATATGGCAGCAAGATAATGCCTTGCTTAGTATCTCTTATCTGTCAGTTGCCAATGGAAAAAGATACAACTTACATATCTCATTTTTTCTCATCATGCACTTTAACAAATCCTCATTACAAGCTCCTAAAATAAAAGTAACCATCTTATTGAATCACTGACCTAAACCAGTACTACTAAAAACATTTTCTTCATTTTGTATCTAGTCAAGACCTAAATGAGAACAGTTAAGATCATATGATATACAAACTAGCAAGACATTGCTTTAGTTATACTGATACTATATTAAGGACGGACAGAACTTTTTACTGGCTTTCTAGTACTTTCAGAGAAATACATGTAAACCTCTTACTACTGAGTGCAGATGCGAGAGGATGCTCTATGAAACTGTCTAAATCAGCTGTATGCGTAACTGCAGATGTTCTTCCCTCCTATCACCGACTGAATCATTTTGCATCCTTTAAAACTAGGGTGCCACTTCTGGAATTCATGTGAGACAAAAGCATAAGTATGTTTTGGTTAATCATAGTTTACAGCATTATGAACCCTAGCCACAGTTACAGGCCTAGTACCGTGCTTTCTTACTGGAAGTTCATGAAGTTAATTAAGCTGCACTATTCCTCTTTCTATCATTACCATCCTTATTGTATTCTTTGCAGGTCTTGTATCATACCGGTAATTTTGGACAGGTAGACACCGTCACTAATATTTCTTTATTCCCAAGTATATTATGATGACTAAAAGGTGTAACACACTTGCTTTAAATCTTCTGGCATCTCATTCTCGTACCGAAGAGACAGGGGCAGGCACCATAATGAAGGTGATGGTATTTTCTTTCTGACAAAGACCAACTGGAGACTCTCAAGCTACCTAAGAGGAATAAGTCAACTAAGTGTAAATCTGACTAAGAGTTTTCTGCTAGTTAAACACTTATTTCACCACTACTTACTCCACTTAGAAATCTGTACAATTTTCAAATTATAATTCTACTCCCTACTTCAGAATTTCTTCAAGCAAGTCTTGTGGGTGGCCCTCAAGATACATTTTACCAATTTTTCATGCCCATCCCTCGAAATGTGACCCTGCTCCTGTGCTTTTATCTCTCTGACAACTTCACACAGGAAAACATGCAGTCCCTCTGATAGCATGAAATCGGAAACAATAGCCTCTGGAAACAAAAGGGAGTAGGGAGGCAGGATACAGTCCAGGTCCTGGCTGATTTTAGGCACAAACAGATGTTCATAGGACCCGATACCCTGAGCAAGCTGAAAGGAAAAGCTTGTAAAAGAAATGGACCTTAAAAACAATGTATTGAAGAGCTTTAAATAAAGGCAAGGGAAAGCAATATGGCTTTCAATGATAAATCTCAGCAAAGAAAACCAAAGTGGCACCATGAATTTCAATGATGCATTTTTCTTTTTCAATGAACTCTACGACTCATTTTGAAATCTACAAATTGCTCAAATCTCAACTTAGTTTACAAGTCTCCCATATCCATTAAAAGGTTACAATACATGCATTTCTCATTTCTTGTAACTAATCACCATAGCTGGGAACACCCAGTGAAGTCCTGAAATATAGGCTAATGCTATTATTTTAAAAGCTGCTTACAGGTCAACAAAGAGGAATATGCTGAAAGAATCTTGATTGATTGGAAAAAATCTTAGACTAGCTGTTGGAACAAATTATGTTCAATCTCCTTCTCTTTTCATGTGCACTATTTCAGACTCAAAAAGCCTCACGTAAAGAATCTATGAAGCGCTGTCCTGAATTGGACTCGGGTTCTGTTTCACAAAAGCCAATACGCACCATTTACAAATGAAACAAAGTGTAGAATCACTTCTCTGACTGAAGTTTCTGCTTTTGTGATTAAAACTCTCTTCCTCTTTCTTGAAGAGCCTGCCATCCAAAAGGCCCTGTGCCATGCTCCAATGCACAAAATACATGTATTCATTACAGGAGAAAAAAAACCCTGAAAAATTTGGCACAAAGGCGGGTGCATAGCTTAAGTCCTGTTTAGGATAGCCCTCACTTGAACTCTGCACATTTGCATAGATTTTACCTATTGATTGTCTCTATCAGGAATATAGTGGATAACTAAAAGAAATGTTTCATCAGCTGTTTGTGGTCAGGTGCAGATTTAACTTGTTAATTGTTAGCATCAATGAGATGCATATGGTAAAGAAATAAAGAAGTGGTATCTTCCTTCACCAGCATGAAACTCTGTAGAAAAAAATGTAATGAAAAGATGATCTGAGACAGAAGGTATCTAAGTCTGCTTAGGAAGCTTTAAGAAATTACTAGTCAAAACTCAAGCCCAAAGTGACCATGCATTTGTCTACTCTAATCATACATACCACAGACCACTATGTTGCACCAATTTCCTCCTGAACTGAAGCAAATGGCACCTCTTTTACTAAAACAAATCTTCAGAAAGACATTAGCTCTTGATAAGACACGGGACATTCAGCAGTTCCTCTGTCAGTCACTCCAAGAAAAGAAACTCTTATTAATCACTCTTGTGGCTAATTTCTCATGCATGATTTTTCATTGGAAATTGTCTGTTAGTGGCTTCTAAATATCATTTAGACATGAAAGGAATGCGAACATTGCTGGAAACAGAATGGAGAGACCGCAGTCTTCTAACTGCAAACTCCTGGGAAACCCTCTCTGAACTACCAGCCAGGGCTGTGCAAGTTAAAATTAATGGAGGTCTAAGGAAGCCTGGTTCAGCAAACCTGATACTACTACCTGTGAAAGTAATTCCTCTTTGGCATCCGGATCTGGCATAAGGTCTCAGTAAAAAGACAGAGTGCCTTACTCTCCTCTCATGCCAAATCATGCTTTTTCCAATACATGGAGTGAAGGTGTTTGATGGATTTCAATATACCAGCTCTGCAGCCACATGTAAAATCAACTTCGCAATTTTGAAAAAATATACCTAAAGGTGCATTGATGACACATGCCATGGCATTGCCATGGGAGCTGAGGTTGAGCTGTTTGCCTTCAATGTCTCCTACTGTTCGGACTACTACTGACTCCTCAGTGCTCCTACACATGCAAACATAGCCAAATGCAAAGTTAAACAATATGTTCTCAATGAACTCATTTTGCCATATGATCACTCGATTACCATTTTCATCCAAGTTGTTAATTTCATGACAAACTGCCTTGTTCAAGTGTATTTTGTGATTGCATTATATCTTTAAATTTTTTTTTCATTAACAACTTTTCCATTAGTTTGCCTGAAAAGAATATCAAGCTAACGAGCTTTCAGCTAATGAGAACCTTGCTCCGTGCTCCCTCCTTTCTTCCCCCTTAACTACAGGCACAAATCTATCCCTCTTTTAGTATTCTGCAATGTCCCAGGCACTCCAATTTGTTCTAAACCAGCATTAAAGACTGTTGGCTACAGATGGACAATCAAAATTGGCCGGTCCTACTAGTTAAAATCCTACTAGTTACTAATAGACTACTGTATGCTTCATAATCTTCGTATGAAGAGCATCTCCTGTTTCTTTTAGTATGTAGAGCAGAAGTACATACAGAAGACCTCTGCTATTTCTGAAACAGCATTTTCAGTTTTATTAAGTGTATGAAATAAAAGATGTAGATTTTTTTTGTCCCACTTTCTAAATGGAAACCTGGTCAGATACAGTAAAATATTGATCTGGCTCTAAATGTCTAAAAGTAATGAACATAGCATATGAGCCTCCCAACCAGAGGAAAGAAAAGGAAATGACAGAATAATGAAGGAACAATGAAACTGCTGGAGTGATGTCCCAGGAGAAATCCAACACACTGCTGATCAAAAACGCCCTGTTCTGCAGAATGCCCATGTCCTGTCTACAACTCGTTCCGGCACCTCTCTGCCTAAATGCCACAAAAAGCCTTGCTTCACTAAACATGCTGTGAGCATGCTTGTGTGCACAGATACTGCTGCAGTCACAGCCATGGTCAAAGTGGGCAAAGAGCAGAAGACAAGAGTGCCACCCAACTTGCACTTACTGATCTAACAGTCAGGACATATCACCCAGGCACAGGTGGCTCAAAGCTTTCCTTCTTTTTTAAATTATAGAGAAATATGTCAAGTTAGAGAGATTTTCAGTACATTCAAAACATTAACTCTGAATTTTCTACTATCAGATGTGAACAGAGCTCTCAAACATTTCACTTGGGTCCAATACTGACATCCTCATGAAATTTAGCACTTGTTAAAACTGCAAAAATGAAAGACAGAAATGAAAAATAAATCTTGCTGGTTTATTCAATGACATTTGCAAGTGGAGTAATACTTGAAAGAGTTATACTTGATAAGCCTTCAACACCTACTGAAAAGAAATTCTCCTATCTACATAGTGGATACTCACTACTCATTCTCTAGACTTTTGGACTGACTTCAGATATTTCAGAGTGAGAAAATCAAAACAGACTAGGGTTTTCAATGGCATTTAAAAAAAATTTTTTTCTGGATGAATGTTAATAACCTAGTATTACTTGTATGTTGCAGTACTGAACTATCCATAACAATTTGATTTCAGAACTGCATCAACTAAGCAACCAGTATGATTTGCACTAACTGTAACATGTTTTACTCCACAAAAGACATCCTTTAACTTCTTGGAACTATACTCAATGTGCAGGAAATTCATCTGCCAGTACTAAAGGATTTTAAAATTACCATTACAAAACCACAGTAAGTTAGCACACAGAGCTGCTCAGTTTAAATACTGTAACACTACAGGCTTTGATATAAGTTTTATTTAGTTCTAAGGAAATTATCAAAGGTGGGAACAATGTTAATGGTAACAGCCTACATATACCCTTCTGTATCTTCCCAGTGTACGCTCATGGCTGAAAAAAATCTGTGCAAGTTATTGGCAAAAGATCAAGTGAAACAGCCAACTGTATAGAAATCATTGGCAAAAAAAGCCTTTCATTTCAATGGTCACAGGTTTTCAACCAGAAATTCTGACAGCAAGGGGTCAACACAAGCTATTTGCTAAAGCACATACAATATGCAGTATCAGGCAACTGTTTGAGACTTCTGTAGAGCTTAACTAAAATAGAATTACAGCCTTAATTTTGTCTATTCCTGCTTTTATTGTTTGTCATTGTTTCTTAGAGTTATTCTGCTGTCAATATTTGAAGAACAGAATCCTGTCTTGATATTGATTTCCTGAAGACTTTGAATCACTGTCTTCATAATGCATATATTTTAAGGCAAGCACATGCAAAAGGTGGAGGTGAAGCTGCTTATTGAATTAAATCAATACAGGACACCAGATCGGCAATTATCATCTAGTATTCATTTTATATAATGTAAAATACCTGGTAGACAGAAGAAAAACAAATTTCCACCCCACTTTGGCAATCTCTAATTTAAATCTCTTTTATACTCTGGACCTTTGGCTTGCTTAAGTTCAGTTGTTGTCACTCAAGCGTTTAGTATGTACTTCACTTTAGTCCAAAGCTGGTAATGACTGGGTTGCATAGCACCACCTTCTGTGATACTTCTGTGGTTCAGACTGAAGGGCAGAGAAAGAAAGCAGCGGCAGCTACAGTCTGGAGATGTTTCTCCAAGGGGAGCCTAGGGGCTATGCTGCAGGGAATTCATGACTTAAAAAAACCCAAACAACATTGGGGAAAATATGGGCTCCATATGAAAGTCCAACTCTAACCAGGTTAAGTTTGTGCTTCTGCAAGCTTAATGACAGTACTATAGTTACACTGTGTTCAGCTGAAAACATAGAATTAAAACCAGTTTAATTTTCAGGGAAGCATTAGAGTTATATGAATAAAAGTAATCTAGAAATACCATTATAGAAACACAAAGTGATTTCCATAAAGAGTTCATCCAGTACATGCATTTCTTTACTGTCTCTATGGAAGCAAGGTGATCCGAGTGCCACACAAAAAGCAGTAAGGACAGGAGTTTAATGTAACTAGCAGCAATGGTACTGTAATCCATACTGGACTTTTTGAGTTTGGAGAGTGAACTAACAACCTTTTAATGTCTGAGGGCTATTCGCTGGTACCACTACAGAGTACACGGGCTGGGTATAAGAGGGCTCGACGGTAGATGATGCAAATCTCCCTATAGCCACTCAGCAGCCTCCCCACACTTAAGCCACCTGGGCAGGACTGAGCTCTGTGGCCTCAGTTTGTGTTTGTGACCAAAGTCTGCATGGCAGATGCTGAGAAGCTATGCTGCATTAAGAGCTCAGGAAGACGTTTTCCCTCCAGGAAGCTGATTTTCCCCCTTATCTGGCAGGAAAGCAGGAGAGGCCGAGCAGGGGATGGGGGAGCACCAGCTCCGCAATGGCATGCGCCAGGAGGGGGAACCCCCACGCCTGGAGGCATTATGTGCATCTTGAATGAACCCTGGCCCGTTCTACAGACTTTTTTCCACATTGGAGGAACAGTTTCCAGGAGCACAACGGGGCTGACCCTTTGTATGCTTTTTGTATGCTATCTATGTGATTCCAGAGTGCCATAACGGAGGCTGAACTCTGGATTCGCTCCCACCAGGATGTCATTTCACATGTACAATTTTTTTTTCAATCTCTACTAGAAAGTGCTATTTAACTGTTAGCGTTTATTTATCCCACTGAAATGGCAACTTACAAAAGTGTTTGGAAAGTCAGACACAAAGAAGTGGTCCTCTAACTACCCAATGGTATGTAAAAAAAAAAAAAATCCAAGGAAACAACAAAAGCCAGCAGAAGCCAGATGAAAGATCCTAATGACTTTGCAGAAATGTCCATGTGGGTAATATACCTTGTTCTTCCAGAGGAAGACACCATAAAGGAATATGATAATTTTCAAGGATTTTATTGGCATACTCTTCACTCATTAAAGGAAAAAAAAATCTATTCTATGATTGTTGAGAATAACATCAGACTGTATAGGTCAAAAATTGACTGACATCACTCTGGACAAGCATTATTGAGACACACAAAGAAGCTGTTGTGCCTTTAAGCTTATGGTACATTGCAATGCAGTAAATGAAAAGCCACTATTATGAGGGGATGTTTATGTCAGTATCTGAAACAAATCTTCTTTTTACTAGGATAATACTGTCTTAAATTGTTAACTGTTGATCAGATAAACAACATGTGATAAAGATCCTATAATCTCTTTTCATAAAATTCGTTTTAACCCTTTAATGGCTTTACACATTAAATTATTGCACATTATTGAGCCTTGTGAAAGCCTGTAATAGCTGTAAATAACATCCTAACAGAGTTCTTGTGTAAGCAGTAATGCAAAAATTCAGGGTTAGATTTTAAATAACGTAGAGATTAGATGCTAAAATTTTCACAGGAGATAATGTATCAGTCCCTACCAGGAACTCGTATCCTGCCCCCCTCCCACTCTTCACTAAAAAAGCCTTTTGGGCTTTGTGTAAGAAGAAACTAATTTGATCTCCACGGTCAGACTGTACATTTAAGAGATGTTTTACGCCCTACAGGATATAGAGAACCTCTGTGGCGATGTATTACCAAGACAAAGGTGACGACACTTCACAGACGTGGCATGCACAAGACACATTAGTAGCGGTCCTTCAGTCCTTAGGCAGGATTAGTGAGAAGCAGAATGGTCCCAACATCATCACTTCATCCCCTCAACCTTTTCAGCAGATAGGTGAAAGAAACGGCCTTTGAGTAACATTTAAAATAACACTACCCATCTCCTCTCCTATGCCTTGGAGACATAAAGCTTAAAATAAAGCAATTCACTACATACCGATTAGCTAAATCTAGAGACAAGATGACACGGGGTATGTTTGTGTAGTCGGTACAGATGGGTGAGGAGTCCCTCCTTCAGATCTCACCTTGCAGTGGGACTAGCAGGCACGATCCCTGCTGCGCTCTCCAGATCTGAATTTGCCCCTCGTTGGACAGACACGATGGCTATTAGTTGGGACAAAACTATATTTTGGCTGACTAATGTAGTTTCTGTGACAACCCATCTTCTTTATGTGACAAGGACGTTTGAGCAGACCAAAACAAGACAGCCCAGGTCTGACCTTGAGGAGTGCAGGCGGGTGCTCGCACTGCGGGAGGAGAAAGGCCCAGCCCCTCCATCTTCTGACAACTTATCTCCAGTGCGGTCGCCGCCATTGCCCACGCCACAGCAGGGGGGACTGCCCGCCATCGCACAGAACACATAAGGTACAGGAACATTACCAACATTAGGCCCTGGAGCCTCAGTCTGCCATCAGGAGGGCAGGGTGACGTGCTCTGCGGGGTACATGGCTGCCGCTCAGCTCTCCCGAGCCCTGGGAGAAAGGAGGAGCCGCTTGGGCAGCTGTCTGCAGGCTGAGGGCGAGAGCGGGGCCACGCTCCGCCGACAGCTCTCACCCGCTTCCCAACGCGCCCAGCCCTGGCCAGCACTTCTCAAAGCGCCGTTTCCCTCCCCGCTTTTCACAGCTCATCGTCTGGCTGCGCCAACTGGAAAGCGTATTCTAAATAATTTATTCTTCACTGTTCAGATGAATTCCTAAATCCTACCCTCCCTCTAAAAAAATCTCTCATTACAAAGTACCTATATTAGGTTTAAATTATCCACAAAGATCAGAACGGGTGTAACTGAAAGGGGTGTGGGGTGGGGAACGACTGCTTCAGAGCCACCCGGGGCTCTTTACGAGTGGCTGGAGCACTTTTACCTGACCTTGAAACACTCGCATTAGAAAAAATGGGATTTCAAAGTATTAGCCTCTCTTTTCAATTTTTTGTTCACTCATAGAAGGAAAAGAAAATCTCGAAAGGTCTCAACTTAAGAAAACCTGCATTATGGCAAGAGTGGCCAGGAAGCTTTTCATACTTTTTAAAAAAAAACTTTTTTTTTTTTTTTTTTTTGAGAAGGAGCAACTTAAAAATTATAACAACTATTATAGCTGATTTGAGATTCCTGGATCATCATTTTGCATATTTTGCTTTGAAATGCCAAATTCTCATCTCAAATTGGGACTGGGAAAAATGATACCTTAAGGGAAATCCTATTCTGAGAAAGATAAAATTATTGTCTGAATTATCACTATTAATGAAGGTAGATTTGTGGATACATCATGTGGATGGGAAAATCAACCCTCTTAAAATTAATACTGATGTCTATGCTAATTTAAAGTAAAATTGGGACTTTCAAACTAGATCCATTTGCTTGTAAGGTGATCTTAATGCAGAGAGGTCCGAAGAACCCGGAAGAAAGAGAAACAAACTAAAAATCTAAGTCTGCCAAGGAGCTTTACATGCATGCCCACATCATAAGGCTACAGTCCAACATAAAACGTACTGAACACCTTTATCTCGATGACTTCAAGGCAGAGATCCCATTAAGAACCAAACTCAGGAGAACCTATATTCGTCTTGCAAAGGGCAATTCAATAACTCACCGATGAGTAAGTATTCAACTGTGGAAATACATAATCATGTTTTTTATTTCTGTAATTTGTATGCATGTCTGAGTGGGATGGAATCAAATAGAAATAATCTCAAAATGGATTTATTGAGTGATAATTACATATTCAGAAACAGGAATGTGTTACAAAAAAGGAAAGAAATGGCACAGGCAGGGGAGTGAGGGCTACAAAGTACATGGAAGTTAGTGGGAGTTTGCTCTGTTAATGGAATTTGGTTCAATTTCTAAATACAGTTGAAAAATTTAGTCTGGAACGAGACTGTTCTGGTATGTGTTTTTTTAAAAAAAAAAAACAAATTGGAGGATTTCTTTGACTAAAGACAGCACATTTTATTTACTCTTTGTCAAGCCATTGGGTTTATTTCCATTAAACATGACTAATATCTTGTTTTATTTAAGGCAACTTCACCTGGATCTTGCAAAGCAAGAATGAATAAAGTTTCTAACAGGTCAAAAAGTTGAAACTCTTCAGATACTCTATGCCTGAGTGTTGCTACTGATAACAGTAGTGTCTTTTTGTCATATACTATACTGTCAAGGCATGACGGGGTCCTGGGGCCATTACTCATGGATAAAGCAGTAGTGCCTAAACTACTTACCACTGGAGTCAATAAATACCTTTTTTACCCGAAAAGTCTTAAGGAAAGCTCTTCCTCTCCACTAGAAAAGCAGGACATTGAGTATGAGTTTCTAGTGGAGCTGAACAAAGCAGAGCAGCTTTCCAGCAACTGCAAGGCCATAAAGCAGCATTGTGGTGTGACGATGGATGTGGAGCGATGCTGTGTCTTGCAGCTCACACACAAACCAGTCTGTCCTGTGGGAAGATGCTGCATTAACTGTGCCTCTATGAAAGGAGACGCAGTAGCCATCTTACTCAGAGAGCTCTTGTACCATTGTTGCATACAAAAACCCAAGCCATATGAATCTGAAGATTTTCATCTGTCACTACACAGCAGTTCAGATAAGGTGGCCTTAATTATAAAGGAAACAGAAGTGATCAAGATTTGAATTACATGCCAAACGATTTAATACAACAGCAAACAAGTGTCTCTACACAAAGGTGTTTGCTACCTCACTCGTATAAACGGGCTTGCACAAATAAGCTTTATATATTTGAGGCATTGCAATTTGTCCATTCTCCATAAGTACTACTCTATTTACTACTAGTCAGTGGTAAGGAGGTCCCATTGTAAACTTTATAGCAATGATAGGGTTTTTCTTCCACCAACACGAAATGTGTGTCCAAATCTAAATAAAAATAAGGTTTTTCTTTTTTCATATATATATATACACACACACACACACACTGGAGTTCCTCTGTGTAGTATAGAGGCAGATATGATCCTGTTTCTTGATTTTTCAGATGGATACCAAATTCTTCCTTCTCAATTTTGTTTTTGGTAAGCAAGCAAAATATCTTTCTATACAATACAGTTTATTTTTGACAAAACTCCTTCTAGGATTCCATTTACGACAATGAAAATAGGTATACATATGCTTTTGACATACTGCTGCAAATATGCAGAGTGCAAGCTTTCTTTTTTCCCCTCTTCTTTTATTTCATACCATCAATGGGTGCCTTTCAAATACTAGTATATAATTCGTCCATAGATGTTAACATTTTGTATTATGGTAACAATGAGGAATAAACCAAAATGTAAAAAGAATGCATTTTTTTCCAGGTCCATCTATTTCTTCTAAAATGACATAATTCTTAGATGGCAAAAAAGATATTTTATAGCATCTATGCAGGTGATATTTTGCCTCAGTTGAGCTGATGAGGTTTTATACTAGATATAAGTAGAAAAAAAATTAATAGGTGGCTTCAGGTAAATATTTATTACAGGCTTTCACTATGAATTACAATACTCCATTTAATTATTCAAATTACACCTGCTTTTATAAAAATAATTTTCAAGTCAGGATATTATTAATGGTTACTTATATGTCTGTTTTTCTAGCTACAGTCCCTGCAATATGATGAGCCCTCTTACCCTAACTTAAAACAACTGTTTTGATTGCTAACGCTTAAAGATAAGCATGCAAGGAAGTGCGTCCTGTATTCTGACTCAAACGCTTCACGTGTTACAGGTGCAAGACCCTAGGCACTGTCAAAAGGTTTGGCAAACAAATGTCAGGATCTGTTTCTTGATGAGTATGTCATCAAGCAGAAATGAACCTGCAACCCTATTAAGAGAGATGAGCATTGTTAAACCTGGGAAGGTTGCAGCGGATACCTGGGATCTGGCATCAGTATCTTATTAACTGTAAGCCATTGTCAAGACAAATTTTCTACGTGCACTTGAATAAAGTCTCAGCCTCTTGAAATAGCCAAGTTGAGGAAAGCTGCAAGGTCTCCCTTCAGATGATTTTGGCCGCTTTGTCAGGAGCACTACTCCTTGTGCTACCAGGTATCCACAAGCCCTTGATGAAAGACGCACGCCCTCCAGGAGCTTCCTTCTTCCCCCTCCACCTCTCCCCTGTCATTTAGTGTATAGGGCTCATCTCTGAACTGGAGCCATTCAGAAATGGAGTTTGTCCTCAGAAGCCCCCACATCCTCAAAGCCGGCCTGTGGGTCGGTAGGTATACCCCTGGCAGCAACCGGCCACCAGCGAGAAGAGGAGGGATTCAGGCCCCCCCCCAGTGCTATCCATCACCATCACTGTCAGCTAGGTGATGAATGGCAGGTGTGGCAGCAGCCAGCTCTGGCCCGGGCTGCTTGGAGACAGGCGCTGCTGGTACTGCTGTCACCCGCCGTCAGCCGGTGCCAGCTGAGCCTCCCAGCTGCCAGTTGCTGCCACGCAAGGCATAAAACATACACTCTGAACAATCACAGCAGTGGAGCCCAGCTTATAGGCTGCATTATTAATTAGTTTAATGACGCTCAGCCCTATTAGAAAGCACAAGATAATTGTATTTAATTTGTGTACGTTTTAATTACAGCCCAAGGAGTGCCAAATTTGATCAACCTATCATCTTTTCTGTTCTGCTCTGTAACCGTGTTTGTATTAATTTGCATCTGAAACAGGAGGAGCTGCTAAACCCTACTGGGAATAGAGTTCCTTTTAGTTTTTAAACAGTGTCATCTTTCACATCGTGATGCTGTGCGAGACCTCTGCCTGCTGATAACAGTGTCATCTTTTCCTGTAGCCACAAATTAAAAGCAGGTTTACGACCACATGCTACTAGACCCTCCAGGGCCCCAAAGAAGGCAGCCAGAGAACAATTCATTCACTCATCTCTCCCCTTATCCATGATGGAAGTCGAAACAATTGCATCATTTAATTTACTATTGCAACTAGGATATGGCTCATTGGCCCCTCGTTGTTTTGAAGATGGATTTAATTAACCTCCTATGAATCTTGCCAATAAGCGTGGCAGCATCAGTATGGAATGGAAGATGTCAAAAAATCAGCTGCAGGGATGGGTAATCAGTATTTCACCAGCTAGCTCTGCTGAGAGGACTTATGACTACAGAGTTTTGACCCCAGTGGAAAGCTAAGGAACATATTGAGTTAATACACCACTGACTTACCTCTGGGAATCTGAGCTCAGGGTTGACTTAGACTACTGAGAAAAAGAGAGGTAATTGAATAATTCCTAATAGCCACATATATCTTTAATGCAGAAGCCATTTGCAATCACTGGAAAATAAATAATTGCAATTAACTACACTGTTAAGTAAATATACAGTCTCTTGGGGAAGCAATCTGCATGCTTTTATAAGTCTGGCTACAATATGAAACTCATCACAATGTCTATGAGAGTAATTTATAATGAACATTTAGCAGGTGCCTCAGATGGGTTGCTGCAATTTACATTCATTAATAAAACTGTCCTTATTAGACCTGAAGTTTTATGCATTTTAATTCAATAAATCTTTATTACATTTTCATTTTACACAGGATTTTGTTTCCAACGTTTCCTAGAATTAGTTTAGCTTGTAAAGAAAGTTAACATCTTTATGAGACAAAGTTATTTACAATGAAGTATTTGAGAAGATAAAACTAATTCAGGATCTTATGCACATTTCTAACTGGAATGAAAACATTATCTGAAGCTTGTAAGCTATTAAGAATAATTTATTCCATGATATGCAGGTTTATCTCAGAAATAAAACAATGTCATTCTTCTTTTGTAAGGATGGCTTAATATCACTTTACTGAAGGAAGAAGGGAACCCTATTACAGTTTTAAACCAAGAGCCACTATGGAGCAAAAGAACACATTAATCGAAGAACACGAGACAGAAAGAACAATTCCTTTCATATGTGTAAAAAAGGGCTCTTTTGCATGAGTTGTAGCACTCTATCAGAAGCTTTCCTTCCTAACTATTTAAAGATTTAATAGGACATAACGAGGTTTTGATAGTCCTGGTTCAGTCAACATTTAGTCAAGCTTTAATTAATTTGCTACTTTTGTAAGAAGGGGTCTGCTTGCGGTAACATTTGCATACCTGTGCCTCTTTATTTTGTCCTGCTGTAAAAGCTACAGGGAGAGTGTCTGTTCTTTTCTCACTTACCACAATAAACTACTCTTCAGTGCAGCAATCAGCCAAAAGACACATACCTCATCTCAGAAATATCTAAAGAAGTTTGTTTTTTTTTCATCTGTGAGTCAGATTTTGAGCAGCTTAGGGGCATAATTGCAATGTTAAGACGTTGTGCGTGAAATAGCACTTTTGTTGATCTAAAAAGATGCATTAATCAGCTTCAGTTCTTGCAGAAGAGGAAGGACAGAAGATTAGACTTACCAATGTTGATGTAAGCCTAGAATAGGTAGAAATAGGTTTCTTAGCTGTTGACAGCTTTCATTGTGTCAGTACTTCCAACCCTTCCAACTATATTCAACAACTCATGACTACAGAGCAATAAGGTTTGAGATCAGCCTCAAATCACCTGAAAATGTGTATTTATTGCTGTCTATATTCAGTATCTACTCTGGCATCACACAATAGACTACGAAATGTGTACAAGACATGAGTTTCACCTCTTACAGATTTTGTGTCTCTAAGGAGAATAAAATAATCTAATTATATGCCCAAACACCAAAGCCTGGTATACAGGTATTTAAGTTACACTTCATAAACCAAACTATCAGTAATTTCACATCAGCAATTCTTGACCACATTCTTTCTCATACCCTTATAATTCAGAAAAAGATAACTTTTCCATATACTTTTTATTTCTTGTTTTAAGACCTTATTTCAATATTTGTTAAATAAGAACTGGAGAAGAGAAGAGCTGTAGACATTTCTGATTTCCATATCCCAACCAGCAAATGGAGATACAGGGTGGAGATGTGGAACTGGGTGCAGAACCTTTAGAAGGAGGGAGAGAAGGGGAATGAGTAAGCTGGAGAGAAGATTGGGAGAACACACCCACAGGTAAGATAAATGTCTTGAAGTGAAACAAAAGGTATTTTTCCATGGCCCGGAAGGCAGAAATCAGACACCAATTCAGGACTGGGATAAGACAGCACCCATGTACACAGTGATGGCTGAGAGTTGAGATGGGGAATCCTTACCCAGGCAGTTAATCCAACATACAGATGTTTGCAGGCTCTTGTCCTTAGCAGTTGTGAGCTCATAGCCACATCTGATCCAGCTGCTGGAAACATTCCCTCCTTCCTTCAACTACTGCCACTTCATGTCATTTCTGAAGCCGTTCATGCACTGAGGTGCTTGGGATGTCATCTGTTCACCTTCTTTCTTAAAATATAGTTTTGCTTTCTGTTAGCGATTGCCCATTTCTCATTTGAGCCAAGACTTCTGCAATTTCAGCACGAAATTGCTATGCAGTTATTAATTTTCTCATTCTGCTCCATGTGCAGAAGGAGAAATCAGAATTAAAGCAATGAAAAGAAAGACTGCCATCTTTTTCATATTTTGAGGCTAAGGATTTTTTTTTTTTATAAAGGGCCTTCTTCATGACTTAAAATGGTTCTACTGATGTGTAGCACCAGATAGCTGTGATGCCAGTTACATACGTGAGACTTCTTTTCATTTTACCAGTGAGAAAGGATCCAACTAAAAAGTTTTCAGCAGTCTCAGCTACTCACATAAACCAGATGTGCAGCAGTTACAATGTGTAGGTTGATACCCTGATATTCAGAAATTATTTGGTACATGAACAGCATGCTGGGCTCCATTAGGAGCTGTCAGTAGGTCAAGGGAGGTGATCCTGCCCCTCTACTCAGCACTGGTGAGGTCACACCTGGAGTACTGGGTCCAGTTCTGGGCTCCCCAGTACAAGAGAGACGTGGACACTGTGGAAAGAGTCCAGAGCAAGATCACAAAGATGATGAACGGACTGGAGCATCTTTCATACGAGGAGGCGATGAGGGAGCTTGGACTGTCCAGCCTGGAGAAGGCTCCAGGGGATCTTATTCATGTATATAAGCACCTGATGGGAGGGAATGGAGAGGACAGAGCCAGTTCTTTTCAGTGGTGCCCAGTGACAAGACAAGAGGCAATGGCCACAAACAGAAATGCAGGAGGTTCCCTTTGAACAAGAGAAAACACTTTTCTACTCTGAGGATGACCAAGCACTGGCACAGGTTGCCCAGAGAGGTTGTGGAGTCTCCACTGTTAGGGATATTCTAAACCAAACTGGACACGGTCCAGTACAACCTGGTCTAGGTGACCCTGCTTGAGCAGGGGGTTGGACTAGATCTCAAGAGGCTCCTTCCAAACTAAATGACCTGTATTCTGTGATTAGGTCTGTTTGAAGATCTGTCTGTTTGAAGATGCAAGGTATGAACCAGCATTAGCAGACAGGGTCATAGTCTAGTTAGAAAAGTAAAACCAACCTAATGATTTCCAACTGTAATTCAAGATCCATGAACTTGAAAAGAGCACATGTCCTAAGCACAGGTTTCCAATACATATTCTTTTCTATTTCTGAAAATGCCTTCTAGTTCCCCCATTACAGATTTGAAACACGAGCTATTTTGTGAATACTGTGGCCAACATAGTCCCTGTATAACCTTTGTGATCATTAATGTTGTATTTTCCTTTAGCAGTGTTTCTCTGCAAGTGCATTACTATGCTGAAATGGTTTCAAAGAACACAACTTGCATAATCCCCACTTAAAACATTTTCCAATTTAATAATTGTAATCACATTTTCTGCCATATGTATTGGTTTTGTGTGGCAAGGTTTTGGTAGCGGGGGGGGGGGGTTGTTACAGGGGTGGCTTCTGTAAGAAGTTGCTGGAAGCTTCCCCTGTGTTCGAGAGAGAGCCAATACCAGCCGGCTCTAAGACGGACCCGCCGCTGGCCAAGGCCGAGCCAATCAGTGATAGTGGTAACACCTCTGGGATAACATTTTTAAGAAGGAAAAAGTTGGGACAGGCGGTATTCGGCAGCCGGAGAGAGGAGTGAGAATATGTAAGAGAAACAACCCTGCGGACACCCAGGTTAGTGAAGAAGGAGGGGGAGGAGGTGCTCCAGGCGCCGGAGCAGAGATTCCCCTGCAGCCCGTGGTGAAGACCATGGTGAGGCAGGCTGTGCCCCTGCAGTCCATGGAGGTCCACGGTGGAGCAGATATCCACCTGCAGCCCGTGGAGGACCCCACGCCGGAGCAGGTGGGTTCCCGAAGGAGGCTGTGACCCCGTGGGAAGCCCGCGCTGGAGCAGGCTCCTGGCAGGACCTGCGGATCTGTGGAGAGAGGAGCCCACGGAGCAGGTTTTCTGGCAGGACTTGTGACCCCGTGGGGGACCCACGCTGGAGCAGTGTGCTCCTGAAGGACTGCACACCGTGGAAAGGACCCATGCTGGAGCAGTTCGTGAAGAACTGCAGCCCGTGGGAAGGACCCACGTTGGAGAAGTTCGTGGAGGACTGTCTCCCGTGGGTGGGACCACACGCTGGAGCAGGGGAAGAGTGTGATGAGTCCTCCCCCTGAGGAGGATGAAGCGGCAGAAAACAACATGTGATGAACTGACCGTAAACCCCATTCCCCATCCCCCTGTGCCGCTGCGGGGGGGTTGGTAGAGAATCCGGGAGTAAAGTTGTGCCCGGGAAGAAGGGAGGGGTGGAGGGAAGGTGTTCTGAGATTTGGTTTTATTTCTCATTACTCTGCTCTGGTTGATTTGTAATAAAGTGAGTTAATTTTCCCCAAGTTGAGTCTGTTTTGCCCGTGATGGTAAGTGGTGAGTGATCTCTCTCCTGTCCTTATCTCGACCCACAAGCTCTTTGTTATATTTTCTCTCCCCTGTCCAGTTGAGGAGGGGGAGTGATAGAACGGCTTTGGTGGGCACCTGGCAACCAGCCAGGGTCAACCCATCACACCATACTAAATGGAATAGTATTTGTGGTCACAAACCCCAAAATCGCCAAATTACTTCAAATCACTGAAATAGATTATGTTTATAAGGAAACAAACAGGAAATTTGTAGCTATGGAAATTATAAAACACTTAAAATAGTAAGTATCATTATCATATGGATTTACTAAAGAAAAAATATTTCTAAGTTTTTAATTCATGAAATTGCCGAGGAAAATTTATAGTCATAGGTAGAAGAAATGTCACATACAAAGTTTGTTTTCTGAAAATACTCTTAAAATAAACTGTGTTAAAGAGAACAATATCCCAATGATTTAAAAATACTTAAGTACTTCAGATGCCATGTTATGCTGTCTAGAACTACTGACATATAGCAGATGGTTCGCTTATCCTGCACTGAGTTCAGCAGGACCTGCAAGGGCTTACCACTTGGCTATGAATTAAATGGATGCAGCTGAAATCTTAAATGTATACGTATACACATCTGCATGTCATCACTGCCTAGAAAAGATAACAATGTCTGGTGCAGTTTTGGAAGGGAATTGCGTATGCCCACGACTATATACACTTTACTTCTTCATGCTATGTCAGTATTTTTAATACAATTAAAAGTTACCAATTTCTCCTGAATGCTCACTTGTCAAACCAAAAAAAGCCAGAATTTTAAAATGACTACTGTGTTTGTCACAACAAGAATGTGCAATTCTTACATGCACTTTTCCTGATGTATTCAAAGCACCTTCTGCAAATAATACTTAGCTGAAAAAAATACACACACACACATATATATTTGCATCTGACAAGACAGCCAGATGATTAGTGATGGCACCAATATTGCAAGAAGACAGCAAGAGCCATATCCTGCCAGATGACCTGTTTTTGTTCAGGGAAGCACACCTATAAAGATGAGAAGGTAATCAAGTCTCCACATCCACCCACAGCCTGACCACCTCACTGAGAATCAGGTTTCCAAATCAGTGCTAGTTGCCTAATTAGCTACTAATCTTTTTGATGACAATTACTTATGGGTCATTTGTTGACTGGAGTTTGCAAACATCCTAGTTACTGCACAAAACACAGGACGCCATAATGAAACAAGTTGAACTTAAAATATTTCTTCAGATTTGAGTAAGATCTGAATCAATTACTTAGACGTAAAAAGCTTTTCATTAGCTTTTTTTTTTTGAATGAAAGATGTTTGTTCAAAAGAGAGAGAGAGATGTCTTACACGAAGACGTCCATGTTTTGTAGATGAAGACATCATAGCAATAACAGGGAGTGCTCCTTGAACTTCTGCTGGCACAAGCACACTTGATAAAGACATGATGCCACCACTGCCTTTTTCAAAATAAAAGACCATATAGTGCCAAGACTGTATGATCAAATGAAAATTCTGTGATTCACTGTAGTATCAGCAATATGGTAGGAGCTAGAGAGTCATGCTAGAATGAAGTCGTTCCTATTTTACTAGGTAATAGAAAGTTAAATGGTCAGAGGTAGCAGAGAGGCACAGTGCAAGTGAATGACGGAGCTAGATATGCAACTTCTTTATGGGTAGTTATTACCTTTTAAAAAACATTTAATCAGCCATTCCAGTTATGGCTTATCAAATGGCTGCTTGGCAGATGTCTAGAAAGGAAATATCTTGGTTGAATGTAACCCATTAAGTAGATAGGGTAACAAGCACGAATTCCTAGTTTTCAGACAAGGACTTTGCTTCTTACTCTGCAGATAGAGCTTGAAAGCTTTTTGTAGGCCAGAATGACTGGAATCCCGAAACAGCATTTCTGTTGCTACCTTTATAAATGTTCATATATGATACATTTTATCCCTCTCCAGCTTACCAAGTTACTATCAACTCTAACAAAATGTCCTTTAGCGGGGGAAAAATGAAAACTGTTTTTTCTGGATACAAGTGAAGGTTATGGTTTACCCTGAGCAAATGGATTTTGTGATTAATATGACTTTCTCCTAAAGACCTATGTTTTGCATACTGAACTCTATATTCCTAAGCTGCAATTCTTGGAATTGAGGAGCACACAATTATCCTTCTTCTTTTCTTGAAAGTACAAGGAACTTTAAGGGACTTTTCAATCAGCAGTCTCAGCCAGAAACAGGTTTTTTGTTCCAAAACAGACAAAATAAGCCCGTATTATTAAGCCTGATGGTACTTTCCTAAGATGGACGAATAGGATCAGGAAGATTTATAGGTAAGAGTTTCAGTGGATAACTGATTTTTTAAAAATATGAAAATACTGTAATTCTCAAAGATTACTATAGACTGTTAGTATGGCCAGCTGACAGCAAAAATACTCTTCCTTGGTCTAGACTTGAATGGTGATTTAAATAAAGCAAGACTGGTAAACTGACTCACTGAGATAGAAGGAACAGAAGGAGAAATATTTCTACCGATGACCACAGCTGAAGCTGTGGGCTGCGATGCTCGGGGGCTGGTGCAGGGAAATAGTGAGAGAAGGGCAGTTCCTGACTGACACACCGCATCAACCACCAAGTTCCAGCAAAGTGCTTGGGTAAACGAGAATGGGAACTCTCTCTTTTTTTTAAACATCTGCTCTAACAAACAAAGGGGAAAGGGCACCTCTGCATGTTAAAGACACAAAATGACAGCCCGCGCAGGATGCCACTGCGTAGGCAGCCCTACAAATTTACTGATGGGGGTCATGACCCTCCTGCTTGCACTTCCATAGATCCATGTGAATGAGGAGGCAAGGAGAGATTTATGGGACCGATCCTGCTTCCACATTTACACTAGCAAGAGTTTGTAGAGCCTACAGAAAATATTAGATGCTAGTAAGCTGTTTGAATTAAAAAAATATATATATATATAATGGTGAAAGTGGAGATTAAAACGGCCTTGGAGCCATCACAGTGCAAAACCCTTTGTGGTCTACAGCAGTAACAGCAGATGACAAACTGGTCGCTCTCGGGGACTGACAGAAGAGAATCAACTTACTTCTTCCATGTATTCACTCACAGTAACTCCATTTCTTTAATTTCTCATATCAAACAAGAATAACCTGTCCTCCTTGGTTCTTTGTATTAAACCCCCTCATTTTTCCCTCCCCAAACTTCAGTTCCCTTCTTACCCTGAACGTGTTTCAGACGTTTCAGTATCCTAGTTTTATGCAGTTGACAGACAACTAATCTTGTTTAATTTCAGAACCTCCAAGCATTTACCCTATTACCTTTTCTGAAGAACCAAAACACTAACTCATAATAATTTTTAAATTTCTGGAATATTCTTCAACTTCAGTATACCTCATTGCTGCTGCAGATTTCTTTAAAGTCACCTCATCAAATCTCCTTTCAAATCAATTTTAGAAGATAATTTTCCAGAAATAGAAAAACTACCTTTGTCACACTCACTACTATAAATCTGCAATGTATTTCTGATAGCAGCAAAGATTACAGTGACCTATCTGTATTATCTTTAAAACACAGGGAGAGTAGAACTTTTGGAAAAATTATAGGAGAACTATCTTCTACACAAAGAAACATCACAAATTCATGTTTCTGTGAAATGCTGTGACAACACCTGTATTAGAGACATTGCAGAGAAGCTGATACATACTGGAATTCATAGTCAAACTAATATAAACGTTTATAGTAATTTTTTATAGGTTGTGAACACTTCCGTAACATGCTGGGAATAGATGTGCTAGAAGATACCTGGAAGCAGTGGGCAAATAATTAGAATGCTGTACCACCCAAAAAATCTAGCACTGAAAAAAAAATCAGTAGGCAAATCTTTGAGTTTAAAGCATAGCAAAAATACTCAGCCAACTTCGCATATGTAGGATTAACTGAATTTACAAAGTTTATTTTTGGAAACACTTCTAGCATGAAGAATGATGAACTGAAGATGTTTAGTACTAAATGAATGCAATGCCAGCAAGACATATCACAAGCAGCAGTGCAAAAGTGACTGTAATTTGCTGGACTGAATGGGTCTACAATGGATCTTCAAAAAGGTGGTGCCTTCTACGAGGCTAGACTGCTAACAGAAAATTTTCTGGATGTTTTACAATAACAGTGGCATTTATCTCCCTTACAGAGAGGGACTGACCTCACAGCTCAGCTACGCAGACCCAGCAGGATGTGTCAGGATCAGGCCCCTGATGATGCCACCAGAGCAGATCAGGAACTAACTCAGCATACGCATTAGGAAGATTAACTCATGCTACCTCAGCAATAGCACTTGGCCATTACAAATTTGCTGGTGCCTTAGCTCAGAGGCATGTTGTTCAGGATGAGAGGCACCTCCTACCACAGTTAGGTAGGTGTTTGCGAGCTGAACGCAGCAGACAGACCAGAGCATTCCCTGTTTCTTGCCATACAGCTCCTCGTCTGCACCCACCTGAGAAAAAATGACAGAAAACCCTCCAAGTAATTTAAAACACGCAGTGACAGGAGCAAGTAAAGTCAGAGGGCTAAGCCTGGAACAGGGTCACCTAAAGCTCACCCTGCAGCAGAGGCCCCAGGGTGAGCTTGGCCAGGGCCAGGGCCAGGGCCAGGGCCGGCAGCCCGGTCCCCTCTGCGGTCCTGCATCCCCATGCCGGCAGCCTGCTGTGCCTCCTGGGCCAGCACAGCTGGGGCAGCTGTCATTAACAGGATAACGAGCAAAAACCTGCACCTACAGCATCTGAAGTGTGACAGCAGATCCCAGTCAAGAGACCACCAGATTGAGCCACTGATTAGGTGTGTGGGTAATTACGTAACGAGGCAATGTTTATTCTTCAGCCTGTTGATGCAGTGAGCCAGACTGGTGATTTGCCAGGGATTTAGCTACAAGACAAACTTCTGAGGCTTATTACTACAGCAATACTGAACATTTATAATCAACACTTAGTAGCATTCACACTTCCGTATGTTTATTTTCAGGTAAACAGTGGCTGCGGGCTTTAGCCTGTCCCATGGAGAGGGTGGCATCAAGCACGCCTTACGAGATCTTGCAGCCAAAGCCAAGATGGGGCGTCACTGGCAGAGACCTGGCAAAGGGACCCCGATGTCCTCGATGCCTGGCACACACCCAGAGCATACAAATGTCTGAGACATCAGGAAAAAATCTTGTGGTTCCAAGTCCTCTCATGCTCCCTGTATTTTGAATCACACATCAGCCCAAGAAAACTAGACTAAAATGGAACCTTATCATTAGCCCTTTTCAGGCTGAGGACAACTTTAAAATGCTTTAAATGGATGAGCTGTAGGTATTTCTCTGAACATCATCTTGCCAAGCTACAAATTATGCTCAAACTATAATTCAAATCTACTATAAACCAACTGTATTTGCTATGGTTGTTATGCTACAGACGTCCTATTTCTTTCTTGCCAGTTTATCCCTCTGGACAACGCCCTTGTTAATGCACACATGGATCTCAGAATTGCCAGAAGCCTTTACCTGTTTTATTGATCCCCCCCCTGGATTACTCCAACAACAGTAAAGCAGATTTTCCTAGCAAGGAAATCAATATGACTTTAGATTAAGGTTCCCATAAAATGTTTAATAAATTATATATTAATGATTTATTGTCTATCAATTATGAATTAATAAGCACAACGTTTTCGGCATCTGACTTAGCACACAGCACTTCAGTGTCTGGACTCCACATTTGAAACAGCTCTCAGATTCTCCCTTTCAATGGCTTAATTGAGAAATCCTTTAGAAATATACTTTATTCTTTGTCTTTGGTATAAGCACAGTCTATGTTTCCACCACACATGTATTGCTCGTAGCATCTTAGTGTCCAAGCCTTCAGCACACTGTGGTCTCAAGAGGGAATTTAAAAGGTCAGCAAGAAAAGCAGAGATAAATTTAGTAATATATACAAAGATGACAGGTCAATGGATTAACCCTTAAAATCCGTAGTATTAACTACACTGCTGAATAGTCGAAGGAATGGCTAACATCAGTTTGCATAGGCACACGTTTAAAATGCCAGAAGGGACCAAGATATTTTTTGGAGTGTGAGGTTCCTACACAAGCACAGGCTAACACTTTGGCTGGCACTGAGCATTAGATGAGCAAGCACCTTTGGCCATTCTTGTTCCATTCTGTTCTGCCACTGCCAGCTATGCACGGCCTTGGTGAAGGCACTCTGCCCGCTGCCAGCTTTGGAAAAATGGCACAGTTGAGAAATGCCATTTATAAACTAGTTTGTGAAGTGATTTGGGATTGGATCTTATATATTTTATATACAATCAAACCATTTGGTCCTATCTAGAATAATTCCTGCTAGAGGTGGCCTGTAACTCTGCCCTTCCAAATTATACTTTAGAAACTGATCTGCCTCCTAGGAGCCTAGACTTTATTGTCAAAACAGAGTGCTATATGCTTACTATTGATTCACTCATGACTGTTCTGGTGTTACGATGCTGTCAAAGACACACTGCCTGTACTATCACTTCTGTGTAGTAAACTGCATGAGACAACTATTTCTTAAATCTTTTGCATCTTCTGACATACCAGTTTCTAAACTACCAAATGCAGAAGACTACAAACAAACTTAATATGACTTTAACTGTGCATACGTTACAAGTGGAAGTTTCTAGATCAACTTTAATTATGTTTAATTAATGTTGCAAAGTAGCTGGGTGAAGTTCTGGTTAATGGGGTATGCTACTCAAAAAAAGCAACAGAAAATGTGTATTATTCTAATGCTTTTTACACTCACACATGCATGCACCTTATCTAGGAAGAATGGGTAAATGAATTTGATTCATCTTCAAATTATACCTTGTGTGCTCATATGCAACAACATTGATATTGGTAAAGCATTCATAAGAAGAAAAGTACTGTGTCAGGACTAAGAATCACCTGCACTCTTACTACCTGTTGTGCAGTTCACTCAGTATGCATCATCTATGGTTAGTGACATTATTTTGTTAGAAGTGGATCACTTTGAAACTCACAGATATAAATGTAGGAATCTTAATCTATTGGTAATAAAGAAAGCATTCTCTGCAGTTTCAATCCTGCAGACTGCTAGGCAGTTAGTAAGTTAGGAAAAACTTATAGCACCCTTCATCAATACTGGGTGTAAGAGATAATTCTGCTGCAGCATGATTGATAGAGGTGTTCTCAGGCAGGAGCATTCTCAATAATACTATTGCACTACTAGTGAATAAAAAACAAACAGGCATAATATTTCAAAAACAAGTGATCTATAAACATTGATGATAACTATGGTTACCGCAGTGTAGCAGAGCAGGATTTCGTCCTTAACATATGCAGTATAAAGCTGCATATTCTGAATCAGTGACTTGAGTTTCATTTCAATTATGCTTTGAGTTTGTTGGTTAAATGACTGCAATGTCTAAAGGATTCCAAGAAGCAAGTTATTAGCTACATACGCAGTGCTGAAATGTCAAACTCCTGTTTTTCAACAGATGAAGGACTAATCGTCACGTAAGGAAGGAGAACTGCTCCGCACCTCTATGAGGGGTAGCCAGCCTTTGACACACAGGCCACTTACTTCCCGCTGCTTGATTTACAAAATAAAAACTTTTGGTTTAGAAGATACATGCCTACCCTCAAGGACACCAAAAAGACACTAGAGTATCTCTGAGAATTAAAGGGGGAAAACCATGAGATTAAATTGGTTTTCAACCTGGATATTATTTCTGACCCCATGTTACCCGGAGCTGAGCTTTAGCAGGAAAGTCAAGGTAATCTCAACTCATGATGAAGGTTTACCGCATTCTTTTTGGCTTTATACAAATCTTCCAGTCACCCTTCCACACTGAGATGCTACTATCACAAAGGTTTGCACAAACATCTGCTTGTATTTTTAAAGTGTGGAGTTCTATCACAGACATTTAGGAAATGTCTCTCTTTTTTTTCCCCCACAGAGTAGAAGTATAAACCAGCACTTACTCCACTTGCAGTAAGCAATTATAAGATTCACTGTGAGCTATAAACATACGGCAAAAGTCACAAACAAACAACCGAAATGTGGTATCCTGTGCTGAAGCCCGAAGAGTTTTCAAACAAGGAATCTGCATGCCTGCCAAAAGAAGAGACTCCTGCATGCATTGTGAATACTCCAGGTCTCATCTTAGATGGGTACCCACACTTTCTCCTTGCCATACACAGGAACATGAACAGGTGGCATGGACTCTGCAGTCCACCGGCATCTACCGCCAATATTCACTTTACACACTACTACTGAGAAGAAATGCAGCATGTCAGCTGTATTTTTCTTAATTGCTTCAGCAGATTCACAACAGTGATTTTTAGTTACCTGTCAGATGTTCCTGTTAAAAGTATTCTTAGCTAAGTCTGATGTCAATATTAAGATTAGTTTGTTAAGTCACTTTTAGCTTTTCCCCAGGAAAAAATATTTGAGAAATAAAACCTGGTGGGTCTACAACAGAAGAAAAATAAAAGTCCTACCTCTACTACTGCTTTGGCATCCAGTCTAAAGTTGAAATCTCCAAAGACAAAATATGAAACTTTCTCAAACCGCTGATCTATAATTCTGGAAAAAAACAAAACAAACCTGTCATTCAGCTTTAAGTACATGCGAGGGTGCACAAATACACATATCTTACCTTCTAAGCACAATCTCAGAAGTAATTATTGGAATGATCAAAACCACCAGTTTATACTGGAACAATATGTTAACCATGTTTTTGGGCTGATTCTTTGCTTAGGCAATTGTATCTCGAGCCCCAGTAAAATAATGCATTTGATTCCCCCTGTCTGGCTGAAAGAACAATTTGGAGGAAAGCAAGCTTGCAGCAGTTAGTACAAATAATGCAGAACCAGCATTTGGGCATCACGGAAATCTTGAGGGCATCATGGAGGTACTTCACACCTTTGAAAATTCAAGTGTATGGCTTTGGGCTGGGCAGCAAAGAATTAGGAACTCCAAATTAGTGATGAGTTCAGCATCTACCTTTGAGTTTACTTATCTGTATGATTGTGATCATAATGCTTACCAGTGTTTGTTAGTACTCTAAGAACTATGTGAAAAGTGACATGTTAGGGCTAAACATTAATCATCACATCTGGAAGAGACTGATCTATGAGGTTTTGCCTGGCTCAGTTCTCTGAAAGACAGTTCTCTTTGTTCAAAGCAGATTTTTACTGAGGTTGTAGCTAACACCTAAAAGGTGATCTTTCCACATGTGGAGTAAAGATTGACCTTTTTCTCAAGCCTTTGCTCAGTACTAAATAGGGAGATAAGGCATTACTGTTTGTCTTTCAAATCTTGTATAATTAAAAATTGTTTATATTATTAGCTTATCTATTATTAACGACAATTGTCTGGTACTCCTAACTGTGCAATTTTACATGCTTCCAGAGATCTTGGCATTTGGAAATCCACTGATTCACGCTTAATTTCAAAAAGGAATCAATACAATTAATTTCCTCTCAGTAGCTGAGGAAGGTCTGAAATACCTGAAAAGCGGCTGCTACAGCTACACAGAATATACACAGACAGAAGGCACAAAAAACTGCAATGGTATACTAGATGTACAATATATAAGAAATAAGGAACAAATGCAAGGCAATACACTGTGTACATTCTGGGAATATATAAATACATAAGTGTTACGATGCCAGAAACCCCAACTGAGCCACAGGCAGAGACCCATATGGATAGGTAAAGGATTATAAAGTAATGTACAGTAAGTAGGCTTCCTGGAACAATACTGCCCAGCAAGGAGGCATTCATTTCAAATGGCTTTAAAAGTTTTAATATATTACATCCGTTTAGACTTTTCAAAGCTATAAAGAAAGATACAACATTGGATTTACAGTGAGATACTGCTTCTCCTCTTAAAAACATCTCACATTTTTAGTCAACAGTAATCTATTACGTAAGGAATATTATTCTAGTGAAAAATTAATGTGCATCGGACCTAAGGTAGTAATCATTTGAAGCAAAATCTCTTGCAAAGACTTATCCTTTTCTGGTATGAAAATCTCCAAATCCTCCATTCAGCTGACAAATTATTGCAGGTACTGTTAATAAATATTGTCTACTGTCAGCTCCCAGCAAGCACTGAGAAAAACCTGTCACTCTTGACCTGTACATAACATTAGTTTGATTAGTGCCCTCGTGGCACATTAAAGGAAAATGAGAACTCAAAAGTTAAACCATTTACATTACCACAATTTGCTAACACTATCATTGCAAAATCTGATACACAACTTATGTATAAGAAAAACCAATTTTGCTTTGCCAACTTTCCTGATTCGTATCTTAGTTTTGGCTTTGCCCATTGCCATTTACTGCTGACAAAGAAATGACAGATATTGCAGGAATGACATCAAGGTCTAGAGAAGGCCTCTTAAAACAAATTGATATTATGAGAATGATGCCTGTGATTGTATTATGCAAAGACGGATTTTCCAAATAAACAGACTATTCCAAAAATAGCCAGTAAAAATGTCTCCTAACTGATGAATAAACAGCTGATTAGTCTGCTTCTGATCAATTAATTAAAATTCAGTAATTTCATAGTCTTGCACATTACCTGATTTAAACACGATTTGCACACAAATCAATGCCAGCTTTACAATTGATAATTTTAACCAGTTGCTCCCCTTGTAGTTTGTCTTGTTGGACATTTTAGAAAGGCCGTCTCATGACAGACTGAAGCAAAATAGTCTAAATGTTAGTTCTCAAGAATGATGCTTTAAGTGGCTTCTGACATATCTCTTTTTCACAGGTAGTGAAATTTAGGCATACAATAAAATTAGCAACAGTGGTACAGCAAGGGATATACATATTTATCTACTTACTAAATGATCTGGGATACCTGACAATAAAATATGCTTTAAATGACTCAACTTAATACATGTATGTAACCTACTGTCCTTGCCATTGAAAATTTGTATTAGTTTAAGAGTTCCCAAATCTTAGAATTAATTCAGCAATTTGGTACTCTGATAGCTCTGTTTTGAAATACTTACTGGTGTCTACAATTGCACTGAATCAATGGCACAAGAACTAATCTTCTTGATTGTGCTTTTAGAATTAGACTCCAAGTTAGCAAAGGAGATGGCAATAAAGAAGAGTACAGCAGTATTTCCTCCCCAAGGAATATGCAGGAAAAACATCCGGCACTGGGGGGACTCGGGACAGAAACTGAGTACTACAAAACACTGTGAGTCTCGCCAGGACCAGGGACATGCAGTGAAGGTGTTGGGACTGGAGCAAGATCTAAACAAAAGTGTTCCATTCCTCCTGTTCCCGTGTTCTGAGCTACAAATATACACAGTTCATCATGTGTACAAGTAAATGAGAACTCAGAAGATAATTTTTTTTTTTTTTAACAAGAACGAGTGCTTGTAAATGAACCAGGAAGGCTACAAAATGTGCATTATTCTACTTTGCTATTTGTTTCTATAACAATGCCCTTCCTTTAACCATGAATCAAATAATCTGTTAAAAATGTTGCCATGCATCAGTCAACGGAGTGATAAATCCGAATCATATAAAAAGAATGCAGCCAACCTATGTCACTAGCATTAATCTTATGTTTTTAGTGGGAGGGCCTAGTGTCATTTCCTTTAGCTTGTACTTGCTGACTACCAGATTATCCCGAAAGGCTTCAACATACTTTAAGGATCTATTCTTTCCTGTACAACTTTTCTAAGTAGCTTATGACAAAATAGGTGACTCAGGTAAACATTTCATGACTATAGAGAAGCTACAAATATTTCACTTCCACAACTCTATATGCAAGAGTAAACAAAAGATCATCAGTGCCTTAACTAGCTGTGCTGCTTGTTGTGACCTACGCAGGGCCATCAAGAGATGACAAGCAATCAGGATGTATCCAATGCTTGAATACAAATAGAATAGAAAACTTTCCAGATTACAGCTCTTCTTTTCCAGAAACAGAAGTCTTCCCTTTGAAAAGGTTGGAAGAATACATTTACTCTTCTAATCCTTTGCGCTTGCTCTAGAAAGTATTGTTTACGAGAAAAGAGTTTATTTGTACTTTGAACATACTGAAGAAGTATCTTTGACTTCTGTGCATTTTGGAAATCAAAATAACAAATTCAATATGGCAAATAAGGACCATTAGAAAAAAATGCACGCTTATGACTGGGTTTACTGATGACCTTGTTAAACTTTAAAGCACGCAAATATAAATGACATAGACAATTTCTCTTCTACTAGTTCCACAAACACAAAATTTTTAATTTGCATCAGGAGTCCTTGACAATAGTATTAGATTCTTCACACTTAGAACACACTACCTTAATTATTTTGCCAGTTTCAAACTAATTCTACATTTTTAACTGATGGCTCTACAGTTAAAGTCTTCTGGACTGGTTGGGTTATTCTCTGTTTCTTTTCAAATTTTGTTGTATTTTTCAGAAGAGGCAGACCACAAACAGTTTTTGAAATAGAGTTGAACAGCTTTTTAGACATGACAGGACAGTAAAAGAGGGAAACTCTCAAGCAATTGCAATTTTCAAGTAAAGTTTACAGTCAAAGTTAGTTACATGCTTAAATGTTTTGATGAGTCAGATCCATGGTTCACACTTTTTTTTAAGGAGTAAACTTCACTGGTAAGGGTGCAAATTAATGTTAAATTACCACAGCAATTTCTTTGCTGCAAAATAAATAAATTTAATTCTTATTTTGGTCTAACAACTGCAGGTTGCCTCACACTGGATATCAGCAACTGCTTTACAAACCCAGAAAAAAGTTACTGTGTCTGCACTAGAAATGTACTTGCTCTGCTGTGTCGGTAAGACTTCTAGCAAAACGACCTCCACTCATCAAGTGCTTTTTAGCATGGCTGTCCCCTGACACATTTTCCCAAAGACCTGTGGCAAAAACTGGCTGTTATTCTGGGTGCATCAGGAGAATTACGAGAAAGCTCTGAAACCTTCTGAGCTATGATGCTGAAGAGCTTTAGCCTGAGCTAGATTGGCCTGCCTGTGACAAAAGCATCACCCAGCCCAGAGCAGGGGCTGGACGGACCCGTGCGATAGGCAAACCTAAAGAGAAGTCAAACAAATGCCACAGTAGAAGCAAACGCTCAGGGTTTGCTCTTGGAGCCTAGGATATGTCAAATAATTACTTTGACATAAAGACAGACCTCTCAGTCTGGATGGCAGTGTCAGCTGAATGGATTGTGAAAGATAAGTTTTTTCAAAGCCATTTAGAAGATCTGGATGCCACATTCCTACCAAGACTAAAACAAGTAAGAGGCAGAGGTTCCTCTTCTCAGTACTACTGGAAATCTGGGTCTAGTTATTAATTTTAGTCTCTACAACAGAACACCAAAGGGAATCGCTTAGCGCAATCTTAAAATGAACAATTCCATGCTATTGGAATCACTGAAATCCTTTTGTAATTTATTTTAAAGTACTCATTACAGTAGTTACAATTAAAGATACTTTATGAAATGCACCCTCTTTTATGAAAGCTATATGGTGTACTGTATATACATTCCAAAGCACTGAAATTCAGCCAGGAAATAATAGGGCAATTGGAAACATGACCGACTTTCCCTTGCTTTCATACTTACCTCCCTCCCATACTGTCACAAGAGAGGAGAAGACAAGGAAGCGGCTAAATATCAGCAATTTGGTCATGGAAGAGAGCAGCTGAACATGATTCAGTGTGACAAGAGGCACTGTGATTTGGCTAAACCATTTCTCAGGGCACTTTGTAAGGAGGATCAGCAGCATTATTCCTTTAATAGCCATGTCTAATGCAATAGCCAGCTGGGTTTTGTCCCAGACCAAGGTATCAGCATCAGGTCAGAAGGTAACATTCTGTTTACACGATTATTTCCTAAAGCACTTATCTTCTGCTCGGTGTGAAAGTTGACTTTTCTGTTTGTAAGGAGGCCTGAAGAATTGAGGGAATGGGAAAAATTAGCTACACTGAGCTGGAGCTGAATAGCATTAAGTGGGAGGTCTGAGAAAGGCTGCTGCGGCGCTCAGCAGGACACCTTATTAGCCGCGTCATCGCAGTTCATTCAGGCAAGCCATACCAGTGTCACCAGCATTCCCACACAAAGACAAAGTTCTTCACACAGTCTATAAACATGCCTCCCTGGCCAATTCATCCTAACTTGACACTGCTGAAAAGAGGGGCTTGAGGGGTTTTTTTGGTTTTTTTTTTTTTTAAACACAACAATAACATAACAAAACAAAACAAAAAACTTGCAGCTCTGCCAAGCAGCCTGAATGGAGAAGAAGGAGGGACACTGTCACGTTTCTTCGGAAGAAACAATCCAGAGGTCAAGCCATATTTTATTCAGTGAGCAAATTTTTATAATAACTAAATGTGTTTAAGCTAAATACTAGCTCATATGAGCACTTCCGTTATTTCTCGTACAACTTACAGGGTAGGATATTATCCTTCCACAATCTCTTTATTTTTGCACATTATCCATGCAGAAGGAATTAAAGGTACAAAAGCCACTTTTACAGAGAACATGTGACTGCCTATATAAGATGTCCTTTCCTAAGTAAAGGAATATGAAAACCACAATTAACTACGCAGAGAAGAAAGGACAGCTCAGTCTCAGTGTGGCAATCATTTCTCAGGTGGAACTCCTAATCTTGCTTACTGTTGACCTAAGCAGAGCTTTGAACCACAGGTTCTGTTGTGATCTGAATCTAGTAAAAGTAATGCTGGCCTACGTCTCTGCATGGGACGGCAAAACCTCTTCATGTTTTGGCCGATCAGTGAAGTGTTCAGGAAACACCCCCGAGGCTGAGCTGGCGGGGCCCTTTGCACCCCTGCAGCAGCCTGGATCCCCCTGCCCACGTCCAGTGGCCGGACTCACCACGTGGCACCGCCGGGAAGGTCACCAAACGGCTATCTGCGCGGAGGCAGCGCGGCCAGCTGCTCCGCAGCCTGACAGGCATCCCGCGGCCAGAGCCCACGGGCAGCAGGCTTGGACCTTGTGGCCACAGTTTGCAAGGGGCATACTCAACTAACGTTTGCTTGACAAGAGAGGATCTTACCCCAAAGAGGAATGTTTAGAAAGGGGTGGGGAAAAAAAAAAAAAAAAAAAAGGCAGAAAGTGACTTGACCATCCCACTGGTGGGAGCCAAGAGCTGGTATGGAGGTAGCAGGTGACCTATGGATAAGAAGGTTATACACACTTTCTTCTCCATAGATCTATAATGTCAGAGGTAATAACAACTCCTGCAGTGACTTCTGGTGGAAAGTCAAGGAACGACGACAGTGAAACCTGTCTTCTACCACAGCCCTGTTAAGGAACTGAAGATCAAGAGAATGGAAATGTTAGGTTTTGGCTTATACAAAACTAGACACGGGACTGCTGTGTGGCCTTTCAGATTTCTGCCGTTCCTATCCTCATTGCTTTTTCCTTTATAAGTTTTAGTCAAAGAGATCAGCTTGCACACCTGCACCTCAAGAACTGGTCTGTGGGAGATCCACCTCCAGCAGAGGCTTTGGAGAAAGCTTTGAAACAGAACTCTGACATCTCTTCTGCGTATAGCCTCCCTTCTGCAGCACAGTCAGTGCTCAGCTCGCACCAGTTTGCATTCTCAGATATACGTTTAGAGACAAATTCCAGAAAAATCCCCATCAATTCTGAATAAAAGTTACCTGGTGACTAAGTGTGCCTCAAAAGGCGTGATGTAAGTGCCTTCATTGGCATGCCTAAGGTGTTGTAGCACTGTCATTAAAAAGATAAAGTTTATCATATTTTTGTGCCTTGTTCTTTCTGATATAATAGCTAAAACCTATTAATAACACCAAAACATCTCAAAAGGTCAAGCAGCATACAGCAAGATGAAGGGAATTGTCAAGAAGCTTAGGCAATCATCTTAGCACTCAAGACATTTGCCAGAGCTGTTTAACTAATATGTGATGTTCACTTTTAATTTCAATATAGTGCCATTTGGGCAAAAATGTTGTATTTTTTAATTAATTACAATGTCAGCAGCTATTAAGATTAAAAGAAAGACCACATCAATAATAAATACTTAATCCAAAGAAAGGATTACAAGAGCAGCAATAAAAATCAATTTTTAGAGCTGGAAAATTGTGACTTTTTCCTCACTTGACTGGTATTTTCATTATATTGACAAAACCATGATCTTACCTGACACTGACATTCGCCTAATGAAATAGCAGCCATGTATAATGAGGTAAGTAGTTGTCAATTTTGCTACAGGAGAATACAATGCTATGGCACTGGTGTTGTGTTACAAAGAAATTTTCTTGCTTTTCATCTGATGCAAGAGAAAACAACAAGAAGTAACCAGAGAAACTGCACGTCTTTTTGAATCTTCCTTTACTTTATCATGGAAGATTAAAATTCTTCCACATAACTTCTGGAACTCCTCAATGTTGGTAACACTTGGTCATAAGCAGGCAGCAGATAACTGCCATATCTTAATTTCCATGATGGCTGACACGTTGCAATTCTTGCTTACTGTTCTGCAGGGCTTGGATGTGGGGGAGTAAAGCAAAAATCCTGTGTTCACTTAGTGTTAGAAGTGCAAATAGCAAGCCAGAAAATAACCAGGGTACACAGCAATGGGATACTGATCCATTAACTCATTAAGGCTGGGAAAAGCACTTTTTGTGACAAATCTAGAAAAATTCAGAACAGGGGCATTGTATGTCCTAAACAGTTCACTGATGGGAACAGTGGCAGAATGGTTAAGAAATCTTGCCAGATTTGTATCTTGCCAGACTTGCAACAAACGCCTTTCCCAGTCTGACCTCCTGTGGATGGCTGCGTGGCCAAAGGGGACAGCAGGTGACAGGACACTGGCAACGTCACACCACAGTGTGCTGCTAGCGACAGAAACCCGCACGCTTCCATCGGCTTGCCTGGTGAAACTCCTAGGCTCAGAGGGACTGTGAATTAAAAATAAAACCAACCACATCTAGAAAAGGGCAATGCAAATTACTGGAAACACAGAAAGAAAGACTTCACTCGCAAAGGATTAAAAAATGCTTGACGTTGAGAAAAGCTAACTAGCAACAAATTTTATGTACTTAATTGTTAGCTTGGGCATTTATCCCTTTGAAAATCACACTACAGTGGACTGCTGAGCTAAGAGAGGAAACAAACGAGGGGTGACATGACAGAAACATTTGAAGTGCTAAAGAGAAGGGAAAAAACCCTCTCAAAAGAGCACAGCGATTAAAAAAATTAGAGCTGTCAACATTAGGTTTGAACAAAGAAAATTCTGGTGGATAAAGAGATAGCAGGACCATTTTCCTTGTTGGAGTGAGAAACTGAATCATCTTGGCTGCATCTTAAATCCTACACTGAAGGAAGAAAGATAAAGAAGCTTTCATAAAAGGTGAGGCAGTTACAGCTATTTACCTGTCAGTCCATGAATAACGTCTGCCAAGTCAGTCTATAACTACTTCAGCACTTGTACAGACAGACAAGCAGCTAAAAATGCTGTAACTTGCATCTGGTTGTTTACCTGTTAGGGAGAATACCTATCTTTCCAGGACACAGAATACAAGAGTCAGAGACAACAACCTTCTCACATAGTGATCCTACCTTCCCATGGGAGTAAAAATGTTGAAAGATGATTATTCACATAGTGCCCATAGATTCAAACAGAAGCAGAATGGAGCTCTTTCAACCATTTCTCCGTTTTATAACTACCAGCTCATAGCATCATCTTACAGCGAGCATTGTAAATAACATCACCATAGCAATTTATTTTCATTTCTCTGCAAATGAATAAAAATTGGATCAACAGCCCATATAGATTCTTCTTAATTGAATCATAGCTATCCTGGAAGATTATATGGCTATACGATAGAACATTTCAAAAGACACAAACCACAATGAATGCTGATGTGAGTGTCACCTTTAGCTAGACTCTAATGACTGCTCTTTATCTAGCTGCAGACTCTCTAAGGAACAAATTACAGTAAAAAGGAAATATAACTCAATGAGAATGTGACGCACTCTGCACATTCTCATATAAAGCCATTTTCACAGCAAAATCAAGCAGGCAACAAGTTATTTGCAGCCACGTCTTTTTTAAGATGCATTCTCTCTTTTCTTCAATTGTCTGTTTAATTACACAAATTCTCCTGGGAGTGGTATTTTTTTACAATACATCCAATCTAGCCTGTAGTTACATCAGTTATCTTCTACTAGAAAGACATGGTAGCCAACTGAGGCAGTTCCAGGAGAACATACTACTGGGAAATAGGTAAAAAGGAGTAAAGCCCTTATCAAAGGTGAGGCGGAGGCTCAGAGTGGCGCCAAAAGTGGCCCAAGCTCCCAAGCACACTTGGCAATCCCTTATTGCGATCCACACCATAGGACAGTAAGTTTGCTTTTGTGAAAACAACAGTCGACAACCCCTCCAGGAAACCTCAGAGCTTTTATTTTCAGCATTTCTTCTGAAAAAGCCACAATTCTATTCACATTAGGCAGACAAAGTGAAGTGTGACTTAGTGTATCCACGCTATTTTCTTTTTTAAGTGACACCTTTCTGTGTGACACCTGCAAGTTCTTAAAGTTCTGGATTTTGGATTGCTGATTCTCCAGTCAGATCTTTGCTTCCAAACCTGCTATTGTTTATACAGATTTCTTTTTATCATGAAAGAAACAACAGATCTTTAATTTACAATTTGAATAATAAATGCTTCAAATTTATTAATAACCTGTTCAGTTATTAATGCCAAAAAGAAAAAAAAAAGCCCCAAATGCTGACAATAACAGAATAAGGGCAAAATTACTGACTAGGACTATCAGAAATCATCATTCACTTATTATGGAAATACATTTATTGTATGCTTAAAATTACAATAATGTATATTTTCCATTACAATGCATACAAGTTCAAAATTATTTTTCTGCTAAAAATATAACCTAAATAAAATTAAAAATGTGTTTGTGTAAACAGGAAGGACATATGAGTTAAATTTTGACAACTGCATCAAACATGCAAAAGCTCAAGCCAGCAGAAAAACAAGCAGCAAGGAAAAAGTGTCTTTGACTGTATTTGACAGGTTGAAAGTAACAAGACAATTTTGTTGGATTTACTCTTTAAAGAGCATATTATACAAACACGCTAATTTTGAGAGCACTTAACCTTAGTTTAAAGGCGGGGGGGGGGGGGATGACTGAATATTAATGAGATGAGCCTCAGGGTGTTTAATGAAAAGCTGTCTTTTTGAATGTGATCTAGGGTTTTAAACCTTTGTTAGAAGACATTTGGATGGAAGGTTTATTTGCCCTGGGAGTGCATTCTATCTGAATACACAGAAATTTCACTAAACGTTTGAAGGCACATGATTACAGAGAGTTTTCACTTGATGTTAAAATCACTGTTGCAAGAAATAAATAAAACAAAATAAAATAAAAAAACCCAACAGCCGCCCCCCCCCCCCCCCCGCCCCAAAGCAAGCTACTCCTAGGATCTTCTCAAATGACCCAGATCTTTAGAGTGAAGTTTTCCTTTGCCTAGAAACTAAGTGGCTTTTCTTTTGCTCATTCAGCTGCTAGTTCTGGGAAAAGCCCAAAGAGAAACATTTAGATTGGAGGGGTCTTTGAGAAGATGTGACAGTTGACTGATGAGCATCCATAAAATGACAAAGAATAGTTGTGTGGAGCCGGTGCATCACATCGCCTCTCCCTGGGAAACTAATTGCTCTGAATTGTTAATAGTAACATTATTTTTCTGGCAATCATTTCTTTTGAATACCCAAAATGAGCATGAAACAGCTCCTTTGACCGGACATAAAAGTTAAATGTCCCAATGTTGATCAAATTAACTTCAGCTATGTGACAATGGACTATATTTGTGAGAAAATAATGAAGGGCACAAAGGGAAGCTTTATGCCAAGATTTCACAGTTGTAATGTAAAAATGTTTCTGTTGAACTAGGCCAGGGAACATTTCAATAGGAAAACAGAAGAGCACTGTCACTTTCTTTAAAAAAAAAACACATTCATTTTATGGATCTGAATGCTCTAGATAATTTCAGGAAGTTTAAATGGCTGGCACACCAAGAACCACAGTATCAGGCTAACATCTCACGTCCTTGTCCTTCGCAAACTCTCTTCTAATACTTTTAAAGGACCCTATCCTACAGCTTCTACTCATTCCCTAGCCAGGCTATTAAATTCAGTAGACACTTTTCCCCAGCAAGTGTCTAAAGGACTTGACTAATATGCCAATATGATTAATTAATGACATATGCACAAGCATTAATTACAGCAGATGTATGAAAGACTAAACTGAAATGTAAACTACATTTCCTTTCTTACTCTCATGTATAGCTTAAACCCCCCCAACTTTAGAAAATACAAAAATGCAACTATTATGCAAATGGGGCTAATTGTACATGGGAATTATCCAAAATGGGCCTGGAGGAATTTTTTTGCCCCACAAAATATAAAGCAGATGTTCTTACTCTCACTTATAAGGCAAACTCAGTTTTAACTGTATCTGTGTCTATCTGAACAATGTAATTGACTTCTGGGAATTTAGTCTGGGTTTACATTAGCATTGACAAACACTCATTACACATGCCAATTTTCTACATATACACTGTACATGTATTTGTAAATATACAAGCAAATATTTGCTTAACACCACTGTAATTCCAACTCTCTTAGTCTTTAAAGAGTCTAACACCACATTTTCTTCACACTTGCTAAATGGCAAATGCAGCTAGCTGTCTTTAAAAGCATTCTTCTCTGTAATTAATTTTTAACATTATTAAAGCTAGATCACTTCAGAACACCATTGTAAGATTAAACCTTTCTACTTCCAAAACATGTTATTATGATTATTAATAGATTCCCTCTGGAGAAAACTTTTAGTGGAAACTTTAAATCATTCACTTGACACTTTTTGTTCCCCCCATCCCCCCCAACCCCACCCCTTCTCAGTAATTTAGAGATGTTGTGCAGCTTCGTGCTTATGTGTTAAAACCTTGTAGTTAAAATAATTTTGGGGAAGCTAACTTCCCTCATGATTTTAACAGTTAAACTAATTCATTTGAGCTTATTTGCAAACTCTTTTCTTTTTTGTATTTCAAACTCCTGTGATAGCTTTTACCTTACATGAAAAGGCTGTACTTAATTCATGTTTATGAAGATGCAGGGTGAACAGAACTGCGCTTTCACTTACTCCCACAGTGACCTAAATCAACTGTGAGAAGGTGTTTCTGTTTCATTCAGTGAAGGTTTAGCTCATTAAACTGTTTTCCTTCTCAGTATTGTTCACCAAGTTTGAACTGCATTGCTGTTAAATGCTCTTTAGCAGTTTAAAGGCTTTAAAGGAAAAGACTTATCAGTCTCTGTTTTTAACAGCACTAAATCTGCATTATTAGTTCATGCAGATAAGGGGATTTAAAAGCTCAGCTTGAAACCTCTCTCTTCTGTATTTATCTGACACTGCATAGTTCCAGTAGCTCAGCTGGAAATGTAGATCTATGAAGCTTTAAAGAGAGATTAAAGCCAAGAAAAGAAGTACTTTTCCCCCTATAGACGCTCTCACTTTCCCTTTTCCTACTGTCTGAGGGAGTGATGGCAGACAATGGTCAAAGATGGTTCCCAAAACCCTCTGAATGGGGACACTGTTGGTGGTAGCATTCATTCAAAGTGAGCTTCAGTGTATTGTCCTCCCCAATCAGCAGATCAGAATAGAGTTTGCTGGTGGCTGCCAAAAGGTTAGCAATGCCGATGAAAGGGGTTTCCCATTATTCACTGCTCTTACAGAACTCCCCTTTTGTGCAAGTCAGCCCATCATTTCACTATGGAGGTCCGGATCTGCGGCTGGCTGCTCTCTCAAAATGAACAATTCATCTGAATGCAAGCTCACAGTAGTAGTGTGCAACCTAAAATCGAAGGTTTTCTTTTCTAAGGACAGGGGAGTTGGGGCAGTTTTTGGCAGTGTCACATTTTAATGATATACCATCATGACATCTCTGACCCACAGCTGACACTAATACTACAGTCTTATTACCTTACCCTTGCCAGGGCATCGTGGGAGGTCCAAAGCCAAAATTAGCTAATGAAGCACACTGTATGCTGTAAACAAGTGCGCAATAAATAATGCAAAAGGTTTATACAGGTTTGCTAAAGTTCCCTCATGCAAAGCATAAGAAAAGGAGAGAAGACCAATGGAGCCAAGAAAAAAATGAAATAAAAATAGGCCTTTCCCACACTGCTCTATGTAGGAGTACTCAAAAATCTGTGTCTCAAACTGCACTGAGAGTAGATCCTGATCTTACTGCACCTCTGTCACTTAAATAAGGCATCTTTTATAAACCACTGCATGCTACCTATCTGCAAACCTTCCAAGCGCCCCCAGTGTTTTCTGATGATCTGAAGAGGTTTTACAAGTGATACAAGACAAGACACACTGGATTTTTCCTCTTCATCCTTGTATTACCCCCAAAACTGAACATAAATGCTTATTTTGGAGAAATTCCTACTTAGCCCTCTGCTGGGGTGCACAGGAAAAGCACTTCTTTATACATAGTGGAAAAAACAGTTTCTTTTGCTAAAATATCTGCCTGTCTTTAAATAAGATAAAACTTTGGATAGAATGTGATTGAAAACGTATTTATACTCCATTCGACACTTCAGAACCTTTTTCAGTGAAAATCTACATAGGGAAAAATAACAACACTGCATACGCAAAGATATTTTTCAATGCATAACTTAATTTGTTTCAGGAGTGTCTTTAACTTCTAGGTTGCTGCCAGAGAGAGTCATGAGAGTAAACAGTTACTGGACTGTGGGGAATTCCTCACTGCATTTGCCATACACAGGGAAGGCTGCAAGCAAATGCCAGCAGGAAAAGACACATCGAACCCATACTTCCTCTCAGCTCCCTTGACCACGGTCTAAATTGCATTGAGCAATGACTCCCCATGAGTCCCAGGCACTTGCTCTCCTCCCCTCAGCTAGCCACAACACGCTAGCCCTTGTCACCAACGTGTCTGTGCTAGGCAGTAGGACGGGGCTCAGCACCCGCTGGTTGGGCTGGGACTTCTCACGCTGTAGCACTTGGTGCCCCACAGCAAGACCAGCCAAGCAACCCTTGTCCAAGCTTCACTACGGGGAAGGGCAGCAGCAGTCCCGCACTCGCCTGGGTCTCGTGGCAGAGCTCTTGGAGCCTGGCACGCACTGGCACCTGCGGCACCACTGCTGAAGGCAGCCCCAGCACACTGCCCACCACCGCAGGCTGCCAGACACCAGGTATTGGGGCAGGAAAACAGGACATAAAGTGCTCTGCTTTTATTTTTTCCAGCATAAGCAGTTTGTTTTAAGCACAATCTCATGCCACATATGGCAGTGTATGCCACGGCTGCTTTGAAGAGACACTTTAAAGCTCTATTTCTCAGGCAAACATGAAGGCAGGCTGTACCTCGTAAGAGAAATACCTATTTACTTTGCCAATACACGTATGCCCATGCAGAGATAATTTTTCCTTACTCAAGAAAAAGCTGTCTTTTCTTCTGTCTTTATAACTGCTAATTAGGGCAGCTGTAAATTCTTGGGTATTTTTGGGACTATCCTCTGTATTGTACCACCCATCAGATGAATCAACTCTGTAACACCATTATAAACCATGATGTTATTAATAACAGCAATGACTGCACACAAATGCTGTGCTGCTGTGTGAAAAAGATTAGCTGCCTACTGCACTCAGCTAGCATTGAGATTAAAACACCACAGGGTTTAATGCTGAGGGGTTGGAGCTAGTGACTTACAAGGAGAGGCTGAAAGAGCTGGATTTGTTCAGTTTACAGAAAAGATGGCTACGGGAGGATTTTGTTGCTGGCTTTATCTATTTGGTAGCTACTGAAAAGACAGAGCCAGACTCTTCTCAGCAATGCACACCAAAAGATGAGGGGCGATGGACACAAACTGCTTTGAGGTAAATTCTGACTGGATCTTAGGAAGAAAAAGTTTCATAATGAGGGTAGTCAAACACAGTAATGGGTGGCCCAGAGAAGCTGCAAATCACTGTGCGTGGAGCTTTTCAAAGCTCAGCTGGATAAGCCTGGAACCACCTCATCTGATGTTGAAGTCAGCCCTGCTCTGAGCTGGAGGATGAACAAGGGGCTCCCAAAGGTCCCTTCCAACCGGAATTATTCTATTATTCTGCAACTGAAAACATACTTGAATGGCAGCTTTTTTAGACTCCACGCAGACTAAAAAGGAGCTGCTCTAACTAACATATTTAAAAAATAAACCTGCTTTCTACTCTGCAAGTTCTGGTGACTGCAGAGAGATTCTCCAATCTCAGTAATTTAGCTTAAAAGAGTAGGTGTCATAAACCGATCTGTAATTGGCACTGCCTAGAAAACTCTGGTAAGAAGTGACCATTTTCAGTTCACAGAATAAAAACCTCTACATTTCTGAGTGTGCCTTTTGAAACATCTTTTATATGCTGCTTATGAACACAGAAGATTGAAAGAGGCTAGTAAAGGCTAATACATACCTATCAAGTACATAGCCAAGAGCCTTATGCCGTATTCCTGAGTAAACCGATGGGCTTGTTTCCCAAGCAATTAAATTGGAAGCATCATGGAAAAGATGAATGTTTACCAAGTCAAAGGCACTATGACAAAAAAGGAAAAAAATAAAATGATTCAGGATAAAAGAAAAAAACAATTGTTGCATCAACAAAGCATTCAACATAGTTAACACTTACTGTATTCTCTCTTGTTACCTTAATATTCACTCACACAGACTGTGCAAATTAAGCTATCATTAACAGAAAATTGTCAAAGACTACCATCAAACTTACGACAACTCATCCACAGGCAAGACTGCATCTAGGCTTTTGCTTAAAATATGCATAATATGAAAATAAAAAGCTATTTGTCAGTTACAATTCACAGAAATCAAGCAGTACCCTCTCACTAAAATATTTTTAAAACAAAATTGAATGTGTAAACAAACAACTTCAAGTTTATAAAGCTGTCGCTAAATACGTAAAACTGTGGTTTTGCAATAAACAAAATGCAAAACTATTGACAGGAGAATTTTACTGACATTAAAGGCTAATGTCCTTATCTGTCCCTGTGTGGAGAATGCCAAGATAATAGTGGTCAATCCGCACACCACTTCCAGTTGGGAAAAGGACACAGACTGTTTAACTCGGACTGTGCCTGCAGGATCAGAGGGTTTGTATTGTATTGAAGGTGTACTGGGTTTGCATGGCAAGGTTTTGGTAGCCAGGGGGTTACAGGGGTGGCTCCTGTGAGAAGCTGCTAGAAGCTTCCCCCATGTCCCGTGGAGCCAATGCCAGCCGGCTCCAAGACGGACCCGCTGCTGGCCAAGGCCGAGCCCATCAGCGACGGGGGTAGTGCCTCCGGGAAAACAGATTTAAGAAGGGAAAAAAAGCCCTGCGCAATGGCAACTGCAGCCAGAAAGAGGAGCGAGAACATGTGAAAGAAACAGCCCTGCAGACCCTCAGGTCAGTGCAGAAGGAGGGGGAGGAGGTGCTCCAGGCGCCGGAGCAGAGATTCCCCTGCAGCCCGTGGTGGGGAAGACCATGGTGAGGCAGGCTGTGCCCCTGCAGCCCAGGGAGGTCCACAGGGGAGCAGATATCTACCTGCAGCCCGGGGAGGACCCCACTCCGGAGCAGGCTCCTGGCAGGACCTGTGGCCCCATGGAGAGAGGAGCCCACGCCGGAGCAGGTTTGCTGGCAGGACTTGTGACCCCGCAGGGACCCACGCTGAAGCAGGCTGTGCCTGGAGGACTGCAGCCCGTGGAAGGGACCCAGGCTGGAGCAGTTCATGAAGAACTGCAGCCCATGGGAAGGACCCACGTTGGAGAAGTTCATGGAGAACTGTCTCCCGTGGGAGCGACCCCATGCTGGAGCAGGGGAAGAGTGAGGAGTCCTCCTCCTGAGGAGGAAGGAGCAGCAGAGACAAGGTGTGATGAACTGACCCCAACCCCCGTTCCCTGTCCACCTGTGCTGTTGTGGGGGCTAGGTACAGAATTTGGGAGTGAAGCTGTGCCTGGGAAGAAGGGAGGGGTGGGGGAAGGTGTTTTAAGGTTTAGTTTTATTTCTCATTACCCTGCTCTAGTTTGATTAGCAATAAATTAATTTTCCCCAAGTCAAGTCTGTTTTGCCTGTAACTGGTTGAGTGATCTCTCCCTGTCCTTATCTCGACCCATGAGCCTTTTGTTACATTTTCTCTCCTCTGTCCAGCTGGGGATGGGAGTGATAGAGCGGCTGCGTGGTGCTTAGTTGCTGGCTGCGGTTAAACCATGACAAATCCTTTAGGCTGCAGAAGACCTTTAAGATCACCGAGTCCAACTGTAAGCCTAACACTGCCAAGTCCACCACTAAACCATGTCCCTTAGTGCGTCTTTTAAATACCTCCAGGGATGGTGACTCCACCACTTCCCTGGGTAACCTGTTCCAATGCTTGACAACCCTTTTGGTGAAGACATGTTTCCTAATATCCAATCTAAACTTCCCTGGGCGCAACTTGAGGCCGTTTCCTCTTGTCCTATCACTTGTTACTTGGGAGAAGAGACTGACCCCCACCTCGCTACACCCTCCTTTCAGGTAGTTGTAGAGAGCGATAAGGTCTCCCCTCAGCTTCCTCTTTCTCCAGGCTAAACAACCCAGTTCCCTCAGCTGCTCCTCACAAGACTCGGATGAGGAGCTAGGCTCAGAAAATCAGTAAAATTTGTAAAATTTCACAGCTTTGCTTCCTAACCTGAAAGATAGGAGTATTATTAACTCATCCTTTGCAGCAAGGCAGGGAGTCAGACAGCAGTCCCTTCACCTGGCTGCAGGCTGACTCAGGCAAAGCCCATTGCACTGGCATCCCCGATCAACTACTGGTAGTGCACCCTAGAAGGAAGTAACTCCAAGGGGTAAATGCTGTCTCAGCTTTGGGAGCTCTGCCCTCCAGGAGGAACACACAGGGCTTGAGGACTGCTGTTACAGTGCCCAGTGTCTGCCTTGTGGGATGGCCAAAGAGAGTGACAGAAGAGATTTCTGAAAGAATCGTAATGTTTTTATGGAAAATCTATGGATTTTGGTTTGGTTGAGGACAAGAAATAGGGATATTCTGGAAGTTCCTTCTTAATCAATGAAACCAGCTTCAAACCCCTGTGAAACAGAAATACCTTCTTTTGCCCCCCTGCATGAAAGCTGAATTATAGAATCACAGAATATTTTGGGTTGGAAGGGACCTTTTAAAGATATCTAGTCCAACTCCCTGCCATGGGCAGGGACACCTTCCACTAGACCAGGTTGCTCAAAGCCCCATCCAACCTGGCCTTGAACACTTCCAGGGATGGGGACCCACAACCTCTCTGGGCAACCTGCTCCAGTGCCTCATTACCTCCATCGTAAAAAATCCCCTCCTTGTGTCCAATCTAAATCTACCCTCTTTCAGTTTAAAACCATTGCCCCTTGTCCTGTCACTACAGGCCTCGGTAAAAGTCTCCGTCTTTCTTGTAAGACCTCTTTCTATACTGAAAGGTCACAATTAGGTCTCCTCAGAGCCTTCTCTTCTCCAGGCTGAACAACCCCAACTCTCTCAGCATTTCTTCACAGGAAAGGTGTTCCAACCCTCAGACCCTCCTCTGGACCAGCTCTAGCAGGTCCATGACTTCCTATGATCACTATGTATCCACCCTATCTTCCCGTCCATTTGTTGTGACAGCTATTTATAACTACATCCTATTCAGTGTTAGTGCGTAAGTTCCTTGACACAGGGACTGGAATTTACTATGAGACTGCACAACACTTGGCTGATTTTGACTGGTAACAGTATTTTTAACAATAATAATACTGCTAGCCTTACAACGTACCTGTATGCAACTATATTCTTGTACCTTAAATCACTTCACACAATCCCCTTTTCACTGTGGCAGAAAACCTTCACACAGAAGGAATTTTCTGTTATAAACATGCCCAGACGGAGGAATTTCCTATTGTCACCTACGTTAATCATACAAGGTGTCACTGCTAGTGGTCTGGGTCACCTGGAAGGCAAGCTGTCTTTCTGAACTCTGGTTTCCCACAGCAGGCAGACAGGACGCATCTGAGTGGCAAACAGAAAGCTACCCAGCTGTTACGGCCAAGCTGGCATTCTGCTTTATATTTGCTCTGCTTGTGGTTTTTTGTGTCCTAGAGACCTGGTCTGCATTTTTAAAAAATCAATTGTCTCAGTACTTTGCTATTAAGCTCTTTTGGTGATGGGACATGGCAAGTCACAATGAAACCAGAAAACGTGGAATACTCTCTTCACACAGATTTAGCAACACCACCCCCCCTGTAACAAAAACCCCTCAAACAAACCAGTGTATGCAGGAATTCCTGCATACTGCATTGAGGAACTGAAGGAAAAGTGTCTCCTATGAAGCTCCAAAAGGGACACTTAAGGGAGAACACTGACAGTGTTGTTTTGGAAAGGAGGTCCCTCCAGCACCTGCAGAAAATGGTGTGCCCCATTAAGCTCCTACACGCATAATACTGTTATGTGCCAAAAAAGCTGTTGCACTTCACTTTGAGGGCACGCTTTTGGTTAGTGTTTCAAAAAAATACATTTTGGGTAGGTTCCACAAACACTAATAATAATTATTACACTAGCATTGGACTGACAAGGGTAAAAAATTTCCTGGCTATAATGGAATAGATTTCTTTAAACTTCTTTTAAACTATGAAGAAACAGAAATTACATACCAGAGTAGAGGTAAATCTGTCCTCGAGGATTGTTGTAAGAAAGAAGGCTATTTAAAATGCTTTATTCTCACATTCAGAAAAAATGCTGGCAAAATTTGGTTATAGCTGATTGAAAGCAGTCAGCACTTAAATGAGAAAAGACATTATGGGAAGAATGGAGGCAAAATGAAACTGCCACAGCTCTAATAAAAGTCCAGTCTTGCTGACATTTTTAGGCAGGATGGGGGTGGTCATACTAGACCCGTTTTAAGCTCTCTGTCCAAGTATGCTTCAGTACTGTTCCTGTCCTTGGCAGCTCAGGCATACTCCATGGACAAAGGATCTCTGTCAGCTCCCCTTCACAGACACGCGGGTTATTAGTTCTCCTGTCTGAGACCCCCTGAAATAATGCTGATGGCCACAGAGATGCTCCTCAGCCAAGCACTGCTCTTCCAGGCACTGTGTCTTTTCTGGCTATACCCCTTTTGGCAGCTCTTATCTTCAATAGTACTCGCAGACGCATACTGATGATTTTGCGAAGGGCTCCAAAACCATGTGTTCCCCACCTTAGGATAAGCTAAATGCAGAGATGCTACTAGATAGAGCAATAGAACACATTTTAATTTCTCTGCTTCACTGATGAACACCATTTGGGCTTAGCCCAGAGCCATCTATGGATTTCAAGCTGCCTTTTCACAGATAAATTCACTGAATGTCCTCACAGTATCTTCCCTCTCCCTTGGCCTTACTGCTAATGAAAGGTCCATTTAGTGAGTTTTCGGTCCCCTTTGTGAGGTGAACCACAGCTCAGCCCCACCATCTGACTGTATTACCTTGCCTGGGATTTCAGATTTGAAAAACAGTTTTACCCTTTATGGGAGCCAAGCATTTTCAACTCGAACAAATGGCTAAATCATACTGACTTTGCATTACTAGTGCTGTGCACAGACATCTCTTGCATGAGAATTCAGCGTGGAGATAAAAAACAACAGAGAAGGCAAACATACCTCATGTTCAAAAAGGAGTTTGCAGCCTGCCAGCAAGAACATGGGAACAGACTTCGGCAGAGAGAGGTACAAAGCAGAAACCCCAAGCTGTACAGAGGGAGATTCCCCAGATCATGACGGAGTCAGGGAACAGATTTGGACACAGCAAGTAATGGCAGTCAAAACAGCAAATGCATGATAAAGATACAGAGGTCACCAAGCAGCCAGCACAAAGGCCTCTTCCAAAGATACTGGTGGGGGTTTTTTGGCTACAGGGAACAGTGTATCTTGCTGAATGAGCTCACAGTGATGATAAAGCAGTCCTACTAACCTCCGTATTAAGATATATAATCAGTACATAACTACAACACATAATCTGGAGATGATGGCTTAAGATGTCCATTCCTGTCTGTCCATTCCTGTCTCTCTGAAGGACAGAAAGAATTCCTGTAGGACAGGGAGAGACCTCACATCATGAACGTACCTCCTGTGTGAAGGTATCTATAATCCATCCCCATCTGCCTAACAACTACTCGTTCTTAACACTTGCTAATGAAGGACCTTCCACCTACAATTTCCCTGTCCTTAAATTAAAACTTTCACCACATTACCTGTTTTCCTGCAAATGAAACTGATTTCCTTCTGCCCTTTCTGCAGGGGAGATAAACACCAACCAGTCTCCCAGATGTGGCAAGCCAAATTTTTTCAACTCCTACTCAAATACTCCTACCATTCTTGACTCTCCTGTTCTTTTTCCAGCTTACCTAAAGCACAGCACTCAAAACAAAACAGAGTACTCTATCAAAGGCCTTGGCAGCACTCAATTAAATAATTACCATACCTTCCCCTCTTCATGTCCTTCACAAGACGTTTCTGTTAACACATCTCAGTAAGATAATAATGAACCATGTTCAATTTCTTCTCCTTGATCCTTTTCTACAGTACGGGTAATGAGTCAGTTATTCCCAATACTGTATTTGTGCTTTTGAATTCTCCTCTCAAAGTGCAATGCTTTGCACTTCCCTGACTTTAATCTTGCAATCCTACCTTCTCTAAAATATCGAAACAATTTTGATTGCTTATTCTGACCTCTGATGTACTTGCAAACATTCCCAGGTTGGTGCCATACCTACATTTTATAAATGTATTCTCTACTCCATCCTCTCTACCAAATATAAACTATATATGTAAACTGTATTTAAGACTGTAATGTATTCAGGGCACCATCTTGCACCTATTAACACAATTGTAACACTAAGAACTATTGGAATAGAGGAATAGAAATAAATACCACACCACACCACACCCCCCATATATTCAAGATACTTAAAAAAAAACCAAAAAAAACCAAAAGGCAAGAAAAAAGTGCATAGTTATGTAGTTACATAGCTCGCTTTCATTTTTTCTTAAAACGAAATCTCTGAGTGCGCCAAGATTCCTTAATTCTTTGTTCACACTAAAGATAAGCTAATGAAGAATAATGGATGTGAAAAATCTGGATTCACAGAGGAACTCAACTGGGGCACATCACTGAATCACAGAGGAGGAAAAAGAGGACAGTTCTCTGAAATCTTTTAAGGTCACTTTTTTGGATTTTTGGAAGCCCTCTGTTTTTGGCATGAGGCACATTCTATAATGACATTTTCCTAGGCAGGGAAAATTAATAGCTCCCTTCAAGGATTCACAGAGGAGTATTAACAACAAGTATCCTGTCTATATTTTTATTGAACTATTAGCATGTAAAAATGTATAAATCAAAAGTCATGATTATGAAAATCGCCAGAACTTTGTTCATATGCACACAGTCTGGGTTTAAACACTTAACCATCCCATGAACAGACACATTATGAACTTAGACCTAATTAGGTCTCACTTTCATTCTCCAGAAATTGTTCACAGTAACTTGTCCCTTTAACTTCTCATTAGAAACATTTGAGATCTTGTTAGATCATGTGGATCATAACTGCAGGCTATTCCACACACAAAACCACCACCATAGCTCACCTCATTACAGATCAGAAAAAGCTGTGAGCTTCCTCACTCTTACTTCCCAATATACCCATAGGGAACATAAGCATAGTACCTTATCTGATCAGAACATCTAGCTACAGACTGCTCCTTCCAAGAACTATCCTTTTTTTTAGTATCAACCTGCAAGAAAACATTTCCTTTAAATCTCTCTCTGAAGAACATTTTTTTCTTGGAAAGGCCTAAAAATAAGTTCACATTATTTTTTCTGCAAAGAAGAAATCCAAGAGGATAGGAGAGACAGAACCTGGAAAAGTCATGATATAAGAGGAAAGGCCAGATTAGCAATTGGTGCTAAATACCCACTTCTGCAGATCTCTACTGATGGAATCACATGCCATGCCATGTCATATGGATCTGGAAAAAATTAACAAGAACCTACATTATCCCATAGCTGCCTGCCTGATTTCTGGGTCAAAAGCCTGTAAAAGGAGAAAACCTGCTGCTTTTTAATTTTTCACAAACTGTTTGCTTAATCTCATAAACATGCTTACGCAAACAAGCAAGAACACTGTTCAGCACTCAGAAGTCAGCCTGTGTGAACATTCATCAGACTTTAAAATCAAACTTACAAATTTAAGATGTAAAACAACCAGAGTAGAAAGAGAGAAGTGTTGAAAGTTCACATACATTTAGGTGACTATTAACATAAATAAGCAGTAAAGACCAAAACTATGACTAAATGGTAAAAAAGCATGGTCAGATTTCCAGGTAGGACTAGAGAAATCTGAACCATCTGCTGGTTTTGTGTTAAAACCAAGAAAATTTTCAAGCTCTCTCAGGTGCAGTGTTTTGCACAATCAGCTGCTCCCCCCAACATACACTACTACTTACGTATTACTACTATTATTGTTATTAAAGATAGCATTTTCAAAAAATAATAGCTTCAGTTATGAGATACACCTCTTGTCAACACTAGTTAGCACTGCTTCTTCCAAAGACAGCGATCTAGCGTGTAAGACCAAAATGATGTTCAACTTCCATTTTTGTACAGTTGTCTGCTCCCCTCAGCCCCCACCTCTTTAGGCTGTTGGATGATCCCAAGAGCAAAAAATGTTTGTTTCTTCTGTAGATTTTCACAGCACATCTTATGAGAAACTCTCTCTGCTTTGATGACAGGCAGGTTATACTGAACTTAACTATGCCTTGCTCGGTGGGATGTTTCCTCAGCAGCTGATGAATGCACAGGTAAGAGGTGTGCTGCCCGCTCTCTGCTGCCCCTCCATCAAACCCTACTAGTGAGTGCTGGGCTGCCAGGTGCTTTATTCTACTCTAGGATGAAAATAAGCAACCTCACAGAGAACAGGACTATGCCTTGGGTTTAAAATGGGAATCCTGACCTGAATACGACAAATAAAAAAGTTCTGTTCCAGCAAAAGTAATATAGTGGGAACTGGTTTTAAAAATCTGCATTCCTTAAAGGTAGGGTCCCTCCACTGACTTCAGTGGAAACTGGACTGGGCTTAAAGAGTTCATAGACAACAATCTCTTTCCTCAGAAATCCCAGAGGTGAGGGCTGCATACACCCAGGAACAGGTATCTGACCCGGGTGAGACACTGTAGAGCCTTGGCTGTATGAGGCGTGATGGGGAGCAGTCGTGGAGGGATGCCTTTAGTTCCACATTGTGACTCCTGTGGCCTTGGTCACAGACATCAAGCTTTTTTGATCATGCTTGATTGAGAGGTTGCTTATGACCTGAATTATCCCATGCTAACTGCACATGCACGTGAATATTAAAATCACATTTTGTTATGCATCATTACAACTTACTGAGCATTATGTGTTCAATAAATAATAAAGGAAAGCAACTGTTCTGGAACCAATCTGATCTATGAATAGACCAATCTATACATATGAACACCTTCTTTGAAATAGTTGTTAACAAAAACATACATAATATACACATAATCAGAAATAACTTAAAGATGCAACTTACCAATCAGTAATACACCATCTTGTTCGAATGAAACCTTTTCTGGACCACTTGCACTGAAAAATAAGCAAATAATCAGTCACCTTAAGTAAAGGATTACTGTGAAATGTACTTATACAGAGAACAAAATAAAACGAAGTTCATCCATATGCTGTACCTAATAAGCAGTACACACCAACTTGAAAACATACATTGTGTCTCTTATAAATCATAGAATCATTTAGGTTGGAAAAGACCTTTAAGATCGAGTCCAACCATCAACCGTGCCCACTAAACCATGTCCTGAAGTGCCTTGTCTACGTGCTTTTTGAATACCTCCAGGGATGGTGACTCCACCACTTCCCTGGGCAGCCTGTTCCAACACCTGACAACCCTTTTGGTGAAGACATGTTTCCTAATATCCAATCTAAACTTCCCCGGCGCAACTTGAGGCCGTTTCCTCTCATCCTATCACTTGTTACTTGGGAGAAGAGACCAACCCCCACCTCGCTACACCCTCCTTTCAGGTAGTTGTAGAGAGCGATAAGGTCTCCCCCTCAGCTTCTTCTCCAGACTAAACAGGCCCAGTTCCCTCAGCCGCTCCTCCTAAGACTTGTCTCCAGACCCTTCACCAGCTTCGTTGCCCTTCTCTGGACACGCTCCAGCACCTCAATGTCCTTCTTGTAGTGAGGGGCCCAAAACTGAACACAGGACTCGAGGTGCAGCCTCAGCAGTGCCGAGTACAGGGGGACGATCACTGCCCTAGTCCTGCTGGCCACACTATTTCTGATACAAGCCAGGATGCCATTGGCCTTCCTGGCCACCTGGGCACACTGCTGGCTCATATTCAGCTGGCTGTCAACCAACACCCCCAGGTCTTTCTCTGCCAGGCAGCTTTCCAGCCACTCTTCCCCAAGCCTGTAGCGCTGCATGGGGTTGTTGCGACCCAAGTGCAGGACCCAGCACTTGGCCTTGTTGAACCTCATACAATTGACCTTGGCCCATCGATCCAGCCTGCCCAGATCCCTCTGTAGAGCCTTCCTACCCTTGAGCAGATCAACCCTCCCTCCCAACTTGGTGTCATCTGCAAACTTGCTGAGGGTGCACCCGATCCTCTCGTCCAGATGATTAATAAAGATATTAAACAGAACTGGCCCCAATACTGAGCCCTGGGGAACACCACTTGTGACCTGCCGCCAACTGGACTTAACTCCATTCACCACAACCCTCTGGGCTCATCCAGCCAGCCAGTTTTTTACCCAGTGAAATCCTGGAATTATTTTATTTTTGGTCCTGCAGCAGTTATAAACTTATGTGAAAAATTAATACAAGCCCTGGTAGTTGTTTATAGATGAAAGATAACCAATTAGGAAAGCTTTACAACTGTATTTATGCCTCGCCTAAACCAGCAAATTCTTACTGCCTATGCACAAATGTCTTGGCTTCTTTGTAATTTTACCTGAACTGTAAAATGTCATCAGAGATTTACATCGAATTAAAATGAATGAGATCTGCTAGAAAGCTATTTCTCCTGCTGAGCCAACCCACCTAGTATTTCTATAAAAGTTAAGGGGAATTTAAATAATGGTAAAACATTACATTTATCAAAACTGCAACGTCTGCGAGAAAGCCACAAATCAGCTCATGCCAACATACGGCACTTATGATACAGCAAAAGGATTTTTTCAGCACCACTCCTAAGCCGCTGCCATAAATTACAACCTCCCACAAAAAGACATGGTTCTGCATCCTATTTATTCACTGTTAACAATGAATGTGGAGCTAGGCTAATGTTCTCTGGTAATGAATATTGCAACAGACAGGCCTAAATAATGATGCCAATGATTTTGTAGCAAAAGACTGCAACTCCTTATTACAAATAAAGCGCCAGCCATAGCAGAGCATCCCCCCCATTCAGGGGTATCACTCTCCTAAGGCACTACCTTCAGAAGAGACTTGCCGGATGTATTTACCCACCTCACTGTGAACAGACAGTGCTCGTGAAATTTTGAAGTCCTAAATACTGCTGAGATAGTGAAGTGCCTCGCAAAATCTAAATGGGCTGTTTCCTGATCACCCTTCAGATAACAGTTACCTATCTCCCACCTCCTCCCCTCTTCAGGCACAAACATGGTAACCACAGTCAAGACCAACCAGACATAACACCACTCCTTTACTAGGGCCCCTTTCCCACTGGGGTTCTCCTTGCATTCAAAATAGGCTTATGAAGACTTTAAAGTGTTTATGTTACTAAATAAATAATAGCTTATTCTTGAAAGCTTGAATGTAAAAACTATTTACTGATACAAAGTTCCCTTCTATCCAAACCCAGGAAAATGTGTAAAGTTACTTGTGATCATTGATTGCACTCAACTTCAGAGCTTGTAATTTTGTGGAAAAAGTGTTATGTACATGCTACAAAACTAAGAAGTAAAAAATTGCCTACACAATTTATGCACAGTTATGTACTCCAGATTTTCGGAAACCTGTTTTTAGTATTTCTTACTTCAGGTGGCAATTTCAGAATCACCTTTCTGCAGGCTTGTGGGGCCTTCATACACAGGCTGCTAGAGCCAAGCTTTACTGCGAGAGCCGCAGGGAAAATTGCATCTTGGCTGCTTACCTGAGGACACAGCTGTGCTGGCCCTGCCAAAGAAGGGTTGGAGGCTTTTCCTGCACAAATTTTATCAGCTTTGCATTGCTACAGCAGTGGGCAGTATAAGAAAGTAGTCCTCTCAAGACCGTCAAGTCCAAGAACAGTGACTAGCAAGTCCTTCGTGCAATGAATCAAAACTCGTATTTTGATACTGTGAACACAGAGCGAACAGCTTTCTTCTTGACTTATGTCTCTACTTACAGCTGGCTTTCAGTAGCTTACAGGACATATATTAAGAGGGAATAAAATAAATTAACAAAAGAAACGTTTAGCCAAATGTAAAGATTTCCTATAGCCAAAAAGGAGAAAAACCTCCTAAACCCAGAAGGATTATACAGAATAAATGGACTTCTCTCCTGAGCATATGCAAAGTTTACACCACTACCCCCCCCCCCCCCCGCAGATCTGTCTGGTGACTCCTGGCAGCTGACTGCATCAATTCTGTAACTACAGATGATGGGAGATAAGTGTTTTTGCGATATTTAGTAATTAACATCAGTTGCTTGTTGATGCTTATAGGTGCTTAAATCTTTTCAGAATTTGGGCTTTTGAAAGCAAGTAAATTTGCCTAGGTCTAATAAGGCCGTATTCGGGGAGGAAATCCTAACTGTTCACTACTCTGAAATCCAGCTGATGGATACATTAAGAAGTGAACTAATTTCTCTGAATCCTTATTATTTTTGTCTTAGGAGAGCCCAACTTTTGATTTTTCTTAAACTGCAGCTGTATGGAGAAAAGCTCTGTATTGACTATCTACTATCTACTTTATTGTAAAAAATTTTTCAGCACTAAAAAATAACCTCTTCTGTGGATCCAGCAGTCACTCTGGTCAATCAGGGAAGGGCTGGCTGCAGGGCTAACACACCAAATCTTCCTAATATTCCAGCTTTCGTGGCTGAACTACAAACCCCATAATCCAATAAGGTGTCTTCTATCCACAGTTTCTGCAATGATCATGACAGCAGTTACAAGTTGAGATTTGGCAAAATGTCAGCATTTATTCAAAAGCAAAACAATGAAAAAAAACCTGCTAAAAGCATTCAAGATTGGCTTAAATCTAATCTCAATCAAAAAAGGGGAGCTCTGTCATTTCATTCTTAAAAATAACTATATTGAACTTTTAATTACTGAAGAACAATACACAGAACTTAAAATCAAATAGTCCAAGCCTATAATGTGGCCCAAGAGAATGTTTTCAATCAAGCTGTCATTTTTCATTTGCTATTTTCCTCTTTGGAAACACAACAGGTACTTCGAAAGATGTAACATTAAAACTGGGCCAACTAGATCACGTTGCTTAGAGCCATACCCAGTTGGGTTTTGAGCATCTCCAAGGACAGTGATTCCACAACTGATCTGGGCCCCTCTTCTGTTGTTTACCCTCCTGGCGAAATCTTTTCCCAGATTTAGTCAGATTTTCCCTTGCTGCAGCTGGTGACTGCCACCCCTTGTCCTATCACTGCATACCACGCAGAGGCACCTGGTCCCATCCCTCAAGAGCCACCAGCTGGCCAGTGCAGCCAGCGGCATGGTGCCCCATCACCTCCCTCTCCTGGTGGCACAGACGGGCTCTCTGGCTTCTCCTCCCCCCACACCCTGTGCTTCAGCCCCAGAGGTGCCTCTGCTATGCTTGATCCAGTTTGCCCACATCTTTCTGGTACGGGGGCTCCCAAACAAGACACTGGAGTTGTGATGTAGCCTTGGAGTGCCAAACAGATGGAGGACTCCCTTCCTGGGACCTAACACATCCTGGGATGCTGTTAGTCTTCTTTGCCACCAAAGTACAGTGCTGGCTCATGTTCAACTTGCTGTCGAACAAGATCCAGGTCTTCTTCTGTTTTCTGGATAGTCACCTCCAGCCTGTACTGCTTTATAAGGTTATCCCATCCCAGGGACAAGGCTTGGCATTAACCTTTGCTGAACTCCATGAGGTTCCCGTCAGACACCTTTCTTCAGTCTGCTGAAGTCCCTCTGAACAACAGTCCTGCCCTCCAGCATATTGACTGCTCCCCCAACTTGACATCATCTGCAAAGTTGAGTGTGCGCTCCATCCTTTTCTGCAAGCTGTTAACAAAGGTGTTGAATAGCACAGATCCCAGCATCAAGCCCTGAGGAACACCACCAGCTGCCAGCTGGACTTTGTTCACCACCCTGTGAGCCTGGTGGTTGGCCAACTTTCCAGCCATCTTATACTCCACGTACCCAGTACACATCACCAACTGGGCTTCAAGGACACTGTGAGAGAGTGCATCGAAGGCCTTGCTAGAGTCAATGCATACAACATCCACAGCACTCCCCCTGTCCATGCAACTGGTCATCCAGGAAGATTTGCTCCATCACCTTCCCATGATGGAGCAGAGGCCACCTGGGACCCTTCCTGAAAATGGCTATGACATTTGTGTTTTCCCAGCCCTCAGAAACCTCTCCCTTTTAAGATAGCAGTAAGAAGCCTCCCAATTACATCAGCCAGATCCCTTTCTCCCTTGGATGTGCCCTGACTGCTGCCACAGGCTCATGCACATACAATTACCTTAAGGTTTTGTGTAACCAAAGTGCATGAGACCAAGAGTCTTGTCAATCATCATCCACTTCTCCAGCAGGCCATCTCACAGCACTTTACTCTGATTCTGCCATTGACAACCTCACCAGCACAAGCAATACCAGTATAAAGTATGCCCACCCCTCGGCACTGCTGCCTTATTTTGTTTCATTCAAGCCTACACTGATACAAGCCAATTAAAAGGAATCTGCAACACAATTTATATTTCATGACATGGTAAAATACAGAATTTCTTGTAGTTGCTTGGCATTTCCTCACACATACACTGCAAATACTGGTTTTAAGGGCAGTAGTACATATTAGAAGCTATTTTACCAAAAATTTACTTTAATAAATGTAACTGAAATTCTGACACCTATTAGAAGTCCTTAAAAAAAAATAAATTAAAAAATCACAATTTGAAAACTTGTAGTTACATTCTGCCAGCCTTTTCTTTGTGAATAGAGTCTCTCAGGAGATCGTGGTGACCTTTTAAAACCCCCTAGAAACACCACCTACATAAATAACCTCTGCTACATCGGGTAAAAGGACCTCCAGACAACATTAACATGAAGAGAGAGGTTATAGAGGGCTAATGTCAAAAAGCACTGTGAGCAATAAGTAATGCACACAAACCATGATTGATAATGACTAGCACAGAGCCTTAATTCATCTTTTCTCCATCATTTTACTGAGAGGGACCATATCAAATTAAATAGTGACCCAGCAAGGGTTTATTCAACCATACAAAGCAGGGGCATGAAGGAAAGACATATTAAAGTGGCAATGACTGCAGTGTAATTGCAGCTTCTTAAAGGAACACCACAGTTCAGAGGAAGATGGGAAATCTTGTACACGAAGCAGCTCAATACTGAGCAGCAAGAACAACTGAGGCACCAAGCGATGTTCAGCATTAACAGGCCCGCACCACCGCGGTGACAAAAACTCCTCCTCAAAGCCTCGCACAGGAACCTCTGTTTCACATACTCACAATATACTCAATGTTTAACTAACCAGGAAAGGGAGCGTGTATTATGACAACTTTCCATAAAAAAGATGCAGAATGTAGTTCCTGCCCCCAAATTACTTCCTTTCTTTCCTTAGATCAGTTTACAGAACTAAAGAATTTATGCTCTTGTGTGTTTAGGAGTTTGTACACAAACTGTTCAAAGTACCTTTCTAATTTCCCTCTATTTCAGAATAATACACAGTACATGGGAAACTCAAGCCCAATTCAGCCTTTGAGCACTATCAAGCATTGTAACAGCACTATCAGTCATATTTTTACTGCTAAAGATTTTTAGAAGTCATTACATAAATTTAAAAGTCTGTAAATGAAAATATCTATGGCACTCATCAAAAAAACATATAGTGAGAGCTTAAGAATATGAAGTCAATCTATCTAATGACAAAGTCTATTATGTAGTGTAGTAATTTAATTGATAAACTTGCTTTTTCACATAATGCTTTCATTACCCTTTTTACCAGAAAATACAGTATAAAGAATTTAGTAAGAATATATCTATTGGAAGACCACATTTAAGTATCCGTGCATGATGTAAGCAAACATAAGAAGTATGTGATAAAACCTACGCTTGCTCTGCTTATTTTTATACACAAAACCATGGGACATGCAACTCATTATTGCTGCCAGCTTCTTCCTACACACATCACCAGTGAAGCAGCCAACCAGTAGCAATACATAATTTCTTCACTAAAAGTTATTTTAGAAGACAGAAATACAATAATGATGCAACTTTTCAAAGAGAGATCAAGTTAAGTATTTACTTGCAAGAAAGCTGTAAGTTACCATGGCAAGTTGGCAGAAGGCCTGTGGAAGCAATAGCTACGAGTATACATGTGGTGGGGCACAGGTTTCAGGGGTCCCTTTTTCATCTGTTGGGACAACCTTGAAGGACCAAGTGGATAAAGGGGAATGCAGGAGCAGGGATGTAAAGTCAGAGGGGCCTGACCCTGCCAGCAGCTGAAGTGCGATGCTCCAGTCTAGGTCATTGCCAAAAATAGCTGAAAATAATGGTGTGTTTGAAAGCATAACATGGACTACTGGCTTGTTCTCACACTTCATATCCACTGTCAAAGATACAATATTTCTTCTATTTTACAAGGCACCTTCTTTTTCCCACCTATGTTTCACTAAACTCTCTAAAGAACATTTAAGTCTATAAGAGTTCCTTTCTTTGGAACAGCAGAATTGAGGGTTGACAGGAGTATTGTATTGGGTTTGCATGGCAAGGTTTTGGTAGCCAGGGGGTTACAGGGGTGGCTCCTGTGAGAAGCTGCTAGAAGCTTCCCCCATGTCTCATGGAGCCAATGCCAGCCGGCTCCAAGATGGACCCACCGCTGGCCAAAGACAAGCCCATCAGCGACGGGGGTAGCACCTCTGGGAGAACGTATTTAAGAAGGGGGAAAAACTGCTGCACAACAGCAGCCGGGAGAGAGGAGTGAGAACATGTGAGTGAAACGACCCTGCAGACCCCCAGGTCAGTGCAGAAGGAGGGGGAGGAGGTGCTCCAGGCGCCGGAGCAGAGATTCCCCTGCAGCCCGTGGTGGGGAAGACCATGGTGAGGCAGGCTGTGCCCCTGCAGCCCAGGGAGGTCCACGGTGGAGCAGCTATCTACCTGCAGCCCGGGGAAGACCCCACGCCGGAGCAGGGGGATGCCCAAAGGAGGCTGTGACCCTGTGGGAAGCCCACGCCAGAGCAGGCTCCTGGCAGGACCTGTGGCCCTGTGGAGAGAGGAGCCCACGCTGGAGCAGGTTTTCTGGCAGGACTTGTGACCCCGCAGGGACCCATGCTGGAGCAGTCTGTGCCTGGAGGACTGCAGCCCATGGGAGGGACCCCATGCTGGAGCAGGGGAAGAGTGAGGAGTCCTCCTCCTGAGGAGGAAGGAGCGGCAGAGACAAAGTGAGATGAACTGACCCCAACCCCCGTTCCCCATCCCCCTGCGCTGCTGGTGGGGAGGACATGGACAATTTGGGAGTGAAGCTGTGCCTGGGAAGAAGGGAGGGGTGGGGGAAGGTGTTTTAAGATTTGGTTTTATTTCTCATTACCATACTCTGGTTTGATAGGCAGTAAATTAAGTTAATTTTCCCCAAGTTGAGTCTGTTTTGCCTATGATGGTAATTAGTGAGTGGTCTCTGCCTGTCCTTATCTCGACTCATGAGCCTTTCATTCTATTTTCTCTCCCCTGCCCAGCTGAGGGGGGGGAGTGACAGAGCAGCTTTGGTGGGCACCTGGCCTCCAGCCAGGGTCAGCCCACCACAAGTATAAACAGTGGACCTAACTTTGGGTTCAGCATCTAAAATTATGATAGTAATTCAGTACCTTATTTCACTTTTTCTGAGAATGCAGAATCATTACAAAACTTATTTTATAAAATAGTCATTAAAGGCAGATAACTACAAAATAAAATTTACACTATTAAGATAATAGCAGCATGGTGATAACACGACACAGAACCACCAACAGCAAGGTTACATGACTTATCCCAAAATGACAAAATCAGAACCCCTGTCTTGCAGCGTATTTGCTGCTATGGTCAGGATAAGCCTAACTCAGCATTTGACCACATTCTCTTCCAATTAAGATTTTCTTTAGGACTTATCTATACAGCCAAACTATATTATTGTTGGAGCATATGACTTAAAACATTTACAAAAGCAACAGTGATGGATGGAAACATGATGGTTTGGGCCTTTTACTTGGCCCAAGTAAAAGCTAGCAGAGGAGACTGGGGAGTACTTCAGCTCATGCTGGAGAGTATTACCCAGCCTAGGCTGAATAAAGCAAGGACACCTATGCCTCTATATCATAAAATGACACTTGTTTTATTGTGTAATTTGTATATTCCCCCACCCCAACCTGTAAATGACCTTTAGATACCCATTACTTCAACACACTTACTTAATTCCTTTAACTTCAATAAATAATTCACTTATTAATAATTTGTCTATTTAACATTAAGAATGCAAAAGTTAATAGGCTTTGGACCCAATACAGCCCAGCAGCTGAACCACTGTTTAACATCTTAAATATAAAAATGTCATCCTTCACCTTAGATATATACTGCAGCTGAACAACATGCCTTACATATTTTGGATAATTGATGTGCTTTAGTATTTCCAAATACAGTATTTGGAAAGAAGAAACTTTTGGAAACAGACTTCAAAGGAGAACTATAGCTTGGGAAGCAGGAAAGAGGAAATTGTTTCTTATTGCAGATTTCAAAGCAACAATCTTTATTTTGACTTTAACAGATAGTCACTAGCTGATCCACCATCTGTAAGCCAGCATAAAAACAGGTAGAGATGATATAGATCATCTGTACACTCTCAGAGAGGTATCTACATTTTAAAATAGGAAAAAAAATTCCTACTTCATGTCCCAGAAAGGGGATACCACATCTTTCACCTTACAGTATTAAGTCTCTTCTCAGATCCTCTGTTAATAGGATTCCTTTAGCCAGCAGATGGATTGTGAATACAGGCAGTTTCATCTACTAAAAGACAACATAAATCATCATTGAGAAAGGAGAGACCGCAGTAAGGTTATCACCATACAGCCTTCTCCATGAAAGGTTTGCATTAAAGCATTAGTGAAATTAATTCATCTTTCATAAGAGCTTTGAGCAGTATCTGTGATCTATGATAACAACCAATTTCTCACTATGGGAAAAAAAAAATTACTCAGGCCTGATAGACTACACAAATCTGCTTTTTTTTAAATGGCCTAACATTATCTGGAGTGTTGCTCCCAGAGGCATCATTTGAGTCTTATGCCTAGCCAAGAGTACCCATAAATCAAGACAGAAAGTTTTGTTAGTTTTATATGCAGTGGGCTGTAATTATTTTGAATTGCATTATGCCTCAATCATTGTAATTACTTTTAGATCATCCTTAAGCAGCAGTAATAAAAAGAAAAGGAATCAGTCTTAAACCATTTCTCACACAAAACATTGTAAATGTGATATGAGAAGTCTGGCTAAAACACACAAGAGCATGAAAATGTAATGTTTGGACAGATATGCTGCTCACGCATTCTGCTGTGTCAGCTCAAATTTTCAAAATACACATTATTTTGTGGTCTTTTAATTAGCATAGTTATTACCAACACTTGTCTAGGAAGGAAATGGGTGATAACGAGATTAATTTTAGCTTTAAAAATAGAAACAGGTATATGAGAACCAAAACTATGTCACTGTTGGTTTTTTGATGTTGCTGTACTTATGTGTGCTTAAGAGACTCTTTGGTCTTCAGTCCAAAATGAAAAACAGCATAGTGTTAAAATCATCACAATTATTTTCTAACTTTTCAAGTCACATGAAAAATACACTGGCTTGGTCTATGCTAGGTTGCACGCCAAATGAGCATGGAAAATCACAGAACTGTAAATATTGATGCTGCTATTATCTGCATTATTGTAGTCCTGCAGAGTCCATACCACTTTCCTCTCCCACTGCTTGAAGCTCTGAAATAAAACGGGTAAATCCCCCAGTCTGTTCTACAAGTCTTGCCACAACACTATTACAAGCAGTTGTGCTGTGTGCAGGAACAGAACTAAACTTTCAAGGTGCTTCAGGGATTCGTTCCTATCTTAATCGTGAGTGTTTGTGGATTCTCTCCTTTCCTATTTATTCCCCCTCCAGGTAAACAGTATCCCTGACAACACCAGAACATGGTGCTTTGTCCTTAGAAAAGTCATTTAAGGTAACGTAACAAATGGGAACAGTATGAAGGCGTCAGATCTCCAAAAGGTACTGAGCTGCTTCTTGGGTTATGGACCTAATAATCCTGTACCTAAAGCAGCGCTGCAGGGTGTATTGAATATAGTAGCTATTGCTCTAAATGCAAATAAAGGGCCTGGGGCCAACTGATCCCTGAGCACCCACAAGAAACGAACACAATCCTTGGTCCACAAAACAGTGGGGGAAAGCCACTAGATTCAACCATTTCTCCAAGAGACTGTGAAGACTTGTTCATGTAAGAGGCGGTAATAAACAGTGCTGAACAAGTTACAAATTTGCCAGTCTCAGGATGAAACAACAGCAGTGAAATAACCATGGAAATAATTCTTCCTGGGTATCAATGAACAATCCATAATTTGGCCTATTTCTGTTAAGCGTGACAACAGCGCTCACACACTGCTGTTCAGTGCTCTCAGTATTACAATCAAATCATTCAACAGCACTGTTCGTTTCCTACTTATGTTGTCAATTACCCCTACTGCTACAGTTTATTGCTGATGGAGGAGAAAAACAAGTATCCAAGTAACCGCTTGAAGTTCCTTCAAAACGATATAACACTTAACTTCAAAGAAGTATTTAAGATGTTTATTCACAGGAGGTAAAAGCTAGTAAAATTATGTCAAAGGCAGTTTCCCTTCCAGTATAGAGATACAGAATATAAAAATAAATAATTTAGTGTCGAAGTCAAGAAAAAGAATAAGCTACATCCCAACAACCCCGTAATTATTTATGCAATGCTCTTCCAAGCACACACGCACTATGTAAACATTTCTAAGTGAGTATATTTACAAATTCTAAATTAATTTTTAAAGTTTATTTAGTTCTTCCTTATAGTAAAGTAGTAACATGCCTGTTTGATCCACAAATGTTATAGGAATTCAACAAATTTATTCGCTTGGCTTGTAGTAAACACTAATCATTAAACACCCATGTTCTAGATGTTCCTAAGAAATTAAAAATGAGAAATTAAACATCAAAGAAGAGAATTGCAGGCAAAGACTGCATTTACAGGTGCAATTGCACTTGCAGGTGCAATGGAAGAAAACCCTCAGCTGTGCTTGTGTTTCTGGGTTTGACAAGACCTCCACCTTCAACTTCAAACATGCAGCACTCCCCAGTTCTTAAGAGAACAACAAAAAAATGGAGTATGAGGGCAGTGTCAGAGGGAAACATCAATATGTTTTCAAGTTACGTGTATTCTTGCACCAATAAGAAACCACCTTTTCCCTACATACTTGTAGTGACTGCAGTAGTACCTAGCTGTACTGAGCAGAAACCAGTATCGGCTGCAACCACGAATACAGAGCTGCCGCCACTGAATACAAATGGAATCCATTCACAGTCGCGTCTCACCCTGCCAAGGAGTAAGTATCCCTGAAACAGACTTGCAGTTGGCACTGTGTGCTATTTCTTTGGTTTTAAATGCACAAACAAGTCTTTTCATCACTGTCTCCATCCTTCACAAGAATTTCCTACTATACAAAGAACTCTATTTGAATTTGGTAAATCCATGCAATGACTTAAAACATATATTATAGGTGACAAGAAACCGACAAACAAACAAATAAAAACCCAAGACTCAATTCTGACCTTATTTACATTACTGAGAGTAGCACTCAAGTAATCAGAGCAAATCAGAATCAAACCTAGCATCTGGGAATGCTCCACAGGATTGTACATACCTCAGGGAAATAATCCTGTGGAAACTTCTCTTTTTCCAGCATGGGTGTGCTTTCTAAAGTGTCTGAGTAGATTTCTTTCCCAGTAACCTTTTTATACTTCTTAGCTAGGAAGAGATACAAAACAAAATTAACATACATATCTTTAACATTATAAGCAACTTACAGCACTCATTGGCAAAGCAGTGGCATCTGCAAAATAGGTGGTAGGGTCTTAGCAAAAATATGCAAGCACTGAGCTGTTCTGGGCAAAAAAACAGAGACCACTAAACCATGTATAAACATACTTGTTTATATCAGACATCTTTAAGCTATACAGTTATGGGTAGTGTTATTTCTACTATCCAGAGCACTGTAAAGTGTTGGAGCTCTAATTATGAACCAGGTCTCTGTACACCCTTGCACTCAAACTTTCTGGCATGGTTCTTCCAGAAGATGCCTGTTTGTGTCCTCGGCCAGCATCCAGCAATCTATGCTGGATAATTACCAGGAAAATTAATTAATACAAAACACATTAAGGTGAAAAATGTTACTTATGAGTAGTGATTATCTGTAATTTTATCTAGCAACTCTTTTTTCAGATTTTAAGTCTACCTACCTAAGCATCAACTGATGCACATCTGTAATACATTATTAATCACATCTTTTACCCATCAAACAAGTACATAATAATTCATTTAGATAATCTCAGCTTTTTGCCTTTTGCTTTAGATCAACAATATTGACAATCATCATCAAGTTAGTGTTTGGCCACACTTATATTATCTGCTGGGCTAGCTGTGTCAGTGGGGGGTGTGTGATTTTTGTCACTCTAGAACTGACCCAGTAATGCTGGTGGAACTCCTAATGAAAGATGAGTTGACCACAAGCTGAGCAGCCCATTCCTTTTGTGGCACTGAACTGTGGTAGACTTGTTTTTAATTAAGAATTGTCTCTGCAAAGAAAGGTGACATCCTCAAGTCATGCACTGAAGTAATTCAAATACTACAAAGCCCTGAGAGAAAACAAGAAATGTGAAAAAAAGTTCTTACATGAACAAACTAAATGTTTTCCCTCAGGGATGTGAGAGTAGCAGAGAGTATGCTGCACCAAAACCAAGTGGTTTACTGATTGATCTAGAACAGGAAAATTAGAAATTCCTTTCTGTTATGTCCTAAACCAGAAATGGGGCCAGTCAATGATATCAGAAACAGCCACGTGAAACCTGATAAAAAGAGGAAATTCATCTTCTACTTAACACATTATTTTGCTGGGCAACTTACTGTCCCAGACTGTCAGACTTGAGCAAGATCCTGAAAAAGACTGGATATTCATAAGTATTTAAATACCTAGGACTACAACAGAAATCATACATGCATGAACAGAGCCTTACTTAGACAGGACAGTTGTTAAGCTTCACGACCTAACCAGAACAGACTCCTGAGGTGCAATTGCCTCACAGCTGCGCATCAGAGGATTTCCTCTGGATCTCTGCCATGTTTAGAAACAGTTACTGGACCAGACAGAACAGTGGTCTGATGCAGTACAGCCATCCCTGCATGCATGGGTGGAAAAGATTTTCAACTCTGCCAGCATCCCCGCTACCTACATGCCAGCCTCCATCAGGCAAGAAGGCCAGTAACATAAATTGCCAAGTTTTAGTTGGGTGTTCCTTAGTCAGTTAAGTGACTGAAAATGATTAAAACAGTAAAAATCAGATCTCAGGACAAAAAGGCATTCTTTTTTTTTCTTATTTCCTCCTGAAATGTTCTGTGCTTATACAGGCAGCTCAGTCAACTCTGAACTATTTGTGTAGTCACTTGAAAACCCTTAGAGTAAAAAAAAGGGTCTTATTTTTGAATGGCCTTTACTGATACTAGGCCTTCTGCATCAGTTCTCCTGATCAGTTTATTTCAAACCAAGAAAGTAAAAATCTTGCTCTGGGAAAATGCAGAAGATGACGGGGATTCACTCCATCCAAATCCTGTATCAGCTGCTCTGTGACCCTGTAGCTACCCACCTCTTTCCCATTATCCATTTCTGGCTATCAGCACATGAGGTTGACATGTGGATTTAAAGCGGGAATGGGTGCTGTGTTTGTAAAAGAGACTTAGTGGTAAAGCACATCACTTCCCAAAGTCTTTAATGAATGGTTACATCACAGACAGAAATAGCACAGACTCTTCAGCCTTAACAATCAATCTATGGATCTATACAGCTCATGAACAAGAGGTTCTGCTTCTTGATCCACTTCGTACTCAGTCTCTCTCCTGATCAGGGCAATGTATCAGCATGTCTAGAGACAAGAACCTGACCTAATTTACCAAACTCCTCCACACAGTAATCCTGGCAGCTATCTTACAGCTACCGTTTAAGCTGGAACTACCCAGCTGGACTGAGTTTTGACTAGGAACGTATAAGAGAAAAACTCCAAAACAACTATTATCAAGAGCCCTGAACTGTCCAGTTCTACTGGATATCTGGTGGAAATACAAAGCAATACAAACACTTGTCACTTTAAGTTGTTTAGATAAAGTATTTTATATAATCTGAGGAAGCATTTACTGTAATGTAGCAATATATCTTCAGGGAAAAAAAAAAGTATCATTCTTTATGTGCCAATCACTTTGAGATCTGGCTCCCACAGGAAGACTAAACAAATATCCTGATAAACTAATGTGGCATCATTCTAAGTAGATCATGGATGGATGTGCCTCTTTCAGTAAGTTTTAACAGTGTCAGCAAAAAGATCCCGATGTCATTCAGGATACAGAAAACATTTGGCAGAACCGTAAGGACTGAAGGTTTCTGCTGTGAGAACCTAAATAAAAGGTAGCACTTGGCAGAAAGGAGGCACTTTACCATCAACTTACATTAACATCAATGCTTAATATGAACCAGTGATTCATTTACATGACTGCTGAGAATCAAATGCAGGAGGAAAGAGGCATGCCTTCTCATGTATCTCCAAGTAAAAAAACTTCCAGGCTGTTTCTGATTTCACACCAGAGAAAACGAGATTCTTTCTGTAAATCAAAGTGGTAGACTGAAACTGGCCTAATACCCCAATCAGCAAACCCCTCTGTTGGATGACGGCCCTTTACAACAAATAGCTTGTCAATAGTTTAAAATGTAAGTGAACCTTTGGGCCCCTGACCACTGTAAAAATAGCCCAACACATCCTATGTTGTAGCAAATAATATGTGAGGCTGTAGGAGAAAATTGTTATCATTTTAAAACTCAAATATGTCTTCCTGAGAACTGAAAAACAGAAACCATCTTTTTTTTTTCCAAAGACTGTATTCAGTCACATCCAACTGTGCAGTGAATTTTGAAAAGACACAGTGATGTTACAGGAATATTGAATTGTATATAAACATCTTTTTTTTGCATGCTTTTGAGTAGAACCAGAATTTCATAATGATTTTTGTGCAGAGAACGTTTGTATCCATTTGGATTTTTCCTCTGATTTAAGAGCTTAATACACTGTGAAAATGTCAATAGTCATGAGAGAAGAGGCAAGTTTTACATTTTCCCTGAAAGATGGGAGCCTTCAGGGTCATATTTTACAAACACTACACTGGGAGACTGATTCTGCTCTACATTAAGAGAACAGCGGGTGACTTACAACACCGATTCAGTGTAGCACCTGCTTTCCTTGGATTTTTATTACAAGTTTTTTCTTCCCAAGTGATGATTGGGCCAAACACATCTTTTTGTGCATGGTTCACATATCTGGCTTTGCTAAGGTTTTGCCAAGCAAAACAAAGCACTGAACATTTACAGCGTTTATTTTTTTAACAAGTATCTGCTTATTTCTTTATATTTATTATTTGCCCCTACACTTTTTCCTTCCATTTTCTCTCTTTTTAAAAATTCTTACATTTTCTTTTAAAAGCCATACAGTAGCAAATAAGCTGTCAACCCAGAAAACTCTTCTTTCCCTAAAACAGTTGTCATTTGGCTGTGTGAGATGTCACTAGAGCAGGACAGCTCTTGTCTATGACCAGCAGGAGGGAATTTCAGGTGGAATTTAGAGTGAAAACGCTAGTCCTCCAGCGCTGGCATGATGAAGTTGTGGGCTCAGGAATTAGGTGTGCAGATAGAGTTCACATATTACTGATACACAAAGCCATTCACGTGGCAAAATAAATAAACAGTTACTAACAGCGGACCAGCAGGCTGTTCAGTCCAGGGACTGGGGTAACTACCTTGGACGCCCAGCTTCATGTGCAATGCCAACTTCCTCCAATATTCCCACCCTGCACACAGTTCACCTGATAATACTATCATTACTTAGTGCCTGCAAAACTGTTCTAGTTTGGGACAAAGTCTAGCTATGACCTCTCATTAGAAGTCCCTATATCACTATTCAGTTTTCCAGTACGGACTCTCAGAAACAAAATCTACTCTGAACTGCCTATTATATTATAGCTAAAATTCTCTTTCAGCATTGAAAGCAATGATGACAGGAGGACTTATGTTGGCTACATCTTGAATTGCTGTATACGTAGAACTACCATTCAAATATTTCAGGGAAGGAAGACCCTGTACCCTCAATTACAGGAGCAGAGAGAATCTGTCTCTACTGAGAACAAAAATAATGAATCTATATAATTAAGACAATTAGTTCACTCCATAGTTACCACCATTTCAACAGTGTCTCAAATTAATGGGATGCTAGATGTAGTGTTAATGTGATTCAGCTCAGTAAGCGAAAGGAAGCTCAGAAGATTTTTGTATTTAATATAGAGACAGTTCCCAACTGAAATAACATAAATTTTATATAATCTTTTCTATATACACCTCAGGAAGCATTCAATAATTTTCTATGATATTTCTAATATTTAATGTACATAGCCTAGCATTACTTTTAAACTTCTGAGATTTAGCAAGACCTCCAACCTGACCAATCAATGTGGGTTAAAAACAATGACAACCTCCTACTGACCTGCACTGCTCCAAAGTAATTTAAGCCATAAATCTACCTCAGCTGCTTTGCAAAATGACCATCACTGTTGGACGTTTAAGGTCTTGGTCCTATGTCTGATCTACATGGAACAACCTTGTGGCCGTTCAGAGTTCTTTTGAAATCATCAGGGATCTCTATGGATCCAAAGGTCCATCTGCATGGGAATGATTAATGCACCCATTTTCAACCTGTGGCCGGTCCATTGACTTCTTCTAAGAGGTCTATAAAAGGTAACAAAAGTAACATCTGTCATAAATGGACTTGCATGCATTATACACAACTCTGCATATCATGGAAAAAACAGCCGGGCACCATATTCAGAAAAGCTGCCAGAAAAGCTGCCTTGATGTATAAAGCCAATTGACAATCAACAACATTTAATTCCTTTGCTTACCTTTAAAATCAAACTGGTAGATGTTTTTCAAAGATTCATGAAGAAAGTAAAAACTTCCTAGAGCCTGTAAAAGACAACAAAAAGAAATTATAAAAATATCTACTTTTGGCTAACAAAAAAGTATCATGCTTTCCAATTAAAAAAAATAAGAATAAAATAAATACTAATAAATAAAATTCCTAATTTTTACATTTTCTAAGATCTTTAAAAATATTCATTTCTTTTGTTGCTTCTCTGAAGTTTCATAAGCCATTATAAAGAAGATCCTTAACAGCTGACTAAGAATGGTAAGGGCACAATTACCAGGTGTACTTTTAGAAATACCAAATGGATGGATGCAATTAGTAATACAGACAAGTACCCTTCTAAACACTGAACACATCCCCACAACTCTTTTACAAAAGCCTGACAATTTCTGCTTCACTTTCAGAGCAAAACAGATGCTTTTGGAGACTGCAGTACAGAAGCAAGAGAAGGGTTGAGAGATTCAATAGCTTTTGAGAGCCAGGCACAGGTTTTCCATCTTCCTATCGAGTTGTGCAGAGTGAATGACTTTGCCAGCTGCAGAGCAGGCATAAGACTTAAAATCTAACAGAAGCGTTGGGAATACTTGTACACCCTTGTACAGCTTTCCCTGTCCTAAGTGTTTTGAGAATAACTGTAATGACTGAACAGTACAGTATGTCCATCTCTGCTAGCTACACTTGGAGAGCAACTGCTACTCCTAGCTTTGGTGTGAAGCCTACAGAGGCAAGTATTTTCTCACAATGCACTGACCCAAAGAGAAAGAATATACCAATATCTAGTAGGGGAGGTTAGATGTTTGAATACATGTTAAGTTTCTTGACACTGGCAGAACTGATGTATTTCTAAGTATATGCAGAAACAGCGTTTAGTGCCCACAACAATACATGAAAAATTTGAGTTACTATTGAAAATAAAATACTATGTGTTCGTAGTTTGGATTTAGATAGGACTTACAACTCCTTCTGTTGATCTAGTCCTGAGCAACTATTCTCTTCAGTTTTTTTCAAAACAGTGACCTAATCCAACTATGGAATTCTGTTACAGTTTTAATGATTAGTCCATGACCGAGTAAAGCATGTAAACATAGAAGTAATCTCTACTGCATTCAGAAAAGCTTATAAACTCCCATCCCAGCAAAACGATTTTAAAAGGATACTGAAGTCCACCCATATTCAGCAAAACATTAGTACCTCTTTCTTCCAAATACTTAAGTAATTTCCTGGTTTCTGAAGATTTCTGAGATCTTAATCCTGAGTCCATTATTAAAGAGAGCATCTTTGTTCAGGATACTACCTAAGCATACCCCTTAGTTGCACAGGCACAAGCACTTTGGCCCCAACGTGGACAAGAGCTGAAATGCCATCTGTCTTCAGACTGACCATAGTGCAGGGTGTGTTGTCTGGCTGGTGAGAACAGCAGTCAGCCTACTGTGGATTTTAGGACCCTTTTCTCTGCCACAGAGTTCCCATGACATATGAGGAAATCCAATCCAAGCTTCTCACGTCTAATAAGTATATATCCCTCATTTTCTGGATACCCACTCTCAGACTTCTGGGATCCAGTTTACAGAAGGCCTGAGTAACTCAGCTGCAACTGGCACTAATGACACTGTGCTCCAAATACACACATCATAGCAGAGTGAAAATAACGCTTGTGGCAAATCAGTGTCTTACGCAAGTGAAATAAAGAAATGAAGATCTGAAGTGCAAGAGACCATCTAGCCCAGAGGTGGTTCTCAATGGGTAAAATGCCCATGGTCACACACTAGCAGCAGAAAGTGCCAATGCAGACCCTGCAGAGGCTGGTGAAGGAATGCTACATGGCTTACCATGTCAGGAAGAGCTGGCCATCCCTCATCTGGTCCAGTACCTGCCACCCAGACAGGACCCAGCGCATCCTAGACCTATGTGTTTTAGCTAGGCTGTTTCAGAGACATGCACGAAAGGCAACATAGAAAGACAACACTCTTGTCATAGAAAGGACTGTTCCTCCACCAGAACATTTTCCAGGGTTTGCAAGTTAACAAATGTAGGCCATGCCTGATAAACAATTTTCTAACTTGCATCTAAAAACCTCTGCAGAAGAGGCTTCCACAACCTCCTGACGCAGCCTGACATAATTTTTCCCTACCCTGAAACTTACAAAGTTTCCTTAATAGGGACAACCCTCTTTGCCTTCCGGCTCCAGTCTTTTCTTCCTATCCTCACAGCAGGGACCCCTGCTCCTTTTCCAGTGAACCTCCATGGACTGGAAGGCTGCTAACCTGGGGTGCTCAAGCTGAGACAGTCCCCTCCCGGCTCCATTTATGCCATGGAAGCTTTGCCAAAATTTCACCTATACATACTGAGAGCTTGCTGCTTGCTGTTACTTCTTCACAGTCATATAAAATACACTGTTTTCCTGCAGTTATAGAAGAGACTAAAGGAAAATCAAGTGAGAAAGGAAAAAATACTGTAAATAGACTTTAAAGTGGAATATAAAAAATGTATAAATTTTAAATGAGAACTTGATGAGCCTTTAAATACATCTGATGCACTCAACAGAAATTGAGGGGGAAAAAAAAAGCAGCCTGCCACTAGATAAACTCTTATAGAGAAGTATAAAAGAAGCAACACTTTAAACAAAAAGGATGATTTAGTTTCGTTTTGTCTTTTACTGCTATAACGACAGAGACCCTCCTGGCAGAGTAGTGTTTTGGTTCAGTGACTGCTGCATTATTTATGAGACGCTGCACATCCAGAGATTAAACATTTGCTGATTTGTCAAAAGCACAAACATGAGGTCCTGCCCATCTCCTTGACATATTAGTCCATCCAACAGAAAACACTGTCACACATTTAATTGATGAGTACACTTCCCTGTGACCCAGTCAGCTTCCTTTAGGTCTTTGGTTTTCTTTTTTATAACATGCAGGAGGCAAATAAGAAAACGCAGGAGACACTCTTGTAGAGGACTCAAGGTTAACTATCCTGCAACAAGGACAAACTGCCAGAAAAAAAAATAAATCCTGATATAAAATAAAAACATTGCCACCTGATATTTAATTTCTAACTGAAGAAATTGTCATTAGCAATAGAAAATGCTGCTGTCTCAAGCTAAACTTTCACTATAGTCTGGCCTTTGGATTTTAAAAACAGGAGATTATTCTTAAATAGCAGTATGTTTACAGAGAGGTTTTTTTGTAGAGAAAAGTATATTTTGCCTCTCAGAGAGCTAAAACTAGATAAAAGTCTTAAAATCACATGCAAGCTACAAGTAAAATTCAATTGTTGTACTTGAAAATAACTTTCCTAAACTCACTTACAAAGCCCCCAGTTAAAACAAAGAAAGAAAAATACAGTTCCTGTCACAACTTTAAATTTTGTGGGAAGGCAGCAAATCCTATGTTAAAACTGCCTGCTGCTTTGAATGCACATAGGCACTGCTCAGACACATCATCATCAAGGAAAAACACGGATGGAAGAAAGTTATTTTCAGAATTCTCCTTGATAAAACAAAGTTACAGTGAGGTTGATCAGAAATGGGGGCTTGGGATGGGGTTAGAACATGGGGCTCAGCTGTGGTACCCTTGCTTCATGCAGACTTGTGAAGGTAGCGACAGTGACTGAGTTCGTCAATACTGCTCGGATGAGTAGGCGTCTCCTAATATGGTTCTGTATCATAGAATTTCACCTTATGCGTGAGCATCTGATGTTCTTAATATTGATGCGTTTTAAACACACACAGTTTTTATCCTACTGAAATCAGTGCGATCAATTATGAAGTAAAGTACTTCTGAGTGGACGGACACTACAGCTGAGCTCTTACCTGCTTATTTATTTAGAGAGCTGACCTTAGATAAAAGCTTACAAATATAAATAATTCCAATCTGATCTCTCTCTATATATATATATTACAGAAAAAGGAAAGTATAAACATCTGGATGAGTTCTCAGTTATAAAAATCTAGTTAACTATGATTAGTCTATTTTACTAGAAGCTATTATTAACTTAATAGAGTGCATTAATCATAGAATCATAGAATCACAGAATCGTTTAGGTTGGAAAAGACCTTTAAGATCATTGAGTCCAACCGTCAACACAATACCACCATGCCCACTAAACCATGTCCTGAAAGTCATGTTCTCTAGACTTAAGTCATTCTCCCCTCTCCTACTCTTTCTGAATTCTTCCCAGCTGGTCCATCTCTTTCTTCAATGAACAGGACAAAATCTGACACATAAAGATTACACTTTGTTATATAATATTACTCTTTTAAGAACTCAGTGTAAGGATACAGTTTTATTTCAGCTCCTTATATGGTCTTCAGAAGAAAAAAAATGAACCTCAGCAAGCATCTGGAAAACATCATCCCAAATGCCTCAAGTCTCAAAAATTTAAAAGCAAATGAAAAAGGGATCCTGGAATGGGAAATCCTGGGCTACATCAGTAACATGTGGCCAATTCAGCCTACCTATAACATCTAAATAATGTTTTTAAGGGAGCTTTTCTTCTTCTCATAATCTAGGATACATAGCAGAATCATGCAGGCTGGAAGGGACCTTTGGAGTCTCCAGTACAACCCCTGTCCAAAGCAGGGCTGACAACTGGGCTGCTCAGGGCATTGCCCAGATGATTAAAAAATCTCCAGGGCTGGAGACGGCCTCCGCTTTTGAAGCCTCGTTTCAGTGTTTGACCACCTTCAGGGTAAACTTTTTTCCCTTTATTCTCATTGGAATTCCCCTTGCCACAGCTGAGATGGCAATGTAAGGCTAACTAAAAAAAAAATATTTGGAAATAGCGACCTATCCAAATCAGGCAAAAATAATTTTAAAGACAGGTGAAAATTTAAATCTAGGCAACAGGATTATGAGTTCTGAAGCTTCGCTACCTAACATGTCAATACGTAAACCAAGAAGAATCAAGATGCTCCAAAACCTGTTTTATTTAGATGCCATAATTCTATTAGAAATAGTACTGCCACTTGTGCTCAAGCTACAACTTTATTTCTGAGCATCCTGATTTGCTCACTGCTTAACTTCTTACAGCTTTAACCTTTTTTTTTTTAAGAACTGATTTTGCAGAATTATGTGGCAAAAGTTTGGTTTGATAGTCTACATTTGTAGCACTGAATGTCAACGAACTGTGCACAAAGAATGTCTGATAGTGACTAAGTAACACTGTACAGTTTCAGGAACTGATACTACTAACATTAAGATAGGCTTTGACTGTGCAATTCTAAACACACCATTGAAAAGAAGCAAAACTATAATGGAATGGAAATTACGGCTATCACTATCTTCCGCACTGTTATAGACTTAATCAGGTTTATGTACATAAATGTTAACTTGTAAAAATGATGGAGTGCAGTTATAATTCACTGTCCTAACACAATTAAATATAAGTGAAAAGAAACTTTCTTGCAGGGTCTCATGCCCAGGCCCTTTTCTTGAGGAGATTAGGTTAATTCAATTTATTTCTCATAAAATGACAGTTTAACAATAAAGTTAAATGATATTAATTCAAAGTCTAGAACTTTGCTTTATTTTCTTATTTACAATTTTAATATTCTTTGGAAAAAGAAGTAGTGGCACATACAGTAGCAGTAGTACATACACTATCTAAGTAATATAATACAGAAACACATTACGAATTAAAAACCACCCCAAACAGTTCAACGTTTAAAAATTTCAAATGTAGAGAAAGAAAACTATTATTTGTTCCACTTTAAGGATTGTTGAAATTGATTACTTCTGCTGTTAGCACAGATTCTATGCCATCTGTAAGCAAGTCCTTTTACTAAAATGCAACCTCATAAGTCATGTTGCATATTGTACCTTACTTTCTCAGTTTCTGTTACATCTATGTTACTGACTGCAGAACAGTGTATCAACAAATCTGCAAATATTTAAGCCCTCTTTACCACAGTCTTTCTAGAGTAGAAGCCTGAAAAATAATATGCACTGAGAGTCACCAAAGTTGACTTTACCGTACAGCTGGGGAGGATGCACATTTTGCAACTGCAGGCCCCCCCACAGACAGTGCTGCAGTTATCCCCTGAATGGATGAATCTGTTGACTTTCATCTCAAGCATTCAGAGCAACCTCATTTCTGAGATTAAGGCTCAGACACAGCGCGACAAGCTCTTGGTAGCCACTCTGAACCCAAATAGTAGTGGTACTGCACCAAGAAATGAACAGGAGATGGTGTACGCTCTGCTGTATGTGTAATGTCTTACCAGAATGAAGTGAAGGGAGCAGCCACAGTTTCCTCTGCTTGATTTTCCAAGTAGTCTGCAAACACAGACTAGTCATGGAAATTGAATTTCAGTAGCCCTGTTGCAGAGTGATGAATGGATAGCTCACGGTTAGGCTCAGATCAGAAAGTTCTTAGTTTGTTAGGCCAACCTGCCAACCCTTGGGTCTGTAACTGTATTAAAATCACCTTGTAGGCAGTAATACCAGGAGTTTCTAAAAGTTCAGGAAGATCAGCACAACCTGCTGACCTTCAGGTGGTCACAGGGACCTCACGTGTCATTCTCTGCACTGATCAGCCAGGTGGCTTTCTACCCTACAAGTAAAGCCAGGAGCTGACAAAACAGAAAGGGCTTCATCAGAGTTTGAGTCGTGTACTTGCTCCCATAAGCATAAGTACAATTCAAAGTAATACCCGTGGGTGTGAGGAAATACCACACAGTCACTGCTGGTGGCTCTATTTAAATTTATTCACATTTTGCTTCATAGAAGAGTTTAAGCATTGTAAATAGGCAGGAATGTATATATACACCCTAACTAAAATAGCAGAAAGCATCAAAGGAAAAAGTCAGATAGGACAGTTATGAACAATAGTAATTTTTAGCTTGGCCAAGCAGCTTAGAAATGCACAAGAATGTTAAAACTGATTTCTGATTATTCTTCTGTCTCCCCTGTACACTATAACTGAACAGCTCTGCTGTAACACTCCTAAAATCAAATCGCTAGACCTGCACACAAAATCCTACAGGTAGACGATGGAAAATTTCCCTTGTGAACTCCTAGAAACTCTTTCAATATCACAACCACTAATTGTAGAGTACACGGTCAAACACATCCTAGCTTTTCAAAGCTTTTGTGAGACTGGCCCTGATGGAAACGTTCAGGAACTCAGTGAAAAGGCCGGGTGATTATCTCATGACCAATACTGTTACTAACAAACTGCCTTTTTTCAGGACTGACAGAAGTACCTGCCTGTTCTTACCATGTGCGCGTACAGAACTGCACTGCCAGCTGTAGAAACAGATAGCAAAATTTAACTTACAGTTAGCGCATGCTTATTAGAAGTGCTTCGCATCTCTCTCCCCAATGTATTATGGAGAAAAAACTAGGTATCTTCTCCCTGTTAGCAGACTGCAGTTAAACGTTCACTGCTTTTAATTAGGTGCCAGAATGATACTCCGTACAATACTGGAAATGTCTTTCATTATTCCATGCCGAAAGACTCATCTGGAAAACCTGGTACTAATGGCAAGATAAACAAATTTGTTCTGATGGATTACACATCTGGCATTATTAAAAACATTATTACTTTGATTATACAGAAATCTTGCCATAAAAGTCTGGAGATTTAAACAGCCATAGTTTTTTTAAAAAGAAATTATGCCAATTAGCTGTTTAAAGTACATCATTTCAACTGTGGAAATTTAATGCATAAAGGAAATACCTGAATAAAGTTTAATTACTGTACAGAGTAAACATTTACTGCATTACCTCACTAAATGTGATAAAGTTAATATATAAAGATTGCTTTAAATAAATTTTAAATAAATTGCCAATGATGACACAGAAACTGTAATTCATGTAGTCATAAAATCCATAATTAGCTTTAATGAATATTTAAAGTCAAAGTTCAACCCAACTTTTTCAATGTTTAACCTACTATATCAATACAGTTCAAGGAATTCATTTATCATCGAACATGACAATGTCTGAATATTAATGAGCGCGGGGTACTGCTGACAGGAAGCCCTTATCTCTTACCAGTCTTTTTGGCTGTGCTGTACGTCAACAGTGTGTTTGTCGTGCCTGGTATTATTGATTACCTGCCTATTTTGCTAGCAACAATTAAAAAAATATTTTACATATTTATAAACCTGAACATCAAGAGCACGTATTAGTTTCCCATTAGTAAAATGGAGTCTATTAGCTGCCACATTTCAGTCAGGGGAAACACAGCAAATGAGAAGTTGCAGCAGCTCCAGGCAGGAAGACAGTAACTCCACGGAGGAGCACCGTCACCGGGTACCGTGCGGGGACCCCTTACCCGGACTCATTCCTGCCGCCGTGAAGTTCAAGAGACTTCGAAGAGAAAAACCTGCGATGGGACGCGGCGCAGGCCCTCACTTACTTCCCCACGGCCTAGGCCCTAACTTAGGCCCCACGGCCTCTCCGGCGGGGGCACGCAGGCCCCGGGTGCCGGCAGCGGCAACCGCCTCGCCGCCGCCGCCGCCTACGCCCCGGCCCGGCCTCCGCCGCCGGGCTGCCCGCTCCCGGCCGCCAAGGGGCCACCGAGAGGCGGCGGGTGCTCGGCGGCCTCGCACCCCCGGGCCGTGCCCCGCCGCCCGGGCCGGCCCGGCGGCCTCCACAAGGCCCTGGCCTGGGAAGGAGCTGCCGGCGGAGGAGGCGGTTCCCGCCGGCCTCGGCCGACGGCGGGGCGCGCCCGGCCGTCCCCGGGTCACTGAGGCGGAACAGCTCTCAATTTCTGCTAGGAAACGATCCACAGGCTACCTTGGGCTTCTGTGGCAGTCCAGAAACAGTTCGTGACAACTGCCCTTAGTTTGCCGTAAAAAGAGTTAATGTGGTAGAATCGTCACTTTCCAAGGAATGAAGAAAGGGCACGAGGCAAGGACAGACTAGTCCGGACACACCAAAACAGCGACCGCCAAAGTAACCACAAATAATGTTCAAGTATTCGCTTGTCAACCCTGTTCATAGGCTACTTGATCCAGCATAGCTAAATTAACACTAAATGTCTATTATTCATTCAAGGTTAAAAAACCAGGCTGCGTACACAGATCAACTCATTATAAAATAGTCTATCACTTTTTATTTGCAAACAAATTAGGTGTCCGGCAATTTATCATTTCCTGAATTAGACTTATCAGCTAAAGTACATACAATTAAACTGCTATTGAGCTTTGCACCCCCCCCCCCCCCCCCCAACAGGCCTCATCTACCTGACATGCAGACAGCCGGAGCCCAAACCAGACCATTTCAAACAATTACAGACTACTTCTGCAGCTTCGTACCTCAAACACAGCTACCAGCTTAATTTCAACAGTATTTGAATAATTACACCTTTAATAAAGTGTAAAAGTAAGCAGGCTCCAAAGACTCAGTGACAAACTTAAAAAACTCTCTTGGTGTGCTGTAACTTGGTCTGTATTAAAAATACCTGCTTAGTTACATGTGATCTTCTCATTAAAGCAAATGGAATTGCTCACTTGAGAAGAGTAAAACCACTGGCAGGATTGGTACTGAAGACTCTCTTACTCCATAAAACCTAAAACAATGTTATGTATCATAATATAAACATACCTACGTTGTAAGGAGGCAACTCGCAGTACCACCACTTGCTTGCACAATTGCTAGTATCTCAACAGTTTCTCCAGTGACCATTTCCCAATTAAGTCAATGCTGCTGAAGCAGTGGAGACTTCTGATAAACAGAAGCCCGCAGGTATAGCTGGTGGGGAGAGAAAAAAAAAAAAAAAAAAAAAAAAAAAAAAAAAAAAAGGGCATCTAGCACTAGGTCTACCCAAACCCTGGTCATTAGTTTACTATAATTATATTAGACCCCTACCTGCAAAGATACTTCTGCATTTCTAGATTAATTTCCACATGCTGGTTTTGACTTTAAAAGTTCCAATTTGTTTGTAATCTATTTATTTTATGGACCTGCCAATTTTTCAGACTGACTCTCGGCCATACTGTTGCAGCTAGGCAGTGAAGTTACACTACTGACTACTTTGTGCCAGATGAATAACCTCACACTTTCCATGTTTCCAGCTCCAATGAGCTGTCAGAACATGCAGTGTGATTTCTAACCATCCTCAACTAATTTTAATGCCACAGTCTTTCCTGTTAAGTTGTAGTTTAGCAGCACCAGACATATCTTTAACAGCTAGCACTGCTCCCTCACTCTTTTCCTTCTTATTTCTTCAGAACAGTTCTTTTAAGTGTGAGACCAATAGCAACTGAACTATCAAGAGGAACAGTCACTATAAATATATGACTAAAAAATCCAAGTAATTAAAAAATAAATTATGGGGGTTTTTTTGTTTTATAATAGTCAAATTAAATGTAATTCAGGAAACAATTGATCCATGAGTGTTTATGGATAGTTTTATAATTTGTACTATTTATTTCTAGACTCATTGCCAAGATTTAGATATTTTCAAATAGGCTCATCTGTTTAGGTTTCTAAAAAGGATGGACCTGTCTACATGACAAACTGGAGTAACTGTTTTAAAAATTCCAAGATATCTAAAATCCCAAGTAATTTAGATGCTTAATCAAGAGACCATCATAAAAAAATAACTTGTTTGCAGACCTGGTTCTTATGGATACCTCGGAGACGTCTCTCTGCTAACAGCAACCTTCAATAGTACATTTTCAGGAAGAAAATGAAGTCCCAGGAGCTTTCATTTTCCTGTTCTGAAGACTAACAAAATAAGTGATCTTCAGCTAACATGATCCACCTCTACTACCTTCTCTTTATAATTTCTTTACTGCATCAATATAGCAAATGAAAAATCATATTCAATGTTAAAGATTCTTTGGGACTAGTTAATTTAAGAAGGAAAGAAAAAATTAACAAACGAAAAGTCTGAGCTATGTATCAACATGTCTAGTAAGTAAATGAATAATCTATATGTAACCTACCACACTGGCAAAGAATATTTAATACCACTTTCGATACTGACATATTTCACAAAAAGATTTAACATTTTAATTACAAATCAATTCAATTAAAACGAGTATCATACAGAGGTTCTTTTCCTTAAAACCAAGATTACTGACAGACCAAGGAGCCAACATGAGTTAATGTATGCTAAACAGTTAAAAAAATAGGCCACTTATCAATATTCCTGAACTCAGAGTAGAACCTTCACAAAGTCATTAATCACACTGTTATTTAATATTTCTATTACACAAGCACTCTGGAGGCCCCCAATCAGGATAAGAGGCACACAGCTTGGCTCCTCACCAATAGAAAGGGAGGTTGTCTGAATACAGGATTCAAAACCATAATTCAGGGCCACACTCTGAATTCTGCCCCAGCAACCTGTTAATGGGCCGGCCTGCAAGAAGTGCATGTGATCAAACAGCCAAAACCTCTGCTGAGGACTCCACCGATGGCTTCAAAGCCAGAACAAAGTACACTGCACTGCTCTGAATATTCACTGGTTCTTCAGTATGAGAAGAGATAGAAATAAAACCTAATTTCTATCTGTAAGCATAGCAGACAGAATAAGCATCAAGTGTACCCAGAAAGAGATAGGCAGTTAACTGCTTAAATACTTAACAGTTATTTCAGTGTTAAACCTCACGGAGAGCCAAAAACATTCCCCAAGCAGTTGTAAAGTTCTTGATAAACAGAGCTCAAAATATTGTACAAAGAGCCAGATTTAGCCAGTGGATATTGGTAACAGTTCCTGAACTTCGAGAAACTGATCTTGAGATTCAGATTGCAGAAAATAATACAAAAGTGAAGAATATTATTTTCAGGAAGCAAGCTATATTCTATTTCACATTTATTTTTGTAATCATTTTAGGAGTGTAACCAACAGCAACAGAGACCAAAGTAGCACTTCACCTCTTCCAGAAATTTATTTCTTATTCCCATATACTTCTTCCAGTACTGCACGAGTGAGTGCACCACACAAACCGCCAAAGGGTTGCAGCTGTGAAAAAGGCAGAAGTGATCTTAGCATGCAGCACATGAGATACAGCCACAGATAGAAAAGCATTAATGCAGCCATGGAGCGTGATAATGGTGCATCATCTGGAACCACAATAACAATTCTGATCGCCCACGTAAAAGGTTTGACCACACTGAAAAAAGGCCACCAGGATGACAGAAGAAGATCTTGTCATGGAAGAAGTGACTAGAAGAGTCAGCCTCTGTATCCCAGCAAAACAAAGGAAAGCTGCAAATAAACCACAGATGAGGAGTAGCAGTGGGGAATGGAAAAAATGATTTAAGCTGAAGAGCAACACTGACACAGGACAAAGCAGATCCAGACTGAACAGAAATTAATCTAGACTAGTTACAGGTATCTGATAAACATGAAGAGACCGACTACATGGAATATCCTTCCGGGAACATTCCCCTGATCTGCGAGGGCAGAAGGGAGATGCTGTGAGGGCAAAAATCCCGACTAGTACTGAAGCAAAACTTGACCCGGCATGCTCCTCTGGTCAGTAAGAGAGTTGTACACAGGAGAGCTCCGCACAGCACTCGGGGCCAGCAGGCAGGAATAGAAATGCTCTGCATGAATCCCTTACAGCTTATGCACCTGGTAAGGTGGCCGATCTGCGCTGTGCTTTCACAACCAGTGACCAATCCCTCCTGACTGTGTTATATGAGGTACGATTTGCCTTCGGTGGTGCTACTGGAACTGGGATGCAACTTGGATGGCTTCTGATCAGATGGGAGAGACTGCTGTATGTTTAACATTTTACCATATTTTTCTCCTACTTTAAAAAAAAAAAAGGGTGCTTCATTTTGTAGGAAATTGGTAAGCTGGATCACTCTTACCCCATTTACTTGATTCTAAATAATTTTAATTTTAAAAACTTTAAATCAGTTCAGTATTTCATTTATATTTTCTTACATAATACACTCAAGATGGTAAATTCAATTTGATGAGGAGGCATTAATGCCCATTTCATTTAGTATTATACAGGTCATCTCCAAATAGGAAAGTACCATGTGGTAAAAGGTTGTATTTAGCGTGTCACAGTCACTGGTGGTTGTTTTGTATCTCAAAGAACCTTTGTAACCGCCTCAAAGTAAGAGATGATTGATTTACAAAGTACCAAATTTCAAATTTCATATTCTAGGACTAAACAACAAATAATTGGACAAAGCTGTCCCCCTGTCTGACCCATCACAATCAAGCCCCTTTCAAGGTTGACTGCCTGCATAAGAAATATGTGCATAATTTCATTTTGTCTCCTGTCCAACATCCAATGTTAGAAGTTAATTAAATTGCTTGTCCATTGTATTCATCCACTTACAAAGTTAATGATATTCTGTTCCTGAATTAAAGAGAATTTTATAAAGCCTGCACTATAGAACCTGGCATGCTGTACACTGAGGAGCTGAACTCTGTCATGGTTCCTGATTGCAGCTCTCCTAATTAGGAAACAAAATGAACATTTCTGCATCTGCCAATGCAGAGGACAAGTCATTCCTACAGCGAGGGTAAATGCTTCGTACAATAGCAACTTAATAATATCTCATGTTTGACTATAATAAATTCTGCAGGATTAATAAACCTGTTAAATTTTTAAATTACCATAACAAAGATGAACTGCAGTGTAACAAGACAGCCTTAAAAGAGGGACACAGGTTTGAGGGAGAGAACAGCTTCTTGCAAGGGCGTCAACCTTGAGGACACTGAAATCACCGGGTTCTCATTCTTGCATGAGAAGAAGGAAAACATAATAATATGGCAATCTACTGGAGCCAGCGGAGAAGCTAGGATTAGTAATTTAAACTATGCTACTCTTGTGCTTTTGGCCTAGATACAAAGATCTGGTACCTGTGCATCAGCCTTTCTAGCAACCACACAATCAGAAGTGTAATGCAGATGCAAATCAAGCACCTGTTAACGGCAAACTCCTACAGTCCAGGAAAGCTGCTGATGACAGTGCTGAAGCCATCATATGAGTCAAAGCTAGAATTAAGCACAAAGCCTAGATGCCGCAGGAGAAAAACCAACCGTGTGGTTGAGTAAAAACCATCAGAATACTGCCCTGCACAGAAGTCCTGTTTGAGGATACTCTTTTCCATATTCAGCAAGAAACAGCCATCCATGACTTACGTCACTGGAGACGCAGTCTGTCTTACCTCAGCCTTTCTAATTGGTGTCACCCACATTACGACCGTACTGCAGCTGGGAGGAGGACTGCCACAATCACAGACCTGCCGAAGACACCTCTCCCCAGCCTTGGGGCAGCCGAGCGCCGGCAGCGGGAGCTTCAGCTCAGCCCATGCGAGCAGAGCAGAGGTCGGTCATGTCCTCGGGAGATCATCCCGCACTTGGGTCCAGACTGCGTGGCTTTGCGTGAAGCAGCGTGCCACGTCAACCGGCGTTACAGAACCGTTCCATTAGGGTCAGGCTTCGCAGCTGGACTCCAGCAGATGTATTCTCTCAGCCAGCGCCTCTGCAAACAACTGTCATCCCTGTCAAAACCTCACCTAAGGTGTTTCCAGATTATGGGGCACAAAACCTATACCGTCATGCTCTTTGTTCAGTGTGATCGTATTGGCAAGTCAAGCATAGGATGGCAAAATAGCAGCCATGTGACACATACAAGAGAAAGCCAGAGTCTCTCTAACGCAGAGTGTGATGGCAATGGTACCTGGGCTGAGCGCAATGCACTTGTAACCCTCTTCTTAATACCCTCCCTAAACATAAGTTCTCAGGCTTCGCTACAACATGCAGAAAAAGTCTGAAGTCTCTAAAAGCACCACCAAAAAAGTAAGGTTTTCAGTGCCTATTTATATCACCATAGTTATGTACCGAACAACAAATACAGTGAGAATTGCCCATATTTGAAAAACAGAATGTCTACTAACTTTTGCCAACTTAATACAACATATTTTACTTTAAAAAATAGAAAAAAGTCTGTCTCCCAGCTTTTGTCTTTCATCCAACACTGTTAATACAGAGTTGGTATTAAAAATCAGAAGTGTTACTTCACTGACACTCTGAGCAGACAAACTTGGTTCAGTGCAATGACTCTTCACTGTCTTACTCTGCACATTGCCATTTCAGCAAGAGACAAAGATGCATACTGTAAGTTTTTAAATTATTATTGCCAACAAGGGGTCAAACCCAGTATTTCCTAACAGGCTTCATTTCATTGTCATGAAGAGCAATATGATTTATGTGATTAGGTATTATAAGCCCCTGCACCCTTTGCACCACTTGCTGCACTGATTCCATAAAGGTACAATGATACAAAACAAAGCAGCAACTATATAATGATTTAAGCTTACTCTGTCAAAGTTCATTAAAAATATTGAAAATTGAGTTAGGAAGAATCCTAAAAGAAATTTCAGTGTATGCAAACTAAAATAAAAGCATAAATGAAAACATGTCCAGCATAGTTGGTTTAGTGAACATAATAAAATGTCATGATTACTGAAAAGAAAATAATTTTCCTGGAATTATATACAATAATCATATGTAAAATAACAGAATGCCTGCTGCCATTTTGCATTTCTTCATGTCCATTTAGGAGCAATACTTTGTGATAATTCATTTTAAACTATGGTAAGCATTTTCTTCAAATGGTCTTATTTCCAAAATAAGGCTACATTTCCCAATCCAAAAGATGTATTTTGACTAATGTAACTTTTGTGAACTGAAACTCATTAAATAGTATTGGCAAATCAATTAGGACATAAAGATGTAAAGCTTTTCTTTATGAAATAAACCAAATTATACTCTTCTAATCTAAATACTCAGTCAAGTCACTTGATAATTAAATCATGTGGAAAACCTGCCTTGTTATTAAAATCTCTTCAGAATGTCCATGTACGTTGGAGTATGCACATATATAATACTTAATATTTATATTTCTACCTTTCAGAACTTTTCAATTTCAATTAAAATTCTGTAATTTTTATTGGGAATCACATTACATGCATGATAGATGTAAGTTAATTAAAGGACAATCAATTCTAAGAGATGGCCAACAATGAACCTAAACAGTTTACAAATTACCTACTGTCATTCAACTGGAGCATGCAATGTCTGTGGACAATTACAGAAAAGCTTTAATTGATTTTTAAAATTTCAATAATATGGTACATTTTGTACATTTATAAGTACTCTGCTTGTACGCAGATTTTTAGAATTAAAGTAACTGTTGGGACCACCAGTGCAAACTCCCGGCATAGTGTGGAGCCTAGGTTTGAAGTTCAACGAAATGCTGATATTCCTTATGCACTCCAAAATAGCCATATTTACATCTCAAATTGTACAAATACCTGTTTTATGTGGTATAACGCTTTAAGCTAATCATATTTTTAAAGCAACATGTTCCTGACTCATTACAATTAGAAAAATACTTAACACACTTACTTGAAGTTTGTTACAGACATGCAGGTTCCATTGCTCTGATGACAGACAAGTACATTTTTCTCTTTAAATTCTGGCAAGCCATGGAGCAAACTGAATTACTCAAGAAAAAACAAGTCGGCAAACAGTAGAACTCGTTAAAGCTCTTTTGTCTCAACATCCTAAAGAGTCAGAATAAAAAGAGGTTTACTATGGCCTACTTCTACTGCTTCCTCCTTGTTTTAAAATTGGGAGATCTGACAAGTCTCAGAGAACTGGTAATAAGAAGCAAAGAAGCAGCAAAGGCTTGGTCTCCAGCAACAGTATCTTCTCAACATAGAAATCCCAAAGACATTACTTTATGCTAATAAAAGAAATTCCAGCAGTTCTCCTAATCTAGGTAAGACATTTGCTGATGTTCTATCCCTAAGCAGGTAATTCATTTTGTGAGGCTACCCCTGCATCAGACAGACATCAGATAAATAGTCAGAAGGTAAATGCTGGCTTACGCCTTCTGATCTACTTATACTGGTGAGAGCACTGAGATGAACAAGGCATTAGGATGAATGTGCCTTAATCTGCCAACTCCCTGGGCATGCCAGCTCGTGATTTATCCTGAAGCAGAAATCCAGCTTCGTGGTAGGAGGAACTTGGAAGGATGCCACCCTCCCTGCTGCAAAAGTTCATTTCACAAAGAAAACACCACTAACAGTTTAGGAAGAAACCGTTAGAAATATGTTTGCCGTATCTTGCTTGGAACCGTAATTCATCATTTCTATTAATGCTTTACCTTTCAAAGTCTCAGATAAACCTTCAGCTATTGAACTGCCACAAAGGAATTAATTCAGAAACAACAATACAGTTGTGCTCAAAAGCTTACCATCTTCATTTGTGTGGTTTTTGCCTACAAAGGCAGCATTTGAATACCCGTGCCTGCTTTTAAAAAAATTTAAAAAAGGAAAACAAAACCAAATGTCTCTAGAGAGCACATGAAAACTGAGCTTAAGATTACTTCATTTACTAGTCTGTCACCACTGCGTTCCTCAAATTCTGTTTTTGGCCTTGCTCGCATCACCATATTACCATTATTTTCTAGCTTTGAGCTAGTAAATGGTAAAGAAAATATATTTAGGCATTTCAAGAACAGCATAGCATCGTAAGGCACTTTGTGAAGTTGATCCATTAATAACAAAAAGAGCACTGTAGAAACAAAGTTCAGGGCTCTGTAACACGCTTTTCGATCATATGGAATTTGATAAAAGGTAGTATGGGAGATGAGAACTAAAAGCCTCTAAACTTGCAACTGAGGCCTAACTTTACTAAAATTTTCAATGGAATTACTTGAAGATAAGTTCATCATCAGTATGACATCAATGCTTTTGAATGAAATGGCAGCTAGGGATGCCACAGCACCGAGTGTGGCAGTGTGGGCTAAGAGACGGCTTTCGACAATAACTCAAAAGACCAAGGCAGCTGCTCAGCCGATCTGGAGATACACTAAGGCTCAAGAACCACGCTTTGCTGCTATAGTATCACCAACTGTTAGTCTTGGTTTTGGCTGGGACAGAGTTAATTTTCTTCCTAGTAGCTGGTATATTGTTATGTCTTGGATTCAGTATGAGAAGAATGTTGATAACACCCTGATGTTTTCAGTTGTTGCTAAGTAATGTTTATACTAAGTCAAGGATTTTTCAGCTTCTCATGCCCAGCCAGCAAGAAGGCTGGAGGGGCACAAGAAGTTGGGATGGGACAGAGCCAGGGCGGCTGACCCAAACTGGCCAAAGTGGTATCCCATACCATGTGATGTCATGCCCAGTATATAAACTGGAGGCAGTTGGCCAGGGGGGCATCGCCGCTTGGGAACTAACTGGGCATCGGTCAGCGGGTGATGAGCAATTGCATTGTGCATCACTTGTTTTGTATATTCCAATCCTTTAATTATTATTGTCATGTTATTATTGTTATTATTATCATTATTGGTTTCTTCCTTTCAGTTCTATTAAACTGTTCTTATCTCAACCCATGAGCTTTACCTTTTTCCTTCCGATTCTTGCCCCCCATCCCACTGGGGGGTGGGGAGGAGTGAGTGGCTGTGTGGTGTTTAGTTGCTGGCTGGGGTTAAACCATGACAACTGTATTTTTGTGTCTGAATTTGAAAACAAATAAATGTAAACCAATTTCCATTTCTAAACAGGAATATGCTTTCTTACAGAACACAGCAACAAATGAATTAAAGAGCCTAAACAAACAAACAAGCAAGCAAAAAGCTCTTTCAAAGAAGTGAAAAATATCTCTCAATTGTACTGTTAGTCCACCTACAGGTAGGGTTTTCCTTCCTACAGGCTCATAATTGAATTAAAAAGAAGCCACCATTTGAAAAGAATGTTTTAGTAATAGTAGAAGTGAGAAAGAAAACCTCTGTATTGGTAGAAGTAATAACTTGAATTTTATTTTAAAACTGAGAAGACAAAAATAGTCTGTATAAATCAAACAAGTTGTCTCTTCATGTCACTTTTATGATGGACATTAATCTTAGTTTCTAGACAGAATTGCTGTCTGATGTAACCATGCTTATTGACTTAATGGGAAGAAATTTATATTAGTCTAGGAAGCTGTGATGAATACAGTCTTAAAGTTCAATGACTCAAACACTTCAGTAACCTCAAAAATTGACCCAGGTAGACAGAAACTTAAATCTTAATCCCGGAACATAAGTTTATGCTTCATTCACATTTTGTTGCTAAGAAATGTTGAATGTTCACATATTCTTTAAATCTATTTATGCATGCGTGCATGTATATATATAAACTCTATATGTAGCATATATAGTTTTCATATAGCAAGATGTCTGCGGGGAAAGATCCAAAGTACACGCCTTTTATCACAACGCGTGCTCCCTCCCAAAACTAAGGAGTGGAAAAGTTGCCAAGAGGTTCTGAAGAAAATCTGAAGCTGATTTCTTCTCAGCAATTGAAAATTAAAACCCAATATACTGAAACTTGACTTCTTTGCCACAGAATCCTGTTCAGCCTTCGTAAATGCTAGCACAAGTAGCAGGCTATTGCAAAACATTCCCCAACTGAGGATGTGGATGTGTCGCTGAGAGCGCTGCTCAGACTGCGCTTTGACACTTCTCACAACTGATGCTCTCACCCACCTGAAAGATTTTCCTGGCAAATCCCTTGTTCCGACCCCAGCTGAAGATGTTAGTCTAAGGCACTGCAACAGCTATCCTACCTGAGCCTGAGACTCGCCTAGGTAACTTAGACACGCACTGTCAGCATGGGTGGCACTCACTGAATTGTTTCACCCTTGAATCGTGAAATGATGAGTACAGATGAAGCATACTGAAGAACCAATAGAACCTTAGTTTAACTTCCTACATATGGTATTAGCACATAAACAGAGGTGGACAAAAAAACAAAATTAAAATCAAACTCACTCTATAGCTACAGGCTATCAGAGTGGGGGTATGTGGAGCACCTGCATTTAGCACCCATCAGTTGATTGTAATTAAAAGTTGGGATGATGCCAGTAGCATCTGCAGTCAGTCCTACAACTGCATACTGTGAAGGATGTAGAATAGGGCAGAGGAGATGGGCTCCACCATCGGATGCATGCGTTCCCTGGTATAATCCCATTTATTAGTTTTGGCCAAGGCAACTCCTCTGAAATGGGTAAAACAGCAGAGGCATTTTGCCTCTGCTCATAACAAGGGGTCCTTTTCCCATCAGTATTTCTCACCTTCAGTTACTTTCCCTCTCCCTTATTCTGCTTTCATATTTCTTAAGCACCTCTTGCCTTAGGCCGTTTCACAGTCGGAAAAAGATTCGCCTGTACTCAGGTCCATACAGTATGAAGACTTTGAGATGGGATTTGTTCTCTCCCTCCTTTCCTACCACCCCCTGCAATTCTTTCTGCAGAAATTGGTATAATTGCGTCTTCAGTTTACAATCTGAGATGAGCCTTTGCACACACTGGAAGAGTCACCTGATATTCTTCCCAGATGGGAAGAATGTGTTTCACTTAAACAAGAACCTAGCACAACAGAAGTAATTTACAATGGAGTTTTTAGACAATGAAATTATGTTTAATTATACTTAGGACAAATCCGTACAGAAAGAACGCCTCCCTTAGTGCTAGCTGTTACTTGTGACCCAATCAACTCCAGATTCCTCTTCTGCACATCTGTCATTCTGGAAGGATTTTTGTTTTGTTTTTTGTTTTGTTTTTGTTAATATGTTCAATCATCCCTCGGTCACTGGGATCTTTCTTCTACAGGATACTGAGGCCTACAATAAATCATTCCTGAACAGAAGCCTATACACTGTCCTAAGCTTACCGTATGGTTTACCTGGAAACCTCTTACTTATTGCCTTGGGGACATTTTATTTTTGGTACTAGTTTCATCTCATATTGGTCTGCACAAAGCGCAGCAGCCGAAAGTCGCCTGACAGAGGAGCGGCGAGAGGCAGAACAGGCACAGCCTGTCCAGAGACACCGAGGCTGCTCTGGCTGTTACAGCTCAGCGTGATGGAGAGTCGGAGCTCGCACTTGCACTGGCTCATTACGACAGGCTACCCGACTGCAGCTATCCAGAAACGTGTGTGGAGCTATACGCAATGTCAGAAGCCAAGGAAAAGATCTGTGAAGAAAAGACAGATGCTGCCTAATATGGAGGGGATACTTTTACTGAAGCAGCTAGCGAGAGGGATGCTAACAGAGCAATAATGCATGCACATGAGAGGAAGACTCCTGCAAGTAGAAGAATGTTCATGAACTTGCTCCTCTTCCGTACAAGGTGGAAGAGCTCAAAATTCAGCAGACCTTTTCAAGTTGTAACACACCAAAATACCAGTTCTTAATAATTGAAAGGAAAATTTGAACAGAAGACAAAGGGCATACCAGAGAGAGTAGAGATTTTCCCAGTCCTAGTTATGTGAGTGTTCACGAACGTGTGACTTCAGAAGAAGCAAAAGACAAACAACATCCATCCCAAAAGCAGCACCAACGATCACAGTGCTTGCCAAATCATGGGATTGCCAAAACAGGCATTCCTTAGGGAGCTGGGGATGAGGAGGGCCTGCACAAAGACTTCAGGAACGCATTTTTTTACAGTGTGTCTTCTGACATTCAACTTTTATCAGAATGCCGAAGATGAAATTTAATACAAAAATCTTCCTTTTACATGGTACAGAAAGAACCTTGAAATTTAACAGCAATTTGTTAATTCCATTACCACAAAACACCTTCCTCTTGCCAATCCCCCAGACTCTACAAAACCACTTCAATATGGCTGATAGCCAAAAATTTATTATGCATGATCATAATTACTAGAAAATTTGAGAGCAACTACTTTTAAGGGTTTTCCAGACTTCAGATCCTGCAGCATGTCCAGGCACTTCAGTTAAGGCCTCACCAATCTTCAAGGGCTTTAAGGAAGGCAGGAAACTGCAGGCGACTATTCCCCCCACATTTACTGCTGTGCTGTTTTCTCAGACATGGAAGATGTCCACTTAGAGCTGAACTTTCCAAAGGAAAGCTGAACTTTTCCAGGGTTCAACACCCTGCCCTGCCACTGCCTTTCTGCGGAGACACAAGAAGCAGAGGCTGGGCTGTGACTCCTCTCTGCAAGCTTGCTATAAAGTGTGAAGCACCTGAAGGCAGCCCCTGGCAGGAAGGGAGCACAGAAAATGAAATGCTACAGCTGGCTGTTGCATTCAGCAGCAAAGCTGCTGGATTCTGCAGGATTCTAACAAAACAGTGAAATCCAGGACTGTGGAGCTGCAGCAGAGTTACTAGACACCAAGCATAACCAAAGCAGTTCGCACTCGTGCCTCTTCTGAGGACAGAAAAATGCACTGCTGCATCATTTTTCATACAGGCAGTATTTGCTGTTTCTGTAATCATGCAACTAGAAATTGCAACAGCATTTAATTCTACATGATTTCTCAGTCACAGGAATAGAATATATGTGGTACTCTTACCGGTTTCTACTGCCGTAGTTATTTTTTACCAAGTCTAAATTAAATTTACCTAATCAAGCATCAAATCCTCCTTTCTTGAGAAAATGGGAAGTAATGCAAGTAAGGTAAGACAAGAAAACAGCACAGCCTTCACACTTGAAAGCTTTTATCATGTTATACAGATGATGATGGCTTCAAGCGAAATCTGCACATATAATCCTCAAAACTGAAACTGTAGTTTTCACACATGGATTTCTGCAAGCTGAGTCCACAAGCCTCTCCTGAAAGTAATGGTTTGTATTCCTCTTTGGCCAGGTCAGGAAATGCAGCTTCTCTGAGCACAAGTGGAAGGCATGCTTTTTATCCAAAGACTAGCCTTTGCTTTGCATGGTGACTGTCCCTATCCTAGTCCTATTTTAGTTCTTCTGGACTTAGGTAAACAGACTTTACTCCTAAATATCTTAAGATATATATGTTCAACAAAAAGAAACATTCCTTTAAATAGGATCAGTTGATACCAGTGCAGCAAAACCCATTTAGCTGATTTAATGCAGCTGACAACCGATGGGTCACAAACATGTGAATGTTAAACATTATTACACAACTGAAAACCTTTAATACTAACTCCTGAGAAGAGCAAGACTTAGTCTTTTGTGTAATTTGGTTTGTTTTAGAAAATAAGACAATAGTTAAAACTAACCCTTAATGTCTTTTGGCTCACATATTCAAAATTGGGGATCCATGATGTGAAATAATTCCTAAAATACCTGAAAAACTTCAACATATATGGACACCAGATGCTTGATTTGTCAAAGGAACTGTAGTGAAACTACCCTATGGCCAGCTCCCACAGTTTAAACTTAGAAGAAAGTAGTTAATTAGCTTATAAAATACATGCAAACAGCAATACCCATTCTACACCATTAGGAGAGATTCAAGAATGGATGCATGCTGAAACGCATTTAAGATGACAAAATGCTCCGAAGAACAATTTACATGGGGCCTTAGTGAAAAGTTAGTGTATGGAAATAAGAATGTTCCAAGTCAAAAGGAACAAGGCAACCTAGTTTAATCTGATTATTCTGAGGTTGAGGCAACATATTAATCAAGTGGACAAAACAATTCTATTAATGAAATTCAAAAGGTACAGTACGATAATCAATCTTTTACTATATTGCAAATGATAAAACAAGCATCCAGAAGGGTTATGCTAATTACATGTTTCAAGTCAAATGAACCCATTCCATGCTTTGTCTTGTTTAGACAAATAGAGCATTCCTGCCATTTAATTATATTTCAGATGTCTATATCAGTGTCTGCAATGATACATTAGCCTACTGAAGAACTGGAGATAGACTCTTACCTTCTCATAACAGAAACACACAATCCACCTAGAGAGCAGCAACCTGGGCTTAGTGATTCGTACGGACAGCGGCTCAGTAGGTGAGGAGCAAACCCAAGAGAAGAAGGTGAGCTCTCGTCAGGCTCACCTCCTGTGTATTTCTTTGCAGACAGGTGCATGGACTCTTTCTCCCTGGAAGCGCATGGGGTCTGCACAGCTCAGGGCGGTCAGAGCTGAAGCACCTGAGCTGGCTGAGAAGTGGTGCAGCCAAGTGAAGGTGGGAGCTTCTCTGGGGAGAGGATCAGCTCAGGGCAGTGTCATGCAAATGTTAATATGCTGCTTCTCCTGTCAGGGTTAGCTGGGCTATCTCTGCACAGAACTTTGTAGTATCATGTACGTACTGCATCTGTTCAACAAGAAATACCATCCCGCAAGAATACAATATAAACCCAAACACCTACTTGTTCAGAAAGACCAAAATTATAGCATTACATTTAAAAAAAATAGCATTAACTCGTATCTTTCTCCACTGCTTGCAGATACTCAGTATAACTGAGCAAGACGACGACAGGCACATTGGTATGCACAGAATCAACACAGAGTACAGGTGGGGAAAGGAGAGGGGGGAATACACTTCTCCCACAGTCCCAAGGAAAGTAAGGACATTAACTAGAGCCCAGGAAGACAAAGAGTGGCCAGATACGGAGCCTGCAAATGTGTTTGAAATACAGCAAATATTGGCCATATTATAATTTGCTCTCAGTTATTAAAAGTTGTATGATCGTGTAAGGTAACAGAAAGCCCATACAACTGCTATGTCACACCATGCTTATATTGTACATAATCTAAGTAGTTGTGATCAAATACATACAGCTGAAATATGATTACATGTATTTCATTCTTCTCCCAGGGTATCATTTTTATGTTACTCCATACAGATGACTCATACTGGAAATACAAAATATGCTGAAAACACTTTAAACATACTGCAGCTTTTCTGTATAGGCTCATGAGCATGTCAGTCAACCCTGTCCCTACTATGTAGAAGGACATTTTTGTCTAAATAAACACAGACCTTGTGAGGCTTGAACGTTTTTCCTGGCTGTTTTTTCTCAGGTACACATACTCCTTCTTCCACCTTAGCCATACAGTACCATTTCCTTTCAATTTCCTTTGCTTCCACTCATGAAGACTGAATACTTCCAGCTACGCTACACTTCACCATTGCAAACCCTTCCTCACTTGCAATGCAAATTTTGGCACCAGCCATTTGGTTTTATCTGTGTTTTCTGAAACAGGCATGACCACGTGTGTCCTCATACTAGTTCAGCTGCATCGGCTCCCAAGGTAATGCTCAGCCACAGGGCACGGTGTCAGCACACAGTGCATCAAGACATTTTTCATAGATAGCAGGCATTATCTACACAGTTCAACATTTACTTACTTCGGCATCTAGAAGTAAACAACAGCCCAAAAGCAGGATTGCAAAATGAAAATAAATTCCAGTATGTAAAAAAGCCCAGGAAATATGTGACACCCCCCCAGCCCCCCCCCCCCCCCCCCAATCTTCACTAAAAACGGTAATATTTTTAAACAAGAACTACTAGACCTATATTAGCAGCCAAAACCACAAGAAAATAATGAGAGCAAACAAGTTCGTGCCTAAGTCTGTAATTAAAAAACCCCAAACCCTAAAACCTTCCCCCACAAAACCAATCAGAACATCCTTTCTGATAAAAAAAGATAAACACAATTTTTCCTTAGCTTTCAAAGAAAGTTGGTTTTTTTTAAAAAAAACAAACACAAATCATTGCTATATATTTCAGAATCCTAAAACCATGCCTTTTTGTATCTAGCAATAGATTATATTTTTATTCAATGCATTTTCCTGTTTTAAGTGAAAAGGAATAAGAAAAAAGAAGAAAATTCAACTCCCCATATTGCATCATCCTCCTTACTTTTAAGGAACAGTCCCTTTGTTACATGCAAAAGAAATTACATCCTAAGAAAGTTACAGTAATAAACCCACAAATGCTATTGACTTCAATGGATTTCCTCAGGAATTTACATATTTACCAATAGAACAGAATTTAATACCTGAAGTCAATAGGCTGTGATCTGACCCTACATTCTCTTAAATGGGAAAATGTCAATTTTCAGAAAGGAGATACTCCATTTTAAATTGTAATGACTGCAAGTATTCTGACTCATCCAGTATCCTGCTTTGGTACACTACTGTTTATAGTGTTCCCTGATAAAACTAAAAGGTAAGGCATAAAGAAGAACTAGCTTACTAGTTCAAGACAGGAAAAAAAAACCTACTTAGTTCCTATATATGAAAACACAACATCAATTTTGTATAACTTAGCATCCACATTTAATTTTGAATTTTTAAACAGTAAATTATCAAAACATCTTGTTTCCTAACCACTTTTCAAACAAATTATTAGATTAATCCAAATCACTGAAATGAAAATTTTGGCTTTAAATTATTCCGTGTATCTTCTTGGACTTTTGAAGTATACTTCATGCAAGAGCGGTGACATTTTTAGGTTAGAGGTTTTACAAGGATTAGTCGTCATTTTTACTATTACATGCTGTATAATCTTCCACATAAACTTGTGTCAGCTTGCTTTAAATTAACTTTAATTCAGGTTTACCAAAGAAGAAAATCAGACTGTAACTAAATGAGGTCAAGGACTTTGGAAGACCTCGTTTAATCCCACAATATTTGGATCTTTTTATGAAGTCCATCTGATCATCATGAGCCGTGCAAATGGGTGCAAGTATGTATGGCAGATTAAATAACTCTGTTTAATATTAGTTAGAAATAAGAAACAATAACTAATATTTGTAAAAAGTTACACCTGAAATATTTCACTCTGTCTTATGTTAAATGTACTTAGCAGAAAGGTCAGAGCTCCTGAATTTGCTAGATAAATAAATGTTGGTGAGGTGGATGAATCACTGGAGAATTGGTGCATGGCAGCGAATGAATAACCTGCAAATGCTTCCCAAACCCCATTATTTCCCTTTTTCCAGTAGGCCAAAGATTCATGTCCCTGCATGCCGCCAGTTCATTACGGAGAAATATCATTCCTCTTCTGGCACTCTCTGGGCGGCCTCTCAGCCCCACGAGGACCCTTTAATGTTTAATTCCCCATCATCTGCTCCAGTGAACAGCTTAATCTCTGCTTGTATGATCAATACTATATCAGTGTAAATTAAAATGACAATTTTAAAGTAATTAAGCCTGTTAATGCTCGATTCAAATGTCATTATTTGCACAAGGGATTGAGGAGAAATTACATCGTGTCCAGGGTGACAGGAAAATGTTTGAGCCTTCTCAATCCTGTTGCCGCTGTGCCACTGGAGGCTTTAGCAAAGCAGATTAACTTCTAGCTCCCACTGCCAGGATACCTATCCAATTTCAAAAGAGGATAACACAATTTGATAAATTTAATTCCAGCTACAAACTCAATTATTGTGATAATGGATGAAAACTGGGAGGAGACACTAAACAAGACCCACATAAAAAATACACTTAACTTCAGAATGAGATACAACAGTAATTGTTTTATTTGATTTGCTCTATCCCTTTTGAAAACCCTTTAAATAATTGTGATTGTTAGAAGAATAGCCAGCATTTATTAAATAGCATGAGCTCTAAGATCAAAGTGGCTGCAGTTTAAAGGATTTTGGTCACAATGGAAATGTTTGCTATCCTTTGCTTGTACAGCTACATTTATTAGACAAGTAAAATTACATCATTACAGTACTGGATCTCATAAATAGATCTATAAAACTCAACTACGCTCAGATGAAATCTCAGCCCATTCTACGTGCTGGCCTTTCTAGACCCTGCCGTGACAGCCTGTAGTCATTTATTATTTCAAAGGAAGATTTTAATAATAGAAAACCTTAAACTTTATGAGACAGCCATAGGATTTGGTTTGTATTTCAAGTCTGACTAGCTGAAAATGTAGCCGAGCTATTGTTACTTGAGCTCATCTCTAGGACTCCAGAATACAGAAAACCACAGCAATTTAGGCAAAACACTGGACACAGCCATCAATATTTGATATTTTGAAGCAGATAGCAAAAGTGAAACACCAAATGTCATTAATTTAATTCAACAATAAGGAACAGTGGAAAACTTCTTCTGCAAAGGATGTTCAAGCAGTAACAAGTTCCTGCTGAAAGAGGTACCAACAGGTCAAAGTAGAGCTCTAAGAGGGTCAATCAGCATTCCTGTCACTGGATATTGTTTTAATAAATTCAGTTTATCTGACCGTTTACATTTCCTGAAGTTCTCTGAAATAATTATATTGAATTTTTATTAGTGCATGTGAAACATTTTTGGCTTGCACTTCTTTGAATAATAAATGGCATATATTAAAGTGCCTTACAGGTCTAATAACTTGCATCAGATCCACATAGGTCTGTCTTATTAACTTTTAGTTTAAATGACAGCAGAATTCATCAATCAGTGTTTCTAAAAAGCAGATTGCAGATTGCCACAGACTCTCAATAAAAAAATGTATCTCAGGACAATTAAAACATCTACTGTGTCTCAAGTATTTAATCAGAAAATCTATCAAATCACAGGTTTTCTTAGAGGAACTGTCAAAAGACAAACCCTAAAAGGGTAACCAAAGACTATTAATTTTTTTTCACAATAATCATGAAAATAAAATTAACTAACTAAACTTTAAATAGAAGTTTAAGTTTTTAAGTTAAATGCATTAACTCTAGCACAAACAGAATTTTGAAATGAAAATTAAGGAAAGCTGATTGAGTCATGTACCGTAGGCTTGATATTTCATTGCTAACCCCTTAAACGTAGGAACTGCTGGTATAGCAGAGGTCAAATTAAAGTCCTGACTTCCATTTGCTTTAATAAAAAATGGCTTTCTCCTGAAAGAATAGCTACAGATTCAAAACTCAGAAGACAATGTTCAGAAGTGGCAGACTATAGTCAGTGGGTTGTTTTGGTTTGGGTTTTTTGTTTTGGTGTTTTTTTTTTTTTTTTTTTTTTTTAATCTGGAAACACACTGAATATTGCTGTGAGTTAATTACATTTTGCTCTCATAATTACAAAAACTTTCAATTATAAAGCTACTGCATCAAAACAGAACCAAATCACTATCTTTAAAAATATTATCAGAAAGCACATCGAACTAGTGAAGCCACTGTTGCTTTGGGATTCCCGTGGTACTTTCAAACACTGCTCTTCATTCTTTCTTTTCTCATGTTAGTGACAGGCACAGACTTGGCTACTGCCATAGCATATGATAAGCATGTATGTGTTAGTCAGAAATTACTTTTCTCCAGGAAACTTCAAAGAGGAGATCAAAGAGACATTTTTTGGAGGTTTTTTTAAAATTAAGTTGGGAAACATCAAGTAACATTGTTCTCACACCACAGCAAAATTATCGCTGTTGACAATTTTATTCAGTATACGCACTGACATCTTAAAAATACTTCCCCTGTTAAGCAGCACCAAAAATTAATTCAGATGTGAGTGCTGACTATATAATACTACATGTATTCTAGAGCTAATTGAATTAATAGAACATATATTAAAAAGATGTGGTAAGAGACTTGAACAAGACTGAGATGTTTTTCATCAAGTTTCCCTGCATTTGTAGGAAAAGAGAGAACACTGCTCCCTTTTTCAAGGCAGACCAGCAAAAAGCCGATTCTGCTATGGTAAAGATGACGACAGCTGTCTAACCTCACCAGTCAAAGGAAAAACTCATTACTTGCTAGCTGGAAAGAAGGAAAGAAAAATACTACTTTCAAATTAGTGTCTGAATAGATTATTAGAATACTTTCCTTTGTACATAACCTAAAACCTGCGAACACTCTATTACAGCTTCTCTGTTTTGCATTATTAGTAGGGCATGTTAATGGACATCAGACCATATGGAGCAACAAATTAATTGTTTCCCTATGTACAATAATAGCTCCATTTATCATGCACACGTTGACCTGTGTTTGCTTTACAAAGCTTAGTAATTATCAGTGATCTTGGTGCTTTAAGACTTAAGAAAGCATCGGTAAAATTAACCACAACTGACAGATTCATTCAGAACTATTAAACATATCTTTGCTGTTGAAGGTAGGAAGTGTTCAAATTCATTTTGCTTTTAAAATTTCATTTGATAAGCTTTTAAAGAAATAATGTTTGTCAGTAGGAACAAAAACAACCTTATTGGGAGTAGACTGATATTTGTTTATGCTCATGATTGTTCTGTTTGAAAGGAACTTTTCTTTTTAATACTATGTCTAGTATCGGCTAATTTTTTTCTACTAGACTTTTATTAACCTGTGAGAAGATAAACAAAACCAAAGTGCCTTAATAGATTATTAATCTCATCTGATCTTCATACCTACTATGCATATTTGCTTCATTTAGAACATGCAGTAAAGGGGGCTTCATCTGGATGATGTGAAGTCTTTGTCCTAAGCTGGCAGCTACACAAGAAGGTGTTCACATCAGCTACCGGTCTTGGACAAATAAACCCTTTTCAGTGAGGTAGCAGATGGTCATGTTAGACCCAAACATTGTGGGCTCAGCCCCTTTAGCAAAACCCATCCTAACACCTGAAGGAAAATGGTATTTTATAAAAAAAAAAAACAAGTCCTGTCTTACTAAGACTTTCACTACTGTTTTGACAAAAGGTAACTTGATAAATTCTCTGAGCACAAGTGAAAATTGTGTAATTGGAGCAGTTCTCAAACAACAGGGTGAAAAGGCTCACAGGTGTCAGAAGAAAGTTCCTTACCAGTTCCAGCAAGAGGAACAAGCATCCTTACAGAGAAAGTACACTGAATGAACAGAACCACAAATCTAAATTCTGAATCAGCCATTATGACTATTTTGCTCTTTCTTTTTATGTTCACTGCTTCAGTGGTTTTCTGTCAAAAAATGCTAACAAGCCTTTAAGCTCTTTAAGAGCTTAACAATTTTTCAGTTTGTTCACCAATAGATTTCTTGCAGAATATTTGTTTCCCACATGTGGTGCTATGACACAGCATTCAATCATATTTGTCTTTTCCCGTGATATACGGTTGAACCACAATACAGCTTGGTCAAACCTTTGCCAACATGTCAGTTACGTATTTTTCTTACTCTTTAAGAAAGTCTAGTGACAAGTGATTGAATTAAAAGACATTCTGGCCCAAACACTGATCTTAACTTAAAAGGACAAACTGAACACAGTTAATAATAGTTAAACAGCTACTGACTTTTTTTTTTTTTAAAATACCATAACCAGTAGGAGTTTGCTTAGGATAATGTGATGTGATTAAGAAAATGACACAGTGTTACAGCAGCTGCTGATGTTTTTGTATTGCAGTCTCTTTAAACCAATGAATTAGTATTGTCAGGTGTCAGGATGATGAAATTCAAAGTTCTCCTTTTCACCAATGAAATAAAAAGGTTTTTCAAAATAGAGAGAAATAGAAAATACATAGTGGGACTCTCTTTAATTTCCAAGATGAAACAGAACCACAGAAAGAGAGGGATTTGTCCCTGGGAAGTCGCCCCTGCTACCATAGCCTGACCAACTGTAAGTCATTCCTAATAGCTGCTTGCATAACCTGCTCATGGAAGCTTCCACTGTAAAATTTAAGGGACTTTTTTTTTTTTTTTAATTTGTTTTGTCTTTTTCAGACAATATGGGGAAAAGCTTATTCCCTCTGCCTTCCTCAGTCTTCTCCTATCCAGACTAAGCCACACCCAGTATTGCCAATTCTTCACAGCTTATCTTTTCTTGAGCTCCAGTAAGTCTTGCTGCTCTTCTCCGGACTCCCCAAACCAACTTTGGGACAACAGTACTGCCAACTTCAGAAAGAGGTGGCACCCTTCAGATGCAAGCTGCTCACACCCTGGGTTTCAGTAGGGATGCTTATCTGAGGAGAAACCAACCCAAAGACATTAAAAGTTCTGACATGTCACGTGTACATTTCCTTCAAGGCACACACAAGTAAAGTAGTGGATGAAACACTGACCCACAGAAGACAGTGGATAAACATAAAAAAAGCAGGTAAATCCTGTTCCTGCCAAGAATTTACCTATCATAAGATCATATAATTTCACTGTACTTGGGCTTGGATCATAGATCATTCAGTCTGTTTTGCAAATTAATGGGTGAGGAAAAAAACAATTGTAATTTTCCAAGAGGAGAACTACTACCCCCACACAACAGGGAAGAGTTCGCACCTTCTTCAAAAGTGACTTTGCTGCGTGAGTTGTGAATGTACAAGCTGAAAGGGATGCCCAATTCCAGGTGGGTTGCTGGTCCTCCTCCAGGCACCATGGCTACTGAGCCTTGGTGAGCAGGTGTTATGCTGTCATCAACTCCTCCTAAAGGCAGGGCATAACGAACTCTTCTGAGATATCCAAAAATACCTAATACTGTTTTTTTTCCACTTGGAAATACTTCTGAATAGCAAAGGAAAAAAGTCTAAGTGACCACTGTGCCAGACACAGCCCACAGGATCAAATATGCCCACAGGATAATGACTGCAAAGTTATGAAGGAGGAAGACAATGTTTTTAAGACTGTTATTAATTCTTTCTTGTTCTCCACCTCTACATTGCTAAGAGAACATGTGAACCTGTGTTTTTACTATTGTACTGTTTTCTTGGCCTACATTCTTACAGAGCTGTTCCTTTTCCATTTTTATGATTACTGAAGTGGACCTTTTATGAACAAACTCTAAGAACATCAGTTAACCCACAGTCAAAAGGTGTCCCTGAAAATAAACACAGGATCTTTGCTATGTAGCACATACAAATAGGAGAATGTCAGGTTTAAAAACTGCATTTACAAGACTGACATTAATAAAAATTCCCCCCCCCCCCCCCTTTTTTTTTTCATTCCCCTCATCACAAGTGATCTGAAAGCATATGAAACATACTGCAGGTTACAAAATGGATCTTCCAAGACATGGTGAACTATCAGTGAGCCGGTAACAGCCAGCAAGCAGTCTCCACATGAGAGCTCAAAACCCAGCCATGTTTTAGGCTCTGCTGCTTCGTTTGCTCCTTCTGCTCCCAGATCACCAGAAACAGAACAGCTATGGCCACCACAAATTCATGACAACCCAACTGCTATGATTAAAAAAGCATATGTATGCATATGTAAATGCACATCCCTCCAAATGCCAAAGGCTTATAAATAGCAAGAGAAACTGCAGCCCAGCAAAACCAGCGTTAAAGGCTTCCTACCTCCTATCCCTCTCTCCTCCTCTCTTTTCCAGAGGAAGACCACAGCTCATGCCCTAAAGCTCTGGGGCACAAGAGTGACTTACACTGCGCCTAGAAATTCTTTAAAAATATTAAATCCCATAACTTGAATTCAAGTCTGCAATGCTCAGCAGAGGAGATTCAAAAGCTCTGTGCCAGAAATGGGAAAGGAAAGTCAGAGAGGAGAAGGACATCCACTACAGTTGTTTTCATGGGTGTCACTGTGTGACCCACTCCCCAATGCCCTTTTGCAGCCACAGTCAATTAACACTTGGGCGCTTTCTGTTAACACGATCCATCGTGTCGATTGTGAGACGCAAAGTGATCCAAAGCAACGAAGCGCCTCACCTCACAAAAGATACTAAAGCTGAGGGCAGGATCTCAAGTGCCACTGATTCCCGACACATAAGCAAGCCATTTATCATTCACGTTCTTCCAGCAAAAGGGTCCGTTGGCAGCCCCACTGATCCCTGTCTGCCCAGGCACGCTGCGCCAGAACTGCATGCCCACAGACCACAGAGACGCCCAGCCTGGGCTCGCCACAATTCAGTCCGCTTCCATGCAAGAAAGGGAACGCTTAGAGGCAAAACTCTTCAAGGACACCCAAGTACTCTGTGCATTCAGGCAAGCTGCATACATAACACAAAATGTTAGTGTCTTAACACTTACATATAAATGCTATTGCCACACAAATTGTTTTCATGAAAACATCCAGCAACAAAGTTCAAAATTCCGCTCCCACAATGTCCCTTGAAGAATCTTCTCCTCACGCTTCACCCTTCCTTGTGGCAGACTCTAGACCCTGGCTGTGGGCACGAACGGCACCCGTTCCCGGCCAGGATACCCACCAGGCTCCTCCTTGCAGCCGACCAGAGCATTGCCCTGCCACAACCATCCCCGTGCCCCAAGCGTCTCGTGGGATACCCTGTCAAATTCAAGGTTTTGTTCCTCATCTTTAAAGTCTTATTTGAAATTTTGTCCACTGTAACTGATGACCCTCCTCACCCCCTGTAATTATCACTTCCCAGGACGAGTGTGCTGCAGGAGCCATGGAGCTGTCAGCCTCAACAGGGAAACTCCTGAGAGCAGAGACTGGAACGTCTCAGGGACTGACGCGCAGATCTGAAGCTTGCTACTAATCAAGGTCTAGAAGGAGACTATACCACATGTTTTGACAGTCCCACCCCCCACCTTTTTTAGTATACCCTACTTATAATTTAATTATGACACTTAAAAAAAAAAAATCTATCCTAAACACAAAACTTGTAGAAATTGTCTTAGGTCAGATTTCGCTGCACAGGTGGTGATACGTATTTTTATGTATAAGTGCTACAAACCTGGGAGCTGGGTAGCATACTTAGTGTCAAGCCACACGAACACTAGACAGACAGACTGAGGCTTTTACAAAAAAATAAAAAAAAAATAATACGAACCCCAGGAATTTTAATCAAACTCCTGCACATGGATACATTTGAGAGAATTCAACCAAAAATATCTGTTGGCTACTTCCAAGGAGCCTCTGGACGTTAACAAGATGCACATGAACAAAAGCAAAAACTGGCTGATAAAATGCAGTTACGCAGGAAAGTGGACAATGACTAAACTGCGATCAGCTCCATAAAGTAACTTATGGAGCTCTAGTTTTATTCCTCTTAATTGATTGTGCCTCCTTGTATTAAACACAATAAACACATGAGCTTAACTGTATTTGAACCATCAGGCACTGGCTAGTAAATCTAGGAAAGGAACACTGTAAAATGCGAACTCAGATGCACAGAAATTTGCAAAGGTGTGAGTACTGACTCAGTGAAAACTCGGATACATTTAAGACTCTACAGTAAACACCTAATTGCTTAAGGGGCTTTTTAACCCACTTTTTTTAACATTGACCAAACTTTTCTCTGTTAATGAAAGAAGCCACACTCATTCTCATCACAACTTTTCTTTTTCTACCACCTTTAAGAATAGGGCAGGCAGTCTGCCATTTCTTGTAACAACATTAAAAAGCAGGTTCATGAGAGTTGCCAGAGAATAGTAACATCAATGTATCTTTTCCCGAAGAATGTTTTGATATCGAAAAATAAACTGGCTAGTTTGTAAGGAAAAATAACTTTTTTGAAAATGCATGTTACTGCCTTTTATTGTTTCCACTAATCAGAAATACCCACGCCACCACAATTCATAACACTGCAGCATTAGCGCATGAGCAGAGTAACAGTCAAAGAGTTCATTACATTACTGCGTACCTATTTCTGGCTAGATGTAAAATGAAGTTAAACCAATGAAGCAAAAATAATCCATTTAATGCTTATACTATGTGATGCGTTTATATGGGGTTTCTGTTGTTGTTACAGTGCTGCTGTTCATTCTTATGCTTTAGTGGTTCAACTGCAATTTATCAGCCTGTAGTGGAAAATACCTGGCACCTACTTAAAATGCATGGAGCTAGCAATAAAATTAACCTTGTGGCAATTGTTTTCCCACATGTTTGATAGACCAATGTCAGCTCATCTGTTAGAAGGAAATAAAAAAGTCAAGCCTAAATGTACAAAAAATTATGATGGAAGCCTTAAATAAAGCAAGGGTAATGCAAGTTTATTGAGTCAAAAATCAATCAATCAATGAGCGAGTGGATTAGGAGCACCTCATAAGCCCCAAAGAAATAATTTGCCCAAACACTGGGATTTAACGGTAGAGGACCAAATTCCAACACTTTTAGGAAGTAAGTAATGAAAAATCAATTCAAAAGGAAAAACAGATCAAGAACCCTGGATTCTGACATGCCGACACATTTATTGCTGAATACCATTTCTTGGCTGACCCGAAAACTTCGGAAGGTGTTTATTTACTTTCAACACCTTCCAGAGATCAATATTTTTAATTTGGATCCCAGTTATTATTTTTCACATCACAGCATCGGGGAGCGGAGTAAAGTGGCTCATATTTTAGTGCTAAAAAGATCGATATGACAGTTTCACCTTCACTGCAGCCCCCTGCAGCCGCCTGGGTGCACATCATAACATCCCGCAGGGGGGTGCAAGTGCCGCGGCGCGGGGAGCAGGTCATCACCCAGCCAGAGAGCCAGACAGCCCATGATTTAGCTGATCATGAAGGGCCTGGTGCCCTTAGAAAACCAATCTTGTTTCTCTCACTTTATCAGGCCTGTCTTTTATCCAGCGTACGGGAAGGGGGAGGGGGCGGGAGGAGAGAGAAGAGAAAAAGAGGGAGGGCAGGAGCGGAGCAAAAGACAATCAGTTTCATAAAGCGGATTACGTCCCTCATCGTAAATGCATCCATTCGTTTCTACCTTCCTTGAACCAGGGCACATCTGTAATCGATAATTAATTTTCCATAAATTTCAAAACATTGTTCCGGTAGCTGAAAGGGAACAAGCGCGCAGGGGAGAGCAGGAGGGAGGGTCTCCTGCGGTAAGAGGCATCGCTCTTGGGCACCAGTGGCTCTATTGATCGCTGCTATTGGGGCTGATGGAGGCAGGCAGGGAGAATTATGGACCCGGCCAGTGGATCGCTGCCCTGACATCTCTTTCATTGCAGCAGTTTAAAGATGTGCTGCCTCTCCAAGAGCCGCAGAAAATGGCATGTACTGCGTCCTGCATTGTCACAGCTAACTTCACTCTGGTCTGAATTTAGCTACCTCCTTTCCAGTGTTATGTACTGACTTCAAAGGCACCTTTTACATACAGACTTAGGGCTTCAAAATTCCCTTTCTCAGTGGCATTCAATCCTTCCAGAGTAAGATGATCAAGATGCTACACAAACACGTATCACCACAGGAAAAGGAAGACTATTTTTAAGTACTTAGAAGAGTATTAACTGCAGGTTTTACTGTATGCAAGTCAAGTGACAAGGAGGTCGGGGACGGCATGTATGCCGCATGAGGATGTGGTCTGTGGGACTCGCAGACAGCAGGGCTTGGAAGACTCAAGCCTACCCAGGCATGTAAGCACTGCACAGGTAACTGCTTCAAGCAGACTACACTGTAATTACGGACCAAGTATTTGCACCATCAAGGAACCACAACTCAAAACCAAGGACTAATTGCACACCTTTGAGTGAGTTCTTAACAAAATGTTCATGTCTATCCCCAGGAAGTCATTGGTGACACCATAAAAGAGCTGTTATTTGCCCTTTAGTGCAGTAATCAGTTCCTTAAAAGGATTACTCATGTGAAACTAGGTGGATACCAAAATGGGAGCATTTATGGGGAAATCTCACACTTTCTTCTTAACATATCCTAGAAAACAAGCAGCAGAGACAAGGAGGAAATGCGACTCTCTGGATGGACTGCTCAGAGTAACACATTATTTTCTTAGCATAATTAATAGCTCATGCTCTTTAAAAAATTGCCTTCATGAAGTCCTGTGCTTGGAAGAGTAATAAATGATAGTCATCCTCCTGGGGTATGCTCCAGAATACTAACTGAAAAGTAAATGCAGGACTATTTCTCCAAATTATGTATCAGAGCTAAAGGTCATATTAAAGGAGCAGCATTATGTAATGACATTAACTGAAAGCCAAGCAGCTTCTGGCTTACTGACAGCAGCACTGCAAAGTCAGGATAAGGAGACTACCTTGGACTCACGGGGACATGCACAGCAATCAAGCACAGTCTTCCTGATACGCCTCTTCTCTATTAAGATGGACAGATGCCTGCTTTGAAATTCAAGTCCTGAACGGTAACAGTAGAGAATCGCAGCCGACTAACAAATGATCCAAATGTATGGGCGGTCATCCGTGCTTTTGTGACACTGTTTAGAAGGAACAGTCCTTGGATTCACTGCAAAGCACCCTATTTCCCAATTAAATCTCAGCAACTAAGGAAAACATTCTTGGTTTGTTCACCTCTGTCAATCAGAAACCAAAGCACCAACTACAAAAAACCCAGCTTTGGATCCAGGTCAAAGAATGAGATTTTTAACTATCCCATTAGTAGCAGGAGATCAGAAAACAAGTACTTTAAAACCTGGCTGAGACTAGCCATAGGATCCTGGCACTCTCATGGGTTATTCGAATGTCTGGCAGAAGGGTTGCAGAGAACAAGTTTGTGTGTTGGTATCTCTCACCTGGGAGAAAGGCTAAAGACAGAGCACAGGTCCAAGGTCCCCATGGAAAACATTGATCACTGGATATGCTTTGAAGGAGATATACACCTTGGATAGCACTCTCCAGACTTCTCCACTCCATTATCCTTGCTAAGGAACATCATCCTTCCCACTCAGCCAGTATAAAGACATACCATTTTACTGGCCTGTTAAATATCCACTGCAACCTCTGAAGAAGATTTACGGACACTTTGCAAGTGATTTTTTTTTGGCTCACTGTTAAAGGCAAAAAAATTAAGTAGACCTCTAGTGCACTAGAAATCATAAGGAAAGCTTGCCAAGTGCAATCGTCTCCAGCTCCGCAAGCTGGTTCAGGATTTGTTCAGATTCAGAGTTTGACCCTGTCAGATAGGCTGTCTGCATATAAAAGGTACTGACAGTACTGAAATGCAATAGTAAGCTTCAAATCTAAGTATGCCTACAAAAGCTAAGGGACTGGATTTACTTCAGACTGAAATAATGCAGAGTCCTGAGATACAGCTGAGAGTCGTCTGTACTCGAAGTACCCTGTGGTTTCCCCCCTACCACCTCTGTGTGGTTTCACTGAAATGACAGAGAATTTTCACATGCAGATTTCTCGCTGGAAGCCTGAACTTCCTCTGTGCCAACCTGGACCACCTCTGCTGTGAAGACTGCTGTATAGCATTTGCTCATCTGCTGGCTTAGGCTACCCTTTCATTTGTCTGAGAAATTACCTGAAAGGGGGCAGGGGTCATCCCAAGTGAGGAAGTCAGCCTCTGCAGGAACCAAATTACAGACAATAATTCTCACCATCTGATAATTTCTTAGGATTATACAGAGTATAGTCTTGGTCCTCCTGGAGGTTTAAGCCTATTGTGACTTCCTAAGACTACAGCCAACCATGCATAAAATATTTTTCAGGCATCCAATAAACTGGATACCCAGCCAAAGATGTGTTATGAGAAGCCAACAAGTGCATCACACAAAACACAGAAATGGCAGTTTCTCAAACTTGGAAGACCCCTGGTAAACAATAAAGAGGAGAAATACCCATCCAACTGAAGAATTATTGCCAAGTTCTGACCTAATGGACATCACAGTCATGGGATGTCTTGAGTGTATAACTGTTCTCAAGGTTGCTTGTAAAAGTTTCTATTTCTTCTGTTCTAACACCTCTCCTGCCTTCATTTCTCCTCAGAGTTTGAATATTTAGAATATATTTTATTTACTCCATGACAACAGGTACCCAATATTAGATACAGCTACATGTCCTTTTGCAAACCTCCAAATATCTCTTCTCATGTAGTAGTTTTTTAAGGGTGGATGATTGTGACAGCCCTGTGCTCTCTTCATTTCATAAATTGCAACTGCCTAGGAACTAAGTGTATAAACATAACGTAAGTGTACATACATTTGCAGCAAGGAGAAAAAATTTACTCAGCTGAAATCATGTTCACATCATCAGGTGCACTTGGAGTCTACAAAAGATACAAGTCTCTGGTGGAGAGCATCTTGAAACCTGCACCCAGGCTTCTGCTGCCATGAAAGATCCCATTTCTTTGCATATATATGTACATAATTCAAGTACTTTGCAGGAAACAAACAGGAAAATATTAATATCAGTATATTAATATTAGTGAATTCTAAATATCCAATGAAAGGTAATAAATTTGAGAGCAGAGGCAATGATCAGCACCATTTCATGGATGATGAAAATAAGGCAGAGAGCTTGAGTGCCTTGTTGAATGGCTCGGAGGTGAGGGGCGCGAGAGCTGCAGGACCACCAGGAGGTCCCCAGGGAAGCGGCAGTGCTCAGCACTCGCTGGCTCTCCCCTCGCTCCCCTGCCCTGCTCATGGAGGATGCTGCTCTGCCACAGCCAGCTCTGCTGAAAACAGCTGACTGAAGGAGGACAACAAAGACGTGGCTTGTAACAGCAACGGCAGGGGGAAGAACTCCTCTTTGCATCTCATTCCTAGGAGAGAAGGTCTCATTCTCACAACCAGTGAACCAGCCACTGACAGACCAAAACTATCCAGAATGATCTCTCCTCGAGTTTGCCAAAACTCACAACATAAAATCAACTTCTTCCCTACGAAAGCGCCTGTTTCTTGAACAGCTGCTCTGAGACGCCTTCCTGGCCAGAGCTGACAGAAGCAGCCTGAAGCAATGCTTTACTGCGGTCAGGGACAAAACAAACTCTGCTTTTCACACACAGCCCCGCACTATACAGAATCTTCTGCAAATCTTGTACTGTTTTCTAGGGACCCCAAACGACAATCTTTAACTGCTGTAAAGGGACCCAAAAGCAAGGTATCGGTACTTATCAACAGAAAACAGTTTATTTAAGTTTCTATTTTCAAAGCATTCTAATTTTTTAGCTCAGATTTTTCTCACTCTTCCTAGCCCACTGAAGTTACTTTTTTTTTTTTGGTCCCTCAAAAAAACATTTCCATATACAGAAGAATAACCCTTGTCTACATGGAGCAATTACTACTCAAAATGAATTTACAGCAGCTGTTCTGCACTGAATCCTTCCATGGAAAATAGCACTCTCCAAATTATTTTTTTCATCCCTTCCTTCCCCATACACCTTTGAGGCGTCTGACATACACACAGTATTCTCCCACTATTGTCGAAAAGGTAAATACAGGTACTGCCAGAAAGTGGTCCTTGCTCTTCTGTGTAGAGGGTGAGTCTAGGGAAAATGTATACCTCAGGTAAAAGTCTAAAGCAAGTGCAACAGATCTAGATCTAATTAAGCAGTTAGCATAAGAGTTCAAGTGCAAAGATTTATACTCTCTGTTCCCATGGAAGCAAGTGCAGGTAGCTTGTATACTGTAAATTCACTCTCACTTACTGATAAGCAATGTTAATTCCAGTTTTAAAGCTATTAGCACTTCAGCAATATTTCAGTTTTGGGGTAGCCAACTGGAAATATGGTAAAGCAACATCTGAAATAGAGGTATGTAACTCTGCCCCCCCACCCCGTCCCGAATCTTGGCCTTTATTTCTGTATTATATTAAGCTTTTTCTGCTGGTTTTGGAGAAACATCATTTTTCAATTCTAAAAGTATAATTACAATATAAGAAATACCCTATTAGGTATCCAGAATACCGTAATACCTTTCAAATGTTACTCAGTGCTTTATTTTCATCATGCCTTAAACCCTCCCTGCCACGCACACAGAAGTCCATCAGTGTATTATCTGTTTTAATGTACCATATTAACTAGGGGATTAGATTGCAGCTTTCTTGTATAAGTGGTATGTCAAAAGAAGACATTGGTATAATCTGGTAACACTTGTATCCGTGCACATGTATCTCAGCAGGGGATTTGGGTGCGCTGATTCCATCCAGCATCAACATTAAAACAAAACCAAACCAAACCACCAGGCAGGGTGTGCTTGAGAAAGAAAAGGTTAGGATGAACTGAGGTACTTTTTTGTAAGACACACACATTGTCTGTATTAGGATCCAAAGCTGGTGCAGTTGGTTCCTGCCATGGAACTGAGTGGTTTTCCAATTCTTACCTGGTAACCAGATTATCAAGGAGACATGAAGCTTTAAAATAATCTAACATTACAGGAACTGTTATTTAAATGAAAATTTGCATAAGAGAGGATCGTAAGTAATAGCGATATTTAAATGTGGGATTTATAACCGCAGCTGCTTCCACAGCGAAATGAGTCAATATAGAAATACTCCACCTTTTTTGGAGACCTCTTCAGGAATGCAAGATAGTTTAGGTTGCAGCCTTTTGAGCCTGAGATTAATAAGCCACTATTATAATTAGCTGAAATAGACACAAATCCTTGCAAAAAAAGTTGAGGTTTTTTTCCTTTTTTTTTTTTTTTTTAAACATTGAAGTTACCATTTATTTTGCCTTCTCCCACCTTCAAGGTCCATACGTTTACCGATCATTAGTACTTTGTTTCTGACATTCTCGTACATTACCCATCCGTTCATACTCTCTTTCCTTACACGATTTCTTCCTCTGTGGTCTAAACACCCTAATTGCCCTAACTTAATTGGTCAAACCACCAACTATGAACTTTTAATATGAAGACCACCCAAATTCTCACCCCAATTTCTGAGCAGCCCTATTTCCCATAACTTCCACAACAGCAAGCCATACCTATGAACACTTGCTGTTTCAGCCTGCTCCCAGGGACACAGCCTAGTTTATTACCAGTACCCAGGAGGACCCGCACATCTACTCATTTTCACAAATATGTTAAAGATGAGGCTTAATATTATGCAGCCAAGATTTACACCTTCCATCATCTTCATGTTGTCAGATGTTCCCTCTTGGATATTCTGATGCACTTCCTTGACAGTGATCCAAACAAAGCTTTGCTTTTTTTATTACCCTTGTTATTTGGAAGAAACTAAACCTATTTTTCTGTTTTCTCAATCCCGTCATAGGTCCACACTGTCTGATCAGCAATCCAATTACTGTTCTTACCCCCCTTCCCTATCCCAGTTTACTGCTTCCACGCTGCACTCCAGATCCACAGCCTGAAAACTGTGGTCACAAAACACCTGGATGGATCTTAAACATTCAGGAGTTACAGTGCAGCATCTTAACCGAAGTCAGCAGTACCCTGCCAGATTCACTTCCACACGCGACAGAAATTGTCACAGCTCAAGTACTGCAACACAGCTTCCTCCACTTTGAAAAGCCCCATGCAAACACAGAGGCTGCCTCACGCCTCTCAGATCTCATCTTGGCAGTCATACTTTCCTTCTCACCAACATGATTACACATATAACCTAAACTCTCAGACCATTTTTCTAAATACACAACGGTTACAAGTGGAAAGTGATAAATGTGAAATAAATGGCACAAAAAAGAGAATCCCTTTGGGTTTTGGAGGGTGTTTTTAGGGCTTTTTGTTTGTTTGTGGGTTTGGTGGTTTTTTTTTTTATCACCTCCTTGTGCACAACTTTTGTTCACAGGATGCCGATTACTATTTATAGCGCAATTTTTTTCGTATTTATTATGAAGCAGGTATGAAAGAGATACCTTCTAGTTTAAGGAAAGAGAAACAATGGATGTCTCATAACCCTGGTACAGTAATGACTTCTAGCAAAGAAAAAAAAGTGCATCCTCATGAGCAGATGGGGAGTCTTTTTCAAAATGTTAGGTTAAATGCTTCTCCACTAATGCTAAAGATGAAAAATGCACAACCTGAATAGTCAAAGTGGAAGAACATAAAAGACTATCTGTTGCACATGCACTTCTAAATACCATGTGCAAACCTACCTTTATCAACAATCAAGAGTGTTTATCCCCCAGCTTCAACTCCCACCCGACAGGAAGGAAGGGAATCCTGCACAGAGGACTGTAGGAAACTTTGCTCTGTGAAGAATTTGCAGGCAATCTGGGAGTAATGCCAGTCAGTTCTAGAATGAATGTTCAGGGTTATTTTACTTCATTCAGAAATCAGATTTTATATTTTTTTCCCCCAACGAAGTTGTCTGTTTATCTGGAAAAGGTAGGATAAAATGAAACCAACCCAAAACTCCTTTATACTTTAATACTGCACAACCAAAGGATGGCAACTGATAACAATATACCCCTTCCCAACCTGGACTTCTACTACCCACCTCTGGAGACCTGGTATTTATCCCGTTTATTGAAAAAAACAAAAGTTTGAGATCCAAATAATTTTTGCTACACATTTATTTATGTTAATAAATTACCATAAAATTAGCAATCTGTGTTCAGGGTAAAGCACAGAATTGAGGCAACAAAGATGTTCCTGATACAGTGAGCCACTTGGAAACCAGCAATATTTGAAATTGTTTGGACAGAAGCAGCAGACTCTTAGCCAGACTTCATGAGCAAAAATCACTAAATTTGTCAAAATGACTAAACCCCACATTTCCATCTTTTTCTCTTTTGTTTTATATGCTTTGCATGTCAGACAAATTATCAGGAAAATACTCCTTGTGTGACATTTCATTGCTTAATGCTTTACTGGTGCAGTAAAACAAGACAACTGCTGAAATTATAGGAAAATAAATTTGTAATTTCTTCCTCATTTAGCCATTTTTGAAGCTCGTGTATAGGAAAGTCATTAATGTTATGTCCTCCTATCGATGTTCCAAGCCTTTCAAGGGATAACTAATGTTTTTTCTATACTCTTCCATGTGGCCAGTTAAATTAGACACATTATTTCTGTGCTGTTAGAGAACACTGATCAATAGACACTTGGAAAGCCCTCTAAAACTAAGTGGAAACACTTCCTCAGTGTCAAAGGGTTCTAGTTTGGGTTTGTACATTGCAAACATTTAACAGAGTAGTAAGTGTGTGTCTGTGGCATCTTAATCCAACATCAAAATCTCCGAACATTAATTTCTCTTTGAAAGTACCGTATGACACTTGGTGTGCATTCACCATCACCATGGCGGTTTCACGGAAGGAGACACTGCTACCTCTCCGTCAGCCCTAGGCCTTTTTTAACCGGCCTTTCTCACTGGGAATTACTCCACAGCCGAAATCTATTAGACCCCCACTCACAGAGCCTGCAGGGTTTCAGCCCAGCAAAACTTCACTGAGAATAGTGCAGTTTTTTATTCAAATTTTTTCCCTTGGAAACAGGGCTGCTTACTGCCTTTTCACATCAATAGTATTATCTTGAGATTATGATTGGGTAGCGTAATACAACAAAATCTTTTTCTCCTATCCATTTAATTGTGAAAAATCAGGTACATTTCCAAGCCTTTTTTGAAATGTACAGCTGGTAAGGTATGCAGTGAAACCTGACTGCCATGATACTCATAGAAAGGGAGTGAGCAGACTCATGTATTGCTTTCTTTTTGGCTGTGAATACTGTATTATAACATTATTTCAAACACTAATAAACCCATTAGTTTGTATCAGTAAATAGCATACTTATTATTTTTTCTACAGAGTCACTGTTCAATGCCTCAGACAAACACATTAGCAAGTTCCTTAAACAGCGTTTCATAATTTCTTAAGCAATTATTCTCACATTTTCCAATCTCACATCTTTTCTTGAAAGCCAGAGCTGTTCCAAATCAAACATTTTGTTTGCACAAACAAAATTCCTCACACGCATTACTTGAAAAGGGCTGTTAAGAAAATCGTGGTTCTGCTAGAGCAACGTATAAATGGTCCTGCCCTTAGCCCTACTGCATATAAATGCAAACAAGATACCCGATTGCCCCATACCTTAATAATGTTACTTAAAATTTTTTTTCTGTAGAAAGACAAAACGTGGCAACTGTGCCCCCAAATTTCTAAAGGGGACCCATGTGGGGCTTTGCAAACTTCAAATTAAAGCATTTACTGTATTATTTGTGCCGGATCATTGATTATTGCAGTGGATAATACCCTTTTCCATTACTGTTCTTCCTGTGCTATTAAATATTCAACATCTTCCTCAGCACTCGGCGAACCTTTATGCAAAATACCCTCAAACCCGCAGCCCAAGAGGAGTGCATTTTTGTCCTCCCCAGCAGCAGAAGAGGCAGGCATGGCGGAAGCGCAGGGGCTGTCAGTGGGCAGCCCAGCTCTCCAGCTGGCGAGGGGCTGGGCACGTGCCCGCGGGCACAGCCTCCTGACAGCAGCCGGGCGTTCGGACATTGGGGGCAACGGCAGGGCTGCTGAGCAATGCCTCCACAGTCCTAAGAGAAGGCTGGAAGGACTCCCGTGGTTTAGAAGGGTTAGGTCCGAGTAACTACACTTTATAGCATTTAAATGTTTAGCAACATATGTTCACCAGATGTGCAGAATGCAGTCACGTACCGAAACATGTACAGTGAGCAGCTGCCTGCAAATCAGTAATGTGAAAAGTTACTAATCTTTGGCCACAGATCACTTGCAGATGAGCTGCTAACAATGGATACAAGCAGTGCTCTGCTCTCCCTTCTGCTTTTAGGAAAGCTCCCTCACCCCCATGCCAGTCTGGCCAGGAGGGCGCTTACAAGTCAACACAGGTAGGGAAACATGGCATCTGCTTCCCCAGCGCCGAGCAGGGAGCCAGACCAGCCAAGTGCCACAGCACCAGGCTCACAACAGCGACTCTATGCAACGAGGCAACGTTCACGTCTCTGATCTGGCCCAGTTCTGCTGCACCCAGCGCTACCCAGCACGCGGTGCAGGGGTCTCGGGGACAGGCTACAGACTGGGTGCAGTGATGTGAATCAACTTTTCCTGTGCTCGGGGAGAGGGGGTGGATGCCACCATCAAAGTTGCAAGCCTTGTGCCTGTACTAGGACAGCCTTCACTCTGCAGAGCCTGTTCTCAGCTCCTCTGCAAAGCAGGTTTTCTTCCTTTTACCCCAAGAAGATTTGCTGTGCTCTTGGACTTCAAAGAAACTACTAAAATAAAATAAAATAAAAAGGCCTGAAAACAGGACTTTTACTCCATTCACAGTAGATTATAATCTCAATTAGCCATGTTTTCCCTCAAAATTCTTTACTATTTGCATGCAACAAATTTACGTATCAAACTGAATTATATTCACTCTTCAAGACAGGATCAAGAAGAATAAATTCTAAGTATTATGTACTATAAAAAAAAGGAAAAAAGCTAAATAAAACTTGGGAACCGTCATGTAAAAAGCAGACAGCAAACACCAACCTGCAAAGAAGGCTGAGTTAAAGCCTCAGGAATATCTTTGCTTTATCGCTGAACTGTCAAAAGCAGAGTTGTCAAATAAATGGAATACAAGTGAGAGGATTTACCGTTTTGAGGCATGCGTTGAGCCAACCAGTAATTCCTTCTATAAGTCTCAGGACAAATTACTTTAAGAACACACAATAATTAAATATGCAACAAGGCAGAAGCAAACAAAAATGCAACACGCTCCTACGCTGAAACGAGGGCAGTTATCCTCCATCGTTCGTTCCCCACCTTGCCAGCTCAGAAAACACCAAGTGCCAAGTGCTGCAGGTCACCGCACCGCCGGCCGGCCCAGCCGGTGCCGAGGCAAAGCGGAGAGCAGCCCACGCAGCTGAGCGCCTTCCGAAGCTGGGCTCCGGTGGGAGCCCTGGGTGATCCCCCAGACAACAGGCACCACAGAAAGGGAAACAAAACCCTAACCACTGTCAGCCGTCAAAACTCCTGAAAAGCAAGGGAGGGCACGGGGGGCCCAAGCAGAAAGGTCCAATGGAGGCGGTTTAGGTTAACGTCACCTGTACTATTCTCTCCTTCACTGTCCTCAAAACCTGCAGGCTTCCTCTAGCACCAGCAGGGAAGTAGCGCTCGGCGGGACTGTGTCCCACAGCAGGCAGTGGTACTCCAGCCCCACGCCGCCCGCTCGCGGCCGTCCGGTCCGCCCGCACATGCCAGGCTGAGGGTTCGGGACAGGCCTCCCCCCGGGGACGGGGCAGGGCAGGCGCCCGCTCTGACAGGGCCTCTTCAGGAGAAGCGCCTGCCCGGCTGCAGGGCGGCGGCGGCAGGCCGCCTCAGTCGCCTCACCCCGGCCTCCCCGGCGCGGGGCGCAGGCCCCTCCACGAGGGGTCGGCAGCCGTTCTTCCTCAGCCGGGCTCTGCCGACGCGTCCGCGCTCCCGCAGAGCTGGGGCCGGGCAGCTGGGAGCTGCGTCCCACGCCCGTGGCCTGGGCGGTCAATTTTAAACGACCTCAGCGGTCGGGAAATGCCAAACTGAAACACCGATGCCAGTGACTGCAAGGCTCGGTGCCATACGAGGGCGGGCGAGTTGCGCGCCTTGGAGATACCTGCCCAAGTAACCAACAACCACAGCATGTCTTGCCTTATGTGATAAGCTATAGTTTAAAAAAATAATAAAAAAGAAGCTTGTTTTAGCCTCACTTTTCCAACAACAATCAGAAAAGGTTTTTTAATTTTTAAAAGCTTGGAAATAGTTGGTCTCCCCTTGCATTCAGACACTATAGTCTATAATTTAATTTCAAACATTTCAGCTGATTTTTAGATGTATGGGTTTCTACAAAAACAGGTTACAATTAGTCTTTACAAATAATCTCACGTTTTTTCTAAACGTGTAGTCGGTTGCATGACTGCAGTATGAAATTCTGAATATCATATCCACAGCCCACAGAAAATGCAATTCCATATAAATTGTAAATCCATAGCTAATACAAACAGTATAATGATGCTACATATAAAGAAGCTGCTATATCACCAATTTCCTCAGCACTAGCACGTTTGTAAACAACAGAAATTGACCCAAGACTGCATTATTGGGCTACTGATCTGTGAAATTTCTCACTGTTTTGTAATTATTCCTCCTCTTCCAATTATATACAAGTGTCAGAAAACAGATGGAAGATAAACCATGAAATTCCTCACGGCAAGAAAAACTCTACAGGCTTCTTGCAGATTTCTTTCAAAAATGCATAGAAAAAAAGACAAGTCAAAAAACTGAGGAAAGTACCCTTGTGGCAACACCTTAGTTCCCTAAGAAATTAAGTGGGACATTTCATTTCAGGTGGTTGTAAATACATGTCCACATCACAAAGTGACAATACTTGTACAACCACTTTTTTTCATGACTTTGTCAGAAGCAGTAGGATTAACTTCTGCATTCACCAGCTCACTTCATGAACTCATGTTTTTCAATTAAAAAAAGATAAAAGCTAATGAAGAGGTTAAACTTTGTGACACAGGTTTCGAAAAGCTCCCAACCATGTATTTCATCAAGAACCCTCAAAACGCAGGAGGCTGTAACGGAAAGAGATTCGGTACTACGAGGAAGATGATGAGGAAGGAGGCTGCTGGAAAACGTGCAGAGGCAAGGACGTCTCGCCGCTGCTCCACCAAGTGCGGTCACGAATCTAACCGCTGAAAGACACTGACACCACGAGGCTTCACCCGGCTTTACAGCACTTGTATTTCCATACAGTCTAAATCCTCATTTTTCCAGTTCACTTTTTCTACCACATACGACTCACCAGAAGGCACTTCTGCGCATGGCTATAGATTTTCTTCTGGCATTTTAGGGGCATTTATAGGGAAGACTAACATATTTTTCAGATGGTTTTATTCCTTTTATTCTCACCTAGGAATTGGAATTAGCAGAAAGTACAAATTAAATAAATACCCGAGTAGCAAGCACCAACACAAAATCGAGTGCTCCACTGTGCAGCGTCTCTCAGAGGCTCACCGTGCAGATGTCTGCCTCGCATTTCACAGGAGGCCCTCCCCAGGCATCCTCTTGCAGCCCACCAGCGTTACACATGTTCCTGTGCACTTGAGTACCAAGAAAAAAATACCAAAGATACCGCATAGTAAGATTCATTTAAAAAGCTGTTACTTAAAAACATCTATACTAACTCATTTCTAAAAAAAAAAAAAAAAAAAAAAAACCACACAAAAAACCCACACAAAAAAACCCGGCAGTGAGGCAGAGGGAAACATTTGATTTGAAGTGATGCATGGAAGCTGGGGATGACAAAATACTTGCAGGTTTTTGGCATGTGCGTCTTAGAAAGGAGTCTGTGGACTTTTCTTCGTCCCAGAAGATCATTCCCTGGATGAACCTCATAGGAGTTAATTTCAGGACAGAGTCTACACAGCCAAGTGACACCCCCTTGACTCCTATGGCATGACCTCCCCTTGCAGAACAGCCCTGTCCCCATACTTCCCTCCAGGTACAGCATCTCTGCCAGACACTGCTTCTGTCACTTTCTCAGACCAGAAATTAAGTCCTACTTCTCTAGCTTGGCATATTTTTTAAAGATACCGTTATAAAAACAAACTCAAGTACAACACTAAATTCCATGGAAAGGACAGGAGGGAAAAAAGGAGAAAGTGGAAACAGGCTCATGCAATTAGCACAAGAAAACTCAAACCAAGACTACAGCAAAGGATAAACCTGGCAAGAAAACATACTCCAAAATCTCCCAGCTAGCAGAGGGCCGCACCGATATATAGCTACAAATTTAAGCCTACTATCAGCACCCCAGCTGCACCAGAGCTCCTTCTCCTAGCCTTCCCAGAACCCAGAAAACTGCACTTGTCTCAACTGGGGCCGTGCAGAAGGACGCGCGTGCTTGGTGTGTGCTTCGGCGTGCTCTCGGAACCCGCTGGCAGCGCGTGTGCAAGCGTGCGTCCACAGCCACGGCGCGGGGCACAGCACCCTCCTCCAAAAAGGGCTCAGGGGTGCAGGGGCTGCGGGGCCAGGCGGGCTCAGCACAGCAGCCTGGTGCTTCAGCTCCACCTCCTGGGGAAAACCGGCCTTTCTGCAAAAACCGACAGTCCCCTAAAATTGTTAATGGAGAAACGGGCTGAGAACTAATCAGGCATGTGCATTTCCCCAATATTCAATTCAATTATGTCTCTCTTCCTAAATCATCTTTTTTATTTAACAAAACTCTAAATTGCCACAGCTAATAAGCTCAGGAGAATCAGTGTACACCATTCATTTCTGGGAACAGGCCGATATTTTCTAAGACCCATTAATAACTCTGACAGGATTTATGTACAAGATAAATTCAATTCAATTTCCTTTTTCAATTAACGGCCAATTATTCGAACTCAGCTCAACCAAAAATATTACTCAAATATCATTAATCTAACAAAAATTAACTTGACTATTCTCTCAGTAATGAGCAGATATAATTTTAAGCTAAAATAACATACTTGAACAAAACATTGTCCGTTTGTATTTTTAGGAACACTGCTCACCATTGGAGCCCTTCCAGTCATGCTAGCTCAGGTTATTATTATTAAGGATAATGACTTGAGCAAAGGTCTCTCCCAGATCCCACTGTTGGTCACCCAATGCTTTATCTAGCTTAGCTTACATCTAAAAAACTACTGGTATAGAGTGCATGGAGTCAAGTAAAAACAGCCGGCGGGGGCAGGAAGCATAACCATTTTCTACACATTACAGCAATGCATGTACTCATTTACCTAGTCCAAGAGAAAATGTCCATGCTACTACAGAATTTGAGCATTTTGCCTTCTTTTATAGTGCTTCTCCTCACTTTATCTTTACTGCCCCCACCTGTCCCGGTGTAACCCACCCCCCCCATCAAGCCAGCACTGGGTGCTGTGCACCCAAGACCACCACTGCGCCTCTGCAGCTGCCTGCTCCTGCCCTGCTCCCAGCACAGCCATGCACTGCGTCGGTGCACTGCATTGGGGCAGGGAGACAGGAGCTGGGTTGGATGGGGACACCCACAAGTGCTAGTGCATGGGGGGGGGGGGGGGAGGCGCAGACAAGCAGCCCAAGGAACATGCAGTTCTCCTACACAACACCAAGGATTTGTGCCCCACTGAAGAGGTGGTGCAATGGCAGCCCCTGGGCATTTTCTAGGGACCTGCTCATCAGGAGACCCACACATGCTCCCAACTGACCAATGCCTTTGTTACCTTCAGCAAGGCAAACATCTTGGTCTCCATAACCCAACCACAGATTTGGCAGGGCGTGAGGGAAGAAAGCCTATCAGAAAAGTGGACTGTTATCTGCTATCTGCTGAATTCTCCACTAATAATCTATCTTTGCCCGTTACCTGGGTGGCTGTTTAAGGGAAGTTTCATTTCAATAACTACCTCACCAAACTTGAACTTTGGAAGAAGGCAGCCACGTGAGCACAGCATCCTCTCTCTCCTTTCAATTTATTTGTATTAGCAGTGCAAAATAGCATTTGTGGTTTATGGTGCCAGTGTTGTCTAAACACATCTTCCTAATGTCAGAAACACTAGTTTTGAAAAGTATCTTTCTTTTTGTTTTTTAATTGGAAAAAAAATCTGCTACATAATGAACGAATTACAATGCAATACATTCCTACTAGGAGGAGCAAGCCAAAACTTCAGCACATCAGATGTATAGCCCAACAGCATTTTTTTCATTGCAAAGGTTATCTATTGGACTGAGCAAGCAGACAGGCAATTGAGGATTCTGTTTATTTTTAAAGAATAAATCTATACTGAGAAGTAAAGCAACTACCCTACCGTTCAGATGCTGCCACAAATCAGCTAAGCACTGTAATGACCACGCAACTCTTAACATGCTCCCTAAAAACTCAAGGCATGAGCTGGTGACAAGCTTGCTCTCAGAGGTCTGGTTTGCCAGGAGTTCTCAGGATTTGACTTACTGCAATAAAGATCCTCTCTCAACCTACTGAAACCAGGCGTTCAACGCAGCAAAGTATGCTTTAAGCTATGCAGGAGTTTCTTCTGCCTTAACAATGAAAAAAAAAAAAAAAAAAAGAAAAAAGCCTTTGCTAACCAATCTAAAACCTGAATTGAACATTGCAGAATCAATAAATACAGGGCACCAAGCAAAACTAGCTTTGATTTAATTACAATTAAAAATGTCACTGATTATACTGACATGTTTTCATATAAAAATAATTACAGATTTGATAAAAACATCAACTTATTTCTGGCTGCTATTCAGCTTCAGTATGAATGCTCTTATTCCACAGTAAAGGTACCTTATTCACAATTAACTTGGGCTATTTAAGAAGTATCAATAGGTAAAGTTCATCAAACCCAACCATACAGAAAAGCATCGAGATTTGTAATTTACCCCTTACATGAAAAATACCATGTATAGTAAAATTAACAGAGAATGTAAATGCTAGGACGTTGGGAAAAATCAATACAACTGCAAAGACCTATTTCATTAAGAGTGAAGACCACTGGGTATGCTCACAAATAAATAATTGTACTGAATTTCTCAGCTTCTCAGACTTCTACTTATTTCAGTCCTCTTATATCTGTCTTCTCTCTTCATGAATTATACATTCTGTAACAGAAACTAAGATCTACTTTCTAGACTACATTTTATATGACAAAAAAAAAGTATCATGGTTTTAAACAGAGATTTACAGGAGGCTGAATTTTAAAAAGCATTGCCAAGCTATTTGAGTACCGGAAAATCTCTGTCTAGCACACAAGTCAGTTTGTCCACACTAGTTTGCTATCAGTATTTCCAGTCATAACTGGAACAGCATCAGAGCTGCCTGTTTAGTTAATCTGAAACTTCTGGGAAGCCATCGTTACACTTGCAAAGGTGGTCACCCACAAGCCTCATTCATAACTGTTGGGAGCTCTTAACTCCAATGCTGTCATCTTCCCAGAGCTGATAAGCATTAGCTCTAATGTAGCAGCTTTCTGCCAAGAGATTAATCTTCAGATCATTTTTAAATTTTATAAAACTGTGCATCTCTAAGTGTGATATGAATTGCTTCATCCATGTGCATGTGCATGCTGCCCCGCACTCCCCATGAAACCTCTGCAGTTCATAACACTTGGCCTTAAAGATTTAATGAAAGCCTTAGGTCAAGAGTCACTGCCAAAATCTGACTCTCCCTCTCAACCCTTCCCTTGGAGACTGCGAGCTGACTACCCCACCGGGACCAAAGACCTGCCGCGAGCTGTCAAGAGGGCCAGCGGCATTTAACATTCCCCCAGGCTGTACACTCGCTGCTCATCCTATGGGCTGGGGTTTTATTCTGTGTGTCGTCTAATAAGTTTTGAGTGGAACAAGCTCCCACACAGCTTCATCCTATCACCTATGGCAAAACAAAACCAACCAACTGAACCACAGCTTTCTCTCCAGTCACGACACCTCCCCCTCTCTCCCCACAAATCCCAAACCTAAAACCAATCTGTTTTATACCAGATTTGGTATACATGGCCATAAATGACAAATGCCTGGTATTAAACTTTGTTTGTGTCTGGGATGATGCAAAATTAACCATTTTGATCCTTAATATACAGTGAATTATTAGAGTTTTTAAAACCAAATCACTCCATGAGAGACACCTTGTTATCACATTGTCTTTTATTTCTCAACATTCGTGTGAAACATGCATCCTAGGTTGCCCTGAACTAGAAAAGAGACACTGCAGGCTGAAGGGACAGACTACAGAAAATGTTTTCTCAGATCTCACTGCCAGTCCTAATGCAGCCAAGCTGAGTAACTATGGGCAGCAAAATCTGATTTAGCTTTACAGGAGCCAAGCCAAGGAAAGCCTTACAGAAGAAGTGATGCCAAAACTGCTAGAAAAGGGGATATGAGAGCAGCAGGGGTAAAGGTTAGCCAAACAGCAACTACTTGGGCTTCTCTATTTCTAAAGAAAATTGCATTATACAACAATATACGTGATAAATGTTTATATTTCAAAGACAGAGAGGTAATAATATAACAACTACAAGGCTACCATCTGCTGCCAATTCTGTGCCTTAGAAGGGATGGAAAAAAGCCCACAGAAGTTAAAGAACTTTGCAATCAAACAGAACTAATGAGGAAACAGGGAGACGCATAACATTGTGCGAGCCAAACCACGCTGGAGATAAGACTAAAACTTTACCCTAAATGGACACACCACAGTGGTGAAATCCCCGTTCAGACAGTCATCCAATGCATAAGTTATATGCACACAAAAACTGAATAGAGGAGGTGAAGAACTGCCAGTTCAAATCACATGTGCAAAAAGTCATTTCTATGAATCTTCGATTCATGACAGTGGTCTCAGGAACTATGTATGAGGACTATCAGCATTAAGTGTCAAAAAGTAGACTATAAGAAGTCAAAAGGTTAAGAAGTTCAATATGAAGGTGCATCCTCTCTCCTTTCTAGGTTTTCTGGCTTTGGTTCCAAGCCACTACTACGAAAAGTCTAACAAGGAAGGTATAAAATATTCCTCTAGCACACAGCATTTTCTCCCAATGATAAACACACAACATAATTAAATCATTGCTCATTTTTTAGATTTTTCTCTTTTCCACACTGAACTGATTCAGCTCTAAAAGGTTTTTATGGGTTGGAAAGAATGACAGACAGAAAAAAGCCAGAAACATCATTGAGTCACCTCCACCTTTTCATTATGCTTTTAAAAATTCTGACACAAGAACTGGGTGCCAGAACACCCATGCTATCTTCACTATGTCTGTATACAGAGATGAAATCACCATCTTTCTTACACTCCTTCTCCACTAGCTACGCTTTCAAGGATCGCTTTCCTTCTTGAGCTACAGCACTGCAACAGTAGCTCATTTCTAGTTTGTTCAACACAACCTCTAAATCCTTTCCAGAACTGCTCCTTCCCAGACAGGGAGTCCCCTCTCTACTGAAGACACCTTACCAACATGCAACGGTACTACGCTCATTGTTATTTCCCAATAACTTTGTTGATTCTATCAGCAGTGTTTTTACACTCACTGCCAGGTTACTAATGCAGATGAGCCTACCTCTGAAAAGATCTCAGGGCTCCTATGGGAAACACTCTCCCTCCTGTGATCATCTCCATTTGAGACTGATGGAGCCATTTCCTAGCCATTCAACACTGCTTTACTGGTAGGTGTAGCGTTATTTACAAATGCCCTGTCACGTGGGGCTATGTCAAACAGCTTTACAAACCTGTTTTATACCTTTACAATTACTAGTTCAACAGAGAGTAATTTAATCAAGTAATAAAAAACACATGTTTGGTTAGACTGTTTTCCATGGGAAACAATATTGCTACAAGCAGTCTTTTTTTTTTTTTTTCCTCCCCTTTATTGACTGAGTATGTTGACAGAATTTCTTTTTCCAGGAAGGCCTAGCTTTAGTAAATACAGGATAAGAAGAAAAAGATATGCAAAGTAACATTTATGACAGGAAAGGGAGAATTACAAAGGTGGTTGGGGAATACTGCAAGAAAACATAGTGCCTACAAAATAACACTAGTATGTGAAACAAGAAATCATGTTACTGCTTTAAGTAGGAACTTTGCAAAATACAGAGTTCTTAACAGAGACACAAACAGCACATGCTCTACATCTAATATTGCTGTCAACCTCCTAAGAGCCTTTTTATCCACCATAGTGGCATCAAAAATAGACATACCTCACGTTAAGTAAAGTAACTTCAATACTATAAAGTACCGTGACCATCTTTAAAAAAGTTACACATATTTTGTTATAGGTTGCATTAGTCTTCTGTACTGTGTTTCCCAAATTAAGATCACAGATTATTATCCTTTTTTCCCATAATCACAGAAAAGTCTAGGTGAGAAGTGACCTCTGGAGATTATCTGAAAGCTGATCAGGTTACGCAGAGCCCCTGATAGCTCTTCTCACCTTATCAGGAGGTGCTTGTTGCAGGTCCACCACAGCTCTGCAACAGGACCCCTGTGGGGTCTGTGTTAGTGAGCAGGTTTATCTGGACGCAGTTCTGAGCTATAAGCGACTCTTAAAAGATGTAGTTCTGTCCTACTGCCCTTCATGTACTGGGGCTTTCTGAACATCTTCAACATACAGTTTTAACATTCCTGACACAAGATTTGTCCCACTAATGCTCAGTAAAACTGATAATCTTGTTCTTCTCTTTGATGAAAAAGAGAAAAAAAATCCTTATATCTCTCCTCCAATTCCACATTACCTGGGCTCCTAGCCAGAGTCACTAAAAAAACGACGAGATAAAAACCCTTCCAGGTTCTTATTCCCCTAAGTTACATGCTACCAAGCCAGGATTTGTGTGCGTGTTGGAGGGGTTGGCTTTTCCTTGTTTGAACCACGTGTCCCAGTTGCTACCTTCAGCTGCCGGGCAGCACCAGCTCACGTGCAGGGAGCTGAGCCCCAGGACGCACCGGGGAGCCTGGCGAGAGGCCTCCTCGGAGCCACCGACAGCCACCAGGCAGCATCCTGGGAGCAAAGCAAGCTGCTGTCCTAGAGAGCAGGGAGATGGCACTGATTCACCTCTGGAGGACTGTTCTTTCTCGTACAATCTAGCCATAATCACCTAAACAAACAGCTGACCTGTTCGTGCATTGCACAGTCCCAGCAATGGCCATACAATCACTTCTGCTCTGCCTAAAAGGCAACTCCGCACACATGCTTTTACATTTACCTAAACATCACTCGCCTACTAGTGGAAACTTGTGCTCTGGCTCTTCTCTTGGTCCCACAGGCGAGCGAGCCTGTGAATCAGCTCTGCTGATTCGTAACCCAAGTCTTGAACACTTGCCAAGCCCTGTCGCCAGCTAATCACGCTCCAGAGCTGGCACCACTGCAGACTGTCAGACAATAACACATTTCTTGAATGGAAGGTAATTCTGATCCGCCGAGAAGGTTAGTTATTAGAGGGAAAAAAAACCCTTACACATTCGTTTTAAAGAAAAGACTTTCTGTACAATCTGATATTCTGCTCATTTTTAAATGGATGCACTTCTGTGAAACCAGCATTTACATGTCCTACAAAGTAAACACTCTTAGTAAAGCTGTAATCCTCATCATGACGGAAACAGCTCACACCCCCACAACAATCAAAAAACCCCAGAGTTGAACAGAAGAAATGCACCACGTGATGAACTAAACTTGTGACATAAAGAAGTTTACCGTAAAATGTTCCTGTGATTTATAGTTCTCATCCAGGTAAACTCGAGCTCTGTTGTAGTCTTTCATCGCATCACTTGATAACAATTCTCTAGAAAAGAAAGAAGAGAACGAAAATATGAAGGCCGAGGCAAAGATACGATATTGCTTTGGCATTGCCCTCTGTACTGTAACGTCCCCAGGACCACCCAAAGGAACTACAGGCCTTCATTTCCTTTTGGTGTGAATTTCAGGGGATGAAAGTTTCCCGTGGTATAGCCACCTGCCTACAAGCTTTGGAGCCGACCAGACCAGCTGCGCTTCCAGCATGAATCTCGAAATCCCTAAGTGCCATCTGGACACAGCCGCGAAGGACTCAAGGCTCTGAAAACCACAAAATTCCATAAAGTTGGGCGATTTGAGCTAGAGGCCCCACAGTCTCAACTTTGGAGCTTTACTTTCCTGAACTCTGTTAACCTGCTGGCAGGCACAGCCAGTTCACCGCAGGGTGAAAAGAGCTCTTTTTCGCCGTGACGGTGGCGGGGGTCTCGACGCAGCGGCTGGAGCAGCCCGAGGCGCGCGAGCTGTGAGCAGCGCTGCTCTCGCGGGCGGCTTTTAAGAAACCGGGCGCGTCCGCCGCAGGGGCGCGGGAGGAGGAAGGCGCCGGCCCCCGGTACTCGGCCGAACCCCGCCGCAGCGAAACCAGCCGCCGCCCGGGCCGGCTCGGCGCCTCCCGCCGCCAGCAGAGGGCGCTGCCGGACCGCCGCGCGGCGGGGCGGGGCGGGGCCGGGCCGCGCGCGGGACCCCGGCGCCGCAGCGGCCCGACCCCCCCCGGCAGGCGAGGGACGGACGGACGGACGTTCGTTGGATCACACCTGCCCACGGTGAACGCGCCGCGTGCCCACAAAGCCCAAACATTTGGCCAGTGACTTCCTTCCGCTAGGTCATACGAAATGCTGAAGTTGAAAAACATTTCAAAGCTCATTACTTCGCACAGCCGACTTCTGCTTAGATACAACTTTCTACTTACTTACTGTATTGGCTTTGCGTGGCAAGGTTTTGGTAGCAGGGGGTTACAGGGGTGGCTCCTGTGAGAAGCTGCTAGAAGCTTCCCCCATGTCCCGTGGAGCCAATGCCAGCCGGCTCCAAGACGGACCCGCTGCTGGCCAAGGCCGAGCCCATCAGCGACGGGGGTAGTGCCTCCGGGAAAACAGATTTAAGAAGGGAAAAAAAGCCCTGCGCAATGGCAACTGCAGCCAGAAAGAGGAGCGAGAACATGTGAAACAAACAGCCCTGCAGACCCTCAGGTCAGTGCAGGAGGGGGAGGAGGTGCTCCAGGCGCCGGAGCAGAGATTCCCCTGCAGCCCGTGGTGGGGAAGACCATGGTGAGGCAGGCTGTGCCCCTGCAGCCCAGGGAGGTCCACAGGGGAGCAGATATCTACTTGCAGCCCGGGGAGGACCCCACTCTGGAGCAGGGGGATATCCCCTGAAGGAAGGTGTGACACTGTGGAGAGCTCACGCTGGAGCAGGCTCCTGGCAGGACTTGTGACCCCGCGGGGGACCCACACTGGAGCAGTCTGTGCCTGGAGGACTGCAGCCCCTGGAAGGGACCCATGCTGGAGCAGGGGAAGAGTGACGAGTCCTGTCCCTGAGGAGGAAGGAGTGGCAGAGACAATGTGTGACAAACTGACCCCAACCCCCATTCCCCATCCCCCTGTGCTGTTGCGGGGGTCAGGTACAGAATTCAGGAGTGAAACTATGCCTGGGAAGAAGGGAGGGGTGGGAGGAAGGTGTTTTAAGGTTTGGGTTTATTTCTCATTACCCTACTCCGACTTGATTGGTAATAAATTAAGCTGATTTCCCCAAGTCGAGTCTGTTTTGCCTGTGACAGTAATTGGTAGGTGATCTCTCCCTGTCCTTATCTTGACCCACGAGCTTTTCGTTCTATTTTCTCTCCCCTGCCCAGCTGAGGAGGGGAGTGATAGAGCAGCATTGGTGGGCACCTGGCCCCCAGCCAGGGTTAGCCCACCACACTTACTTAACAAACTTGTCCACATGAGACATGGAAGCTTCATAGTTTTTTCCTCCAAATTCTTGACAGTGTAAAGCCATGAAGTGGGGCTTGTGTGCATGTACAACCTGAAACAAACAGATAAACAACTATTAACAAAGTTGTATCCACAACTATTATCATACAACATAAATGACAAATCCAGATGTGTTATTTCTGAAAGGAGGACTATCAGCTGTTATCAGAGAAGTAACTGGCAAAATAGTAATAAGCAATAAGGCCAGCATTGTTTGTTATGCACATGAAAGACTCATAATACATAATAATTAGCTAAATATTTTAGCTAATATTCTCATTTTTAAACTATGAATTAGTTCCTAGTCATTTAAAGCAAATATAGAACCTCTTCCAACTCATCTCAAAGAGGACCTAACACCATTAAGATGATCAAAACATCTCCTTGTCTGGGAGTTGGAAGAGTTCAAACACCTGAATTAATTTGTTAAGTGGTTTTTTTCCCACTTTTACAAATTATCTCGAATTAGCGCATGACAGAATGCTGATTAGCTGTCACATTTGGTATTTCTATTTATGGAGTATCTTATTTACAAAAGTATTTAAAAACACACGCACTGTGGTATATATACACACGTATCTAATACAGGAGGCATGTAAATCCATCACACTATTCCAAGTGTTAAGTCTTATATAATGCAAGTATCTTAAATACTAAATAGTCAGCACTAGGATGCAATTATCATACTAAAAAAAAAAACCTAGAACGTATGCTTTTTTGGGCATGCACCAAATCAAATATACAGTATTTATAAATTTGCTGCTACTTTAAACACACATTCAATGTTATTTGGTCCTAATAGATTTTCTCGGCGTTAACTATATTCAGCATTGCAGACAACACATGTAAAAATGTCTCTGTGTTGATACTGAGTCTCTACAACTTGTATTTTATGTCTTCTTATCTTGTGAATTAATGGACACAAGCTACAGAACTATTTCTATTTTTTAAAAGGGTAACAGTCTGAAATAATCAAGTATGTGCTGATGCAAGCATACACAGTAAATAACACGTTAAAAATCTGAAATACAATTCACTTATTTTTGACTCTGTGGCACTCAGCGGTCCCAGCCAAGCACAAAGGCCACGTTGTCCATGTGGCCATTCAGAGGAAGAACGGCCTGGTTTCCATGAGCTGCTTGGAGCAGAATAATAAATTAACTCCTCTCTGCAGGCTTTGGTGCGGGCAGGTTCGGGATTCTCCACCACACGGGGAGCACAGCATCCTCCCCCATTGCTATACTGGGGATGGGTGGCAGACGGATGTGCCGGAGATGGGCACGATTACTGAGAAGAGTTCTAACTTCAACTCACTGCAATGAAGAGTAACTGAAAAAAGTAACAGGGATAGCTCTCCTTTCATAGTAATTTTTTTTGCTTCTGGTACCCTGTGACTCTGAGATGGGATAGACACAATAAAACTTTGCAGTCATGCTTTTAATTATGTAAATCAATAGTGACTAATATTACTGTAAAAAGGTCTTTAAAAATGTTTCTTTTAAACCAGGGTAGAGAGAAATTATCATTTGATCTGATGACAGAGTACAAAATTCCTCACTCCTGACCATGCAAATTATCTCGTTAGAAAGTCAAGCAAAATGAGGAAAAAAAAAAAAAGAGGCAATGAATTAAAGATTAGGAAAATCTGAAACGCAGCAGCTTTCCATTGAGCAAAAGGCAAACCGTAATCCATCCCTGCTTTTAACTGCCACCTTCTCACAACAACAACATAGCTGCTCAGCTCAGGGAAGCACAGTGGAACGGACTGGCGGCAAGTACGTCCACCACCCCCGAGCACCCGCAGGCGACGCTGCCTATCTCTGCTCGAAGGACGCCCCAGAGCACGTGCCCCATGTGCCCGTTGGGCGCAAGAGGGCAAGTCGACAGCGAGGTCTTATCACTGGCTGGCGGCACATCGCTTCTCAGGGATGCCCCTTGGACAGAGCCTGGAGTGGGCATCCTGGGCTGCGAGGCAGTTGCCGTTCATCGGAGCGCGCCCAGGGCGAGCCCAGCACCAACTGGGGCACGAGGAAGCCTGCCAGCCTGGGTTCATGAACGCCAAAGCCAACGGGAGTATGGCATACTACTGTTTACAGATCACACAGTAAATTCAGGAAATTACAGCATTTCTAATGTAAGCTATGTTAGACTCGCAAAAAGGAGATAACAGCCGCTGGTTTCCGAGTGATTTCAGACAAGTCACTTCCTCTTCTGTACCTCAGCTTCCCCATCATCGAAACAAATCTTGACAGCAACCTGCTCGGTGAGGCATTTTGAGGTAAGCTACTCACTAATGTTAGTATATAAAGGAAAAGAGTGAATACTCCCTCCCACATGCGTGTTTGTGGATCTTTGTGCACTTTAGTTAGCTCATTAATGCCGGTTTCTGCCTAATTATGATACGCAGCAATCTTGCTTTAAAAACAGGCCATCATCAGCAAGGACCGAGAATGAGCTAAAGCAGGACCCAATGGAAAGTTCAACAGAAAAAAATTTAAAAAATTTAAAAAATTAAAAAATAAGCAGACTACAAAACGGAAGGCTAAAAAAAAAAATAATACCTGGAACCCAAGAAATTACACCCAACTGGGACATGCACATACTTTTCCTTTGATATATATTTGATATAACTATGAAAGCTTACATTAACAGTAGTTAATTTTATAGATTTACAAACAATTAAGAGAAAGCTTTGCTGAGCAAGCTTTTCTTAAGTATCTTGTCCAACACCAAACACGGCACTGAACAGGACACATATCTAAAGTGGTTCTGAACATACAAAAACTGTTTTTTTGACTACAACTACCAACATTCAGGAGAGAGGTTTCAATTTCCAAAAAGTCTCAGTGTCTACTTTAATTTTCAGCAAGAACTGTCAAACAGGAACTTAAGGGCTGCACTAAGATGTGGAAACCAAAGTCCAAGACTAACTTCTCTATGTTTAAAGGCGTTCAACTCTACTGAACGGCGGGGGGTGGGACGGGTACCCAAGTGGGTTCCCTGGGTGCTCCAACTGACAGGGGCATGCAGCACGGGCTGCGGTGCACGCTGTCCTGCCCATGGTGCAGGGGAGGGTCTGCCCATGTAGTCACGGCATGAGGAAGACACGGTGGAATGGAAACAAGTGTCCCCGTAGAGATGCTCCTTTCTTCCTAAGGTGCTGCCTAAGGGGCTACTTGACAGCAGCCTGCAATCACAGAATCCATTAGCAATGAACTAATAGTCAAGCATCTTTATGAAGTTTAACTGGTTGGTTCATTTTCTTCACTGTCGTGGAGATAAATATTAACCAAACACAGCCTGTGAAATCGAACTTCATAACAGAGCTTATTTGTGGTCCCTAAACAACATGCAGTCCCAACTCTCCATTTGCTTTATTGCTCCAAATCAGTTTTGCCTTCCAAGTCCTGATCTTATCTACTTGGACAGCTCTATGAAATTACCATAATTAGAAAACAGTTGTAACTATTTAGTCTTGTAAAGCAAACATATCCAACTCTTACTGTTTCAAAGCAACACATCCAGTAACTGCTTATTGCGAACACAGCAAGAATGTGCTGGCACATTGCATTATTCATCTTAACTGCTACAACAGTTTGCTTCATTAAGATCTCTTCTTACACAGCTAATAAAACTCATAAACTGATACGACAAAAGTAAAATAAATGGTTTCAAGTAAGATCTAGGCATGAGCTATCTCACATTTTTGAACAATGAGTAACCGGGAGCATTGAATGTGGAGTCCTGCCTTGAGAAAACACTGGAGAACAACTTTACGGTGCTACAGCAGCAGCAACAGAAAACATTTCCAGACTCTGAACCAAGATGCAGGACACAGGTTTTTTGTATGCAATCAAATCCTTGAGAGCTTGGAATCACAGCGGATATTAAAAAATAAAAAATAATTATAAGCCATTTTTTAATGGGGAAAACAGCACTGGCTTAATAGCAGTAAGAGGCCTTCCTGGCATTCCTTGCAGGTTAAACCACAAAAACGTACCTGAATATTAGTTACATCCTCTCATATAATAAATACCCTCCAACTAAGAGCAAATTGGCTCTGCTTCATTACCTTTTACTAGTTTTCTACTGTTATGAAAGAACAAACTGTACATAATAATGAGTAATGAATACTTCAGAGCTGAAAACTCAGTTACCAGAGGTTAAAGATCATATACAAGATCACATAAACACTGAATTTGCATCTACAGTAGCACAATGTTTTTACAAAGTTGGGCATTATTCTCAATTTCTGGATATACAAGAATAGTGTAAAGGAAGCCACAATTAGAAGTTGGTTTTGGGGATACAGGTAATTGAGCTCCAACATCGTTAAGTACAAATATAAAACTAGTGAAAAATATAACGTTAACTTCTTTCCATTCCTATAGGTCTTTGTCTATTTGGAGAGGGGACAGGTAAGGGGACAGGGTGGAGGAGAGCACCCTTGCGATTGGGGTGCCCCAAGCCCAGCGTGCCGCAGGGCAGTGTGGGTGAAAGTCTGCTGGAGCTGCAACAGCAGCTGGGAAAGGACATGCAGCCCTGCACCGCACAGCCAGCCAGCTCTGCAAATGGCAAGACGAGTCTCAGAGAGAGTAATGCGTGCGCAGGAGTGAGGGCATCATTTTAAGACCTTGATCCAAGCAAGGCAGAAACTTGAGCCTTGATGTCCCATGTCCAGGACTACTTCTTTAAAAAACAAAACAGTCAAAATATCAAAATATGAGCTTTAGTTTCCTTGTGAACTGTGACATATGTACAAGTCAATTTAGCATTTGTGGTCCTAAAGCATTCCAAGTATTTGCAATTTCTGTAAGCCTGAAGAAGAAAAAAAAAAAAAAAAAAAATTTTTTTTTTACAAGTGCATACCCAGGCAGTAGTCCAGACGAGCCTGCTCCTTATATTTCTGTATTTGATATTAACTGACAAATCCAACTTCTAGCTCTTGTTACATGATTCAAGAGACTTTGATGATAGCCATAGTGGGTTTTTTGGTTAAATCATTCTGAAATTCCCTGTCACTGAAACAGGGTCTTCTTCTATTGACGTGAAACATCTGACATTACACCTTAGCCATGACAGGAACATTGTTAAAACCTGAAAGTGTTCTTCTACAATTTAGAAATGCTGAAAATAAGGTTGCCTATGGAACTTGAATTCAGTCCCCCCATCAAGAAAAATTAAGTTATGTTATCCACAGTCTGTCTACATGAGCAACCTGATAGGCTTGATCCAAGTTCTCCAAAGACTTTGTAGCAGAGGTTGGGCAGCTAACCTTCTGCCTTGCTTGTTGAGTGGAGATCAGTGAAGCACACAAGGCAGAGGACTGCAGGGAGAGAGCAAGCAGAGGGGGAAGGGGATTTACGTTGCCATGGCCAGCACGAGTCTGCCCTCGCCCCCAGGCAGGACAGCGCTGGGCAGGACGGGCCGGGTGCTTTCCAAGGGAACCATTACTAACGGTCTTCATTTCATAAAGCAAAGCAACCCCTGGCATCTGACCTACAGAGGGGAGAAGCACTCCCCCCTGCGCCTGCAAGTCAGAGCTGTGTTTTGGGGGCATAAAGTCATTGTTTAAAGAAAGCCTGTGTGAAGGGGTTACTGCTGTACAACCTCAACGCACATTTGAGTATCCACAGCTGACATCACCTCTGGTGCATTACCATAGCACAGTGTGATTATCCAGCAATTGCTACTTAAATTTTAATGTAATTTAATGGTATGCAGTAAACTAAGGACAGGAAGAGACTGACTTGCAATTACTTATCAGGTATGCACAGCAGAGGTAACTCCACAACTGGCATTTTGAGATCTTTACTGTTAATGACACTGCATCATCATTCTGAAGTAATTCCTTAAGGGTTTTTTCTTAAACCCTTACAAAGGAATGTAGGAACACACCATCATGAGCTGGCTAAGCAGCTTTATACCCTCCCCTATCACTCTGTCACTTCAGTAGCTTGAGGAGGGATGTCCACAGACAGCTCCTCACCCTGCAGCTCAGGGCAGGGCAGACAGCCCCGAGGCACTCCCAGACCTGCACCCACAGCAGGGCTCCGCCGTTGCCACAGGTCAGGGCTCCCCCCAGCTCTGAGATACCCACGCTCCAGTTGCCTGGCACCCTAGCCCTTGTTTACAGTCCCCATCACTGTTTGGGGTTTGCATCCCACCCTGGTGCTCCTCCCTCCCCAGCTTGGCTGGCAGCTCCCGGGGGGAGCTCCCGGGTCTGCCCATGCCTGCCTCTCCACCTCGGACGCCGATGACGGCTGGGTGAAACACAGCCCTTCAAATGTGCCAAAACCAGAACCATCACGTCCCTACTCTAAAGCCTGCGGGTAGCACAGCTTTGTAAAGAAACTGTTACTACCGGCATGGACGTACACTTATTTTTTCAAAATCAAAAATGAGTATTTTTAAGTCTCATTTACAGAAGGAGGAAGCACTGTTTTCTGGAGGTTCCCTCCAAAACTCTGATGAGGCACACACATGGAAAATTTTCAGCTTAGAGCAGGTAGATTTTTTTTTTTTTTTTTTTAACAAAGCTTATGTGATAGAAAACAGTAAGAAGGGTTGAGAGTAAGGGAAAAATGTATTTCCAAATACAGGTTATGTTCATGCATTAATGCACACTATAGAAAAAGGAACCAACATATAAACTAGTAAGGCAGAGGGATTAACTTGGAGTGTACGCTGCAAACTAGGAAAGCCCTGAATAATCTTCCCTGAACAGCCACCCGCCATGCCTCTGTTCCCCGAGGACGCGGCACCTACGGCACCTCGACAGCGGCAGCGTGGGCAGCAGGCAGTGGACCCCGGGGAGCACACCGCTCTTCACCACCTCCCTGCTCCAGCGGGCGAGCCGCTTGCCCACCACCACAAGAGAAGGGCTCTCCTCTGTGGGGACGGGGGAACACCTATCATTCTCATTGCCGGGTGCTGGAGATGGCATGCCAAGTCACAGCTTGTTGCTGTAAGGAGCAAGCAGAGGCAGGCGGCAAGCACCAGAGACCCGTTTTCTGCTTGCGGCAGGCGCAGGATGCTGCAAGTTTCCATGATGTCAGGGCTGGGCTGGCTGCTGGCCGCCTGGCACCCAGCGTCCCCCCAGGTGGCCCAGACGCAGTCCAGCCTTCCTGCCGGGGATCGCTCACCAAACCATCTGCAGCGAGGCTTCAGCTTTGGGAAGTGGGCTACCGCCCGTGCACGTGTACATCGTGTGGCGCAGGCAGGCGTTTCTACTCTGTTTTCAGGCTACAGATTCAAACAAACAAAAAACCCAAACAACCTTACCTGGGGCAAAAGCACCCATCTGAAAAAGGCCCAAGATCTAAACTAGCAAGGGTTGCTGGTTGCAGGTCTGTAACAGAACATTTCGGTTAATCACCCTTTCTATTTCTAGTTAAACAAACAGGATTAAGTCCACTAAAACAATTAAACACCAACTTTACTGAGTGGCTGGGGTTTGGGTTGGTGGGTGGTTTCTCCCCCCCCCCTTTTCTTCTTTAAAACAGCTAATAGACAAAGTTCCCATGCAGCAATGCCAAGATGACCTTTAGTTTTTAGGTGAACTTTTAACTTCTGTATTACTACAAATAAAGGCTCTAAATACTCTCAAACACATCAAGCAACATGGAAAATTGCATTAGGGGAAAAAAAATCCCTCTGCCTCCATATTTTCATCTAAAATGACCATCTGCCATGAATGCTACACAAGAAGATCGTTACTAAAATTAGTAGAGATTTTCAATAGTTCCAGCTCCTTAACTCCTCCCACCCCAAACACTAGGCTCAATGCAGATGAAGAAAGCAGAAGGGATGGGGAAAGGGGGGGTGAAAAGGGAAAAAAAAACCCCTAAGTAAATAAATAAATCAACAAAAGTCATTTCTATGTGCCCCTACAGCCCTCCCTTGCAAACAGCTCCTTGGATGCTCTTGAAACTTCTTGTTCCTCATTTTTTTTCCTGTGACCTAGCATTAAGGCTGTGAGCCCGGGTACTGGGCACTTTACACAAGTAGGACAATAATCCTATTTGCATATTCTGTGAATACTCCAGCATTTGCATAATATCTAGTTCATCAAATCATCCAATTTCTTGTTAAGCACTAAACTCTTCCCCATCACACACAAAATGCTCCAAACTACTGTTCTCACAATCTGTTTTCACTCTCCTCTGAACAGCCACTTTCCCTCCTCGTTTCCAAGGTATGTTTTTGGGGTAAGAGAATTTTTACTGAAAAGAGGATGGGAGTCTAAATTAAAGTATTTAAGACCCAAGTTACCAGTAACTATTCACAGTTAAGAGATGGGGCATAATAACCTGCATTAGGACTTTGCTGAATTCTGCATCCCCATAAAGACAGTTTTTCCCTGTTTGCTGCGATTTCTGATTATCAAGCGCATGGTATGATATACTTGCTTACAAGACTTCTTTCTTTTATCTTGATTCCAGTGGACTGTTTTCAACTGCAGATACTACTTTCTGCTTTGAACACTAGAAACTAGAGCAAACTGCAAAACCTGGGATTTTGCAACATCCTTCCCCCATAATGCCTGCTTCCACTTCTAACAAGTGCACAGATTTTGCTGTTGGAAGTCGCACAGAGTGCAAAGCAGAAGAGAGCACGTTACTGAACTGCCCGGTTCCTTCTGCGGTGCTCAGGCTGATGACAGGCATAACAACACCACAGGAGACGGATGAGTTTCCTAGCCACGGACTGATTTTGCTGTACGTACCAGTCATGCAGCATTGCCTTAGCAAAGCCAGGCTGGCACAGCTGCCTCAGGACATCCTTCCAAGCCACTGTGCAACATCATTAACGATCCCATTTGCCTTTACAACATGCTTACACATTTTTCCAGCTCAACAAACCAACCAAAGCATGGGACATGCTAAGCTGTTCCACAACACACTGACAACCTTGTACCTTTTCACTCTGTACCCACACGATCAATGCAAGTCCAGGTCACAACTGTTGCCACCCAAGAGCTAGAAGTGAATAGCTGACACTTCTGACCGGGCCACCGCTTACTGCACAAACAAAAGAAAACAACCTCCCCAGCAAAGACACTCCTGACAGGCAACCTGTCTTCTCCTCTTAATCACCTCTGCGTGGTATTGAGGTGATTTTTAACAAAACAGTTGCTTGTTGTTTGTTCTCCTCCTTCCCTAAACATGATGCCCAGTAAGCTGGATATCTTTTATCATTGATAGTTTATCCCATTACAGTATTCCCTGTCTTCAGGGACATTTATCTTCCAACCATAGCTTCTGTTCTGCATTTTACTGTTGTTTTTTTTAACGAAAAAAAAAGTCTCTTGTAAAATCACTTACGCATAATTCCCCACACCTTCCAAAAATTTTGGTGGCCTAGAGCCTATTCTGACCAGCCAGTTAACAGGGGCTGCCAAAAGCATTCAAGTGAACAAATGTTGTCAGCTTCATACATTACATACCTGCAAAATGTGATTTTCTTATTACTAGGGTCTAAAACAAAACAAAACACAGCCTGCAAATCCATAGCATTTAAAATAACCAGCTATGCTACCACAGAGATTATCAAGATTCTTAACGGTTATGATCAAATTGTTTAAAGAAAGAGAAGACTCAAAGATTTTATGAATATTACTAAAAAAGACAAATATGCTGGAAGAAAAACAGTGAATCACTTAGTAATTATACAGGTAGGGTGGTTAATGGTATTAAGGGAATTAGTTTCACTGACATACGCACTAATAGCCTGACTGTTGCAAATCAGACATCAATTACGTTTAAAAGTCTGTGATTGTAGTCCACCTCAGAAAATTGTGCTTCCTATTTTAATGTCAGTTCCATCTATACACACTAAAAGTTGTTCTAAATCACCTTTTTCTTTCAGCCACATTTGAAGCAAAGTAATTGACCTATTTTTAGGTTTGCAGTCACAGACAACACCTGTGTGTGGGGGGACTCAAAGGGACTTTGAGAGTAAAGCTCAGGGAGAATCATCACATTTGGAATAAATGGAGCTTAAATACACCTATGGAAAGGCTTTAATAACATTTTAATACTATGTGCAACCCGTCTGCAGACTGCACACAGACACCAATCTTCTCTTTTTTGGGACAGCAATCAGAGCAACAAACTCCACACTGAAAGCAAAGTGTGGAAGATCCCGCAAAGGTGCCCAAGACCCCACTGTGCTGCCATCCTGCCCTTGCCTTCCCAAGAGGCGGAGAGGAGCGAGCCATCTCGCTATCTAGGCACTTGCTGTCACCAAAGCAAACCCTTGGCCAACGCGGCGGCGCTGGGGGCAGCTCACACCAGGGCTGGCCACTGCACCCCCTGCAGCAGCAGCAGCAGCACCAGCACCAGTGCGTACCTCGCCCAGCTGAGACAGTCCCGCTTCAGTGTTTTAACTGCACCACGGGACACCTTGCACGTTTGTGTGGCTTTGCTGGGCACGGGCTTACACTCATCGTACTCCACTTTATGTATAAAGATCCATATTACAGGTGGATATATATCCACCTATGGCAGCAGTACCACACGCAGGAAAAAGTAGATTTCTATAACGTCTACACCTACTAATGGGTATTTAATAATTTCCATAAACTGAATGGCTTCCTTGCACAAAGAAAAAAAGACTGCAACAATGAACAAAGAAATGAAGAAATAATTTGATCTATTATTGGAAGTTCTAACCTAGCCCCCAAGCCCAAATCAAAGCATGTTTTAGACAGCAAGTACGCATAACCGCTTGCTGTCCCTTACAACTCCAAACTTAAAAAGTAAAAATTTACTTCTCAGATGGCAGCCAGCTCACTGAATGGTCCTTCTTGTCTCAAGGTAAAAAGCAAAGCACAGTTTTTACCTTCTCTACTCCAGAGGTAAGACAGAGCTGCAGAAAACCGTGTGGCCTTTGTCAGCCTCGTTAACACCACTTGCCCGTTCTTCACCAAGAAGAGCAGGGTTCTCCAGCAAACAGGAGGTCCTTGAACTTTCAAGGCTTCACTGCCCTAAATTAAGCCACGAAGGAGGTGCCAGGTCTGGGTTCAGCTTCCCGTGGCCCCACCAGCCCCAGCCCCGGGCTGTGCCGCAGCAGGATGGCCCTGTCTGCCCACCCGCACCTTCCCAGACCCCAGACCCTGCACCCGGGGCAGGCGGGTTCAGAAGGGGACGGCAGGGACAGAGGTGGAACAGGTACAGGTACAGGCACAGCCACAGCCGAGGTGGGCTGGGAACAGGCACGGGATGGAAACCCCCCCTGACCAGCAGCTGTCTGGAGGGAGCTAACTTTCAAAACACTACGGATCAAGGAGAGATACTCCTGGCTGCCTTATTCATGCTTACAAATTTAAAAATTAGTTCAGTGATGGTAAGGCAAGAGGCAATAAGATGCAAAATTTGATTATAATTATAGAAGAAAAAAAAATCCGCTGGGCCAATTCTCAAATTGCCATATTTCAAGACAGCTTAGCTTTTAGAGATGAATTAAACAAACAAAATTCTCCACTTTCCTATAGGACAGGTACTTTCCTGGTTTCACAGAGGAAAGCTGAAAACACAAATTTGAGGAATTCCGGAGCCAGAGCGCACACATCACAAATTCAGATACTCTGTGCTCCTTCTGAAGAGTATCACTACTTGACAATAGATGCTCAGAAAAATCGACACCTTCAGACAATCACCACCTTAACCTACACCAAACCAAAGGCAGAAGGCTCAGGGAGGTTAAATCTCTCCTTTAAGCTGCCATCACACCAGCACACGTAGTCTTCATGCACTACCTCTGGGAGGGGGATGGAGCACAGCGAGAAGAGGAAGAACATGGGAGGAGATCTGATACTTCTTTCTGCTTTATAGGTAATTTGAAATACCTCAACTTTAAAGTTAACATTGTAATCCACAGAAGAGAAGGAACATGGCATTTTTCAGTCATTTGGTGAATGTTTTTGATGATACTGTGTTTTAATTAGATGATGTACTTTGATCAGTTTGTTAAGCATTCACAGACAGGTGGATGGATTTTTCAGAAGACTTTTCTTGTTCCTAAAGCATCTCACTACTAGAGCACTACCAGAAACGCCGACTTTCATTATCTACTACTACTTTTTTGCACAAGCTGGCTAGCTTTAAGCCTTCTTGTTCATCTACATGTAATGAGAATACAATACCTATGGCTTATATCATAAGGAAAAGTGTTACAAAGCCCCAAAATGAATGCCAAGTATTCACCCATCAGATCAAATGGAAAAAGCAGAGCAGCGAGGAGGACAAGCTTCACTATAAATTTAGTGATGCAAACCAAGCAAGTTTGAGATCCAGGCCATTCTTTCCTCCTAGGAGCCTGTTGTCAGCAGCACGTCAAGGGCGCTGTCTATTCCAGTGCTTCATGACTGTCCTAGTTTCAGCTGGGATAGAGTTAACTGTCTTCCTAGTAGCTGGTACGGTGCTATGTTTTGAGTTCAGTATGAGAAGAATGTTGATAACACTGATGTTTTCAGTTGCTGCTAGTAGTGTTTAGACTAATGTCAAGGATTTTTCAGCTTCTCATGCCCAGCCAGCGAGAAAGCTGGAGGGGCACAAGAAGTTGGCACAGGACACAGCCAGGGCACCTGACCCAAACTGGCCAACAGGGTATTCCATACCATATGACGTCCCATCTAGTATAGGAACTGGGAAGTGGGGGCGGGGAATCGCCGCTGGGGGGGACTAGCTGGGTGCCGGTCGGCAGGTGGTGAGCAATTGCACTGCGCATCATTTGTACATTCCAATCCTTTCATTATTGCTGTTGTCATTTTATTAGTGTTATCATTATCATTATCCGTTTCTTCTTTTCTGTTCTATTAAACTGTTCTTATCTCAACCCGTGGGTTTTGCTTCTTTTTCCCGATTTTCTCCCCCATCCCACTGGGTGGGGGGGGAGTGAGTGAGCGGCTGCGTGGTGCTTAGTTGCTGGCTGGGGTTAAACCACGACAATGACATGCATGGGAAAGGCTCCACCATCACCTCCTCCAGGGAGCACGCCAAAAGCCAATACCTATAAATATCTGGAATTGAGTTCAGTTGAACTCTTCCTTCATTTTGTTTTACTCTGCCTTGGGGGAAAAGCAGCAAGTAATGGTGAACTGGTAGAAAACTACCCAGTGTTTGATAGTTAAATCAATTTTAAACCACCAAGTCAGAGGTCACCCAAAACGCAGGCTCCACTTTTACAAGACTGGAGACTGATGAATCCAAGGAAAACAGAACAGACAAAACGACATCTCAGCTGTGTCAACCGTGTTGTCAACAAAAGTGATCAAGCAGCATGCTGCTTTATAGGCTACTACATTGTAAGGGATGTTTTTAATGATGGCTTAAAGTTTATTTAAAGTATTTTTTTCCTGTTTGTATTTGTTGGACAAACTGTTTAATTTAACAGCATTAGATCTTCCATATTTTTCATGTTAATAATGTAGGATATTTGTAGATCAATGGCAGAAGTTTAAAAATTTTAGTACGTGACATTTGAATGTTATTTTAGTCCTCCATATGCTACCACATTCTCCAAAATGCATACAGCATATAAATCAATGATAATACATAGGTTAAGTGACTTGTATTTTTACCCATCACAGCAATTAAAATCTCTTATTTTAATTTACTGGAACTTAACAACAAGCCCCCAAAAGGCTCCTTCATTGATACGTTCTTTGACACCACTTCAAAGACACGTCTCCATTATGGGTTTAATTTCTAGAAACATTTTAAACTTAAGAGTGGTAATCGTGCTTCCTTTTTTGTGGAGATTATTTTGACTGCTTACAAAAGGACTTCATCCTCAGAAGTTACGCAAACTGTATTGACACAACTACATATGCAAATTGAATTCCTCAGAAGAATGGAAAAAATTGTGGTCTGTGGTTTATCTGGGTTTCGAGTTTACGAAGAAATATTAAGAGTTATTTTCCAGTACTTCTGATGAAGTTCAATTTGCAGATGTTTTCAACAAAGCATGCAGAATTTAAGAAAAAAAAAAAATTCTGAAATTGTACATTTGCTGGGTTGCTATGCAGCCTAGTATCAGGACGGTGCTGTGCTACTTTTGGTACAAGTGTATTAGTCTCTTCCTTAAAGAGCTTTTTATAAAGTTTTATTCCACTTCCTACTGTGTTTGTGAACACGGCGTAAACAGTCATCCTGCTGCACACACTGAAGAGAGGAAGAAGGGTTCAAGGCTACTAAACAGCACTGTTCCTCAAAACACACTGAGGACTGCCTGTCTGCTATCAGCAATGAGCAGAATTGGTAACCTTCCCCCCCCCCCCTTCTTTCTCTTTTTCTTTTAAATACAGCCTTCTCCAATTGCAGATATGGAGGGCAGAAGCATGGAGAGGGAAGGTGGATGTAGCAAAACCACTGCAGCTGAGGGATGGGTTCAGGTCTACTTTAGCTACACTTTTGCTGGTCTGGACCCTGCACTTCACTGGCCACATGGGAATGTTAACATATCGTTTTCTTCGTATTTTGAACTTTGTGTACACAATATTCACTGGACCAAACACAGACCATGTCCAGTTACACGTTAGTGGTCCCTGCTTTAAGGTACTAGCAGCTCATTCTTTTCCCCTCCTCTTCCTGTTTTCCACAAACTATTTGGAAGCATTTCCACAGTGCTCACTCCACTTTAGTAAACAAGGGAACATGTAAGGATTCTCCTTGATAAAGATGCATAAATAATGTGATGCTGAAATATATGCAGTGATCTAAAAAAAAAAAAAACCAACAACAAAACCAAAACCAAAAAACCCACCAAAACAAACAAAAAACCCCCACCAACCAACAAAAAACCAACAAAATAAAAACAGTTCTATCTATTTCTATTTTCTTCATAGGAAGTCTTTCCTGAAGATGTGAAGAGGGTTTAAATCAGAACTAGCTGAGAAAGCCTGCACAGTTTGAGCATCATGTACATATAGCAGTAATCAAGATGGAAGAAGAAAAATAAACAGATGAATCTTTTGTGAAGATAGTGAAGAATTTAAGACTAGTTATTGCATCTCAGATTTTTGCAAATCCATTAAACTTGCCAGAAAAAGCAAACTGCAGTATGTTACAAAATTGCAATAAAGGTCATAGGCTGCACCAGTAACCTGAGCATATAAATAATTACAGGATGTTTTCAATTACAAAAAAGCAAAAGATAAAATACTGCTAATATTTTTTTCTGTATATAGTTTCACTTTAAGACTTGAACAGCAGAATGTTGTTGCTTTAACCATTTTTTTATAGGAGATGTAAAACTGAATAAAGGAATCTTGTGGCCTTTCAGTACTTAAAGGGGGCTTATAAGAAAGGTGGAGACAGACATTTTAGCAGGGCCTGTTGCAATAGGACAAGGGGTAATGGTTTTAACCTAAAAGAGGGTAGATTTAGACTAGATATAAAGAAGAAATTTTTTACAATGCGGGTGGTAAAAGACTAGAACAGGTTGCCCAGAGAGGTTGTGGATGCCCCATCCCTGGAAGTGTTCAAGGCCAGGTTGGATGGGGCTTTGAGCAACCTGGTCTAGTTGAGGATGTCCCTGCCCATGGCAGAGGGGCTGGAACTAGATGATCTTTAAGGTCCCTTCCAACCCAAACCATTCTATGATTTCATGAATCTCAATCTATCAATTCTGGCAGATACGACACAAGCTGTCAGAGTGAAATGGCATTCTACACTATTTCCTAGGTATGACACCTTTGTGTTCAACCAGTGCTGATTTCCTACTGCTCGCTTACATGTTTCTGCATGAACTCTACAAGTTAAACAAGTCTCTATACAACAACACAATGTGTAAGAGTAGCTTTCATGCTTTAAAAAAACCCCACACCTGAAGTTTACAACACATTTTATAATATGGGTTCCATTTCAATATTTTCACATTGCCTAAACAAGAAAATTTTCAAGAAAGAGCAGACAGTAGGACTGATCTATTGCAAACCAACATCAGAAATTGTTAGATTTCAATACAAATTAAACTGGACTTCACAACAGATTTTTTTTTTTTTTAAATCACTCAAATACATTTCTTACTCAGGAGACTTAAAAGACCATTTCATGCCAAACTAAAGTAATTTTTATAAAATGTCAAACCTTTTTTTAGGCAGAGGACTTTCAATGAGAACAAATTGTGTTTATACACTAAATTTTTATAATCATTCCTTAGAAATCCAGAAAGAGACATACCTTTTAGGACTGGTTTTGACTATAAAATAGTGACTTCACAAAGCAAAAGATCTTGGACATTATTAATTATGCCAATAAGCAAGTGTGCATAGAACTCCATGAGAAAATAAGCTTTACCTTACCTGATAAAATTCCCGAAGCCAATTCTTCTGTAAATTTTCTGGCTGAAAAACAAAATACAAAAATCAATTAAGAATAGAAGTAATGTATTTTTATAATAATATCCTGATACTTATTGCTTTCCTCAGTGCATTCAAATGGGGAGTTTTCCCCACAATTAAAGAAAAAAGTACAAACGTGAGGATGTTCCTCCACAAGTGCCAATGCACAGACCAGAAGAGTCCCCTCTTCTCAGATTTTCACTAAGAAGGTACATTTCGTATATGACTTCACAACATTCATACGCATACAAGATGATCAAGCAATTAAATCAACAGACTTGACATATTGAAACGTGTGCTTTTAGAAGTACACCTTCATTGGCTGGGTATCAAAAACTTTACATGAACTGCTGATACCCAGCTTTTGCAATCTGAGCGTCAAGTTACATGGATTTACTTCTAACGAATTGGCTCAGAGAGACGACCGTGCTTTTGCAGGATGCTCGAGCGCATTACAGCTCCTGTCAAGGACAAACTGGGAGAAGCATTTCAAGATTGCTACAGAAGTTATGAAAACTGAAGCTGCAAAAATATGGTAAGTACGAAGTTCTGCCTTTTCAGAAGTATAGCCCACCCCAGATATGATTACAATGGAGGGAGATAACCTGTTTTCACACATCAAATGTACAGCTACAAGAGAAACGGTTGTTTTTATCTTCAGCAAGACTTCTGTATAAATTTTGCATCATAGTGGGGAATAAAAACCCAAATCAGACTTTTCTCTCACAGCAATAACAGGAATGTACAGTATCTGTGGGAGGCAGCAGAACGTATTGAACTGAAAATTAGAGAGATGCCTCAACATCCTCCCTTTAGTAACAGTTATGACACCAGCTGCCCAGAAGGAAATATACAGGCATGAAATTTCTGTTCTGCTCTGTTTTCCCATCAAGTGTGTTATTTTCAAATAGCTGGATACAACTTTGAACTTACTAATTTATATTGACTGCTTATTGTATGAAGATTTACCCATAGGTGGCTATAAAGATTTGTAAGTAGTTAAAAAACAGATTATTTTTTTTTCTGTCTACAAGTCTATAAAAGTCATCCAGTTCTGTAAGCCTATAAATTCTACAAGTCTACGAAAGTTTTTGAAAGCTGAGGGACAAAAGCACCATGTCTGCCCTTTGCTATCCGTCAACCTCCCTTTATGTTGATCACTCCTTGACAATTCTGCAGTTCAGACATTAATTGTCAAGCAGGTGAAGTTCTCACTCCTTAGGAACAATTACTTTTTCTAGCAATTAGCTTTCTCAGTATTTCTTATGGAAATGATTGCCCTCGGTGCAGGGGAGCCGCTGATGCGGGGGCACGGGGCTGGGTGCAAGCAAGCACTTGGACTCGCCTGAGCAGCAGCCCCTCGTTCTGCGCCTGAAGCCAACTGGGATGAATCTTGGCCTGAGCTCAGGGACGTCTTAAATTAATAAACACACAGAACAAAACATCCATGTCTCCCACCCATGCCCTTCCCCTCAGCCGAACAGCATAACTGAAAACCAGAATAAGGAAGCTGCAGACACAAATAAAAACTGAAGGCAGCCAGGCAGGCTATAAAATAGTCCCTCTGAAAACGCCATCTCATTAACTGCTTATGTGGCAACTTAACTCTTTTTCTACTCATTCTGAACTTAATAAGACAACCCACTGAGTAACAGTAATGAAGGATTGTTCCTTTTATTAAAGCAGTAACAAGAAAACAAGCCAACTAGGAGCTGCTGTAATTTCAAGCTGACTTCTAACCTGAAGTTATTAAGATAGCATAGTATTTAAAGATTATTTTCTTTAAAATCACTCTACAAAACAGATATGAACTGGGCACATGCTTTGTATATGGTTTGTGTATGATCTAAACCAAAAGGCCAGATTCAAACTATCAAGAAAGCAAGATCTTGGGGATTATGAAATTTCTGATTAAAATTTTCTGGTAGTTATGAAAACTAGATAAGCAAGTCCTGTGTTAGGCCACAAGCACACTTCAACAGCACTGTGTATTTATTTTCAAAACAGAAACTGTGTCCTTACTCAATAGGTAATAGGCAATTTTATGTTAAAAAACAAACAAACCCCACACGCACTCCTCGCTTCTCTTTATTTTATTTATGCCAGTTGCAAGATGTCCTGGGGACCTCTTAAGTTTTAAGAATAATCCAAAATTAACAGAAGTCAGTCATTTTTGTAAACCCACTAAAGAAACCAAACCTCACTTCAGCCTGTATTTACAGACAGGAGCTAAATGATGGGTGACACAATATCCCAAAGAATGCAAACCTGAATTTGAAAGCAAACACACTCCAGAGTGCAGGACTCTTACCTTAGAGCCTTCAGACACAGTCTTTCTATGTTAAGAACAACGATAAGATTACTATTTAGCATGTTTTGAGATTTTCAGTTAAACCAGAGTGCAAATTTGTAAATAAGGATGGTACAGCTATTCACGTTAATTTAAATTAGCTACGGCTTTTTAAGGGAGAAAAAAAATTGCTACCAATCAGGAATATCTAAAGCAAGTTATTCATACTTGAGGAATCGCAGGGGAGAAAATGAAGCACAACCTTACTTTTGTTTTTAAATACTACTGCAAATGGTAGAAGTTCCCCCATTTGCTACCTGACTAAATGAAAGCATTGTAACATTAAACATGAAAACAACCCAGTACACCAGAGGGAAGTTGACAAGACAGCTCCAGGGCCCTCCAGCAGCTCCGCACACACCTCCCATTTGCCAGGTGAGATTGTTTTTGAGAAATCAGATCAAATATTGAAAAACTTGGCAAACTAAATCCTGAGCAGTGACAGCAATCCCTCAGATGAGCAACATGTACAGGGTCCTCACAGTGCACAGTGACCCAAGGCTTACCCAATTCTTCTACCATTACCCGACTCTTCTGCAACTCCCAGCTCCCTCTCCCCACTGTGGCACCCAAAAAGGCAATGTCTGCTACAAGGAAGAATAATGATTTCACTCCCAAGAAGGGATGAGGAGTTACTGGATTTTGCTTCCTGTGCTCCTAGTCCTCCTGATGCCCCAGGACATTGCTTGTAGCAAGTGTCAAAGGCACATAGCTAGAATTTACAGCAATACAACACCATCAAAATACCATCTAACATGGACTCATGTTGAAGCAGCAGGAAGAGGCTATAGGAGTGCAAAACCAGATGGCCCTAGCTCTTAGTGGCAGCTCTGCCACCACGGCTCTTGGAGACATACTGCAGGTCACTGGACCTTTCTGCGTCCAGTGGCCTCACAAGATGAGTCATGGCAGAAAGCCAACGACACGCTGCTTCTGCCTCCTCTACCCAGCCTGGGATGAGATGGGCAATGCTATTTACTTGTCATCTTCATTACACCTTTGAGATCCTTGGATGACAGATATGATAAATGGAGAGCATCACTGTATCGATCCACACCTCCCACTGGAGGAGATACATAGATAACTCAGCGCTCCCTAGAAAATTCAAGACTCAAACCTACAGCAAAAAAAGTCTACAGCAGCTACATTTTGAAGGTAGACCAGGAAAGCACTTCGAACCTAAGCAGGAGTCAGCCACGAGCGACAATTAAAATAAAAGTTGCTAATAGCACTCCCGTTGCCATGTTTAGCTATTACGGTATCTACTAACTCACGTATTTGTGAAAAAGCAGGAGCAGCCTGCAAATAGATTCTTGTGGAGGAGCAGTGCTTTGGAGTTTGGTTTTTATTTGTTTGTTTTTAAAAAAGGCTTTCTCTTCTTATTATTTTTAACCCCAACAGTCACTACCTGGAAGCCAATGGCAGATGTCCTCTATGGAGCTGCTGTGCACTGTCACCAGGTGCCTCAAGAACTTCAGCTCAGGAAGAAAGGACACCATCCCACCAACGGCCTGGAGAACCCACACCTGACTTCTTGTGAACAAAATTCAACACAGCTCCACACCCTGCCGATATAACCTCTCCTGACACCCACTGTATTTTAAATTTGCTGGCACAGGCCAGCGTTCAAACAGAAAAACGAATTCAGGTCACAAAGTAGAGGTACACCTAGTTTTACAATGTTGCTCATCTGCGCCCCCTTTAAACTAATTAACAACAGGGAACAAAGTCTCAGGGGGGAAAGCATTTATAGAAACAACTCCAGAGCTAAGCCAGGTACGATGAGATGAAGCAAGTCACCAAAAGCTGTAGGACCTTCCCGATTTCCTCCTTCCTTTCCCCTCACCCGAGCAGCACAACAAAAATACCAAAGCTGCAGAGCCAGGAGAGCTCGCTGGGGGCAAGGGGTGTCAGAGGGATGTGTAATGCCGAGGGCGCCGGGCCGGCTGTGGGGTCAGGCCCCATCCCCACCGGGACTGGGAGCACTGGCCGCCCTCCTGCCCCAGAGAGGGCAGCAGGGAGACAAGGTGCTGAACACGGGCCCGCAGCTGAAGGCCCAGCTCCGAGAGGTCAGTTTTAAAGAAGTTAATTCTGTAAAGGGTTGTTAACTGCGCCATCACAGGTAAGAAGTGAGAGTCTGATTGATAATCACAGTTCACAGCTGGGATTTTCTGAAATGGGTGACAGCAGGTGACAAAAGCCCAATGGAATAATATGAGCAGGCACAGAACAAGGCTTCTTGCCTGCACATTAATTCCTTCTGGGATCCCACAGAACACAGGAAGGTTTGAAGAAGCGGTGACAGAAACACAAATCGAAGCAGGAGAAACAGCACTGGAAGATGCCAGTCAAGTCCCTTGGCAGGTAATTTCAGGAGCTAAGGTACTAATGAGGTCGCTGGGGCTGCCAGCAAGGACTCCTCTGTGCAGGGCCGGGGGTTTCAGTCAGCCCCCACGGTTGCTGTGACTCACCCCCTGGTCGCCCACAGCTTGGGCTCCTGCCCGGGCTGACCATCACCTTGCTGGCTCCGCAGGACCTGACTGCTCCCACTCCCCTCAGCCGCGAGAAAGACCCTGCAATGCTCCCGACCGCCATGCCCTCCTCCTACGGTCCCTCCTATGGCACGACCACATCCTTTCTTTCCGTTTTTACCACTGATAAAATTCTGTAATCTAGACCCCAGCCTCAAACTCCTCCCCAGCCACCTCTGTATCAGTGAAATAATTTTAAGTTTTGAAGGACTGGAGATAACAATCAAGTGGAAAGATAATTTATCTTCCTCTTATTTTTCTGTCTAAAAATAGGCACGTTATATTTCATGTCTTGCAGAGTTTTTGGCCTTCTTCCCAACCTTTCTCTCCACACTCTGTCCTTCATTAAATTATCTCATTCTTTTTGTAATGTAACTGAAATTAATCTTTCCTTGTCCTCTTCAATGCTAAATCCTTTTATACCCATTCACCGATGAACCGACTTCTCCCCATTCACCAATCCAAACCCTGCTTTGTCAGCCTCCTTGTTTCTGGCTTCCCCCACCTCCAGTCCTGCATCAGCTATGTTTGCTCGGGGTCCTCCTCCCCTGCCCACACAGCCGCCTCAGCTCATGCCCTCGGGGATCTGCCAAAGAGCAACGGGCTCGAGTAACACCAGGAAAGGCAAGAAATGCAAGAAAAAGGTTTGAGCATCCTTTCAGAAAAAATCTCTCTCCTGAGCGCCAAGTGCTTTTCCTCTCACGCCATCCTCCCTTGCCTTCGCGGCTCAGGGCCCCAGGCTGCTCTACCCTGTGCGTGTCCTTGTGCTTGGAGAGCACCGAGCCTGTTCAGTGTGGCTTCGTTACAAGTATTTGCCTGCTTTAAACACGATGTTCACGAGCTGAGCAGATGCACACAGGCTACCTCCTCAAACACACACAAAAGCTTGGGAAGTTTGCTGTTCTTTGGGCTGTGCTGTTGTAGTTCAACTCAGCAAATATTCCAGAGCCTTGGGGAGCACAGTTCTGGTTTCATCCCGCCATTCCAACTAACAGCACACATTTTGACTCTGAACAGAGTCACAAATAGAAACCCTACCCCCCGAAACAAGTGCGACTTCTTTCTAGGCTGCAGAACCACGTGGGGATCCATGTTAAAATAACAGGACACACGTACTGCATGACGCTGCTCCCTTCAATTAAAAGCCGTTTTGACCTTTTCCTGGAATTCCGATCCCACTAAAACAGTCTCTTTTCATGCCGAGTTTCCATTTGAAGTCTATTTATGTCACACTGGTTACTGTATCGGTCAGGCTTGTAAGAAAAAGTAGTAAGCTTGCAAACACATGGATACCACATGAGTTGGTAATATCCCGAAAACAAGCGGCTTTTCAAAATGAACATATAAGTAGTCTCTCTTGTCCCCAGTGTTTCTATTTCCTACAAAATTATACCCAACAGCCAAAAGAAAGCTCTAAGCCTGTTGCAAAAATATATTCAGACAGGGAAGAAGTCTTTTCAAAAAAGGAAAAAGAGAAAATATATTTAGACAGAGTAAGAAACCTTTCATTCAAAAGAAAAAAAAGGAAAGAGAACTAAATGAAACCAAATTAACAGCCTGGAAAATTTCTTTTTAATTTCATTCAGAGGGAAATGGAAGAAAGTAGATGAATTATAGAAAGCAGGTTCTATTTTGTGAAGTTTATTTTTAGCGAAGAATAGGCTCATTTTTTAAGTGAAAAGAAAAAAGTTCTTGACTCACTTTGTGAAAACTCACTGAGCTCCAAAATGGATGCAGAGGAGAACTGGCTGGTTGGACTTTGCACACCAAATTGAACAGAAGGTACAACCAATGAAAATTTTTAAATGCCCAACTTAAAACAGTCCTAAGAGCCCCATGTGGGCTAAGGGATTCCCTGAAGCCCTGACTTCAAAGGTTTCTTGGCATTGCACAGCAAGACACTGGCCCTACTGAAGTCATATATTCTAAGGATGCAGTCCCAGTCAGTACCTAGAGCCTTTTTAATCTCTTCCCTTCAACCTACACTTCATTCAGAGAAAAATATGAAATAGAGGCTATTTTTCCCTGCCTTTGCTATATTTGGTTTTCTACTTATTTAATGAAAAACAAAACCTTTAATCAAGTTCTGCCTGACCAATTACCAGGTTTACTCAAAAACTGGTTTCAGGTGCATCAACATGACCATTACAGCTATTTCACTAAAATTGTTTAGATTAAGATTTTAGATCAAGATTTTTGATCTCCTATAGTATCTTTAAAAGTTTACTGGCAACTTTTTAACATTTATATTCAAAGTTCTATTGGATTTAAATATTTTCTTTCCTTCAGACAGACTTGTAAGTACTCATGTTGCTATGCTCCAAGTATCAAACTATACAGATAATGCTGAAGAAAACCCACATCAAATGGGTACTATTGTTGTGGCATTTTATACAAACTTTACATTCACAGTTGACAAACAAAAAGTTGATAACCTGCAGGTTGTGTACATGTTATTAGTTTACCACATTTCAAAGTCAATGTAGACAAACCAACCAGGATCAAACAGGAAAACAAGAATTACTTGTGAGTCTAAGGAAAAGTGCAGATTCTTAAAAATCTGAACTTTTACTTAAACGCTATGTTTTTATTACACACATTTGCACAAACAACTTCCAAATGCAAATGCAGTGTCACTTACTTCAATGTTTCTGAAAGCTCAATTTTCCCAAGTAGCAGTAGGAAAAGAAGAGAGACCCATCCTGCTGCCGTTATACCCCACAGAGAGTGACAGTCACTAAGTTCAAGAAACAGATGCACGGGAAAAGCACTATAACATAATTAGACCAATTAACACAGTTGGAAAAAATGGGGGTTTGGACACACGAGTCTTTCATTGTAAAGTTTAAGGCAGTTTTACTCCTGGGCTGAGAAAAGCAGTGGCTCCTTGGCTGCTGAATCAAGAGAAATGAAGAAACAAAGGCAGAAGGTAGTGCTTGGGGTAAAACAGTGCATTAGGGGATAGGAAGAGGAAGGGACTGTTGACCACCCTTCCTATTACATGGGATGCTGCATTGCCCTGCCATTGCTGTAGGAGACAGACACAACGCAGAGGGCGAATGCTGAGAAGCAAAGATGGTCTATGCCTGAAGGAGAAGGGCTGAAGTCTCTGCAGCCAAAGCCCTCTCCTCCTCGTGGGGGAGGGTGGCAGAATTCCAGGACAGTGGTACGTTACCAGGACAGACTAACGGACGAGCTGTCCTGGACTGACGCCCCACAGGATGGAGCCATGCTGGCACCGGACTCGCTGCAGTGTTGGATTAGTATTTAAGGACCGAGGTCCCTGGCACAGTGGCCTCTCAAAAGAGGCACTGGAAACTACCATCTTGGTCTCTCCTGTCCAACCTAACCTGCGCTGCTGATAGCTGAGTATCTACTAAAAATGCAGTAAACCCCTATTTTGTTTACCTTCTTCTCCATTGATATCCTTTCCTGTGAGTCGGTCTAAATGAAGACACAATACATGGTGGGAATACAAGAAGAAACCAAAGCAGTTACGACTTCCTGTGGAGTAATGCAGAAAACACGCTGCTTGCAGCCTCCACAAGGAGAAACGCTGCAGGAACTCAGGCGAAGCAGCTCTCTAGAGAACCCGAGACAGATAAACAGGCCATGGCCCAGAGCTGTGCGCTCATTAGCGCACATCTCCAGCAGAAACAGCAGGAAAACCAAAAGCCTGGGCTTCCTGTCAAAAAACATCACGAGCTGAATGAAAAATACTAAGCATCTACTACCTGTTTTGAAGGCTTTGTGTTTCCATATAATTGAAGCTGTCTACAAACTACCGTGTACACATGAGAAATCAGCACCTCTTGAAACAACGGAAACCACGTGTTCCTAGGCTGTAAGAGACACCAAGAGACAGCCCTTCCCAGCCAGGGATGGTATGTTTGAAACTCAGTAGCACTCTCTTAAACATAGGAAATGCAGGCTAAAACAGTAACAGTAAAGAGTAACCTGTTAAAGAGTAAAGCAACTATTCTGGCCACATCTTAGGGAAACATCAGGAATGATGTAATTGAACTGAAAGTGATGAAGCAATGATCAAGTGCCTACCTCTTCAAAGGAGCTGGACATAAAGACATGTATATTACAGTTGATACCAAGACCAGAATTAGTCTCACCTCTAACAACACAAGACAGGGAAGGGGGAAGAGCCCCCTGCCTTTAAAAATTAAAAAGTAATGGTAGCATGTGCTCTCAGAACTCCAATCTGGACAAGATCTTCCAAAACCTTGAGGACCTCACTGACCTTGAAACCAATTGACATACTGTAAGACCCTAAAACGGAGACACACAAAACTCAAACAGATCCCCACAAAAGCAAGGCTAGGAGTGGACACCTCACAAGCAGCAGCTGAAACAAGGTTCTAGTTCTTCAGCAGCTTCAGCTGATGAGGCTGATGCCATAATAGTGCTTAAAAAAGCAAAAGAAAAACTTGCCACTAACACTACACTTCAGCAATTGCATTGCACCACTGAAACCAACTGTGCTCTTCACAAATAGTTTTGACAAACTTCTGGCTTCTGAACGGCCAAGACACTGACACGACCTTAGAGGTACAAAGGCACAGCTTGACAGCGAGACATGCAGGAAGCAGACCCGTGAGAAATGCTCTCTGGAGAATGGCGTACGGCACGTGAACGAGCATCCTTACACCTATCACAGCTCAGAAATACAGCTACATGAATAGCAAGTGCAAGAGAGACCACAAAGAGACACCGAGTCTGTTAGAGGAAGCAGCAGAGGACCAACGTAAGCCTTGGGATTTCAGGGGAAGTTGTGGGGGACTTCTGCAGAGCATAGGTTAATACATCCACAAGCAGAGAAAGTAACTGGCCACTGGAAGTAAGCCTGGAGATTTTAAAGGGCTGAGAGTCCCAGCCACAGTACTGCGCAGGGCAGGAAAGCATGGCTCAGCCTCACCATGAACACTCACACTGAGGAAGGGGTCGGGGCAACTGGCTTTCTGCACAGTGCTGGAACAAGCACCCATCACAGACCATCAGAAACCACCTGGTGTGTGCAGCTGGCCACAGCAGCAGCTGCCAGCTCATTGACCCGAGCATAGAAACCATGGCCTGCCAACAGCTGATGGCTGCAGCCTGTTGTTGGGGTGATCCAGCCAGCCAGCCCAATAACCAGAGACCCCAAGCATTGCTCTTGGAGACAGGCACTGGACTCTGGCAGTTGCAGTGAATTAATTTCAGGTAACACCTAACTGCCCGAGCGCACAATTGCACACAATGCAAGAGTGTGACACTGCACACAGCTGCAAGTGTCTGCAACCAGTGGGCACATGCACAACAGCTGAACAGAAATCTGCTGCAGCAGCAAGGTCTATACTCTGCATAAACCCTGAACAGCTGGAGATGCCTCTCAGTGTGCTGCTGCCATGCAAGACCTCGGGCCAGGGCAGAGAGCAGTGCAGGCTCTCGTGGGCAGCATCAGGCAGACAGTGTGGGATGAGGCTGAACACGGAAAGACAGGAACTTCACCATGGTGTGGATGAACCTTTAGAGGAGAAAACACAACACAGCAATGTGAAAACTAGGGATCTATGGTATCACAGCAGTGTGATGGAAACAGCTGAAAGCCCAAGTCATTGGACATGTACAGGATACATCACGAGCACCCAGACACGGTCCCTTCTGGTGTGACCTTAGACGAACAGGACTCCAGGGCTGAAGCACAACACTTGCTCTGATGCCAAAGAGCCCTCAGAGCAGCCATTGAGTAGGAAAGAGACACAGCGTTACGCCTGTCAACACAAGCACAGTCACTAAACACCACCACATAGTGCCTACAGAAAGCAAGCCTCGTTCTGGACACAGGAGAAGATTGAAATGAAACAATGAATTAAAACAACAAATGCTTTTTATTAAAGAATATCTGTTGGCAAAAGCATCCCCAAATTTAGTTTATTTTGGGGCTTGGCATGTACAAAGTGTGGTAGCTGGCACCCTTGCACTTTAAGGCAGGAGGAGGAACTGACCGAGTTACTGTGCGTTGGTCACTTGCCCATCCTGACCTGACAAGAATAAAGCCTGTTAAACTTCTCTAATTTGAAAAAGTGCATCTTTTCACCCTGCTGCGTGCAGATCTCAGCGTAACTAGCACAAAACACCAGGCCACCCGACAGAGCCATCATGCCTGACACATCGGTCCACGACCACTCAGCCCAGAGGGCTCCGCAGCCCAGGTCAAAGCTGCGCCCACACAGGCACCGGAGCCGAGGCAAGATGCATGTTGGTAGGGGCTGGTCAAAGGCTCCCGCAGCCTTGTGCTCGGCAGGCACGGATGCCGGGAGAAGGTGACCTGACAGTGTCAGGAGGGTGAACAGCAGCTCCCTACAGGCAGGGCATGACAGTGAGGGGGGAATGACATGAACACACTGCATGTTGAACAGGACTGTGAATTTTCTTTCCTGCCCTGAAGAGCAGCTCTGTCTCAGGTTCTCAATATGGATATTCAGGAGCCCCTCCTAAACTCCATGGGCATAAGGGAACAAAAAGTCCAGCCAGGAATACCATTCAAAGAGAAAAGGAAAAGAGAAAAAAACCCCAACTAACCAACCAAAAAAAGCCCCACTCATTACCAATGGAAAAAATGAAGTTTACATGACAAACTTGAAATTGGTCACCTAATTCAGTATGAACTGAACAATGCTTGCATTTAATAAAGGATGATTCAAGGACAGTGACTAAAAGCAATATATCATTCATATGAACAATTAAATCTCCAGAAAAAGTTTATAAATCACATACAATACACAAGTTTGTAACACATTTGTAACTCCCAAGCACAAAGTTGAAAACTGTACTCAAAGTATATCTCAGCAATACAGCTTTAGAGCAAACACCAAGTATTGCACACAGCAGAAGGTCAGCATGACACCGGAACAGCCTTTCTGCAAGGTCTGCTCCTCTCTCAACTTGTGGCTAACCATCAGTGCCATCCACAGTCTTTACAAAAAAAAAATTAGCAGCAGCCCATGATTTGTATATGCTATTACTTCCAAGACTCTGGTTCAGCAACTTATTTCAAAGATGTTTATGCCCACCTCTGCTGAAAGCAGAGCTGCAGAACAGGCCTGAGCTGCAACATGGGTTTGAGAGCCTTGCAGAGAGGACTGGGCCAGACGCTAAAACAGGGAGAGATGTCAGGTTGTGCCAGTATGTTTTTCACCAGCATACCTCCAGTGACACCGAGTACCTCTATCCAAGCAGCTGGTGTGTGGAAGGAAAAGTACAGCGACGCGATAGGCTGCATTTTCCATCGCAGAAAGGTGACTGCTTGCCTTTGGGAGGTACCGGTGGCAGAGAGGCTTCGATGCAGACAGCCGCTGGCCAGGATGCCACCCAGCTGCTGCCTGCCCAGGGCTGGACCCCCGGGGCAGAGCTGACACTGAGTGGGAGAACAGGATGCCCAGCTCCTCCCCGCAGCGCTGGCAGCGCCAGCTCTGGAAAAAAACACTTCACATGAAAAAGTGCTTAAAGCCTTCGTCGTCAGCGCCGAACTTCCACCGTACGCAGTGCTGCGGGATTTACACAGCTAATACTTTCTTACAGGCTTTCACAGTCAATTAAATGATATGCCTGCCAAACACCTGGAAAACACATTTCCAGTCACAGAGAAGAGCGTAAGTGAAAATACACAGTCATACTCGCAAATACCCAAACGCTCCTCTGGCTCTTCGTTTTTCATATATGCCTTGACTGACAGAGGCTGTTAATTAGCCAACACACAGCTTTAATAATTGATATAACTCTATTTTTATAAAAAATAAGTTGCTTGATAACCTGTAAACCAACACCATCCACAGAGGTGCCCTCTTTCCTCAGCCTATGTAATTTGTATCAAAGAATGTCTTAAACAGGCAAGAGGAATACAAGAGTCACTCTAATCGTGGGTTGTAAACAACAATTAAAAAAAAACCAAACAAACAAAAAAGAAGGAAAACGCAAACGTTTCCTCTTTTCCTTCATCATGCCATACTATTCATATATATGTATGAATGAAAACTTAGTAAAGCAGTAGACTTAGGAAAGGTGCATGTATAAGTATATAGGCGCACACACACACATATATATGTTTACATATAGACATATATATTCCAAACGAAGTGTTAATATCTGTCCCAAGTCTATTACTTTCTTAGTTAATTCAGTGTCAGAGAACAAAAGAAAGACTTCTCTCAACGCTAATGAAGTTCAGCTTTCAATTATAAAATTCCCACACTATAATTAATTGAAGATACACATTCTTCCAGAACTATTTTTAGTAGAGTTAAAAAAACAGGTAATTTTCTTAAGGATTACATTACACTGAGATGGAGCAACAAGACTTTCAGACTTCCAGAACTGTCTGTGTAGAAAATAATACAGTATATCCAATGGCAACAAGACCAGGTTTACATAGGTCTAACAGACATCCAGGTACACCCTTAAAAGAAGTGAAGTCAAACCATTTTAAAACATGTTTTCTGAAGGTACTTAGCACACAGACAGTATTTCTTCACTGCCACACCTGCACATACATGTGCACAACACCCAGAGCAGTGCCACATACTTTGTGTGCACAGGCTGTCTCTGAGCACACACTGCAACAGGAGAGACAGACCAGACCACAACCCTGAAGGGCTGATCTCCATCCACATCCCACATGTAAGATAAATCCACCCAGGTGCAAGCACAGTATGACAACTACCAATGAATAAAGATTTACAAGTAACTGCAAAGACTGGAATAAAAAAAAAAAAAAAAGCATGAACTTAACTATCCTGATCCCAGCGAACTCCCAGCGTGTTTCAAATTCAACTTCTATTACCGACATCTTACTGAAAGATCAAAGGCACCTACCTGGATATTTGAATAACCAGCATGTTAAGAGTATTAACAACAAGAGTTAATCCAACACCCAGTATTTACAACACCACACAAATGATAATTGTTAGCAAATAGCAGGGATTAACCACATTAATACACTCAAGTTTTCAATTACTTTGTATTCTGATTTGAATGGCATGGGGAAAACAGACCTTATGCTGAAAAAGAGTATAAATAAAATTAATCTGTTCTTGCACATGGATAGATAAAATAGAGCTCTGGCAATATTCACAAATCACAACCACCACCGTGGTCTATCTTGTGTATTTGTGGGGTTTGTTTATTTCTTTGTTTTAAATTAGATCTTTAAAAACTCCCCCTGGGTTGAATATGGGGATAAGTGCTTATCTACAACAACCGCTTTTTTTAAACGTACATGGTATGAAAACATTTGTTTTCAGGATCCAGTTTCAAAAGTTAAATCTACAACATACTCAGGTGCCCCTCTTCCCAAATCCCACAAGAAAAATCCCTGAGCCAATGAACTTTGAAAAACGACAAACAAAAACACACACCGCACCCAACAACAACAAAACCAGAACATATTTGTTAATCCCTGTTTTTTGAGGGTCTTTTCTGCAAAGCCTTGCTTGTGCTCCAGGTGCTACGTAGCACAACCCACAGGGGAGCAACATTGTCCTAACTCATGTCTCCCAGCCATGATGGGAGGTGGGCATGGACCCACCACACAAAGGAGCACGATCAAGTAGTGAGCAATTAATGGGTCATCACCCTGTGGACACTGGATCTGCCCACTGCAAGTAACCTCTATTAACCTCTGAGGAGCTCAGCAAGCAGAGATCATCTGAGCAAGCAAGGTAAGCAAGGGGAACTTATACATGAACTAGATGAAAGAAAAAGAAAATCCCTGTCAGTCACCAACAAGAGCCTGATAAAGAATTTGGCTCTCCGAGCCAAGTCAAAGTGAGATGCGTTGCAAGCTGCATACCTACCCTGTAGCTGTTGCTGCTACCACATCATTTGAATTTTCCTACGTCCAAGTTATGACAGGGACATAGTTAAAAATTCAGGAAATTTTTTGTTGCAGAGCTCCTATGAGGCAACAAAGGCACAACAGTGAAAGCAGCCACTAAAGCCAATGATCAAATAGTTCTTCCTGTAGGCTAGATTCTATGGAGGCTTGAAAATATCCTACATTTTTTATTAATCCTGTTGGCTGTGACAGTGGCAGACCTTTTCACAGATGTACTGTGCTGCTATCTTGAAGCAGCACATGCCATAGACACCCAGTGCCTTCTACGCAAGAAATGAATGCAGTGGTGAGAGCATCACAGGTTAGCCATTCCGGTATGTATGTATTGCACGTACCCAACTACACCTACGGCTTCGCGACACCTGCTAAGCCAAACAGCTCAGGGAGTAACTGCAGAGTAGGAGGTCGGTATAAAACATTGCCTTAAATTATTAAGGTAGAATGTGTTCCATGGAAAAAAACAAACAAAAAAACCCGATGTAAATGCTCACTTTTGTAGACAGGAACCTTTGTGAACTAAAGCTTAAGAGCTAAAGTTCATGAGCTATAAGCACTGCTGTACAGCACTGTGTATCAACTACTCCAAGCAATAAATGCTCTTTCCTCAAGAAGATACCCACATTTACAAGTTAAACGCCTTTTGATTGGGCACTGCTCCGCCAGGGATGAAAGTCCGAGGCTTTCCCAGAATCATTGCAGAATCAGTTCCAGGACTAACACACCAACAATGTGCAAGCTGTCAGTGAGGTGGGTGGCTCCAACACATCCTATTAAATCAGAAGAGACATCTTTCATGCCAAAATACCATAGTCCTAAGAATGGCCGTCCATTTACTGCCAAGCGAAGCATGGGGGATGCCAAAATGCAGTTCATCACACTAATAAAGAAATATGTTGTGATCTAACAGAAGTATTTGATAGCAGAGGAGACCATGTGAAAGTTGTTTACATCCTATTTCAGAAATAAAACGCTGAGGGAGACACTTAGAAATTAATTTCAATTTGATCTAGAGAGTGGGTTTTCAGTATTTTTTTTCTTCCTCCTTACTGCTGTGGACGTTTCTGTAATAAGTGCATCTTTGATCGATGGCCCAATAATCCACAAAGGTTATTCTCAGCTTTATTCAGAGGCACCACATGGAAATGCCAGCGTTGTTTTGGCAATGCTGGGAGGGAGCCCGGCAGCAGTGGTTTAGAATGGACAGTGTTTTCCTGTGGGATAACACCCTCTGCCAGCAAGGCTCCCATAAACACGCAGCATAACAGTTTGCCAAGCCAAAGCATCTCATACTGCAAACGAGCTCCTGGATGGGCAATCTGGGATCAACTGGGTAAACTCTGCCACCTCAGAAGGATCTGAGACAAGTCACACATGCGCACACCCCAACGCGAGTTCACAGCACCCAAACCCCCCTGCCTGCAAGGCACAGGTCGGTGAGCCACACATGTCATTGGGGGTTCAACAGCACCTCACTACCACGAGCTTTGTGGCACCAAGTTCCCAGCACTGGAAGCCCCAAGGTAAAGCATCTAGTGATGTTACGGGCTCAGGAGTCACCTGAGTGGTGAGCAGTAAATGCTGCTGCACAGTGCCCCGGTCAACAGTCTCCCTGAAACTCAGGGCATCACACAACTCCCGCAGCGCAGCTTGCCCCATTTAACAGCCCCCAGCACTAGGCACCAGGCGATACTAATTCAGGAGGCTGTCAGGTCCCTACTTCACATGAACAGAAAGAAGACCTGTTAACACTTCCCAAAAACACTGAGGCTGGATTTGGCCCCAGTGAGACCAAGGACATCTGTGCAGCATGGAGCACCGAGCTCTTCAGGCAAGTAACTCCCTGCAGCCAACTGTGTCATAACCCACACTCCAGAGCTAGCTGCTGCAATGGGAGGTGGGGGGCTAATGTCATTTATACTGCACCCAGGCCACTATTAGCAGTGGGAAAGTGAGTCTCTGCCAAATTCTGTCCTGGCAGGAAATTCAGACCACACTGCTCTGGGTACCTAATGAAGAGCTGAACATGCAAGCAATGCATGGCCAGGGCACCAACTCCAGAGAACAGCAGGTACCAAAAATTTGGTGTGGTCTCATTCATTGCTCAGCTGAGGTGAAGGGACCCAAGGAGTCTTCTCCCGACAGGTGAAACTGGAGAAACCTCTTCTATTGCTGCATCTCACAACCAGGTCTCCTTAAGCGAAAGCAAAGGTTTTGGGTTTGCTTTATACAGGAAGGTTGGGGGAAAAAAGCCCAACCAACCAAAACAAAAAAACCCCAACCCAACACAGGAAGCATCAGTTGCCCTATATATATTATTGACACCCAGGTTGTTCAGGAGGCATGTAAGCGGAGCTGAATCCTCTTTCTTCTTGCACCCTTGGGATCCTCCAGGAGGAGGCTTACGTGCTACAATTGCACTTAATGTGCAGTTGCTCTAAGAGGAAAAATTTTAGAAGAAAAATATCTAGATAATATTTATGGTAAAAATAAAGTATACAAAGACAAGTAAGTCTTCAAAGCCAGGGACAACTGACAAGAAACAATTTAGAGAAACAAAGTGCTAAAAGGGAAACAGTTTTGCTCAATTAACATTATTGATGCAATTTCTAAGAAGCCAAAGTAGCAGAACTGATATATGCAATTGGAAATAATATCCTTGGTATTCTGTTAAGTTTCCATAAAAGACCATCAGATGTCTTGCAGATAGGCAACCTTATAAAGATATAAATTGTCAGAGACATATATACAGCCCTTTGTGAAGTGTTTTATCCATTCAGTTTTAGCTTAAGCAGAAGCAAAATCTCACATGAAATACATAAATACTTTTCTGTTGCTTTTAAATAGATGTACATTTAAATCTGGCATTGATATTCATTTGGAAACCTAAGTATCAAGCAATATTGAAATAGTGATTTTAGATGCCTAGAATTTTGATTTCTCCAGTTCTTTATTTTAGTATATAAATCTTAGGGACTGTGTTTGGGCCCTCATTACAGGAAAGAGCCTCTTGCTATATAGATCCGTTAACAGTATTAAGGCCCCAGGGCTTCTATGCATAAAGACTGGCTGTATAGTCAGTTTTTCTGGTTTCAGTCAGGATACACCTTTAAACACACACTAGGGCTCAATCCTCATGTTACAAGTGGAAAAACAAGCAAAAAAAACCCCAAACACAGTACGTTTTGAAAGTGAAGGTTTTACTGTTCCCCCACCCCCACTCCTCAAAGTAAAAAAAGGCACTATATAGTATGAAACCGAATTTTAGCAGCTTTTCATAGAAGAAGAAAATAAACACCCGAGATAAAACCAAAATATATTCTAAATTCTGATTTGTGTAACGCTCTGTGAATTCATATGAGGTTACTATGGTGTCAAAAAGGCAGCACTTATGGTAACTTTGGAATTTACATAAATACTTAATTGAAATGAGCAGAAACCAGGCAATAGTTTAGAGTTCGCGTAAAAGGACATCTGTTCATTACTGCACAAGAACAAGGCAGGCAGTACCCTCAGAAAACACACCTCATACCAACTTCTAGGTGTAATGGTAAGTGCCACCTACAAAAAATTTTCAGTCCCAAGATCATATAGATAATTGGGTATTTGCAGGTAATTTTCCCATTCAAACACTCCTCCTGTTGTTAGGGAGAGGCAGAAGTGAAATTTACTGCTGTCACAGAAGGAATCCTTTTTTTCCACTTCCTTTCTGAATTTCAGCCCCCACAGAAGCTAAATCAGGAAAAAGGCCACTAGTTGTTTGACCAAGCAAATATGTGACACCCACCACTGCTGCCCCATCCTGCCTGCCCTGGCAGGCTGCTAGCCAAGCAGGCTCTCCGTGCAGCCCAGTCCCTGCGTGCCCGCTCAGAGCAGGGTCACCTCCTCACTGGGACGTCCCCAAGGTCCGCTCTGCTCGTGCGGGAGCTTCCTCCGACCCCCTCACAGCACTGGCCAGTCCTGGATGAGGACTAAGGGCAATGCAAACACAGCAGCTAGCAGGTTAATTAATACTGCTACAGCTGAATTTGACCAGACCCCGGGGGGGGGGGGCAGGGTGGCAGGAGCTCAGGGGTCTCTGCCCACCCTGCTCCCAGCAGGTCCCCACTGCAAGCGCTCGGGGACAGGTCAGGGGTTGGAGCATCTCCAGGGACAGAGACCCTGCAGCCTCCCCGCTCAGCCACCCCCACGGTGCACAAGCTTCTCCGCAGGTATAGAGGGAACCTCCCGTGCCTGGGCCCATGCCCACTGCCTCCTGCCCTCTCACCAGGCACCACGGAGCAGTGCCTGCCTCACGCTTGGCTGCTGCCTAAGGAGGGATTAGGGAATCCTGACCAAAAAAAAAACCAAAAACAAAAAAACCCAACACTTTCCTTCAGAAAGGAAACCTTTCATTTGCTTTGAAGGAAGGAAAAAAAAGGACAACGCACATAGCTCTCAGCGAAACAGCTATAAACAAACACATCCATCAGCCTCCATACTACGTGAACGTGAGCACCATCAGGAATTTTACCTCCATAAGGACTTTAAGAAGTCCTAAAAAAAAAAAGCTAAAGGGAAGAAATTAATTAAAAAGCTGACTAGCTCATACACAAAGTCACATTACTTGGTCTCTTATCTGATTCACAGTACTTCAGGAGGTGCTGAGGAGCAGGCCAACGAGGCAAGTCAAGCAACCCACCTCGCCCCTGCAGACTGCTGCCAGGCACGCACCAAGGGGAAAAATCACCTTCTCCAGCACAGGCCCAGCACTTTTGGGAAACACCCCCCGACGGATCACCCGCACAGATTGCTCTGCAGATACAGAGCACTGTGTAATTCAGGCCTGCTTGTCCAGGAATGTGTGTGTCTCAGGAACTTGTAAGAACGGCAACAAAACAAATATTCTTAACACAACTGGGAAAGTCCAGGTGAAATAGCATGGTACTATGCTTTTTTCTGTTTTTAAAGACATCATTTCAATTTACTGAGGATAAAAACATTAATCAGGAAAGCAGGAACGTTTTGTACAGGAACACATTATTGGAATATTCCATTTTTTAAACATGCTCCCCAAATCAGGCAGTGATGCAAGGAGAGGCAGCTGGAAATGCTACTGATGTTGCAATGCTCCTTCAAACAAGTGTGAGCAGTGACGAATGCACAGATCATCCCGCGGCAGAGGGAAGGGGGAGAGCTGCCCCCTTTGCACTACTGCACAGCACATCCCCTGGCACATGCCAAAGGAGCAGACCACAGTGCGGATCCCACCAGGGCTTCAATCACGCACACGTTCACGCTTCTGCCATCACACACTGTTTAATTAGCTCCTAAATGGAGCAACAGCTGCCCTGCTATGTATTGAAGAGCTCACATTCGCTTTTTTCCTCCAGAACCTTTAAAGGAGCCACAGAAGTTCAGAAAACACCAACTAAAATCAAACATAGTGTAGCAGCTGCTCTGTCATCCTAGCACACAGAAGCAGCACAACTGTAGGGAAACGCACAACAGAGCACCTTTAGCATGTGCTCGCACACCCTTCCGACTTCGTAACTGGCAGCAGAGCCACCCAAAAGGCACATGCTTGCTGGGACCCCTGGGAGAGCGGATACCTTTTTGAGGAAATAAGCAAAAGTAGGTTTTTACCTTATGTGTCAAGACTTGACCACCACCACATGCCAGCTGTAGTCTCTGTTTGCGGCTTCGCCCTTCACTGAAAAGCCCCAGCCCTCCCTCCTACAGCCCACACACATCAGCCTGACATCCCCGGTGCGCTCCTCCAGCCCCCTGGTACCCACCGAGCGGGCTGAGACGGTACATGCTATGGCTGGTTCTGGACCTGGCAGATGCCAGCAGCCCCCAGCAGACCAGAGTCTGGCCGGGCAGGCTTGGCCGGCAGCTGCCAAGCTCACACTGCCGCTGCTCCTGCCGTGCTGGAGGAAGGAGGACAGCTTTGATCCACCTGCAAACCCACCGACTTCACTGCTTTCCTCCGGTTTTACAGAACCTCTAGGATTTCTGTCCCGCCACAAGAAGTGGCTGAAATCGGACAAAACGTTCACATGGCTTCAGGAGGAAGAGCAGGCGGGCAGTGCACTGCGGTGGGCCGAGAGGGCGTGGGACAGCCTGTCCCTCCGCAGCCACCCCACACGCTGGAGGGCGAGGGCCTTCAGCCATCCTGCTGCCAGAAGCACCCTCCTGCCCTGCTGCTTGCAAGGGAGGTGAGCAGCCCCCACTTCTCCTGCATTCCCCCTGCACCCTCCCGAAGCCGCCAGGCCGGGGATGTCCTGTGGGCATCACAGCCCCAGCCCATGTCCTGCACCCAGGCAGCGGCTGCTGCCCGGCCCAGCTGCCCCGCACACTCGGGTGGCTCTGGCCGTACCCACCCGCAGCGGCACGCACGGCTACTGGAGGGATTAAAATCATATGCAAAGCTTTCCCAGCTCCTACGCTGTAAACAAATCACCCATACACCTAAAGGGAGTTCGTCTCCCAGTGCAGACAGGGCACAGGCCCAGGCAGCACTCCTGAAAGCCCAGGGTGGCAACCAGGGCTCCTCGCTCCTTGGCACAGCTCCGCAGGCCCTGCCCCCTTCGCCCACACCGGGACACGCTCGGCCTTTCGGTGACTCTATCCTGAAAGACAGGCTATTTTTAGAGCCATTAATGAGCGAGAGGAAAACAGATCACATTCACCAGGGAACACACCTGCTGCTCTCGGAGCTCATCCTACTCGCCACTGCTGTTCTGTACTGAAAAAGCCAATTTTTCCTCCTTGGCAGTGGGACTCTATAGCATTTCCCCTGTGCTACCCGGCACAAAGCTGCAACAGGACAACTGCATGCGTGGCACATGTTAGAGCTGTTACCCTCGACACATGCACCACATAGCAGTAAGTGACTGTAAAACCACGCAGCAAGGTTACCTTGTCAGTTCTGGACAAGTGTGCACCGAAACGTGGTTTTGAAATGGTCCTGCTCCTCACCTTCCAAGGGAAGGCCTAATTCGAGCTACAGCAAATGTGCCGAGAAGTACAAAGGAGCTGGTTACGGCAGGGGGGGACGTCTTTTATGTTGCTGTAAATTGTCCAGGTTTTTCACTTAGTCTTTTTTGCCATTAAGTTCAAAGTAAAAGTTGACTCTTATGTGGGTGAGTTTCCACAGGAAATCCTGCCCTTCGTTCACTCTTATCCCTAAAGAGAACTGTTTCCTTTTGCTTGAAAGGCAACTGCCTTGAGTCCTATGCCACTGTGAATATTTTTCAACACTAAATATAGATTCTCAAGGAAGGAAACATCAGGCAGACAACAAAAGCGAGGAACGTTAGCATGCACTGTGTCAGACGGTGCAGGCTCTCTGAAAACACGCCTGACTGAGAACACATGCTCTGTTAACACAAAGAAACTGCAGACTAATGAACAGCAGAGATAAGAACTTTTCTCTCGAGTTTGAGAAAAATCACTAAATTCTAAAAAAACCCAAAGCAACAAAAACACGCACAGATCAGAAATATACCCTATTAGTACCCCAGCCTCACATGATCATCTAACTGTTCCTCTTCATGTTAATGAATATATAAACTTGTTATGTTTTTTTTTTTTAAGCACACAGACTTACTCCAGCTCTGTAAGCCTGCACCTTTAAGTTTGAGAAGTCCCACACACTGCACAAAACGCCAGCACAAAATAACTGGTGCCCGCCCTTCTCTGCAAATCTCCTCATACCCCCAAGCCTGATGGTTTCTCAGCCAAGCACACTCGCAGTTTCACTTGTGAAAGTGAAATCTTGTTTGTAACAAGCCATGCACAACCTAAGCAGTTTGCATGACGGACTCCACAGGTAAACCCGCAACGCGAATGGTGCTATCTAATTTCAGTTCTGTCTTCAAACTATCAGATTGTCCCACGCCACAAAGGACAAACAAGCAGAAGTGTAAGCTAAACTGGAAGCTGCTGCATCCATTCGGTTATCGCCCCTCAAACGCCCGGCTGGGAAAGGAGGCTGCCCCAGAGCTCACCAATGCACCAGCTCCCGCACTGGGACTGCAGCTCCCCAGTGGGTACCACGGTCCAAGTGATGCTCTGGCTCCCGCTTCAGACATCATCACCGCTGCCTTCCCCAGACTGCCCTTTCTCTAGCTGCAAACAGAGACGTCCCTTCTTGCACAAATTTCAAGCTCATCCCTGCATAGACACCTCCTGAGCACCTACACCTCCAGTCATATGCTCCAAGACCCCTCAACAAGAAAAACAAAGATAAAAGAGTGCATTTCTTGTGTAAAATAAACATCTACTTAAACTCAGATTGAAGATCTGGTCCAGAAGTTTTTACTTTCACCTGAAGAAGTCCAATGAAAGTTATCTGGGTACAGCCAGAGGTCAAAAAAAGAAACTTAATTTGTTCCCTGGTGCTACCATATATGGTTAAAATGAGACACTTTTACTAAGTAATAAACTGACGGGTCAGTGCATGAGGCAATATTCCTAGAACAGACCTCTTTCTGTACGGTGGCACAGTCTCACCGCAACTCCTCCCACCCCAAACCTGTCGGCTCTGACGCTATACTCTAAATGCCATGCTCTCCTCTTTCTGTCTTTATAGACAGTTATTTTATTTTTCCTTTTTTTAAGTGTTGATACATATTTATTCAATTTCCATTTGCCTCCCAAACTCTTCAGAAACTGTTACATTAAATTGGAGTTTAGCAGGACAGAGTACATTTCATAAATATCCGTTTTTTTTCTCAGTACCACTACTGATATGACAGATAAGACTATTAGGAGCACCACCAGAAGGAAGTATCAAAGCTTTCATTAGTCTCAGGAGAACATACAGTCTCAGCACCACCTGAATAAAGGTTTAATTTTAATATATTATTAACCAATTTTTCAAAGAAAATTACCAAGCTGACCATGCATTTGCAGGTGTGGATAGATAAATCAATGAATTAAGCTATTTTCAAACAAGTATGACCAGTGGGTAGTGGTGTAAAGGTATTTAATATCCTGCAAAAAAACCTCCTGGCTGCAAAAGGGCTATCAAAAAAACCCCTGGCATTTCAAAGAGAAAAACCGTCAAAGCAGGCTTCATCAGATCTACTGCACTTCCCATAGCTTTCTATCTTAATTTCCTGTACAATTTTCCATTCTTTAAGCAAGAAGCTTTTTGTTTGAAACTGACCAAAAATAGTGATAGACTTTAATAAAGGGTAATAATGTCTTATTTTTGTAGTTTTCAATATAACTCTGCAAAACAAAAAAATGGAAATTGAGGTAAAGCATTCCTATTTCTACAGCTGATCTCACATTCATGCTTTGCAGAATTAGGGCCCAAATTACCTTCCTGCAGATTTTTACCAAGTAACAGGGAAAGATCGCATTAGTCAGCAAGCAAACAGTAAAGAAATTAAAACACATTTTTAAAGTATACCCGCTGAAGTTAACTGACTACCTTCAAAGCAGCAGTTTATCCAAGGAACTAAGGTTACTGCTATTCAACCCATGCAACATGGTATTGGCAAACAGTCTACAGGCATTTATTAGGCATCAAGTACAATCTGTGTTGTTAGCTCCTACAACTGCATTGTCTCAACACTGAGTTGTTTTTGCTTTTGTGTTTGTGATTTATGCTTTTTTTATTATTATTTTTTAAAGAAAACTCCAAAGGCCAGGTGAATACCTCAGTCATCATTCCTATAAAAAAAAAATGTAATTTCTCACCAGTGGATACAAAAAAACTTGAAAACATCACGAGTGCTCTCTAAAGCATAACAACCAGAAAGAAGATGAATAAGCCCCCCAAATCTCCTCATTTTCAGCACGTTACAGTACCGGCTGCAACCAACCAGGCGGGGAGTTGGCAACTTCCCCCTCTCCCCGATGCTGCACTACTCCTCCAGCTGCCTGGCGAAGCTGGCCCTTGCCACTCCATGACAAGGACAGAAACACCTCAAACTCCAGCCCCAGGCACAAAAAGAAAACTATTTTCACAGTATGAGCTGCAATTTGACAGGCTGCACAGCTGTAACGAGCTCTTAGCAGCTCAGGGTTATTACTTCTGCAAAATTATTTTTCAGTGTCTTTTTTGTGAAAGTGAAAACAATTTATTTACCACGCTTTATAAAAACATCTTTTTGACATATGGTTAATATTACACAGCACTAATTTCACACAAATTAAATCATAAAGAGTAAAGCAGGACAGTAAACTGGATAAGGAATAAGTTACAGAAGTTACATAAATAATGGCAGAAATGTAAAGAAGCACCATGGTTGGGACAACAAAGAGCTTAGCCACTAAAACAGAAGGTGAGCAAGTTTTCCTGCCACGGGCAACCTTCCTTCAAGGTTTCTGTGATCTGTTTCCCATCTGATTGCTCTCCTCTATCCACCTTTACTTTGACTCAGTTTCTCATGTCACATTTCCCAGGTAAACACTTGGCAGCTTCACCTCCCATTTTCATCTTCTATCAGAGGTTTCACACATCATCCTAGCTCACCCATTTCATGTGAAATCCTGAATTATAGCTAGGAGGAGTGCCAGCCCTGGACCAGTACCCCAGCATGCCAGACACTATATGGACAACTGAGGAAAGAAAACCAAAAAGACAGCCTATGCCTCAATGCATTTTTATAGATAAATATATATATATATGTATTATATATGCAAAAATACGTTTAATTATATATTAACTGTTAAAAATATAAGATTACAGGGAGATCAGCAGGCTAGAAGTCAGCATAGAAGGCTGTTTTCAGTATACAAGCTATTCAACTCCTGTCAAATTTTTACAGTGCCCCCTTGAAAGTTTTTAAGGAAGTTTTATAGATTTTTACAAGGAGGTTTCCCAAGCATAAGTAGCATCCTGGGATAGAGCAAAAACTTATCCGCTGGCAAATCCAGTGCATGACCAATCAAGACAGGAAACCTTGGCCACAAAATCCTAAACAAAACAAAACCAAACCAGGAGCCAACCTCCCACTATTATTTGACAAAAAGTGTCTTAGGAAGGCTGCAGAAAGCAAGGAAATTTTACATTAAGTCAGGCAGCTTATTCTTAAAATAAGAAAATGTGAAATAAATTAAGAGGCAAGACAAGGGGTGAAATTATCTGTGACAGGCAAGGAAAATTATCTGTGTGAGTGCAGTCTGAACAGATGCTACGCAAGACAAGACTGCATTCATCACAGGTAGGGAAAAGCATTTTACAGTCATCAGGATGCAAAACAACAACCTGAACAAGAGTCAGGCAGCAGGAATGACCATTAGCCTAGACTGCATGCAAAGTTTTAGCAAGGTTATAACTGAGCCTGAATTTGAGGAGCCAAAAAAACACTGTTTGCATTGGTGCAGATAAAACTACTTGTGTGGGGCTCCAGAAGACATTCACAAGCTCATGGGGGAAGATGCTATTAGTAGAAAACTTCACAGATATGAAAAGAAAAAATAAAAATGCCTAGGCTTAGCAATATACAAACCCACAGATATAAGAACAACAACAAAAAAAAAACCACACAGAAGAACTACAAATGTTTTCCAAATCACAAAAAGCAGAACCCTTCTTCAGATACTGCCATATACACCTGCACAAGAACGGGTCCACAGCACATCAGCTACAACATTCAACACTGTAAGAAAGTCTGGTCCTGATGCCACAATTTCTTGCCTGTTTTTGTAGAGAGTTGTAGCCTCCTAAAACCGTTCCTGCCAGATCCAAATACTCATCAGAATACAAGGTCTAAGCCCCCGTGCTTTCTGTATGAGCTGCACCCAGCCCCAGCCCCGCTCACCTCTGCAGGAGGGGTGCTCACGGACCCCCTTCCCAACATCCCCACCGAACTCGCCCGACAGCGCGATCGAACATGGGACCAGGCTGCCCAGGGAGGCCATGGGGTCTCCATCCTTGGAGATGCCCAATGCCCCGGGCAGAGACCCCTGAGCTCCTGACAGCCCCAGCCCTCCTGGGCTCTGTGATCTGTGTTCATACTCTTAGAGGTTTTTTTTCTTTCACCTCCATAAAATTGTGGCCTGCAGGTTGTTAAAGTGACTCAGCAGGGACCTCTGAACAACCATACGTATTCAACCGACACTCAATTGCACACAGAGCGATAAGCAGTCGGGTTCAGGTTGTTTCCCCCTTGCTGAACTCTAACCCTTCCTAAGGCTGTGCCAAGCTCCTTCCAGCTCCATTACTGCCATTTCTGCAGAGGGAGACACACAGAACTATGAACAGGGTGACTCCCTTGCTGCTGGAGACTCACCCGCCAGCCACTCCCCCCAGCATCACTGCCAAAATAATGATTTTGGAAACAGCCAACTTTCAAAAGGATATGCTACAGATAATTATGCCTTGTCTTCTGGCCTACCATACCCTCTGCTCGAATTTCAGCACCGCTCCGGAAACATGCTAAAGATCACTAATTCACTGACAAATTCATACGGCAGCTTTTTTTACCACAGATTCACCCAGTGGGCTCTTTACCACTGGGACACAGGGTGGGTGGCTACACGGTTATGTGCTGACTGCCAGAGTCAGTCCTCAAACTACATGACACAAGTATGAGATTTTAACTTTCAGCGACATAACCCACTTAAAAAGCAGAACTGTTAGATCTCACTATTTTTTAAATATTCAATAGTACGGAAATAAGAAACTGGGGAAGTTATCTCAGAGCGTTTCCAGGATAAGAATATTTCTGGGAGTCAGAAAGAAAACTCAAAGAACTGTATTTCCTGGGTCTTTTTTTTTTTTTTTTAAATACACAGCCAAGAAACAGTTTTGCTTCTCAATGACTTAACTCTTTAATACTGAAGTCGGCTTATGAGGTCAGCAAAATATTTTGCAATGACAGGAAGTTTAACAACTGCGGAAAAACCCTCAACGTAAGAACAAAAATGCCCTCTACCTGAGTGGAACTAAAAACCCCACCACAGAACAGCAGATGCGATGCCCGCTCTCGGGATATGGAGGAGCCACCTGCCGCTCAGCCACCAGCCGAGGCACAGCCACAGCCGAGGTGGGCGACCTGAGCCGCCCCACCGGAGCTCTGCCAGGCTTCCCCCGGCACGGGGAGCGGGCATGGCAGCCCTGTGCTCCTGACGGGGACCACGGCTACGCAGGCAAGAGGGGCACCGAGCAGCTCCCAGGCTGTGCTCAAGATGCACAAAGAGCAGCAGCGTGCTAGCGAGCTTCAGCAAGCTTGCAGAGCAAACTCCTGACCTTGCACCACCTTACCTGCCCTGGTAGAAGGGCTGCACCCTCGAGTTAAACTCGAGTACCCCCCCACTACGCTTCCAAAACACGGGCAAAAACTACGCAGCGATTACTCAATTTCCTGATCCTCACCCTAAAAAATCAGCAGCTGAAGAACACAGACTACTTTCGTTCATAAAATAAAAAAGTTGAGCCAAATGAAAATTCTTTTTTTTTTTTTTTTTTTTTTTTTTTTTTAATTAAGAGAGGTCAGATTTTTTTCCCCTCCACTCATTAAATAGCACTTTGCTTTCTACACTCATCTTAAGAGAGTTAGTCACAAGACACAGCCAGGAATAGAGACTTTCTATTTAGAAGTTACATCTCTGGAATGTTTTTCCTTACTGTAATGCATCTCTCACTCAAATAAGAGACAAGACTGCAGCGAGAACCGATGTCACATACATTTTCCCAGAATTATTGAACTCTTCCTGACCTACTGTACATATACAGCTTGGCGTACTAGACTAGAATAACCACATGCTTGACATTAAACAAAATGCAAGTCAAGTACTGCAAGAACATGTACTCTGAGTCCTGCTTATCCTTCGTGTTTTAAAGAAATCACTCCATTTTGTAAGGCAACGTTCCCCATCAACTGAATTCTGTTGCTGAAAAGACAGACGGGGGGGGGGGGGGGGGGGGGAGGCAGAAAAACATCTTCAGTTTAAAAACGTATTTTCCATCTCAAGAAACCTCCCATAATTACAGGCAAGGGTGCATCAACCGCAGGGATGGACCCCCAGGAGGGGAGGTGGACCTCCACACCAGTGAGCAGCTCTCACACTCCCCCAGAGGAGTCTGAAGCTGGCGTGCTTGCACTGCTACTGCTAAGGTGTAAGGCAACCCTACCCAGCATATAATAAAGTAACAAAAACAAACACAAAAGCCAATTTCCACAAACATTTTGTGGATACATTTAATGAGCAGTAGGCTTGATTCAACACTAAAACCCAAACGAGTAGTATCAGGAGGTATCAGTAGAAATCTCCTGACAGCCAGCCAGTAATAATACTATTACAGCCAAAATTTATTCTGCATTTGTGGCTCCAGAAATTCAAAGCCACTACGGAAAATTTTGTATATTTAAACCTAACTATTAAGAGATATCCTGTTTGCAATGAGGTAACACCTCTATTTTTCTCTGTCACAAGGAAGTGCACTTCACCTAGTATCAACATTTCTGAACGGTGCTGGAAAGGCTCTTTTCCTGTTTAGGAAAATGGTCTTCAGGCTCAAGTTAGACTCTAACAAAAGGTAAAGATTACTTTTATTGACTCCCCGCCCCCCCCCGAAATTTTTTTCATATTTTGAAACATTCCAAATGCATAATAGGTCACACTGGGAAAAAACACCTCGAGTTTTCTCTGACCACTCAAGTGAGATTAAACTGAAATCGACTCACTGGTACCATGCTCGAGGATGCACTTCAAGAGAATGCTGCAAATACGAGGACACACTTAACCTGACAGTTGTAAATGTTTTTATAATATTTATCTTGGGAGAGCTCTGGAAACATGTATTTATGCTGCAATATGTGAATTGCTTTAAGAAAAGCAAAAGTAAAACTGTCCTTATGTTCGGGATCAAGAATTAAGACTATCAACACAGCCACCATTCCCCTGGCACAGGCTGAGCCAGAAAATTGCCCCACATCCCTTGGGCTCGGGCAGCTGCCTCCTGACAGCTCACCCAAGGAGAGTGCCCGCAACCGGCGCAAGGGAGGAAAACAGAGGCTGCACCTCAGGAAATACCATCCTCGAGCAGCCCCATGCAGGCACACGGCTGCTGAACAGCACTGCACTCCTGGGACTCTGTTCCTGGATAATTAAGGACAACTCCTTTTTTTCTACAGGGAAAACATTCCTGCAAATTAGCATAAACAATTCAAAATTACACAGCCATTAAGGAAGAACAGTTGGAAGGCAGACACGTAAAACAAAAAAATACTGTTACACTACAACGTTAGGTATGTTAAACTTATTCTGCTGAATCTCTCATAACAGCTGTAGGCTCAGAGACAACTTTTACAGCAACCCCACTAGAATAAAGCAGGTTTGAATGGACTTTATTCACCAATCGCTCTCTCATACCCCCTCAAAAAAACCACCACAAAAATGCCACAGGTTGTAGCAGCAAAAACCTCGTGATTCCAGTTTTTAATTTCACCGAACAGTTACAGCAACTAGAGCACGGCACTGACATCAAGACAGTGGATGTCCTAAGAGAAACCCCATGCAATCTTGGGAGGAGAGCATCCACCAAGGCCGCCCCCCTCAGACTGGGGGCTGACGGGAATGTCTCCCCTCGCACACCCGCAGCTTTGGGAGTTCAGAGCTTCTCTGAGGGGACACCTTTCCTTTGTGAAGGAAACTCACCCTTGTTCACCCCAAAAGCCAGCCAAAAGAGCACCCTCTTTTGGGATGATCCCATCCTCCGGAGGCAGACAAAACCAAAAACCGGAAAGCAACGCAAGGGAAGACACCACACCACCATTGAAGAGCGCTAGGATGGCATTCTCGGGCAAGAAAAATCCTAACCAGCCTGCATAGGGAAAGTTAAACACTGAGACGACGTAAAGCCACCCCCACCAGAACAGAGCGTTCAACGGACATGCCACCTTCCTATGCCCGCAAGCAATACCGTATTCTTTCCCCAAAACAGCCCATGCAGGGCAGGCAGAACCTGTGGCAGAACAGGGAAAGCAATGCAGCCGTGCAGGCGTCAGGACACTCAGACCATCAGGCTGGACCTCCGTCCCCAGCTTGCCCACGTGCTCCTTTGTGTCCGGACTCGGATCTGGTGCGAACCAGGTGGTACCCACGGCACAGAGGTCAGGAAGGAGACAGATCAGGAATGGTACAAAGAGCTGGATTGAGGTGATAGAGAGCATGGACACAAGACAGTCCACACTACTGGACTCGGACATCTCGTCTTGCTTTCAGGCACATCAAGCAGACAGGACAGACATGAGAAACGCACTATTCCCCTGCCTTTCCTCCTTCAAAAGTTTCCCTAGAGGTGAGCATGGTGCTAGTCTGCTTGATTGCAGCAAAAGGCACAGATATGTGCCTAAAAAATAATGTTTGTTTTCAGATTTCCCAAGGCCATGGCCTGACCGTCTATTTCCAAGGTCATGCAGGTAGACCCCCTAAGATGATCTTCGGCAAACACAGCAGACCGCTCACTGCACTTGTCTGGTTGCCCTTGAAGCTGGCATCCCCCAGAGATCACAAATATTATTTATTAAATAAAAGATGCACACTATTTCTTGCAATATCAGATTTTACTCACTGAGAAAAGTGGCAATATCAGACCCTCTATTGAGATTTTTCAGCGTAGGAAAGTGTTGCACAGTGAAAGACTGTTCTCCACCTCATAGTACCTTGCAATGAACCAATACAATATACAGTCCACTCCACAGGAAAAAAGTTATGTAAACTGTCAACTCCTACAGCAAATAATTCACAATCATATTAATTTAGTTTACACAATAATGACTAAAATCTCTTTCCATCCTTGAAACAGATTTCAGTTTTCAGAGCAAGCTCAGCACTAGAAACTTGGTCTCTCACCAATTCAAGCCTTTCTGAAAGAGACCAGTAGTTGACATTTCGTAAACACACCCACACCAAAAAAAACCCTTGGCAGTCTCCAACACAGGGCTGCTGGCATGCCAGCCACGGCAGAGCAGAGCACAGCATGCTTGCCGTCCTCCCAAGAAACCATGGGCCACTTGCGCACAGAAGTGGATAGCGGTGCAGTCTTGTGTGGCTTTCTGGAGATGAAGAGAAGCTTTAGTAGGTGATCTGAACGCTAACCCAAACTGCAGATCCTAAGGAGAAACAGAATTTGCCCCCACAAAAAAGTAAGCCCTATTATTTGACTGCCAGAATATTTTTTTTACCTATAAAGTCAAATATAAGTGAAGGTACTATACTTGGTATTTTAAAAACCAACTGAACGAGTGAAAATTCTTTTTCCGCTCTGTTCTTACAGCCTTCTTACATGCCTGTCTTTCGCTCCCCTCTTAAGCCTTCGCACAAAGTATTTTCCATAGTTAACATTAGGATTTACTCTCAAATGCAGGTAGGGATTAATAAAACTAAGTAGAATTAATTATTTATTAATTAACTCTTAGTATCTGGTACATACAGGCTATCATACACCTACTTTAGATCTCTATTTGAAACTAAAAAGATTTGGTATACTGGGATTAGCTGCATCCACCCTGGTAGGTTGTCTGACTTCAGAGGTCACCACATTCACAACAGAACAGAAATCTCAAGCTTTCTCCCAAATTCCATAGCAAAACATCTGTTTTCTTACATTGCCTTTGCTATGGCTAAAGAGATCAATATTCCACCCACCCAGCCAGTCTGGGCGTCCTCGCATGACAAGTACATCGTGAAGACGCTGGCAGGACTAGAGCTTAGTATCAGTTCATCTGCTTTTTCACTTATTTTGAGAGTACAGTTCAAAGTGACGGGGCACAGTTTAATACATCCAAAATAGATCTACTCTTGTTTTCAACCATAACTTGCCTGTCACAGATCCTTAAAAGACACCCAAATTTCTGAACCATATTAAAACTCCAGGATTTTCCTCCCATCCTCCAATTTCCAGTCTTTAATTAATAGAAGGATATTAGCTATAATGATCATTTCACAGTATATACTGATTAAAGTGCAAAAGACAGTAAATGGTGAAGTTGTGACAGCTCCTGAGGGCGTAAGGGGGTTCTGGAAGCTACAGCCCTCCTTGCTTTTGAGTCTTCTCCTATGACTGATGCATTAAGCTGGAGTATGCTACTTCAGAGTCAACAGCAGCAGTCCCTAACTAGAAATTAGGGCATGATGACAAGGAAATTTCACCAGGCTAGGGAAAATGAGGATATTGTTATAGAGCAATTAATTTCCCCTTAGAGAAGTAACTTGGTTATTTCTAGCCCCCTCATTAAAACAGCCTGCAAGTAGTCTTTCAGGATCTACCTCGCACCTCCACCACCCAGGTAGCTTTGTTTTGCTCCTGAGAGTGGTATCACAGCCTGGACGTGCCAAGCGTGACCAGTGGTAATCCATTTACTGCACGTCAGAGAGCACAGACCAGTGCCGTGTTCCAGTTGGCTAAAGGGTCTGCACTAAAGAAGGGAGCTTATTTTAAGGGGTCCCATTTTAACCAAAATGACACAGCTCTGTCAGGTATCTTTAGACATATCCTTCATATGCAACTTTACAATCAGGAAATAATTCAGGAGGAAAACAAAAGATTCAAAGCAAAATCCCAGCCCAAGTTCCCTGACCATCCAGACTGGGCTTCTCATCGGCACAATCCCATGCAGATCAGATGACACTGACAAAAAGCAATTAACAAAGCGGCCTAGATTATACATGCTGAACTTTGTTCTACAGTTCAGCTATGATTTTTAAGCAATATATTATATTTACAGCCCAATGAGAGGAGTGAATATAAGCAGATTCTCAAAACCTACACAGATTCATAGCATGTACATAAAAATAATCATGAATACTTAGCTAAAGACTGGTAGAAACAGTCCTCAGGGGAGCAATTTGATCTAACCAAGCTGAATTCCAATTATAGACTGCAAATTCACTCACCGAAAAGGAATGATATGCCTATATATATATATATATATACACACACGGCGGGGGAGTGGGGGGGTGTACATGTGTATGTATCTCTATATCCATCTCCTATGAAGAACTGAAGTCCTTGAGGTACGATTTTGGCCCTGGCAGTTTTGAATGACACTTATTGCTATAACGGGAAGATTAACCGCCGTGCTGCCAGGAGTTAATTATGCAGTGGGGAGACACCATGAATGTGCAGCGGGTGTCACGGCTGTGGCTCTGGGTAAGGCTGGGTTAAACAAACTGGCAGCACTGGCAAGACAACACTGCACACAGTCTGCACAACACTCCCTGGTGAATTTTGTAGCATTCTTTCATACCCTTGAAAAGTTTACATGGAACAGCATGGAAACAAGTGTATATTAAAACTATCACTGGCAACTCTAAGGTAGAGATTTCAAAGACCTTTAAAAGGCAAGCAAGTGGATAGGGTCAAAAATCAATTAAATCCATTTTACTTCGAATTATCTATCATTTCACGTTGGATTTTTACACAGTTAAAGTATGCGCAGGAAGGGTCTAAGAGCATCATTCCATATTTACAAAAGGAAAGATTTTAATTTTTAATTAAATACTTTAATTGTATTTTTAAAAAGTTGAGTTTCCTAGTAAAATTGGATAACTAAGGATTACCTTTTTTTTTTTTTTTTTTTTTTTTTAAATGCTTCATTCACAGTTCCAATGTTATCAAGGACAAAACCACTTCACTCAGTAGCCTTAAAGCCCAAAGTCAAGGTTACTCACAAAATACCCTCTAATTCCAGCAGAGGTGATCCTGGAAGCAGTCCTACGCTTACAGAACAGAAGGATATTGTTAAATGCAAGAGACTGCTATTCAGAGCTCTTCAGTGGAGCTATTAAATAGAACAACTATTAACAGAAAGGAGTAGTGAAGAAAAGCATCATTGTTCCCACATTGACCAAATCTTGCATATACTGTGAATATGTTAGCAAATACTTAACAACACAAGCACTAAGGAGTCACAGTCTTTGTGTATTCTGGAGCTATGGAAATGGGTTATTATGTTTTTACTTCACTTTCAGAAGGCTCTCACATACAAAAAATACATTCCTTTGTATCAATTTTTTGTTGATAAAACAACAACAAAATCCTGATTATATCCACTTATTGTTGATAGGAGTGAACCTACTGGATTTTCTCTGTATGAAAGTAAAATACAAGATACACTCCAGCCTTAAAACAGGTATTTAGCCCACAAGATCAAACTAGAACTACTCTGAACATTGGTGCTCAAAATCAACTGATTCTTTCCAAAACCAATTCCACTAAACTATGTTACTTGCTAATATGGTATAAAAGTGCAAAGATATAGCATTTTTAAATGAAGACTTCATAGTATCTTGTAAGTGTGGCAACGCATTAAATGCACATTGCCACCATAGGAAATAAAGCAAACATAGCAATTAAAGTAATTTTTAAAAATAATGAAAAGATTGAGGACTTAGGCTCCAAGTCCATTCTGGTGCCTTTGAAGCGTTTTAGCTTGCATTTTACACTGCATTATCCAGTATACATTATTTTCCACAAAGACACAAAGCACTTAACATAGAACTTCAGAGAATCCAAGGCTAAGCTAGAACACACATTGAACTTACAGGCCAGACTGTGAACTGTTTCTCAGCATTTGCCATTCCCAACCAAAGAACTTTGTCAGGCTGTAAATGAGGGGGGTGGCAACAGCAGGAGAGAAGGAACAGAGAGATTCCAGCACACTTCAACCAGGAGGACAGAGAAACATGAGCTAAAAAAGACCCCCAGATTGCACTTCTGCTTTTCCTTTAAGAGTATTAATCCCCAAACACTTCTCGCTTATTTTAGATCTCATGGAATACTCACGTTTTCTAAAAGTCCCAAATCACACTCATTCAGCTGACACTAAATAGATCTCACCCTTACTTGAGGCAGTTCCTCTAGGTTCTCCTCCCTCTGCAAACTGGTTTACAACCCGGTCAGCAATGGCTGCCTCGTCCTTGCATTTTAATTCAGATCAGGTGTGATTTAGAATCAAGTCTTCCAGCTGGCCCCACTCTGCTCATGTGGGCTTGCAAGCAGCCCTGGAGCACAAGGACTGAAGAGGAGCAGCCAAGTCATTTCTGCAAATTTTCACAAGCTGTCATCTATTTTGCCCCCACACACCCCCTGCACAGTGCTTCAGCTCTGCCTCGCTTGCAGAGATGGCCCAGGTTCACAGTCCACCCTATGCCATCAATACAGCTTTTCAGCTGGGCAGTGGGGACAAGAGACAGATTGGGGTTCATGAGCTGAAGAGACCTGCTGTAAAATTCCCCCCCAGTTTCCCCAGTGGCTTCCTCTAGAGCAAGTTCCATTTCTGTGATGGCACTGTTGTCCCAAAAGTAGGGTCATTTACCCAGTGTGCGAAACACCAATATACACACAGAACAGAGGTGTTTTATTTCAATTCATGTTTGCACAAAGATGGGGGCTAGGCGGTAATCCACAAAGCTAGCACACCTCATACCTAAACGGACAAGCAATTTATACAGTTCAGTTATACATATCTAATTTCCAAAGTTCTTCCCCAAAACTATTATTGGTAGTTGCTTATCCACCACAGTTTCTATTGGGCTAAAGTTTTCCCTGCTTCAAATTAAAGGTAGTGTGTTCTTTTATTCTACAGCACATGCTCAGGAGAGTTGGGGGGATAAGTCTTTTTGGTCTGGAATTGAGTCGGTGGTAGGGATCTCCCCCTGCCGCCTTTACCTGTCCCCCAGTTACTGAAGATTTTTGCTGACCCCATGCCTATTAGCAATTACTCAGTTTTCAGCACCTCCTGGGGTAGGATGTTCCTTTCTTATCAGTCTTTTAGTTCTTCTTCAGGGGCACAGCCATTAGCAAGGCATGCACTGTTCACACAGGGGGTATCTTGTTTCACAAGACCTTCGTGGCCTTTTTAAAGTGGCTTAAGTACATCATTTCTTAAGTACATCAGTACTCAAAACCGATTTAGAAAAAAGAGGTCCTCAACAGTGCATTAATCAACATACATATGAATCTGAAGGAATTCTACAGGGAAAATGGGAAAATATCTGCTTGCTCTTTCTAAACTGTGGAAACACTCTGAAGTTCTGCGTAAAATACTTTATAAGTAATATAAAATGATTCTGATACTATATGGTTCCCAGAAAACACGATGTATAATCAAATAAAACATAAGTCACAATTGGATATGGAAAATAACACAACCTTAGCTTTAGAGCATGCAAACTTTACAATAATAGTTTTGTATTTCACATAACAGTTCACAAAAAGGAAGACCACCACCTCAAATACAAAATAAGCATTCCATGTTTTGAACTAATTTGTCTAGGCACTAGCCAGATTACGACACACACACACCAAACTAGAGAACCATCCAGATTTACTTCATCATTGCTGACAGAGGGATTCCCATTGAGATCTGACTCTTCCTGGACTGCAGCGTGCAGCCATCCCAGGCAGACACCCCAGCCGCAAACACCGTGCAACAACCAAAAGCTGTCATACAAGATGGAGCAGGAAGACGTCCCGCAGAAATAGCCATCATTACAATGAGCCCAACCCCAGCAAGCAGTTACTGAGCTGAATGCCTGCTTACCATCGGATGAACCCAGATATCTCCTGGAGAAGGCAATTTCCTCACACCCAGTCCAGCTTTCTGTCCCAGCCTTCACTGCTGGGCTGCTGTCCTACATCCTAGTTAGGGATGACTTATTTGCTTTCTGGTATTTGTAGTGATATCTCGCTCACTCAGCTTTGGTAGAAGAGCAAAAGGAAGACATAAACTTAACAGGTGACAGATCTGGGGTTTATTACGACATTTAGAGTTGAGCTTAAGGTTTTAAAACGTCTTTTCATCATACGTATTAACAGCAGAGAACCATCCCTGTGATGTCAACACCCAGCATGCAGTTTACGCCCAAATGGTTTCTGATACTGCTATACATAAACCTTAGCTTTACAACAGCTAAAACCAGCAAGAAGTCTGACATCCTGGGCATGAACGCACTTGAAGAGAACTGCCCAAAGGAACTCCAGCCGCTCCAGTCCCAACATGAAGTTTCAGTTTCACCATCTTTTGATCTCCCATCTTCACACAGTGCCAGATTTAAATTTTTATCCAACATCCAGATTGCTACCTCTTGAACGCAATTTCTTTATTACAGCAGTATAAAATTAAACCCAAGAGTATCAGAAGTATCCTTTTTAAACCTATTTGCTGGTACCTAGATTTAGCTTCTTAATGTGTTGGACACAGACTTTTTATGTACTATTGAAAATTAATTCTAAAACCAATCCATCAGAGTAACAAGAATAACCCTTGTGTTAGAGAGGACCTTCCGCCTTCTTGAAAACATCCCAAAGTGTAAACATTTAAGTGTTAATAAGACAACCAGAGTACACGCAACCAAGAGATTACTTTCAACAAGTAGCAGCACCCCATCCTTCACGTGCGCCGTCAGGCCCAGGTGCCAGCGCAGCCGCCGGTCGGGGGAGAGCCGATGGTGCCCAGGGCTTGCAGTCCGCCTGCTCCCTAGGACCCGTGTCCACATCCTGCACCTGCAGGCACTTGCTGTCCTTCTTAGAAAGGCCGAAAAGGGTGCTACCCAAGACTGACCGGAACAAAGATACTCGGCAGTTTAGGACCCCATTTTATCTGGGGAATGCACACACGTATTCCCGCCCCTTCCCGTGCTTCTCCCCCAGCTCCCAGGCTAGCTCCCACTCCCCGGAGTACCTTTGCCCTTCACCACCCTCTGCCAAGGCCAGGCGCTCAGCTTTCCGCAAAGCAGCTGACGGTATCTTTAACTCGCTTTCCCTGAACGTGCCACATGCTTCCAGCACCCCCCAGCATGGGAGAGGATGCCCAGACCCGGAGCTCAGCAGCCAGGCTCCTCGGGGCCGCACACAAACCCAGCGCCTCTGGAGGGACCCGGCAGGAGAACCGGCCTCGGCAGCCCTGCTGCGCGCGGCACCTCCGCAGGGCGCCCATCGCCAGAGACGGACAAGTGCTCGGGCCCGTCTCCGGCACCATCCCCGCCGAGAGCGGCAACCATTCGAGAAGGACCCGCTGCGGAGGTGTCCCCGTGAGGCACGGCTGCGCGGCAGGGACGGGAGCACGAGCTGCCACGAGCAGAGCCACCGCGGTGCTGCTGGGACCCGCTAGGCCCGGGAACACGGACAGAAAGCGTTTCTGTTGATGCATGGGGAGGGTTGGGAAGGTACTGGCAAGTTTGGAAACCAGCGTGCTCGAATCGCAGGCAGGTGTCTCCTGAAAAGATTTTGGTGACGCTGTTTTGGCCCCTCTACCTTCCCAGCTGCTGCAACTCAGTTAGGGAAGCTAAAAATACTTTACTTTCTAAAAATTGCTTTTCCATATAAGGAAGAGCTGTTGCTACCACAGAGATGTTACCAGGCAATCACCACAGAGAGGGAAGTTGGTGTACATAACCATGACTGGATGGAGGGGGCCCCCGAAATAATCTTCTTACGAAGACGAGATCACAGCCGTGGCCGGGCTTACCTCCACAGCCAACGCCGCTGCCAGAGCCGCTCGAAGCAGGACCGGTGACCGTCACCTGGGATTACCAGCCCGGACACCTGCTGACACGGGGAGGAGAGAGGAGAAAACCCGCTGACGGCCAGTGGGTCCGCTCTTCGGCGTTCCTGCATCCACAGCCGGGTCCTTCCTCTTCTCTCCCAAAAGCAACCCCTGATGCCAGCTTACCGCGCTGAGGCAGACAGCTGCTAGAAACAACCGTCACGGACCAGCCCCGGCCTGGAAGGAAGGGCTGCCCGGCTCAGGGGCACAGGGCTGGGGGGCCGGGAGGACCCCCACAGCCGCCCCTGCCCCAGCAGCCCTGGGCTGGCAGGAGCGGCCACCCTGCCCAGCCCGGGGGAACACACCTGGCACACCTGCCACCGCATACACTTTTTTTTTTTTTAAATCAGTACATACCAATATTCCCTCTTTTTCTACAGCAAACATACACAGAAACCACTGCTTTATATTAGAAAAGTATTCCACAAAGTGTTATTAGAGTGCCAATTCATTAACACATGATCTTGCTTATAAACAATTAATCCTGATAGACAACTACACAAAATCCATTTCATTTCCTATCTTACAGCTAAACACAGTAATTCTTAAAAGCCGGTAATACTGCAGGCACACAGCCCTCCTGGCAACACCAACAGATTCACAACAGATGTAACAGGCTGCATTGTTCATCGTGATACAGAGCTGACCCATTTTGAATTTTTCAAAGTTCAGGAAGAAAATGTCATTGGTGTGTTCCTGAATGATTGTCCTATTTTAGTACAAGGGATTGAAAATTACAGTCCCATTGCTCTATTGATACGTGAACAGCAGGAAAAATGCTAAGAGAAAGGATGGTACAGTGTAAAAATGAGGACATCTACAATAAGAAGATCCCTAGAGGAAAAAAAAAAAAAAAAAATAATCACTGTACAGAAGACTTACAAAAAAACCATACAAGATTAATACATTCCCTGGGCAGCCTCACAGAAAGCTTGATATTCTGGCTATCAGTAAGGGATACCAGAACAAAGCAGGTAACAGAACGGTTTTGAAATAATGAACCCCATCAGTACATCATCAGTATAAAAAGCAAATGAATACAAAGTCAAAGCCCCTCTCCTCAAATCCGTGACCCTCAGCAGCTAAGCACTGGATCTACCGAGCCAGATCCCTCTGCATTTCCTTGCAAGGCCAGGTGACAGAGAGACATCCTTCACCTAAGTTCTGAATTTTAGAGAAGAGCATTATCTCCATTTACTGGACCTGGTTTTAAAACAACACATTGATATCAAGAGAGTGAAGTTTTAAGGACATAATCGATAACAATAGTGGCAATCATTTTAATTAATTCTTCCAGCATAAAAAGCTGAGTATACATTTGCTCATCCAGAGGAAAAAAGGGGAAAAAACCAAAATATACAATCATAATGGGACGAATTCCTAATAGGTCTACAGATAACGTGACTGAATATTCTATGCATAGGAAAAAGAGTAGTTTTCCCCTTGCATTTAAAAAGTCAATGTTAGCAAACACTGAATACAAGGGTGGAAATCTGACTGACATTTTAAAAGCTAGGTCATACCTGCTTGTATGTTCATCAAAATATGTCCACTCTGCACAGAAGAACAGTTAAAAATGTGCCCTGTTTAAGCATTTTAAGTATTATTTCTTTGCTTAGTTTCCAAATGGTTCACATGCTACCCACAGCAAGTGGCACTTATCCCAAAAAGGTAGAAGCCAAGGTTGACTTAAACTGCACATCCAGAACCATTCATTAAAATCCATACTTAATGGAAATTTTCAAATTAAACTGTTATTTGGTATCATGGTTGAGAAGTTTGAATACGATGCCACGTGAAGTTTAACAGGCTTAAACTTGGATTTCTGCAGACTCTGAAAATCCAGCAGCTCTGTCTCTGTTAGATTCTCATTCTTCAATAATTTAAACAGGCAGTCTTTTTTTTTTTTTTAAAAGCATTTCTCATTCCTCTCAGTATATACAGAGCTTCAGTGATAGCTTTCACACAGTTCAAAAGGAACCACAAGATCACAGCTAGACTATGATAAATTTCACCCACATTCCCATATATTGGCTGCAGAAGAATTAATAAATTAAATATTTCTATTCTCAGCAGATCAGATTGTTGAGAGAAAACAGATGCTAGGAGAGCTGGAAGTATCATCACTGCTGAGGGCTCTTGCAAAGGCTGGGAATTAATTAGGTAAGATAAGAATGAAAATGATCATATAAAGCAATCCTCACGCTTTGCTGCAGATAAAGGGGGAAAACGCTAAAGAGCTTTGCAAAGCCTATCTGCTGGCACATCTGAAAATGAGCTTAACCCCAAAACACATGAAGAAAACATGTTGGCTAGGCATCTGAGAAACAGGTATATCAGTAGCACTGGGAAAATCTTGTAGGACAAGTCAAATCCACTCTTCCCTTCATCAGCCAGAAGGGAGGCTTCTCAGTACTATCTTTTTCATGCCTATGTGTTTGTAAAGAGCAACAAAATTACCTGTCCATTTGCCTCTCCAGTGTCTGATCCTCTCTCCTCTGCAATCACTAGTATTTACTATCATGGAAATCTGCATCTCAAGATAAAGCTGGAGGAGAGCCCTGGATATCCCGCTGGACCTGTTTTGGTTGTGCCACTTCAATTGTCCTGTTCTGACAATATGTAGTTTCAAGAAAAAAAGAAAAGAATCGACTTACAAAGCACAACCTTAATCTGTATTTGTAAAGCTATACAGAGTGGGAAAAAGTGGGGAGGAAGGCTAGAAGAAAAAAAAGGAGGTATCAAGTCACTTCCAAATTGGTGGGATGAAGAAAGAAGCTTTGGCTGAATGAGGTTGTTTCCTGCCCAACAAAATTATATCACACCAAGTGTATCTCAAACATACACTGTACCTAGCCACAAAGTTTTTATATGGAGCTTTATTTTGCAAAATTTCAGCTGTTAAGATGCAGTATGTCCTGCAGATAGCTGCTGCTGAAACCACTTTCCAAAGAAAAGGATTTCTCAGAATTTCAGCAGTCACTTTGGCACAAAACAACCTTTGCAGAAGATGTAAAAGAAAAAAAAAAAAAAAAATCAACCAAACAACAAGAAAAAAATCCACAACATGACACCGCAAAAAAACCCCAAACAACTTTCAATGTAAATCAGGAGCTGAGCAAAGTTAACACGTTGCTTTAGTGTTACCCCACATGCCAACTTCACAAACATAAAATAACATAGTGTACTCCTAGAAGGAAAGGGGAACTAGTAAAGGTTAATTTCTAGGGCTGGTGTTTTAACTCAAAATGAACTCTCTAAGCCCGAGTGAAAAAGGACTTGTGTGAGAAAATACCTCAGGAGATGGCACTTGCTGTGGCAGACAAGGACTGCGGGTCCAGCAGCCTGCCCATGCCAGGGCAACCTGAAGCTGGCAGGCATCTTCCCCTGTTTCCTGGGAATAGCAAGAAATCTCATTTTTCCCCCTTCCCATCACCTTTGAGTTAACAGCAACAGGATTCAAAGCTAGCTCTAAGAACACAGTATTTTAATAATGTTAATTTATCTCCTCTCGTTACCTGTATTTTCTTGAGCAGGAAAGGCACAAAATCCTGAAGTAAACATAACACAGGGACTTTCATGATGGGGAGGAGCAGGAGGGGATGTCTGTGAGCTGAAGTTCGCTCTCCTGGGGGTCTTTACTCCCCCATCCTCAGGAAGGGAGGAGACCCCACGACAGGAAGGCCCACCCTCGAGTATGCTAGTTTTATCACACCAGGTATCACCTGCACTGAAAACACTTTAATTACATTATACAAGCTCAGGGAAACAAAGTTCCATTTTAAGTGTTAGTAAACACTGCACCCTGTCACTTAAAATCCAACTTTCTGGTTAGTCTTTGCATCTCTATTTTACCTAAAAAAGGCATATACATATATATATACACACACACGCACACACGCGCACCTCCCCTACAAAATGTGTGAAGCAATGACTGTTAAAAAAGCAACCTTACTCCCATATTTTCGTTGAATTATTATTACAACCTTGACCTGAAGACACATCGCATTCAATCTATGTACATTCATGCACAACACTTGAAGACAAGCAAAATATAATAAAAATATTGCACTACCAGTGTAAAACTTGGTGTAGCAGTTTTTAAAAAGCTGTCCAAGAAGATGGCTCGGGAAATAAAAAAATCCACTACCACTTGCAGGTAGCTGTTAGCTGTAGTCACAACATCTTTGCTTGAAGATCAACTGGAAATCCATGTTAACTATAATAGCACCATAAAGCGTATCTGAATGCAATAGATCACGAGAGACACTCACAAGGAGTGTGGGAAAGGAATGGCAGTTTTAAAAACACATCAAGTCCTTCACAACCAGTGACGCATTGTGACTACTTTCACAGACACTTTTCAAGTAATTAATACACTTTCAGGAAAAAAAAGTCTTATTTCAGTGAGTATCTGAAAAAAGCATATTAATCCCCAACACATAAAGGTCTTCTCAAAACCTTAAAGGATTTGCTAAGCATAATTGTTAATACTTTGCATGTCTGTTTTGATTATGTTTGACATAGTTTCCATATGGAAACTTACACTAAATTTCATCAAGAGCTTTACTTTAAAACATCAATCCATCTAACATAATAAATATTTGCAGATATAGGAAAACATCACCTTTGTGGGCTATCCTTATACCAAAGGGTGAGAGAATTCACACACAACTTCACTCAAATGTTTCCTATTTCCTTCCTGAATAATACACACCTTCTTATTCTCCAACCCAATTCTGAGCTGTTTCTCTTTGAAAACAGCTATTTTTGGTTCATTATTTATATTTGTGGAAAATCCCATTTGTTTTACTCGCACTAAAAGGCTCAAGGGTTCACTAAGTTATTTATATAGATAAAGGTTTTAGCTTATGAAATCTCTCATCAAAACAAACAAAATCATTTGACAAACTAGTGTTGGACATGATGGCCTCATGCTAATCAGTCAAGTTACAAAAAAAAAAAAAAAAATCCTGCCACCTTGCTATTCCAGTCTTCCCTTGTACACAGTCACAGAGTTTCTGTGGCATTTGATGAAAAAACACCAAATTATGTGAGAAATGGAAGCAACTATGTTAAGGCCAAAACTTGGGTTAGTAATTTCAAATCATTTTCATGAAATATTATCATTACAAGTTCACGTCCAACATTTAAAATACCACAAGCCATAGTGTTATCAGTAATCAGGCAAGTTAGCACCTGGAACCACGTTTGGAGACTACCTAGCCTAAACCCAGGCCCCCTCTGAAAACGACCCCTGCTACAGAAGCCACGGTGCCCAGCGTTACACCACCGCACACCAGTTTGTCCCAATGGTCCAGTCCAATGCTCCTTCCACCCACAGTTAGGAAACCAGCTAGAAACAGGGGGAAATGCCCACCTCTTGCCTCTCTCCCAACCTTTGGATAAAACCATATATAAAATTGTGAGATTCAGTAGTTTTACAACATTGAAGACTAGGTTCACAACATGATGAAAATACACAAATTTAGAAGCTAAGTGCGCTTTAAGCTTTTTGCTTACTAAAAAGGATGTGACAGGGTTCATCTTCCCCACTGATAGGACGGACTGACGTCAGTATGAATGAGATACATACTGCTGCAACATACCAGCTAATAAAAATCATTCTGAAGGAAGATAACCAACAGTGCTTGCATTTGGGATTTGTACTCTTTAGCTATTTGCCAGGTTTAAAAACTAGTAGAGTATTAAACTTGTTTTAAATAATGTCTTAAAAACAACCCATTCTGTTTTACAAATTAAAAAAAGGTCTATTTCCAGATATGCTAGTCCTAAACGTTGTTGAACTACCAAAATTAACAGTTACTTGGTACAAGCCCAGAAACTCGCATGTTTTCTTTTCCATATGATCTCCAATGCTCCATGACAGAGCACAACTAATGTTAACAGAAATGACCGCTCTTGCAGAAACAGGGCTCCACACAGCACGCTCCGGCTCATGGGAAATGTGCTGCTTGCAGAAACTTTCACCAAGTTTATCGTATGGCTGCTGTCAGAAATGAAGTGGCTTTTCCGTAATTGCTGGGAATGTCTACTCCGAGTTTGAAAAAAGAACAGCAACTTGAGAGAGAAAGAAAGGGGGGGGGGGGGGGGGGGGGGGGGGGAGAGAAAGAGAGCGCGCGCGAGAGAGAAAGAGAGCGCGCGCGAGAGAGAGAAAGAAAGGGGGGGGAACAGTTCACAGATGCCAAGCAGTGCTTCTCATGGCTACAGATTTAAGGAGGCCTTGGCAAATGAAGATGGCAGACATACTTCAAAAAATATTCAATTAAAACAAGGTAGAACAGAAATAGCACATTTCCCATTTTTTTAAGGTTAAGTCTGATGCTGCCAATGTTTGCAAAGAACACTCAAGGAAGTAAACAAGAGGCAGCGATAAATTCCAGCACAAGTCTGAAGCACTACTAAATGAAAGCAGGCAATTTTTTGCCCCCTGCCTTGCTTTCATGCTCTGCAATTTATCAGACAGAGACAAGTAAATCTCTCCGAAATAAGGCAGTCTAGATAGAGGCCATTTCAGACAACTGTGCATTTCAATTTTTATCAGTATGCCTACTGAGCTGTTGAACTGCTTTACAAATAGTACAATATTCGGTGCCACTAACCGGAAACACCCACAATGGCTATTTTCAGAGACCTGCAAGGAATACAGGGGTTTTAAGAACTGATTCTCGCCATTCTTAACTTTCACACCGAAAGCCAACCATATGCTGGATTTCCTTTTCAGACCACGCTCATCACTAACAGCACCTCTACATTATTGGAATTAGGGCAGAAGACTGGAGGAGTTACGTTGGAAGAGCATACCAAACAGCATGGGAACTAACTGGGGAGGGGTGGCACTAGTGCAGATTGTGGACACTTCACTGATGGTGCAGCTATTCACTGAAGTAATCTCACTTATATTCTCAGTTACATTATTTAAGCAAAACCCAGCATTTTCTTAGAAAAAAAGAGCAAAACTGTAGAACAGGTTCTGTAAATAAAAACCATATATTCCATGCACTAGATACCCACAGCTCTGCTAACCAAGCACACAGCAATTTTTCACTTGTCTGGTGCACAGGAAATTTAAATGAGCTTTGTTAATGCCACATCTGTTGGCATTTGCTTTGCATTTTTCCACAAGGTAAAACACTTGCTGTATTCCAGGTTCTGTATCAGGCACTGAATTTTAGGAAGGTTTTACAAACACACTGTTTTCCCATACTGAGACCTTGTCTTCTCAGTAGACACTATCATCTACAATGCATTTGTACTGCAAATTGTACTTGTCACTGGGCTCTCCAGGTGCCATCAGCTTAAATAATCACAAATACTATACTTAGTTCAGTTGCTACTTCCATTTTAGATTTCTAAATAGCTAGTAGATCTTACAATATACTTCAGAAATATTTATGCAACACAGCTTCAGACAAGAGAACTTCAATTTTATCTGTCTTTGAAGCATAGGCAATAACAAAAGGAGGAGAAAAGGGGCAAGACAGACAGACAGAAGGAAGAGCACTGCTCCAAGAGAACACACTGCCATGAAGTCTAGGTTACCCTTTCAAACCCAGCGGAGAATAAAAAGGACTGAAGGGCTTTACCATCTCTCTAGTAACACACATGAAACAAAGTTCACCGTGGCAGTATTTATCATTGCCTGTTCACATCATGTTTTCTTGAAGTTCATTGTCAGGAATCAGTCCCTTTCAAAATATTAAAAAACAAAACCAAAAACAACAAACACCTGCCCGCCCCCTCCTTCACCACCACCACCACACAAAAAAAAAAAAAAACCAAAACCCCACACAAACAACCAAGCCACATTTCTAAACTCTGAAGATAAACCCCCATCACCCTGTTCACTGATGTACATGGTCAAGACATCATAGGAAACACGAACTTCTGGTACTCAGTCCTTTGGTGTAGCCAGAGCATGTATGCAAAGCTGTCAGTGCAATGCCTTAGCAAAAGGCAATGAAGGACAAAAATTGGGTGTAAATGAAGGGAGCAGCGCTGGTTTTAGGACTATTTCTGCACATCTCTTTCAGACCACTGCAGCACACGTCCACTGTTAGTCCCAACGCCACTCACACTGACAGGAATGGTAACCAAAAAAGCTGCAATACAGAGAGTTTTTTGAAGTGAAAGAAAGGTCCATAATATTTAATTGAAGCAGTGTTTCAATAGCTCTACCAATAATCTTAAGATATAAGCCAAGTAGCCTCTCTAGCTGTTGTTTTTTGGTTTTGTTTTTGTTTTTTTAATGACTTCCCATAGCCTACTGGGTTTACTTTTGCCTGTAGATCACTTGGTTCAGTGATCAGAGGGAAGATGTTACAGACTCACAAAACTCGGCCAAAGACAACACCACAGTAAAAAAGTAGACATACTTTCCCCTCAATACTCATTCAGCTTGCCTTTCACCTTTGAAGGAAGTGAAGCAGTGTATAAACTTTCCAGGAACAGGCAAGGGCCACAGTTCTCTGGAAAGGCAAATCACTCCAGAGTACGTTGACCTGCGAGGAGACCTTTTATTCAAAGGTCTCAGTACTCAAAATGGTATTTTCCCTCAGAAACAGAACCGAGCACTTTGGGAAGAATGCAGTTTCTATCATCTCTTCTCAGAGACCTGACAACATCTATTTCCAAAATGAATTAAAGAATGCTATTTGAATTCACAGTTACTTAAAATTATTTGGAAAAAGCACACATTTGGCTCCCACGGTAAGTCACAGCTAGTCTTTAGAGAGATATGGAAAAGTCAACTAACGTAAATCCCCTATTTTAAAATTTGTTTTTGATGAATCTACCTACTGTATTTTCATATTATGATTTGCTTATTGCTCTAGAGAAAAAATACTTGCATAATCCCACAGTTATTTTACAGAATGTAAGATTATGCTCAAAATTATATACATCAGGTTGGGCACGTGAATGAAGGGAATACACTGTTCTGAAACATCAGGCAAACAGTACAGGAAGCCCGTGAACACCTCTAATCTATTAGCACTGACACCATAAATTCCCATTCTTTATCTTAAAATACACCACTAAGGGAAAAATACCATTTTAACAACGAAAAGCATGAAAAATTAAACAGAACACACTGAACAGTCTAATAAGCTGTCTGCATGAATGTCACGTTTCAGAAACATTACTGGAAATTCCCACATTAAAAAAAAAGCTTCAGAAGTTTTCCAACTTCTTTATATACTCATTTAATGAGAGCAATCAGCTATTTCCATTTTCTTAAAGCTTTTAAGTTCACGGATTTAATTAAGAGGTTTTGGAAGAAGTGCTGTGAAGACAAAGCAAGAACTTCAGTCCTGCCAAGATCTCCAGATAACGTCTTCACATTTTTCAACTAATTGAAATACGACTGAACCTTCTGAAAATCCAGAAAGGCTAGAGGAATTTCCCTCTAGGATGGTATCATGCAAGGAAACATCAGTATCTGTATATTTCAAGCAAATAAAGTGCTAAGGCATTTTCTAATTTTCAACAAAAGCTCTAAGTAGCTCTAAGGAACATAGTTAAGTGATCCAAGTATTTACAGACTCTTCAGCAAAGCTAGCTTTTCACCAACACTGAAGGAAATTCACCATAGGTTGATTCTTACATTTGGAAGGAAAAACAGTAACAATATTCCTTCCAAGTATGAGGCTATGTAACTGTTTGGGGATTTGGAGATTTTGGTTTGGGGGATTTTTTTGTTTGTTTGGTTGGTTGGTTTGGGTTTTTTTTGTTTTGTTGTTTTTTTTTTTTTTTTTTTAACAAATGTCTCTTATCCAGGATATTCGTTAAGATTTCTGTATCTGTGTGACATCCCAGTAAAATGGCTGTGATTCTAAATAGGAACTCTGTCCATCCTCCTCTGCTCCAGTCCTTGTCCCTGCTTCTGGATCCCATTGCAGGAGCTGAACCTAAAAATCACAAACTATTCAGAATAGAGCAGCCTTCTGTGCATTTATGGTGCATAGCACAATGGGATCCCCCCATTGCTGCTGTCTTCTGGATACAGCCCTGCACAGGCTTTCAGGATAAAACCATGCCTGTCAACCTTGAGCAGCAGATAAGACAGAGACACCCCCAACAAAGAATTCACATAGCTGCAAAAATGCTTTCTGTTTGCAGGTCGTTGACCACTAAGGAAAAGCCTGATAGGTTTTCCTAATGAACATTTTGGGAACATCCCCTCCCATGAAACACCCACAAGCTTCAGAATCACTTCGGAACTTTGAGACTATCGGTCTGCCTCCAGCGCGTCCTGCCCCACGAACTTGACTGCTCCAGGTTCAGCTGTGCAGCGAAGCGCTCGCTCCTCCAGCCGCTGTGACCCCGTACAGCCGCACTCCTGCGCCCGCTCAGGAACGGCCCCTTGGCAGAGAGAACCCAGCACAGGGCAGAGGCGGAGCAGAAGCCCCACGGAGCGATGGACCGGGAGCAATGGAGCAGTACGTGAACCCCCCCAAAGCAGGGGAGGAACAGCCCCCCTGCGCCCTGCTGAGCCCCCCTCTTACACCTCTCCTCTCTGCACCACTTCATCCTTCTGCTGCACTGGAAAAGCCCCTTACACGAACAGCAGCAGCAGCCCGTGACAGCGGCAGAAAGCCCCGCTCTCAAGGACTGCCGAAGCATTCTGCCTTCTCTCCCTCCTTCCCTCTGCGGCAGCCAGGACGCTTGCCGGGGTGGCTGGGGGAGGCTGCAAAACCTGCAGGAGAACAGCCGAGATGCAAGCATCGAGCTCAGAGAGCGAAGGGGGAGATGGAGAGACAGCACCGTCAATACCCGCGGCCTCGAGAGACTCCGCCGGCCTCGCCTTCCTGCACAACCCAGAGCATCCTCCCAACCGGCCCCGTCCGCCTGCGCCGTCCCAGCTCCCGCCGAGCCACTCGCTCCCCGAGGAACCGCCTGCGACTATCGCGGCCACGACGGCCTCGGCTCGCGCCCGCTGCCCGCTCCACGGAGGGCTGCGCGCCCCTGCCCGGGCCTCGGCTGCCCCGCTCCCCCCGGGAGCGCCTGCTCCGGCACACCGCAGCTCTCCGCACGAGGAAAGGAGGAGAGAGACGGCACTGGGACACAGATGCGAATTAGGCGGCATCGTTAAGCCGCGCAGCAGTCAAATTTGAGATCAGGTGCGGAATCCTTCTCGGCAGAGGGAAGGGTCTGAACCTGCCCTGCTGCTGGAGGCGACGCCGGGCAGCCTCACCGCGCCGGGCAAGCCCAGTCCTGCTGAGCGCGGCGAGCAAGCCGAGCTAACCTCCGTAACGCGCCTCTGCGGCTGAGCCCTAACGCCTCTGTACGGCCCGTCAGACAGAGCCGGACACGCCGCTTCTGAGAAGCGATGCGGAGGTTTTAAAAATACTGGCAGAAGCTTCACTCTCTACACTCCGACTACGCCAGATGAACTACTGCAAATGTGAATGGCAGGTCATTTTGCCTTACATTACCAGGCAATTGAACAAAATGTAGAATAGAAGAGGAATACTCTTTTTTTTGCTTTTTGTACTATGACAACGTCTCTTCACAGTTCTCAGCTCGGTTCTTTGGACCAATCATGTCTCAAGTAACAAACAGCAATACTGCAAACACAGTAGTAGAACGAACAGAAACACATCAGTGCAACAGCCGTTCTGCTATCTAATCACTTCCCACCATGCACCTTTGCTGTTCCTTTGTTTGAGGTAAAGATCAGATTCATCAGCTGCCAGTGAACCCTGCAGATTCACTGCTCTTATCGTCTCAGTCACTTGCAACTGTTTTCTGGCTCCTGTGCTTCTACCACCGTTCCAGTTCTGAAGTAAATCAGGAACAGCGTATTTACTTGCTACTGAAATGTCAACAGAAAAGCAAGCAAACAAAAAACAATCAGAGCTGAAAGCCTGACCTAGAGACTTCAGTTTCAGCACACTAAAAAAGCATATGAGGAAGCTTTCAGAAGATTTAGAGAAACTTAGAAGCTGACAGACAATGTGCGTATTTTTCCTCAAGTTTTCAGAACAGCAGGATAGCCTTTGTTTTCAAATGCACATGTTCCAGCTCCTGGACCAAAGTCACTCTGGAAAGCATTTGGAAATGGTCTACATCCATAACAGAAAAGCAGACAAAAAGGGAACGAGGATTTGCCACAAAGAGATGAACTGAGAAGTAGGCAGTTGTCTTCTGCAAGCGCTGGAAAGCAACAGGCAATGGCATCAACAGCAAAAAAAAAAAAAAAAAAAAAAAAAAAAAAAAGTATGGTGTCTGGCTGCATAGCATCACAGGCTGGCTGAGGTTGGAAGGAACCTCTGGAGGTCACCTGGTCCAACCCCCTGCTCGAGCAGGGTCACCCAGAGTCGGTTGCCCAGGACCGTGTCCAGACAGCATTTGAATACCTCCAAGGATGAAGACTCCACAACCTCTCTGGGCAACCTGTGCCAGTGCTCAGGCACCCTTGCAGTAGAAGGGTGTCTCCTTCGGGACTTTCCTCGCATTGCTCTGAATGTAACATAAAGCAAAGCTTTTATCTGTTTAATATGGATTTTCATTATATGACACTGAATATTCACATACAAATGAAAAACTAATTAGTTTGGCAATAGTTCATTATTTTAAGCAACACAAGCAAGCAATTCTTGCACCAAAATTCCACCTACTTAGTCGAGGATATAGCCCTTCACCTGGCTTAGACAGCTCTGTCTTCACCGACCCTGGCATACAATGTATTTTCCACACACTCACTTCAGTAAGACTACAATGGCATTGATATCCTCTAAGAACAAGTAGAACCACACAGCATCAGCTCCTTTCCCACTTTCTGCTAAATTATATTAAAGATCTTTGTTTGTTGACATAAGTAAAAGGTGCACAGTGGTCATAAATCACAAGTACTTTAACATTTAGTAAGGATGGCTGAAGGGAAAAGGCCTTGCTTCCTTTTTGCTAAAAATTGCTACCCCACAAGACAAATGAGAGTTGGCTTCATGGTCTTGCAAGCAGCCAAGCCTGGATAAGGTCTGTCCTTCCAGCCCAGAAAAACAACACTGCCAGTTCATGAAAACAAACTTGCTGTAGCAGAAGATTTTTGGGTCACGTCCAGTTCTCTGAAGTGAGTGGGTTGGTCCTATCACACTGTTCCACCCAGTTCTTGACTCCTTCATGCGCCTGGCAACATTTGAAGTTAAAAATAAATTAAAAAAAAATAAAATCTTCCATTTCTTCCTCCAATAAAAAGTGCGATAGGAATTCTAGACCACCACCACTTTCAATTTGAACAGCTGTTTTAAAAAAACATTTTGAATGGTGAGGTCAGGGACATAAACAGCCAATGCTTTTGTCAAAAGGAACCTTCCTTGTGCAAACCTGCTGCAATAACGGATCCAATGACAGCTGTCTGCCCAACATTACACATAAAGGTCTTCACTGCCCAGTTAGTCCAAGAAAAGCAGTAATTCTGTCCCTAAATAAACAAGAATTCTTAAGCAATTAAAATATAGTTAATGCTGGCTGATGGTACTTAATGAATACAGAATTCCCTCAAGTGCTTTTTGAACAACTTTTTTTAATGTTTGGTTGACACGTAAATAACCACTGCCAAAGAGAGTTCAGCATACATTTCTGAGATGTTCCTACGGGAAAACTAGTTTTGCTTTTCCCGCTGGGATTGGTAAAGCCTCTAAAATTAGAGCGTTTGCCACACCAGAAAAACAAAAAACTTCAAAACAAGCTCCCACGGGATCACTTAAAAGGCTTTAACGAAAGAATTCAGAATTATGTCCCGCTCACAAAGCCTGCCTGCCGCTCACTGTTTGTCTACTGCAGTGCTAGGAGTGCTAACAGCACAGTACGTAGTTGCTCCGAAGAGCCCATCCATTAATATGCAGTGGCTTGCCGATACATTCAAGGGCAATAAAAAAATAAATCTCTTTTCAAGAATGCAATGGAAACCGGAAAATAAAGAGAGAACAAGTAGAGACAGCTCTACCTTATGCACAGTACAACAAACGAGTTTTGGATACAGCATGTTCCCATGGTACTTAATGCCTGTGATCGGCCGCTCCTTCTGCGGTGTGCTAATGAAGCCTTTTAATGAGATCTGAACTTTCTACAGAAAGGTGACATTACTTAACGTCCTGTAAACAGTCTTTGCAAGCCTTACCAAAACGCAGACTGAGATGGAGCATCTTTCCCTGCTTTTACTTACTCCCGTAAGTAAAGATAGACTTTTTCTTTTAAAGTGTACCTAAAGAGCTAGCTTTGTTATTCATTTGAGCTTGCATAAGCCAAAGGAACCTCTCGCTAAGCAGGAGGCTCATACAGCTTGTATTAACTAAGCCTTTGTTTGGCCAGGAACTTCTCCAGTAATAAAACGTGGTGCATGCCCATACAAGCTGCGTTGAAGTCAGTACATGGTTCTTCTCTGCCTTCCTCAAACTAAAGTGGAAAGAATGAGCCATCACCCTGGGTCTCACCCATAACCAACACTGTCCAGTTACCCCTGACAGATCGCCACGCGACTCAGGCACGCAGCCTTTTAAGAGGCAAACATTGCACAGCCTGCTCTGGCTGGGGAGCTACTCTCACCTGCTTGCATCCCATCGCGGCCGTGCCCCATCTGGGGATCTGGTGCCACCTGCCCGGGGCTGTGCAGGATGCTTGTGGCTGAACCCAAACTGAACCCTGATTTCCAAAGCCTAGACCAGCGTTCCCACCATCAAACCACCCCTCCTCCTGATAATGACTGGTAAATGCCTTCGTCCCTGAAGCAGTTGGGTTTTTTCTCCAGGTTGTTTTGAGGGACAGACAGTCCTGGCAGGTGCTGCACTGCTTCCCTACAACGCAGACGTGCGGTCCCTCTTTGAACTGTGTCCATTACTGGTGTCCCCGTAAAGCGATCTGCAGCCATGAGTTCCACAATCTAATGCTCTGTTGGTTCCAAATTTGTGCTTAATTTAACACCACGTATTTTGTGTTGCAAAGAAAAACACCCAAACCACCTTGTTTCAGTGCCATTCAGTATACTTTACTCCTACATCCCTGAAAGAGACAGGCACAGCTTCTGTACGTGCATCAGCACATCACTACAAATTAACGTTTTTTAATTCTGGCTCTCTGAAGACTGAACAAACATGGGTTCCTCCCAGTGACTAAATGCCGTGCTGCCCGCACTTCTGGAGCTGTTGCTGAACAGTGAGCAGCAGACAGTCTTTGAGAACAGTAGGCAATTCCAGATTCTTTCGTTAAACTCTTTGCAAACAGGCTCCCGCAGGATGAGGGGGGGTCTCCTGCGCCTCGGCCCAGCACCCTGTTTGGTTCTGCAGGGAAGGAAAACACCGGGTGACCCCCTTTGCTGCCGTGCAGAGCTCCCTGCTCACATGGATGCTCCTGCTCCGCTCGCCTCACCGCCGTACCCCCGGCCTCCATCAGCGACTGCCTCCTGACCGACACCGGGCTGCTCCTGCCTTCCCGAGAGAGGGGACGAGGCCGGCCTCCCACCCCAGGGCTTTCGCCCCTTGATGCCCCAGAGGGGACGGGACCCTCTGGGTCCCGCAGGCCACGGCCCGACGCCAGGAGCCAGACAAACCAGAACCCCAGGTGAAAACCCTTCCAGTCACGAACCACAATGTGAAATGAAAGTTCTCCCATTGCAACTTTGCATTTGTAGTGGCATCCCTCAGCTGTCAGCATCACCTCAGATTACAGGCACACAGGTCTTAAACCGAGCTAAAGTTTGGCAAATACCTCAGTATCAGTAACAGTCGTACCCCTAAAAGCTGTTTGAACCGGCATGTAAGCTACCTATACCATGACAGAAAGCTTCCAGTGTTGTCACGGGGTTTTTAATTACTTTTCTCAGCTTTGATTTTCTGCTTTGGAGGATATTATCTGTTAAAGCTGACTGACTCACGAAGACAAGTGCTTAACAACTTGAAGACATTAATGAAAACGATCAATTACCTCCGACTTCAAAATAGCATATAAAAGCAATGATCACTTTTGTTTGCTGTCAATAAATGCTTTAACTTTGATATCTTTTCCAATAACATATTAAAAATGAAAGTGATTAAATAGTACATTTACATTAAAAGATGACGTACGAATAATGAAAATAGTGCTAAAAGTGTTGAATAACTACCATGATTGGAAAAAAAAGCAGTAACAGAAACATTTTACTTTTAATACTCACTCTCCCCCAGTCTGATGATTGTCATGCTTAATCTGACCTTTTCCACACCACAAAATAACATATTTCCCTGGAACTTTCATCAGTGGAAGACTCCTTGCCACTTCGGTAATAAAGATGCAAAAGGATGCTAAATGACTCTGTGATAGTCCATTCACCAAAGGCAGAAAGTCTTGTTTTTCTGTGACCACTTCCTATTCTCTACCAAGCCAGTGAAAAAAGATGGTTAGAAAATATCAAATAAAGTATTAGACTACACTAATGTAGATATATTTTGAGAACTTCCACATACTGGCTTGCAGTCAGACCTGCCTGCCTGACTTTTCCTTTTCCAAATTCATGTAAGAGTTTAGGGGCAGAGGACAAGGTAAAGCTACGACCGAAGTGGCTGGTCTTCTGGGCAGGGGTGGAGAGGAGGCAACTCCCAGACCACGTACTTAAAAGCCAGTCTGCCTTCCAAGGTAGTTCAGCCATTTGATCTCCTCTTCTCACATGGAGGCCAAGGAACAGAGTGTTGATCGACCCTGGTGGAGAAGGAACTTTGAGTTTCACGCCGTGGAATCGCCTCTTCAACAGAGAGCAAGACGCTCGTTGCATTAAAGGCAGCGCAACGACATGTTGAAGCCCAAGTTAAAGCTCCACGTGGAGCCGTTTTGTAACACTGAGGGAGTTACTTCACTGGAATTACGTCGTCCTGGCTCTGTCTTTAACAGGCTCGCTACCCAGTGCGCCCCCAGGGCCCCGGGGACGTGCATTAATAAATCAGATCCCTCTCATACACATTCAATCCCTGCTGCAGCAGAACAGCTCCTGCTTCAAGGAGCAGTGGATGATGTGTTCAGGGTAACCAAACTCGCCTTCTTAACGCCTTTTGAGGCACACACAAAACTGCAAATGAAAAGGCTGCTTTTCTGAGCGACATTCTCACTTCACATAATAAATGAGGAATAAGGGGAGAGCTTCACAAGTAAGTATGCACAGCACAAGAAAGGGAAAGAAAGCGTTTGAGAGAAAAAGAGGAAATGCATTTGCAGGGGGTGGAAGATATAAACAGTATGTTGAAATAAGTAACAGAAAAGGGAAAAAGAGAAAAAGTAAACAACAGATCAGCCTCTTAGAAAAATCATGAACTCTGGTGTTCTATGTGCAACTCCCTTTGAAGTCAAATTCTGCGTTAAGAAAATTTACGATGATAACTTTGAAACAGCAACAAAACCTTTAAAATTTGACCCTTGTGAGAGTGCTTGTACAAGCTAATAAACTCACAGATGCACATGTAAAGCATTCTTCCTATGCTATCCTACTCCCATTGCATAATTTCATATGCAAATATTTGGAGAATTAAATCCTCTTAAACCATCACACTGATACACTGGCAATTTGTGGAAACTCAGCAAGTTACAAAATGCTAACTCTACTCCACCTGCTATAAAACCACATTAACAGAAAACTGTAATTATGTAATGCACTTTGCCACTATTACTTCCTCATGAAAACATGTGCTCTTGCTGTTAATGATAACACTTAATCAAAAGGAGAGGAAAGATGGTCTACAAGATAATCTTCTGAGCTTCCTGCTTAAGGGAGGCTGAACACTGTACAAGCTCCTAATTAAAACTCTTTTGCTCAGAGAATTGTAAAAATACCTGCTAAAAAGAAAATTTGTTATTTTTTGTTAAAGAAAAAAAAATGATTTATTTTCTTTTAAGCATACAACTCCATCTTGGAGGAAAAACCCTACCCTCTGTGTCGCCTGTACTATTACTGCTCCAGTCGTCTTCAGCAAATTAGAAAAGAGCTTTTAAATTTTGCAAGGACACGGATGCACAATAACGTGTCACTGCTTTACTGCCCAACTGCTTCGCGTCTTGATCCTCATTTATACTTAAAAGGGGAATTTGCTCTGCTGCTCACTCTCAGCTATCACCGCTTATTATACCTTAGGGGGCTGGAAGCGAAGGGCTGGTTGTGAGCAGGATCTGTGCAGTGGCCGCGCAAGCCCCCGGGGGAAGCACCCCTGGACCACAGCAGAGAGCTGCGCAGAGCCGGGCACCGGGGTGCTCTTGCGTGGGGGCACTGGTTATGAACGACCCCACCAGCACACACTGGTGTCCCGTCCTTCGCCTAAGCTAGGGATGCTAAGAGCTGAATTACTTGGGAAGCTGAACCCTAGGAAGCTATAAATCAGCACGAGTATTTAGATCTTCTTCAAGCAGGCTGTGAAGGATTTAAGACAGACCTTGTCAAAACAGCACAATTGCAAGCGCATCACTCTTGCTGTATGTTATTTGACGTTATCGCCTACCTAAAGACTAAATGAAGAAAGAACTACAAACTGGTACAATCCTTGCCCCAGCTATCCCACATTTTTGCAAAGCACGGGTATCAACAGTTGCAAGTTATCCCTGTATACCTGGAAAAAGCACTTTGGTAACAAAGACCAGCACGGGCATTACTGCTGGTGCAGCTCCACTGTACCGCCTAAGCCACTCCAGCTGTCCATGCACATGTCCCTGAGCTCATCCCCAGTCGCAGAAGTGAAAGAAAACAAGAAGCAGTGAAGGAGTTTCAAACCAAAACACCTCTTCACAGCAGCAGATCAAGAGCTACACAGGAAGCGAGGGCTATCCAGCAGCCAGACACCATCACGTTGGGCCACCACTCAGCTTCGTTCAGTTGCACATCTGGGCCAACAGCTGTACCCTGCTGGTAATGTATTACCAACAATTTCATTCTCAAGGTCCAACAGAGCCCTCGATTATTAAAAATTTTTTTTTTTTTTCAAATGCACAAGCACTGCAGAGGGTAACAAAACAGTTTTCTCCTTCCCATCATCATTTTCACATAGCTCAAGAAGTTTTAGGTAGTACCAAAGTCTGGTCTACCTCAAAATTTCACCTCCTTCAAAGAGGGTTTAGAATTGCGTAAAACAGTAAAGAGTCTCCTAAAAAATAGCAGGAGTAGAGCAGAAACTGTAAGAAAAACGTTGATTTGAGATTCTGCCATAGAAAACCAAACAAACAGAAGGCGGCAACAATGTTTAAGAAATTACCAGTGGCACTTACGCAACAAAAAACTAAAATCAGAAAGATGACACCAAAACAACCAGAAAATAGAAAGTGAGGCGTGCAGAAATAGATAAATTAGAGACTACTTATTTTTAGGGTTCCCATAATAGAGAACACTGAAAAATACTTTTTCATCGGCCTTCTATCTTACCGCTCAAGAGTATGTATTCCTAAGATGGAAGTCCTCAGTTACGAGCATGCAATTTTACAGCATCACAGAAAGCAAAACGATAAACAAACCGGGTTTCGGGGCAGCACCCCGGGGAGCTAGCCAGAGCTGCGGAGCACCGGGCTCGGCCCCGGGAAGCCGCACAGGAGGGGGGTCAGGCCCGCCAGACCAACCTGTCAGCAGCCAGGGCTCCTTCTCCAACTACCAGCAAGCTTTGGGGCGCAGAGCGAAAGGAGGAGTTTGCTCCAAAGCATGCAAGCCCACGGGCGAAGCCGGCCCAGGGCCCTCCTCGCTCGTCTGCCTCTGCCCCTCTTCCTCCAGCTACCCCAACTCTGTTCTTCTTACCCCCTGCTTGGCCGGAGAAGAAGGTTTAGTTTACTCCTCCCTGCCAGCAAGGTGCCTGCAGCCACAGGCAGCCCCACTGAATCCAGCAGAAATACTCCCCGTGCATTTAAATTTCTCATAGAAACATTGCCTTTAGCTGGGCACGTTTGTTTAGTTTTCTCTTCCACTCTGGATAACATCAACACAGCCTGACAATAAGGATGGAATAAGTGTTTTTCAGCAGTGAAATAATGTGATTTTTTAAAAAAAATTCAACAAATCAAGCATTACCTTTCCCTCAATCTAGTGGCCATAATTTGAAGAAAAGAGGGTGCCTTGACTTGCAACATACTAGTCTTAATACTTAGTTAGAAATCAAAACCTAATTAATACATTTTTCCATCCTACCACATTTGAAATATTCCACAAAACAATTAATCATCGGGGGGGGGGGGGGGGGGGGGGGGGAGAAACAGAAAAATAAAAAACCAAACAACAAAGCCAAAAAAAGCCCTTATCGTTATCACCTAATACCAGCTAAATCCACAGATATTAGATATCAAAATAAAACTACACCCACTGTTTCAGGATCGGAAAATTAAGATCAGCGTGACAGAGACATCTACGCTGTGACCACCACCCATTAGAACAGGCTGTTTTTAAAAATTATTATGGGAAGTATTTCTACTTCAAATTCAATTGATGAGACTTCAGCTCTTAATAGAAGGAAAGGATATTCCAAGTTCATACTCAGACTTAAAGCCATAAGCGTACTTATAATAATACTACAAACAGGACTTGGAACAAGAAATTCCACCCCTGCCCTCTTTGTGTACTACATGGGAGGCTTTCACCCAAATGTTGAGTAGGTTATAGGCCGCTTGGGAATGTGAAAGCTTACTGCCCCATCTTGGCACTGTCATATGAAGGCTAGTTATTTTGCACGGTCAAAGAAAATACAGGTAGGACAGTAATGCTGTTAGTCATTGAAAAATCTTGAGTATGGGTACCCTAGCACCACACAGCGATGCCCTAACCTACTTTCTCCCCTGCTTCTTTTTTAAACTAATAAAATTACATGTTCTGTTTAGCTTTTACCTTTCTTGTCATCATTACACTTCTACTCTGGCCTAAGTTTGTCCTGAGAATTTGAGAACTGCATCAACCTCCCATTAGAGAAGAGCTACATACATTCAGGAGTACGAAGACAGAAGGAGATGTTTTCAGAAGTACCTACCTGATTTAGGCTCCTATATTCCAATTTCAAAGGAAGCTGGAACAAATGAACTATTTTCCAACCCAAGCAGAAATGTTGGAACTTGTATGGCTAAGTCTGCTGGGCATATTGGAAGTCTTTACCCTAAAGATCTACGTCCAGAGGTGTAAACAACATGGATTGTTAAAGTCACCTAGAACTAAAACAAGGAAAGACACAATTTTCAAGCGTGAGCACTGAGGTGTGTGTTCAGTATTTGTGACTGCACCCAGCTAAATATGCAACAAACTAACAAAACTTCTGAGACAACAACAAAAACTGCATTGCAAAGATCTCCATCTGCCTCCGTCCAGCAGAAACAACCGAAGCCCCTTCGCTGTGCGATGACGAAACACGCAGTAAGGGAAGTTTCCCCATGACACCCAGTCTCTCCAAGACATCTGCCAGACAGGAGGGATAGAGGCAGGGGCAGAGAGGCTGCCTTCCTGCTTTCGTGGCAGACAGGTTTGGGGACCTGCCTGAACTAGGGACAGGCATGCCTCCCGCCACTCGTGCCCGTGCATCTGCAACCCAGCCTGCTCTGCTCGGTGGCTGGTAAGGTGCCGCACTCAGGCTGAACGATCCTGCAGCGAAATCCAAGCGCTTCCTCCGCTGCCGTACTCTCACTTGACACGACATGCTCCTGACCCTGCCCAAAACCCTCCTGTGCAGCGTCCCACAGAAGCTGCCGGGACGGCTCGTGAGCCCCAGGGTGTCCTCGGAGGAGTTTTCCACAGGTCGGCTGGAGGCACTTCATTGCAGGTGTCTGTACAGCTTTCTGCCGGCCACCCACACCCAGCCCTCGGTGGGGATGAGCTCTGGCCGGCCGACAGCTCTCGCCGGCCCCAACGCCAGCTGCTTGCACCTGACTCCCAGGTTTTTGTCCCAAGGAAAACAAACAGCATTAAGCCGTTTAAAAGTAACTGAAGACAACAAAAAGGATACAGCAGGCAGGAAAAAAAGGCAGCTCATGAAAGTAATTAAAATCCTATACAGTAAAAGCAGTGAAGTGCCAGGCAGATTGATTTCATGGCCACTACAGCGGTAGGCTCATTGAAAGGTAAATGTGAAATTTTGTCAGTGCAGACAGAGGAAGCAAAGAAAGCAAGGGAACCGGGGAGGGAGAAGCTCGTACCATAGAATGGTTTGGGTTGGAAAGGATCTTTAAAGATGATCTAGTCCAACCCCCCTGTGGCAGGCAGGGGCATTGGGGGGGGGGGGGGGGGGGGGGGGGAAGAGTCACCCACAGATAACCTGAACTCCATCTTCTGTTGTTAGCAAGAGTATACTGTGATAAAAAACAGGAAATGTTTATACAGCAAGACAAACATTAAATGCTTAAGTAAACACAAATGTACCAAAAATCATATGCATTCATATTCATGAGATGCACATGTTCATAAAACTTTGAAAAAATATTTGTAGATGTAATACTGCATTAACATTTTTAATGAAGCAGCAAAACTACTCGAGGAATGAAAAACCCTCTTCACTGTTAACATGTTTATTCATGAGCTCCCAGGTCAGCATTGCAACAGGTTATTAGTGGATGTGGATGGCTGGCAGGAGCAAACCAGTATGTTATCGTAATTTCCTTCTGGCAATCGGAGAGGGGAAAAAAAAAAAAAAAACCACCACAGAAAACCCCCCAAAACCCCCAAACAATTTTCTCCTCTTTGCAAAAGTATAGCCAGGTCAGCAATACCAAGATATAGGAAAGACTATCCTACCCAGACAAGCCTGCCTTCCAAAGATACTTTAAATTATTCTTCTACAAAATAGTGATCTCAATGAAAACAGCATTTGCATATACAGCATGTGCCAGCCAAAGGAACAGTACTCATACAAAACACATCTCAAGTGCAAATCGTGCTGTTGCCACACAGTAACGTTCAGGCTACTTTAAACAAATCGGAAGAAGGTTCATCACAGAGCCAATACGCGAGGGTTTGCCAGCGCGGAACCGGGGAGCAGAAGTCCCACCCACGTGGGGCAAGCGCAGGAGTGCAGCCTTGGCGAGGGTGGGCAGCTTCAGCAGCCGAAGACCCACGCCACCAGAACCCCCCGCCCGGACCCAGCCTGCCTACAGCAGCCCTTTACACGGGGACACCCGCCCCAGAGCTCTGTGGAGGAACGCTTCCCAGAGGATGTCTGGCCCACGGTGAATCAGATCCCCAGAGCAAGAGAAGGCAGGACTGTGTTACCGCAGGACACTCAGACCCGGCTGTCCCGTCCACTCGGGGTTTCTGCACTGTGCTGTGAAAACGCATACCGTTACACTACCTCAAGGTCCAGGAAAATGTGACTAAAAATGTAGTGTTTAATTGAGGTACGTATCACCAACTGGAATTTGAAATCAGAAACGGAAAAAATGGATTAAAGGAACTGGAAGTGGCTTAGGTGAAGTCTATCAAAGCAGGAGTCCTTGTTCATAAGCAAGATCACTTCAGGTCATAGCAGCGAAACTTACGCCCCAGCTGAGCAGGAAGAGCCCAAGAACCAGAAACAGCCACTGCCAGCTCCAACATGTAACTCGAAAGCTAAGTTCACAAAGCAAGCTAATGTCATCTTTATTGTGCCTGAATTGCACCAACATCACTCCAGAAACCTGACTGGGCAGTCGCCGGTCCCAACTCCAACAGCAACAAACCAGAAGCGTAATCACGAAAGTTCAGACCAGTCTTTCCATTCCCCACCCTGCAGTGGAACAGATCCAAATAAGCCCGGTTTTGTTGCCGTAGAAAACTAAGTTTTTGATCACAAGGCAGTCGCTAGAGCAGAAGCGTTCCCCTCTTTGGTCATGCCGAACGATAAACAACAAATATGCTTCACCTTCTCCAGGAAGGCCAGCGAGTCTCAAATACTAACTAGGAACAACCAGGAATCGTTTGGTGTGACAGCACAGGATCTCTTCAATGACAGTGCTCCAAGGTGGCTGCTTTTATCACTCTCAGCCGAAAGAGAGGGCAGGAGAGCACTTTGAACCACAGCATTTGCCATGGGAGATAGCAGGCTCAGGTCAAACGGAGCTATCACCTTTAGGCTCTAGCAATGGCAACAGGAACGCACAGCAGTAATTATCTGCAGAAGTCCGACTGAACACCACGCGGCTTTACTCACAAATAGATACTGCACGAGCCTAAGGCCATAATCATGGAAATTATTGTGACATAAGTATTTTCACAGTGTTCACTTAATATGAACTGACACTTTTAAGTGTAAAAATAACTGTAGTGATAATTTGCCAAAGTTTACTAAACTTGGTGAAAAGATGAACTGCATCCTTTGACTACGCACATATGGATCAGAGTGCGTACTTCAGGTCAGCCTTCAAGATGATGAAAAAACAAAGCAAACTTTGAAGACTGGGGGGTGGGGGGCACGAACGAAACACACTTACTGTAGCGCACGTGGTGATCTGTGCACAGGGCTGGCACACGAAGCAAAGCCAGTCCTAACACACACGGCAAGAGCAATGCGCAGCACAAGTCTGGGCCCAGTTCTCTGCTAGATGTACGCTGCTGCACAAACTGCAAACCCCTAGAAACGCTCCCTTTACCGTACGTGACATGCCAGCCTTGCTCAGTTCCAGCGGTGCGGTGCCACTGACTTCAGTGGTGCCAGATTCCACCCGGGGCGCAGCCCAGGAGGTTTAGAAGCCTGGCTGCTATTCCAGATGTTTGTAAGCATCTGTCTTAATTCATGCAAGTTTGCCAGAAAGCACTCTTCTCTTTGCTTCGCTGCTAGCCCTATCAACTGTTGCGCTCGCCTTATTTGCAGCGGTGAGAAGCGCTCCAAACATTTGTCTGAGTACACTACGCTAAACAGAAATTAAATCGGATTTTCATGTCACAACGTGCATGAGGCGTCTCAGGAGGAAAGCCTGGGGGTGAGCCCAGCCGCAGCCTCTGCGGAAGGCTGAGTGCTGCACGGTGGAATCCGTTTCTCCCCCCCCCCCAGCCCCCAAGAACGAGAGCACCCAAGTTCCCACCCTCTGGACATCTCGGGAGGAACCGCGGCTGGAGGACCTGAGCCACCCGGGACGAGGTCCCACCACGCCGCACGATCAGCGGCGGTCACCGCAACGGGGACACGGCACGCCCGCCACACAATCCGGTCCACCGAGAGGCTGCGCGCCCCGGCGCCTTCCTCGGGGCTTCCAGGGGAGACAGAGCCCCCCCCCCCCCCCCCAAACGCAGCGGCCGGCCGGCGGCAGACGGACGGGACGTCTGCCGGGGCACCGCCAACAACCCCCCCCCCCGCCCTCCCGCGGCGGGCAGCCCTGCCCGCCGCCGCCGGCACCTGAGGCCGGCCGGGACCGGGACGGGGCGGCAGCCGCGGGCGGGCGGGGGGCAGCGCGGCGGCGCTAGGACCGGCGCGGGGCGGCGGCCCGGGAAGCGGCGCGGCGGCGGCGACCCCGGCAGCCCCCCCCCCGCCCCCGGCACACACACACACACCGGCCGCCGTTCCCCCCCCCCGGCGGGGCGCGCGGCCGCGGTACTTACGTCGTCAAAGAGGGACCCGACGTTGGCCGTCACCAGGAGCACCCCGGCGCCGGCCGCGGCCCCCTTCACCGCCATGGCGCCGGCGCTGGCGGCGGGCGGGCGGAAGCGCGGAGCGCGGCCGGCAGCGGCGGCGCTGCGGGGAGCCCGGGGGGCGGGCGCGGGGCGCTGCGGCGAGCGGGGCGCCTGACCCGCCCCGTCAGCGCGGGCGGGGGGGCGCGGGCGGCGGCGAGTCCTCCCGGCGCGGGCAGCCCGCGGACATCCGCGCCGCGGCGGGGGCCGGCCGCCCTAGCGGCTGCTGCGGGGCCGCGGCGCTCAGCGCTCGCCCGCCGCCGCCGCCGCCGCCGTCGTCGTCGCGCTGCTGCCGGGACGGCTCCCGCCGGCGGAGGCTGGCGCCGGGCCGCGGCGCATGGCAGGTCGGCGGGACGGGACGGGGCGGGACGGGACGGAGCGGCTGGTGGCGGCGCGGCGGGGCTGGTCTCGGCGCTCGCCGGCCGGGCTGGGTTGGGTTGGGCTGGGCTGGGCTGGGCCGGGCTGGGCTGGGCTGCGCTGGGCGGGCGCTGCGCGCACCGCGCTGCTGCCGCCGCCGCTCCCGGCTCTGGCGGCGCGGCGGGCGGGCCGGGCTAGGGCTCTGCGCCCGCGACGTCACAGCGGCCCCGCGCGGCTCTTAAAAGGGCAACGCCAACCCCCGGCAAGCGCCCCGCGGGAGGCAGCCGGCGGCGCTGTCCCGCGGCCACCCGTCCCCGCGGAGAGGGCAGGGCAGGGCAGGGCAGGGCACGGCACCGCCCCGCCCCGCCCCGCCCCGCCCGCGCGCGGGGCGGGGCGGGGCCGGCGGCGGCGCTCACCTGGGCGGGAGCGCGGCCTGGCGCGGCCGGCCCGTGTCCGGGGCCCGGCGGGGATCGGGCGGGGCTGCTCGGCCCGTGGGTCGGCTTGACGAGCGCCCCGGCGGGGCAGGAGCTCGGCTCTGCCCGGGGAGCTGCCTCCTGCGGGGGAACCGGCCCCGCTGCCCTTCGCCCCGCTGCCCCGGGGCGCGGCGGCTGCCGCCGGGGCCTTTGCCCAGGGCGGCCGGGAGCGGCGGCGGCCGCCTGGCAGGAGCGGCTCCCGGGGCGGCGGCACCCCCCCCCCGCCGCGGGCAGCCGAGGGGTCTCCCCCCGCCTCGGAAGCGCCCGGCGGAGGCAGTTCTCGGGAAGGGAAGGCAGTTCTCGGGAGCGCTGGAGAAGCCCCCGTTTGCCCCCAGCACACCTATGGGGGGCTAGGCTGACCCCCTGCATACGGAGCTTGGGAGTCCCCCAAAGTAACCTTCAGCTTGCAAAACACCCTTTGTGAAAGGAATCTTTTCAGTAACTTTGCTGAGGAACCAGTGAAATGATAAATCGGTCTTTGCTGCGCTGTGCAAAATAGCTGCCTCCTAAGATAATCTATATTTCATGGCCGATTAGTAATAGGAACAAAATGTGCAGAAGCTCGTATTACAAGGCCTGCTGAGGTCTTGCGAAGTTTCAGAGCTGGGGAAGCTGTTGTCAAAAGAGCGCATAAATGTTATGGACAGAAAGTCACTGAGCGGAGCAGGGAAAAATGGAAACCCAAACTAGACTCAAGAGCAGCTGCACAAATACACAAAACTGCGGGGAAAACAAAGTGTAGTGGCAGATCTGGGGGTGCCACGGCAGAAAGCGTGACGGTGAGGAATGTCCAATGGGTGACACACAGTGTAAGAGAGGTGACGAGGGAAATCACCAAAGACTGAAACATCCATCACACCGAGTAGGAAGACAGACATCGCACTGAACAAGAAGGCTCGGCCAGAGAAACGCGCGGGCCCCTGTCAGGGAAATAGAAAGATTGTTACTGCTCCTCAGCAGGACGTTATTTCTCCTCAGCTCTTGGCTCTATCTCCCCAGGGAGAGGTGTCTGACCAGCAGCAAATAATCACGTACGGCTCCAAACACAAGGCAGAGAAAATGTGTCTCCCAAGTGGGCCTTCAGGCGTGGGTTACGCAAAAATTATTATATTTTGCATCGTAATCGACAAAGTGTGCTTACGGTCAGTCAACAAGCGTCTTCCGAGTTAAAGATACGTCAGGCAAACGAGCTTCTCTGCTCATGCTTGCAGTGAATGAGATTTCATGTGTGACAGAAAAATAGTTTTGCACCTCTTTCTTTGGCAAGCTTCAGTTACCAGAAGTGTCTAAGGGATGTCTTCCTGCTACCTTGTGATTATGCTCCCTCCACCTGCAGTCAGGAAAGGAGATTGAGCTCACCTCTGTTCCCATATAATCGCTGTGGGTAGCAGTACGCAGAAACCAGCAGCCAGACCTTCGGTTCAAGTGTGTTCCTCCCACACACGCCGCAACCACGCAGGTGCTGCTGAGCGCCGCGGCGTGCTCACCACATGGGCGCCGCAATGCAGTGCAGCCAGAGCGGTGCCTCCAGGTCCTGCCATCGCACGCCTGCAGTACAGAGAGTCTCAGAAACCAGGAACAGTGCTCAGGCCGGGGCAGATCCTGCCTTGCAGGGTGTCCAGTACATTACAGGAAGGTGTTTCAGAAAGGGGGGTGAGGGAAGGGAGCAGAATCGCTGAAGTCAAGGATCCCACTGCTTGGAGAAGGGGCCCAATACACCCTGTCAAGCCAGGGCAACTAGAAATATGCACAGGATCAAACAGCTTGAAGCTGTGAAAAGAGCGAGCAACTGCAGCAGATGCCCGTGTCTGAAAAGCCACTACTTCGCAAGATTATTCTCAGTATTCAATAGCAAAAATAAATACCGTCAAGTACTACTGACCTGGGGAAGCATCGACTTCCCTGCTCTATGGTGCTATTCACCACATTGTAGTAGTGTATTACACCTCCAGATAGACATGGGTGAATGAGCGGGTCAACCAACCTGCAAGAGGAGATGGCCATTTCCAGGGATGCTGAACTTGATGAGTTAGTCCTGTAAGGTCTCTTCTTTATGACAAACTTTCTCAGGTAGGGATGCAAGTGGAATGACAAAAGCTCTGCTAGATCGTGACCACTGGCCACCTTTGTTAGAAGTTACAAATTAAATATACAATTAAATAAAAAAACAAGTTGAAGTTGTGGAATTCTGTCTCATACATGGGATACTTGCTGACCTCCAGTGACCAGTGATGCACAGATAAATGCAGTGCAGAATATCCTCGTGCCCAGAGACCGCAAACGCTGCTGGACTCTTCTGGACAATTTCTTCTAAGGTTTTGTGCAACTTCCAAGACAACTGTTGCATAAAGTTGCACTGTAGACACTGTGATCTTACCTGGATGCAGCCATCAGAGGTATCAAAGATGTGTTGATCAAACGTACCATCCTGATATATCTTGACATGTTCACAAAGAGGAGAAAAGAAAATAAAAGGGGGGGGGGGGTGGAATTTGCTGCTGTGTTTTTGGCACACAAGTCTTACAAATTTCAGCCCACAGCGATTACATCAAAGTCAGGGTATGCTGGAGGAAGCTGTGTCAAATTACACCCAGCTGGAAAGGGATCCCGAGCCATATGGCATCCAGGTGAAAAGTTTGGCAGTGCTCAAGAACAGGAAACTAGAATAGGAAGTGGCTGCAGACCACAAGAAGTTACTTGTACAGAACCCAGGCAGCAATTACCGTACTGCAATGTAGTGTAGTTTGCTGGTTTCTTTGGTGGAGGAAGTACCACAGCATGAAAATGTCACAACTGCATAAACGTAAAACGATGACCAACCGATGACTGAGCTGATGTCTGTGAATCCCATGCCTTCTTCAAGGAAAGGAATGGATAAAACCTGAGAAAACAGGAATGTAAAATATAGCATCATCTGTAAAGCGTTTTCAAAGAATTCCTGAGAGCTGACTCGCCCAATACCAGATTATAATAGAAGCTGTTTCCAAAGGCAAGAAATGCTGAACGTTAAGCGAGGTGTAATGATATCTTAGACCTGTGGATGCGTGTGGGGAAGCGCAGGCCGAGCAGAACAGCGTCCCCAGAGGAAAGCAATGGAGGCGTGAACCAGCCCAGTGCCAAGCGCACAGCCTGTCTTCTTGCCGTGGACCGTTACTCAGCGATGTCTGCGGCAGCTCCCATTAGTGATTCAGGGCAGTGTCTCAGCAGATGCAGAACTTGGACTACACTGTTTCAGGCAGTGGATCGTAACCACAGCCAGTGTTTTGCTGTTTTCTCCAGGGCCAGAATTCATTCATCCCATCAAATGGCAACATCCAATCAGTAATAAATGTTTCCAATTAAAAAAGGCAAGGAATGATTGAAGCAGTACTTCCATATGCTGTTGCAGGAGCCCAGTACAAATATTGATGGAAGATGCACATTCCCAGCCACTTTGTAGAGCAGGGAGCTGTAGAGGGGACATGAGCTAATTTTGCACGGGTAAACTGTACAGTGCTGATACTCAGTAAATTCAGATGAACAAGATATATACCTGTGCTATGTGAAAAAAAAAAAGGCGGGGGGTGGCAAATCTACATCCAAATATAAGAGTGTGCCAGTGGCGATGATGAAAGAGTAATAGGTACAAACATGCTGAAGTCTGAATTATGTGATCTTTGACATGAACGTTAAGCCTAAGTGTGTGCCAGTAGAGCTGATACTTAATTTTGCTCCAGATATTGCAATGGCTAACTCGCAGCAGGAGATGTTACAGTATAACGATGGGGAAATAGGAGTAAGTATGAAAGTGCCGCTTTGCATCCCAATCAGTGAGTAGGAGTTGTAACTGCCTCCAGCTGTATCCACACCAGTGCCGTCTCCAGCTCCAGAGGTTCACAGTTCTGACCCCTGGGCCAAGTCCAGTTGGCTGAAGGTGCAAACGCAGATCAGATCATTTCTCTTCCTCCCACACACAGGGAAGGAAGACCGACGGGTGTTGATCGGTATTTTTGCTGTAGGGAAAGCACCACTACTAGCTAAGGTTGCCTAACATTTTCTGTTATAGCTCCTGGTTTTCCAGTACTTATAAACCAGACAGTGTAGTCTGTATATTTTCAGTCTTGATGCCTGCCTTGAATATTAAGTTTGAGCAAGAGGGCTCAAGAATCAGGTTAGTTTTTACTAAGTAGCTTTGCCACTATGAGGGAAAAAATGGTCTTGTGGCTGAATTTTTCAAGTAAGCCTGAGGGTCAGATAAGTGCACAACATCACCGTCCCGGTGGATCTTCATTACACAGCTTGGAAAACAATGTCACTGCTTGCATAGATGCCATGGGAAAGTTGTCTTGTAGGTTTGGGCTATTGCATTTTTGGCCCAAGTTCCGATATTTTCACAGCTTTTCCTACTGAAATAAACCACAAGTAAGATAACAAAGAATTACTTGACTTTATTCATTGGTAAGTTCATAGAAAATGTGATTGAAATTGGCACAGAGGAGGTATGTGCGATATCCCAGACCCACCAATGCACCTTCTGAAGAGCGCAGACAAACCCAGGCAAGCAAAGAATGGCATCATTTGCTGTCAGACAGGAATGGTGGAGCCCGTGCAGGCCGAAGGCAAGGCTGCAAGTGTGAAGGCAGGCAGCGATGAGAGGCAGGACTGGGCAGATGCCGAGAGTCCAAATCATTCCAGCCTCATACCTTCCCAGTGTCGATGGCTGGGATCTGGGCTGCAGCCAGCAAGCCTACAGACGAGGTAGGGTTGAAGATTTTAGGACAACAGGTTTCAGTGGGGGTTTGGAAGATGGATGTTACCTGTTGTGGAGGTTGCTACCGGTGAAAATTTGGTGGGAAGCAAATTCAGTTTTTCAGCTGACAAAAGTACTGCAACATCCCCCAGCAGCTTTGGTCAGGCCAGCTCCCTGGACAGCAGACCTGAGAATATTAACAGAAAACAGATTTCTGTTCATTTCTTAGACAGCAAACAAACACCGCATTTGGTTATTTTTGCGCTCGTCTTTTCCTGCTGCCCTCAGCGTGGGGGTGTGAAACCACCGTGCCTGCTGACAGCCATAAGCGCTCCCGTGGCCCTCCCGGTGCTTCTGAGCGCTCGATGACCTCTGTCCGGTCATCGTCCGCAGCCTGTTTGAGGCAGAGGTGTTACCTCTGCGAGCTGGGAAGTGGGCACAGGCTAGGTTCGGGGCACGTGGCAGGACCGAATGGGGCCGGCACGTGCAGCACGTGCTGCTGTCTGGCACAGAGGTACCTGTCTTAGGAAAGGAAGCAGCTCGGGGTCCCCGAGCCGTGGCTCCCGGCGGTGTGGGACAGCCCGTGCTGTGCTTGGCGCTGCTGCAGCCTGGGTCTGACCTGCACCAGCTCATCTGCCACGCAGGGACCCCCCGAGCTGGGGCTCCTGCCGGCCGGGGGGGCTTGGGAGAACCTGCAGCTGGGAAGGGCTCGTCAGTTTAGCTTGGATTCAGTTTGGGCTGGGTGCTAGGCTTACAGGGCTGGGGGCAGGATATTGGGCACATTCAACCTTAACAATAATGCAATGCTTACCTAATTTTGTTCATAATTATGATTTCCTTAGACTTTGAGGAGTTCACCTTTTGAAAGTATATGTAAGATATTAATTGCACCGTGCTTGGAAAAGAGAAGACTGTGGCTAAAAAATCTGCAACATGGTATATCTCTGTCCTGAATAAAATAATGTGCGGTAAGTTGCACAGAGAATTTATTTTTTTAAAGCAGGTGTTACTAGTTATTGGTACTATGTCACTGGTCCGCTGCCTCCATAAGGTGGGACATCTGGTTCCCTGCACTTTTCCCCAGGAACATGCAGAGCTGTGGCTACCAAAGTTTCGTTGGGGTGCAGCAGCGCTGGGGCCAGCGCTTGGAGCTCCGACTCCTGTCCGAGTGGAAAGGGCTCCCTGTCCATTGCGAACGGATAATGGAGGAAGCACTCATATGCTGGTTATGCAATTCCTCTATAATCATATCTGACTTACTTTCATCACTGTCTTCATGGCTTTACTAATTGACTTATGCTGTTATTAGAAAGATCTTTATGAAGAGCTTTTTATACTGGCAGGAAAAACAACAAAAAACCAAAACTATATCAGATTAAAACCCTTAAATGCAATGTAATATTTTGCTGCCTGAAAGCTCTTTTTTAACCCTGAGGGATGGACTCTGTTATTCTCAGAGATGGATCTTAGTGGGCATTGTGAGCCTATCCCAGCATTTGATTAAATGGGCCATTTTGTACTTTCTAGACTGCAAAACACAGCTTCAAGGGAACGGTCTCAGAGTTTTCACTCTCTCTTTTTAGTTCACACTTTGGGAGTGGGGAAGGGTCGCACAAGTGGCTGCTCCCTAAATTTATTTTGTTCCTGGAACCGCAGGAACCAGAGGTGGAAAACGCCAAATCTGGTACTCGAGTGTCTAATCCGTACCTCAGACTACAGGTTGCTAACGTCAAATGAAAGTGTGTCAAACTGAGTCCTGTAGATTTCAGAGCACTCTGCTAGGTACATGTCCTTTATTTATTTTTAAGTCAAGTCATTTGAAATTCTTCTGAACTACTTCTGAACTGGATACAGCTCCAGTTATATTTCTCAACAGACGTTTATTGCTGTCCATTATGGCATATTTTGTGCCTAAAAATTAAAATTCATAGTACACAGCTGCTGCGATAACTGTCCAGGACAGCTGTCTAACAAGCGTAAGACCTGAAGTGTCTGAAATCAGTCCAGGTGAGCACGGATCATCACTATATCTCATTTATAGGCCAGGTAATGAGCTTTCCAGCTGAGAGTGCCAGTTTCTTACTATCTTCACTTGTGTTTCTTCATTTTGTATTGCTTTACACAATGCAAACTTGGACTCTCAGGAAAGAAGCCTCCAAGATTCAGAATCCAAATTTCAAAATTCTGAAGTCAGTCATAAAGGTTCTTAAAATGATTTGTGCTTTTAAATGCATACCCGGGTCCATAACATGGTCAGTTTTGTGGGGAGCCAATTTTGAGCTTCAAACAGCTCAACGGGGAAAAACTGGACCGTCATCTAAGATGTTTTCTGCCCAGTTTTTCATCTCCTGGATGTTTAGATGTGAATATGAGAATACTGGGAGGGCAGCAGGAGGGCTGGGGGCTCCCTGCGGGGCTGGGGGTGGCAGGGCAGAGCCTCGTGGCTGCAGCCCATCCCACCACCCCAGGCAGGGAGCAGGGCAACTGGGGGGTGCTGGGCGGTGCTGGGGGGGCACCGAGGGCAGCCTGGCTCAGGGGGCCCACGGCCAGGCATGGCAGAGTTGTGGGGAGGCTGGAGCCCAGCATCCTACTGCCCTGGGCTGGCTGAAATGGGGTCCTGGGCCATGGGCGGAGGGGTGTCCAGCTGGGGCTGGTCGGGGACATTTGGGCTGATTGGGGCCCTCGGGGCCCTGACAGATACCGTCGGCCTCAGAGACTTGCTTGTGCACGCCTCAAACAAACCACTTCATTGTCTGTGCGTACATGAGAGCCATCCTCACTGGAAGATAGGACTGGAGAGGGAGGGAATCTTGCAAGCAGGCACATTAATACAGTTCATAAATATTTCCAACTGAGCAGGCAGAGAACAGCATTATCATTAACTTTGAAACGTGCAATAAAACAGAGGAAAACATACTGATTCCCTTAATAGAAATGAAGAGCAAATGGCAAGTACAGGTATGAAAAAAATACTTGCATTTGATTTGAAAAAATTCCAACTGGCCCTGGGACCGTTGTTGCTATTATTGGTGCAGAGGGTATTGAAGCTGAGATGACAGCAACGCGTGAGGTAACTCTCCACGCATTGCATGGCATTTTAATGATGTCAGAACATTCAGGCATACTTTAGCATCTGTGTTCAGGCAATGTTCAAACTCCCACATAACGAAAAAATGTCTTTGTAGCTGTTTGGATTTGACCTTTCAGGTGAACAATGACTCCTTAATATAGTTCGCCCTTACGGGGTCTGCAGTTTTTGCTTAATTATGGGGCCTAAATATCTTTCAGGATTTCTAAGGATTGTCTCTATGAGCTGTCTAGATTTTGCCTGTGAGTGTGAAACTCCTGTCTTAATATCCCCACACCTGCAGTACAATTTGTATTTAAAGCATTTTTCTGTGATTCTGTACAGCTGCAGCTGATCAGTTTTAGCACTGAAATTATAGCTGATAAACATTCAAGCTGTTCATAGCTCAGCAAATATGTGCTGCATGTTCTGTCTCTAGAAGACAGCACAGATAAGCAACGTGTCCTCCGAGCTGTGGGCGAAGCAAGGAGGACAGTTTCGTGCACTGCAGCTTCCCTGGACCATTGCTGGTTTGCAACGTGCATTGCCTGCCGCTGGCGGGCTCAGCAGCTTTGCAGATCTATGTGCAGGTAGTAACCCTGTTTAGCCAAGTCTACATTAAATGACGTGCAGGTGTAATACTTAAATGTTCTTAAGGTTAGCAAGCCAAACATGCCAATTTTTGGATGAGCCAGAGTTAAGACTGCCTTGCACGCTGACTGTGCCGTTGTTTTTCAGTCCCTTTCCACACATGCCACTCAGCTCTACTGTGGTTACCTGTCTTGACAAGGAGAAAAGCTACCTATAGCAGTAACAGCTTCACCTCGGTGGTATCAGGGTGTTGTTCAAGCAATGAGCAGGAAGGCATATTCGTGCAGGCTTGCCCTTCCTTCCAAGTATCCTCTTCAGAGGTGGCCCTTGCTGAATACCAGCTTGGAAAGCATCCGGAGCTGAACAGCAGCGGAACAGCTGTGACATGGAACTCTGCTTTGCAGCTGGAAGACAAGTGGATTTCAGCAAAAGTTTGTAGCCTGGATTCAATTTTTTCAGCCACGGAAACAAGCCATTTCTTTCAGCATTATACTTTTTGTGGAGCAGGCAAGTAACCCCGCGGGAAGCGAGCAGGCCCTGGTGTAACACGGAGGGGTGACAGGTCCCCTCCAGGGCCGCATGCCCCGCCCTGCCCCACCCTGCCCCACCCCACCCTGCCTTGGGGACCGGCGGTGCCGAACGCACCAGCACCATCCTCCTCCTCCTTCTCCTCCTCCTTCTCCTCCTCCTTCTCCACCCACCCTGGGAAGCCTTTCTTCCCAAAGGGCAGGCGCTTTCCTGGGGGGCGAGCGCTCCCCATTACACTCCATCGCTCCGAAGGGTTTCCTCACACCGGCCCTGTTAACGTGAGGGATGCCGGCAGGCAGCAAGCCCTTGCCCTGCCCGTGGCCGGTAGCCCTGGCACTGGCAGACGTTAAGGCCAGCCCTACACGCGGCTAAGGCTGGAGCTTTTCAACACGTTACCACGGCCGATGTTCGCACCGTGATGCGATGGCTCGCCTCTCTGTTGTGGGATGGCGGGGCTCTGTAGCATTATGCACGAGCATTATTGTGGGCTGTCATATACCGAATAACGAAAGGTGATAGAGGGTAGCCAAGGTACTTATGGTTAGGTTATGTCTGGAGATCAGAGAATAGGATGCTTGCATCCTGATTATTGTAGTACTGCAGCTTGGCCTCAAAACATCTATGTCTGCCTACTTTTGTATCAGAACCAATTGTAAATATTTAATACCTGTCTTCTGATACAGAAGCAGACAAATCTAGCTTCAGACACACAGTAACTATTTGCTATCATGATTACAAATACTGTTTCTTTTATTTAAAATTCTCTTATGCTGCCACTTGATCAGAGGCCTTTGATCTGTGACACAGATGAGAAGATTCTTTGTACTTCCTCGAGTGGACAGCCCTTACCCTGACAAGCACTAAATACAGTGACAGTCAATGCTATGTTTCAAAAAAAGCCCTTAAGAAATAAATAAATGAAATGTAGTTACTGAATTTGTTATTCAAAAAAATTTCAAAGTGCACCATTATGTTTTCCAATGTGCCTGAAATTGTTTTAATGTTGCTGTTCTTATGTTTTTGTAGCAAGATTTACAGAGAAGACAATATGCACTTATGCAATGAGTAGGATGTTATTTATTTTATGCTAAGTATACAGAAGTAGGAGTAAATCAGAACAGAAAGGATATCACAGACTAATATCTTCAGTGAGATTCTATTTCTTTCAGCTGCTCAAGATCTGCAGAAGTTAGAGGTGTTTGCTTTAACATAGCTGATTATCATTGGAATTTTGCCCCTCAGAAAGCTAGCACATTTGGTCTTAGGATGAATGCCTATCTCAGGCACTTCAAAATTACACTATGAAATTTAGAGTCCCACAGTTGGTCCCAACAGAGCAGCCTGGCAGTAGCAAAAACCTCAAAGAGCACTTAAAAGCAACTCTTCAGGCCAAATCCTTAAAAACCTATTTCCTTTCAGTAGGCCTCTATAATCACTTGCTTTTATATTTCCCTATGCTTTATGTCCACTCCAAAAGGAAGGAAGCTCAGGGTACTATCATAGAATCATGGAATCACGGAACGGTTTAGGTTGGAAGGGACCTTGAAGATCATCTCGTTCCAACCCCCCTGCCATGGGCAGGGACACCTTCCACCAGACCAGGTTGCTCAAAGCCCCATCCAACCTGGCCTTGAACACTTCCAGGGATGGGGCATCCACAACCTCTCTGGGCAACCTGTGCCAGTGCCTCACCACCCTCACTGTGAAGAACTTCTTCCTTTTATCTAATCTAAATCTATCCTCTTTCAGTTTAAAGCCATTACCCCTTGTCCTATCACTACATGCCCTTGTAAAAAGTCCCTCCCCAGCTTTCCTGTAGGTCCCCTTTAAGTACTGGCAGGCTGCTATAAGGTCTCCCTGGAGACTTCTCTTCTCCAGGCTGAACAACCCCAGCTCTCTCAGCCTGACTTCGTAGGAGAGGTGCTCCAGCCCTCTGATCATCTTTGTGGCCCTCCTCTGGACTCGCTCCAACAGGTCCATGTCGGGGAGTTCACGGTTACAGACGTGAATGTGCGGTTAGAGGCTCTCTTCCTCCCCAAAAGCGATGGGGGTTGCTTCTGTCCGGCAGGGGAAATCCTCCCCACCTCTTCTGCTGCTGTTCTTCTGTCGGCTGCTCGCAGCTGAACTAACTCCCTCACTCTGCTGCTCCTCTTGCAGCTCGCGCAGCACGACGCTCTAAGGCCAGTGGAGAAATGCTTGTTCAGCTGCAGACGATGGCGCAACAGCTGATGAAAGTGCAAATAGTGAAGTTTGCACCCTCGCTGCTACCCCGAGCAGCAATATCAGTATTTGTCACTGTGCGGTTACAAAGTCCAGAGTTACAAGGATCTTAAAGAATAGGACTAGGATGCACGGAAATAAAACTTAGTGGCTCATAAATCCACTCCTTTAACAAGACACAGCTGCACTGTTTTCTCTAGAGCACCTATATGTTATTTCAAGATTTCAGTGCCCTGTGTAAAATACCACTGAACACTCTAATGTTTGTGAAAACCAGAACATGTACCACAGGAAGATGGTAATACAAAAAGAGACTTCGACTTTTTATTTCACATTTATCCCAATAGCGTTGTTTGTTATGTTCTAACTTGTGGGGAAGCCCACAAATTATGTGAAGTTGTTCTTAGTCCACTTTTGGCACACAAATTACACCCACCACTGACACTTGAAGCTCTTCTTGGGATGCCAGCAGTGCAGCAGACTGAGCAGTTTGGAGAGCTCCTGCACACAGGAATTGATTCTGCTACTGCACAGAGGAATTAATTCTGTCCTTAGCAGGATGTCATTCTGGCACAGCTAGTGACATTAACCAAGTGACTGTTTTTTGTCCAGCATCTTTCAGATTCACAAAATTATTTGAGAGTATTTAGAAAATAATAATAATAAATCTTTGGCTAAGAAAGTTAGCATCAATTGGTTTATACGGGATTCAAATATGAATGCCAACATCATATAAGAAAAAAGGTTATTAGTGATCAAAGTATATACACTGGAAAAAAACCAGAAAAAAATTAATTTAAAAAAATAGCAGGTGCTTCTTGAGCATATTTTATTTCTTAGTATTTGCTTTCTGCTTATCACACTAGGTTAACTGTTTCAGCCTCTTCAAGAACCACGTGCCAGGCTCTGCCGAATGTAGCCGTTCAAGCCTGGTCCAGTTAAAATAAAACAGTAGTGACACTACAACTATGAAACCCCTTTCCATTCCCAGGTGTGAGGTGAGCCAGCAGGCTTGACAAGTCTATAGTGGACATGGTCAGTTTGAATGCCACATGTATGATGGCACTGGGAAATCTATACACTAATAAGTTGTATGTCGGGATAGGGAGCTTTTACAGAGCTTTTCTTTCTTTGTCATGTCAATCTGCAAAAAACCCACATTTTTATGAGGAAAAAATTCCACTAGGAACCTCTCCTATTCAATGGCACTGCAAATAGAAAATGTTTCAATTGCAGAAAAATGCATTCTTGTTCATTATAAAAAACAGAACAAGAAACGGCAACCCGGATTTTTCTTTTTTAAGAATCCCTCATTTGGGGAAGTAAGGGAAGCTCGATGTGATGGGCACAGATTTTGTTTCATTTTGGCAATAAGTGAACAGGACTGTGTGCGTAATTTCTGAGCGTTTCCTCGGCGGCTCTGTGCCACGCTGACTTCAGGCTTCGATCAAAACACTGGCCCAGGGCTGTCTTCGGTGCTTGGGGCAGTTCCAGTTCATGGCATTCTCAAGGACAGCTTACTGCAGTTTGCTGCTGTTGCCAAAGGGATAAGCTGAACAAAACATGCCTTAACAGCTAGTAAACTTCTATATGTTAATGTAACAGACAGACCAAAATATACAGCTAATAAACCACAGGCTCTCAGAGAGGTATTGCTGTATGAGCGCCAGTGAGATGACTTCTTTTAATAATATAGAGCTCTTGAAAGAGCCTTGTGTCAAAAGTATCTTGAACAAGAAGAAAAGCGCACGACTGTTAGTTCATCCTGATAATTATGTGTACGTGATCATCTTCAACTACATTAGCTTTATTTGATATCCAGCAGAGAGAGAGTTAATACCATCTCTTCCCCATTCTTCCCTTCTGAATACGTGCAAGATAAAGCAGGTACAGCTGTATGCTACCTTGTCCTCTTATACTTGGGTGTTCGTGATATTTACATAGTAACTGTGGTACACATTAGTCATTCTCGAGTCTAGGCAGTTGCAGAAAAGTTATCAAAAGCCCATTGCCATTCAGTGTTGGTGTTTATTTTACTTGCTCATTGTGCCATGTGATTTGTAACTTACTGAATGTAGTTGCATTAATTATCACCACTATACTTTACTCACTTTCTGACTTTCTTCAGTGGCGTTACTACTGTTACTGGACTGAGGTGCTCCATAGCACAAGGATGCTCTGTAGACTTTGCAACTAACTAGTATGAGAAAGGGCGATGGGACGAATGAGCAATTTTCTTCTTCATCTTTCAAAATTTATTTCCAGCAAAGCATTCGCTGGATTAGCACTGTTAGGATTATTGGCACAGTGGTTTACCCACTGTATGGGTAGCCCACAGTGTGATCTGGATCTAAACTGTTAGACACAGGCAGTGATATGTCTTATTACTGTGTTTCCTGGAGCCTAATGTAAGGCCTTTTTAGACTGCTGACTAATAATGTCTTTCATTAAAGCTTAGTTCTGCCATTATACTGCTATTTTTCCCTATCAGGCATTCCGCAAGTGTTCTTACAGCAGTATTAGTGCTGTCATCAATTTCTGGTGGGTTCTTAGTCTCTGACTGAATTTGTAGCGTTATATCACACACATTTCCAAATGAAACTTAACTGCATTCCTAGAATAATAGAGGTATAACCTAACCTAATCTACAAATTTTTAATTTGTTCTTTTAGTGTTTGTCACTCACCAAATAAAGATTGGCAGAGAATTTTGTCCTTTTTAAACTTAAGCCAAACTAAGTATTATTGTAGAAGCTAAGCAACCACCCTCCCCCCAAACTGTGTTTGCGACTTCTGTTTTTAACCTTTTTGCGGAATAAAAGATTTTTTGTACAGTCTTCCACCTCTTTGCATTTCATGTATTTATTCTCTTCCCACAGTTCTTTCCCTTATGAGGATTTAGCTCCAGATAGATCTGTCTGGTCTGCTATTCCAGTGCTAAAGGCCATCCAAATATTTACTTTCGTACAGCTCATAAACAGTCATACCTTGCAAGCATTTCTTGAGAAATCCTAAAACATTGTATAGACTTTACGTGTTGGGGTATTTCAGCTACAAATGGCATGCAGCTGTTCCTGGAGAAGGGCATAACAACTGTTTATCGTATGGTCTTGACCCTTTGAAAGCAGTGTCAGGTAGGAGGACAGTGCCCCGGGAAATCACGCACGCCATTCCCAGCATTGTTCGCACTCTGGAGCAGGAAGCCACGTTCTGAACAACAGGAATTGGGAAAGGTTGGTCCTGTAGTGTTGGAAAGCTGAAACACCATTTATTTATTCAGTTGAAATATGGCTCGAGTGGTAATTTATTCCAATACAGCAATAAATGCAGCAGCTGCCGTAGTGGTTTTCCATTACCCCGAGTGCTCCGAACTCCGCTTTCCTGCCAGGACAGCCCCAGTGTGTGCCGGGGTCTTGCAGCAGACCCAAGCAGGAGAGGCGTCACCAGGAGCTATTGGGCTCGCGATATGGTCATACCAGGGCTCTGCTTCAGCATGGAGAACGTTAGTAAACGAACATGTGACACCCTTCTGACTCACCTCAGTTTGCTTCAAATGTCCCGAGTCTGAACCCCCCCACATCGAGAAAACTAATGAGGTCATTGATGTTTGGGGGCAAAGAAATGTGCCCCTCGATGTATTGCTCACGGACTGAACCTGCCTTTGTCCATCCATCACTTATTACCGGCAGAACCACAGAGGTGCTGGGGTGGGCAGGGACTGCAGTGCTGCTTGGCTGTCAGACTCTCAGTCCTTAGGACAAGGAGGAAAACCTTTGGTTTTTTTCCCCTGTCCTCTCTAAGGCACTATGTGAAACTAATGTTCTGTCTCTAAGATCTTTTGCTGATACGAAAGTTTAAAAGTACTTAAGACCATCGTCATCGTAGTAAGAGTAAGGACCTATGACTTTCCAAAGCCAAACACCTTTTCCTTGCTACAGTTCAAGCACAGCAGCTACAGACACTTCAGAAGGAGAGAGAGAACTTGCAGATGGTGAACGCAGCAGAGCTGGAGCGATCCCATCCGCAGATCCCATCGGCAGCTGCTCGCATCCTGCCCTCTCTCCTGCAGAGCACAGAGGGCACCTCAGCCTCGATTTTTGTTCACTCTGTTGAGATCACTCAAAATTAATTACAGTTTGGTTTATGTCACTGTCTACTGGTGATGATCTAGGTTTGTTTTATCATCGCTAATGTTTAGTCTCTAGTGTTACCAGGTTTTCAGAGATATATATGAAGGTCTGATATGGAAAGCTTTATAAATATATGGAACAGATTAGGGAAAGCAGGATATAAATAGCTAACCACTGATTACTCTTCTGCATAACTATCTCCCAGAGTACAGTAACAATCTTGGAGACAATTTGTGAACTATACCATTTCTTCCAGCTCTTGTATAGAGTAAAAAGAAAAGTTGAGTACTTCCAGCTGATCCTATGGAAACAGCAGACAAAGAGTGGTTTAGGGATATTAAGAAACACCCAACTCTGCTCTGTGGTATCCATCCTTCATTTTCATACAAAATGATAACAAAAAACCCATGAGACCACAGCATCATGGGATTAGTGTGGAAAAAAGTAATACAAGAAAACACAGCTTGTTGAGCATGCATATATTGAACAATAGCACGTATTGGTTTTTGAAATTTGTATCTATTATATTGCCAGTTTATGCCTGGTAGAACAAACACTTCTCTAAAAACAAAGAACAAACCAGAAAACCACAGGGGCCCTGTGAGCTGTGTAGTGGCACACTAAGAGAATTAATGACTTATGCAAAGCAATTTCCTAATGAAAATTTTAAAAAATCTCATCCCAGAAGGCCGGCAATTTTCATTGTAGGAAGGATTACCCATCCTCTGGCCATTTTAAATTATCAAATTGGTTTTGGATGTCTGCAGAGGACTGTCAGGGCTATTTATTGTTATTTTTTAAATAAATGTTGCCCTGCTGGTAAAACCAGAGCAGAGGCAGGCGGCGTTGGAGGTGCAGAGCGTGCGCTGGGCAGCTGCTCTCTGCCGGCACCGACCGTTTGCTGAGCGGCCAGTTTGCTGAGCGGCCAGTTACATAAAGTGGGACGCGCTGGGCGATGCCACCGAGCACCAAACCGGAGCAACCGGGGCGGGAGCTGCCACAGAGGGGTCCCACCAGCCCAGGAGGGTCCAGCTGGTTCCCCCAGGCAGGGACATTGTGGGTCATGTCCTTGCGGGTGCTCCACAGGGGCACCGGGGACACGGTTTTGCTGCTGCTGGTGGCAGAAACAGGTCCACAAGGGATCTGTGGGCCTGCCTCAGCCCCTTCTCGAGGTATTTTCACAGCAGGCCATGTACAAGGTAATTGCAGCTTTCCCGGCTTCATAAGAAATAGTTCAAACACAGATCTCACATAGGGAAGCGATTCATTTATAATTCAAGACACTTAATGTTTCTCAGAATTTGGTTTCTTTTAAACAAGGAATATGATGTAATTTGGGTGTGTGTCTGTGTGATTAAGCCAATTCTGCTGTATCCGTAGGGTTCCTAACCCTTCTCTGCTAGAGACAAACTATCAGGTACCCCGGCATAACAAATCCTGTTCTTTTTCTGCACCCAGATTTTTCTAGAAAATTAGTTTTCCTCAAATCTGTTAAACAAACCTCAAACACTGGGTGGTAAAGCACAGGGGTGGGACACCATGGTGAGGACATAGTGGCAGGCTGTGCATCCTCCTTGTGTTTTGAAACTGGCTCAAAGGAGGCCAGATCCTGGGATGTGCTTCCCCACAGCTCCTGCAGAAGCAAAAGCTGGAGAGAGCCACAAAGCCTGGGCCCATTACAGAATTGGTTTGGCAAAGTACAAGCTATTCCTTATGAGGCTGGTCTTCTCCATCTCTTCATGATCTGCCCATGAGTTGGTATAAAAGTATGTGTCATCTGTCCTGATGTAGTTCAAAATGGTGACTGTATTTAGTATATACTCCATAGATTACACAGCCACTTGCATTTACACCCTTTTTGCACCATGTCATGGGGCTGGGACAGAGAAGGTGTTGAGGAACGGAACTTTTTTTAACTGAATTACACAAGTAGTAATAGTGTCAATATCATTGCTGCAAAAAGTCTATTACCTAATCACCTAACATTAAAGAAATAGATTAATATGGTGTCTGTTCTCACAGGACCATAGATATTTTTATGGGATATGGCATTATAATAAAAATTCCCTAGACTTCAGCTTAATCTAGAAAACTCATTAAATAGATTCAATACACTATGGAATTCTATATAGAAATTTTATTGTTAAATGCGTACCATATTTCTCTGCCTTCTTTGCCCAATCATTTTTATTTTGTAGCAGGTTTTACAGTGTGGACAAGATAGAAAGAAGACTCAGAACTGAGGCAGGCTTTAAAGATCATTGACCTGTGTGCTTTCCTACGTGGGAAGATGGGAGGAAAAGGGTCATGATTTATAAATTACTTCACTGCTGAAGATGAGCTTAGCATGAACAGAAAATCAGGACTAAGCCGTAACTTGGTGAGGTTTCGGATTCTCAGCCAAAGTTGTGTTACAAAAGACAAACTAAACACTAACATCTAATGCGCTGCTGGTGAATCACCACACTGGGTCAGTCCCTGATTTCAGAGCCGCCAAAGTCATTGCGAGAGCTGCTCCGTGGAACGGCCACAGGACGCTTCCCCCACCTGCAGCCGAGCTGCAGCCGCTGGCCCACCCGAGGGGCTTTCTCCGAGGCTCTTTCTCCGAGGGTCTTTCTGCACAGGACAACCCCAGCACCTCCCTGCCCGGCCTGCAGCAGGAATCGGTGCAGTCTCCCATCTACCTCTGAGTGCACCTGAACCCACGCACGCAGCTCAGCTCTCACCCTTCCCACGCGTTCCCCACACCACTGCCATCACTGCGCGCCCATGCGTGGGCAGCACCCGCTCAGGGAGGAGGAGAGGTGGCAGCCCAGACCTGTGTAAGGCAGCTCTGGTGAGAGCGGAGGGAAGGGAAACAACTTTGAAAACATTCTCAACCCTTTGGTGTCTCCAGGTCTGTGCAGCAACAGCCGGTCGATGCAGCCTGTAGCTAAGGAGCTTTGCTCGGCTCTTCACTAGGGTCACACAGACTGTTACTCAGCAGGGTAAGAGTCATCCCTGCTTGGTAGCCCTTGCTTCTTCTTCTGCCGTGGACAAAGAGATATCTGCCATTGCATGCATGGCTGCTTCTCACCTGAGCTACGGCAATACAACATACCTGAGCATGGAGCCGTCAGTCTGCGGGAAATTTCAGCTGGGGATGAATTCTGTGGCATATCTCACCCGGCTGGCAGGAGGATGGCCCATTCATCTGGCGTGCTCCACAGTCTTTGGGAAGCTACTGTCAAGCCAAGCTCAGGATCTCCTTTCTTCTTGCACGGCCCTCCACTGCTTAGAGCCTACACAACCAGCAGATTAATGGACATGAGGTGAAGATCATGATCGGCAGCTATGCTCCTCTGGCAAAATAGATGGTAACGTGTAAAGCTTTAAATTAAGAGCAGGAGGCATAACTGTGAGGACCAGCTTGAGACTTTTGAAGAAATTGCGACAGGATCTGAGGCTCATCACAAATCTCACTGTCTTTCTGCAGGAAGTGCATTTCTAAAGCAGAGTCTTGCTCACTTGGGTATTATCCTGTCCCATATGGATGTTAAAATACTGCACACAAGAAGAAAATGCTTCATAATATGTGTATTTTTTTTCCACCAGAAAGCAAATGAAATAGCAGCAGTTAATCCCTCAATAACTGCAGTTAAGCACCAACAGGGAATCAGTCCTGAAATATTAGTGGCCATACAATGGCAACTCTTAAAAAGATGCTTTGATTCCCCTGTTTTTAAAACTACTGATGAAAACTTATTTCTTTTTCAGCAGTCCAGCTTAAAGGCATTGTATATAGTTTGATTCAGTTAACTAGAGGTGTGTTTGTATCGGGCATGTTTTCAGGCTATACCTCAAAGTATTTGAATTATCGAAATAACATAAGTAGTAATAAGTTCAGGTTGTGGAGGTTTTTTAGGGTTTTACCCATGCAGATTTTTTCTGAAGGAAAATAAAATTGGCCTGCAAGGCAGCATCCTTGTTTTCAAGCAACATATGGAAGTAATAGCTTCAAAAATGTGTTAGAATAAACTCTCCTGCTTGCAGATAAACAACAGTGCATTGTATGAAATGACTACATGGCTCCTTCGCTCCCTTGGACACCACTTGTGTTTAAAAAATAAGATGTTTGGTTAGCATGTCTCTGTACCACTAGTGAAAGTAAAAAACATTCTTGTTTCAGAGAAGCTGGCTCCCCACGCTGAGCAGGGAGGGAGGGCGAGCAGGCACCCAGGGCGCAGCAAAAGGGGAAGAAGAGGGAGTTGAAAGGCTGAGGCTCCTCCTTCCGAACCAAGTAATGGAAAAACGATGTAAGAATTCCAGCGTCTGAATAAATATGTGCCCTATGACCTTAATCCCCTAGGAACCAAAAACATCCAGAGTCAGATAAAAATAGTAAACCCTTTACATTGCTGAGGGAGAACAGCACTGCTTGCAGCTAATTAGCTAAATCCTGTTAATAGCATGGGGGCTGGGCAGCCATGAGGAAGTGAGTCTTTGAGAGACGGCTGAGCCTAACGTGCAGCAGAGGACGAAGCAAAGGACGGACGGGCATGGCAAGACGCTTACGCGCATTAAACCATGTGAAGCAAGCAAATGGCACAGCGGCGCCGAGCCAAGTTGACGGGTTGTGATTAGGAGGTTTCCCCACTCAGGGGATCCACCCCGTCCGTGGCACTGTGCAACACATGCTTTGAGGGAGATCCACCAGAACGACTCCTGGTTGACTGCAGCTGCTGTTCTAGCCCCAAAAAACTCCTCCCAACAAGATTACAGACCTTGCAGGCTTGCTAGCTTGTGCAGGAAACCACAGCTGGGCAGCAAGGATCCCTTTAAAAAAAAAAAAAAAAGGCAGAATTACAGTGATCTTGACAGCAAATGTCAACGAACTGTTCAGGTTCAGCTGTACCATTTTATTTGAAGTACTATAGCTTAACAGTGTGCCAAAGATTAACTATTTATTCAAGCCATAGTGGAGACAATAGATTGCTTCAAACAGCATTCGCAACTGTTTGTTCTAATTCTGAATGACTGTTTCATTAGCCAGCACTGGTTTTTCTTTATTATTCCCTAATTGCAAACATTCACACCAGGTGAGTCTTACATGTCACACTATACCTACATACGTATGCAAAGGTTAATGTTTGTGCACAGCCAGGAGTCCTGTGCAAATTAAATTTTCTATTTACTATTTTAGATTTTTCCAGCCAAAGAATAACTCCCTTGCCAGAGAGCAGAAACGATACCAGTCGATCTCAATGGCCCGCCACGCTTCATTGGAGAGAATTCTGGAGGCGACCCAAATGTTCAATGTTTGCTTCAAATGTAATAATTTATAAGGTCGCTAACACCACTGCATCGCAGGCTGCCCTGTGCTCACACACCTGTGTTCAAGCGATCCAGGTTTTCCTCAGCTGTGGGTTCCTCTAGACAGCATGGCTGGCTGGGTTTAACAGCATGGCCGGGACTCGGCTGCCCGTCCTCCACGTGCAATAGCTGCTGCCCTGTGCCAGCCGAGGTGCAGCCACCTCACAACGCCCTCACTGTGGCAGAGCAGCTCAGGGGACCCCAGACCTGCAGGAGCTGCAGGATTTCTATTGCATCCCAGCGGCAGGCAGCAGAGCTTTATTGTTGTCATTTATGGTGTCTTAAAGCAGATCAGCTACTCCTAAAGTGCTCTCAGCATCTTCATCTATCAAGCTTGATGCAGTGGGTTTTGCCATAGACACTGCGCCAGCGATTTGGGCTTGAATTTTAGCTAAAATGTTTTTGTATTAATATTCCAGGGTGAGAAATTAGTTTGTCATAGATTTCACTTCTGGTGCATTTACATCATATTTCTGCAAAACCACTGCAGATTTGTTTCCGAAATGATCTGCCAAGCCATTAGAACAATTTGCTTGCTAGCAGAAGGAAAGGCTACTGTGTTCAGTGTGTGCTTTGAAAGGCTGGGAGTGCTTACTTTCTGCAAAATCATACTGAGTTTTGCCTGGAGCTCCATGCCAGAGACTCGCTCCAGAGACTACAGAGCAATATGCTACAGCTCACATCTGTAGCACCTGGCAGGTTATATAGCATTTTTCAGCCACAAAAAATGACAGTGTGCACTGCATGCTGTACATAATGTATTGCTTTGCAACTCGAAGGCAGAAGTCTGAGATGTGGACCCCACAGCCCTTTGGGGTGCCTGGATGGAATGACATTTTTGGAAAATGCTGAGTTCCCTCAGAAAACACTGCTTTTGCACTTGCCACAGTGTGCCATGGCCGTGGGGTTCCCCACCCGGGTGCTGGAAGCAATCACTCCATGACATCACCAAACCAAGAAGCTAGGACCCTTGTTTTGTGGTTTGTTTATTAAAGGCATATTTGAAAGCATCACTTATCTCTGTGGCACAAAAAAAGAAACATGTATTTAACCGATGTTTTATATAGTGCACTTTTTACAGACCAAAACCCATGACTGGCTGCTAGTTACAAAACCAGAGGATTTTCTCAGATTACTGTATTTCACACTGTTACTGATTGAAGTAATGCATTTTTCACTCTGTAAAAAAAGCTGTCTAAGAGCAGAGTTAATTTCATGCCATCTCAAGCTTTAAAAGCTAAGTAATTCTTATCCTTAGAGTAATATAAAAATTGAGCTGTTAATAGCAACAGACTTGCAGGCTGAAAGAGATGGCTCTGCTTGCTTCTGCACTGTGGGATGAAGCCCCTGGCTGCGAGGAGCCCCATTGCAGTGGGGTGTCACAGCCCAGCAGTACACAGAACACCAGCAAATGCTGGGGTCTCATGGTGGGGTCGCTGTGAAGGATGCAGCTGTGAAGCATGCAGCTCTGAAGGATGCAGCTGTGAAGGATGCAGCACGCACACCGCGGCCGCGCTGGGTGGCACAACGGGAGCTGTGGGGCGCACCCGAGCACCACCCGCACACTTGTGGGGAGGTGCCGTGGGGATTTCATTGAGTCCTGCCCTGGCCCCACAGCTGACACAACCAAAGGAAGGTACACGGGAAACTGCAGAACTTGGATCGGAGGCCCTAGATAAAAAGCTGTGTTGGCAGACAGGAGCTCCTTCACCGGAGGCATCTGACAAACCTGCCTCCGCCCCAATAGCCACTGCCCCAGCTGGGCTCACGGGCTCACATCAGGGGTGATGCTCCTGTGCAGTTGGAGTTCAGCAAACCCCACCTGTGCACCCATCTGCTGGTGACATGCTGGTTTCCTACTTTAAGGTGGGTGAAAATCTTGAAACATTACTTTAAACTCTATGTATTTTTCCCCCCCCCCCTTGTGTTTCACTGACAAATAGACAAACTCAGGCCAGGGTTAAAAACCCCGCAAAATTGATGTGAAATTATTTAGTTTGGACTAAGGGCACTGTTTGTCAGGAGCTGTGGAGGCTTTTGCTGCTGTTGGCCATAGAAATGAACCTCTGGGCAACTTGGCCCATCCCCTGGCAGCTCTGGAGCTCAGACAGCAGCCTCAGGGCTGCTGGGGACCATGGGCACCACAAACCCAACCATCCAGAGACTGTGATCCCTGTTACTCACTTGTCCCTTGGCACCGCTGCCACGTGCCTCTGACACTCGCATTGTCTCTGTCCCACAGCTTGCTCATGCTTGTGAGGATGAGGAGGAGCGAGGTGGCATCACCACCTTCCAGGGCTATGTGATAATTTGCTGTTCAGGCACGCTGTTAGGTTTCCACGGCCCGCAGCTGTCTAACCAATTTTAGCACTGCTTTACCTCCCTCCTACTTTTCTTTTGTCACTTTGCATGAAGAGCATAACTTAGCAAGGAAAAGTCACCCTTTGCTTCACGGTTTTGTATGCTAAAAGCAACATCTGAGCAGTCAGACTGTGATGAAAACGTCCCTCTTGCACATTGGCGAGAGGAAAGTCAAAGCCGTTGAGCTGACCTCCCTCTGCACCCAGACCCAAAAAGGCGCAAGGGCCCTCAAGGCAGTGCAAAGCAGAGACGTGACTCCATAGACTTTCCACTGTTCCCTAACACCTGGGTGCACACTCTTCCCTTGGGATTAGCGTGGGTGCACTACCTCCACGTCAGTGCTAAGCTGCCCCATGTTTGCTCTGAGGTGAGCAGGCATGTGGGCAGTTAGTGCAGAAGAGCAGAGGCATACCTCAGCATACGTCAGGAATGTTTCTCTGGGTACATTGAAAACCAGACCAAGACCACTCCAGCCTGGGTATGTCCTCAACCCACCCAAGAGCACATCAGCCACCTGCTGCAGGAGGTGGCACCAGCTTTATTCACCTCCCAGATTTCCCAGTTCACGTAGCAGTTCCCTGGTGCTTCATGTGCCTGATATGACCCTCACCGGGGGACCCCAGGTCCAGCTTTCTTCCCTGCTCTGCTTTTGCTCTGCTTCCTTGTCCTTTTCCTTCTCCCTCTCTCCCACACTTGTTTAAGCAACTCTGCTGCCTGTCTCCTCAGAGCACCCTCTGCAGCTGGGTGCCTTACAGCTGCTCCTTAATTAGCACCTCGATTAACTCCTTCTTTGCCACATCAGTCTGCTCCATGTCTCCCACACAGTGGGGAAGCCTCCTGGACCTTGCGGGGTGACAGCGATCATAGCAGTAGTACCAGCAAGCAGCGTATCCCTTTGCAATGTGATTTTTGGGCTCCTTCAGCAGCTGAACTGAACCTAATCTGAATGTCACAGCTATATACTCGCATTTTAGCAAGGGGGTATGAGAGTTGAGAGTTACCATCCCATGCCAGTGCCTGGTCAGGTATACAGTACATGTCAGGTACAACGCTTCCTATTGAGACTTTCCATATAGATATATTGACAGAGAACAAGGGAACATGCCAAAGTGAAAACGTATCTCTTACTGAGTTTCAAGTCCTCTAAAGAGTTAACTTTTTCTTCCTCTATCTCTCCCACTGTGAAGCAGGTTTATATAGAGCTTTTCCCTAGAAGCAGGCATAGTAACTGGGAATCACGTTGTCAGTAAGACAAGTCCTGAAACAAAAGTGTGCAATCCTTATTCACAAATACAGTCTGGCCAAAAACATGCAATAAATGCTAAGCATAGTTGTTTGGTGAAGTGCAAGTGCAAAAGAAGCTCCCTGCCAACAGGATTTTCCACCTCAGACTACTTCAAATACTACAACACCAATAAAATTAACAAATATAAAACCTTGTAAATTGCTTTTAAAAGTTTATTCATCCTCTGAAGTCGGAGCTGTGCACAATACTTGCTCGCAAAGTATCCAGAGGAGAATGTGGGTAGCAGACTGGCTCACTCCAACTCTGGTGGCTCGCAGAGCTCAGGTGGGGAGACTGCCTGGAAGAGGTACAGGCAAGAAGATGGATGGCAGGCACCACTCTTTCCTTCCTTCTGCTCTAAGACATGAAAGCAGGCAGCTAGGAAGAACAAGAAATGGAGTAACTCCAAGGCAAGATGCAGGTTATTTTCAGTGACAGCTTCCTTACTCCTCCCCTCTCTCAAGAAGCTATCAGAAGAGACATCTCACCATGGGTTTATTTGCAGACATGTATTTCGATTCCTTTATGAAACATTATTGCTTACTGCCTTTCTTGTAGCTGAAATTTTTTTCATTTTTAAAGAAACAGCTGTATTTTTCTTTTTCAGTAGCTGTCAAAAGATAGATAACCAGATGAAAAATATTCTTATGATACTGTTTTATCTTTTTCCAAGAAGCCTAGTAGATGAAAGTTAATCTGAGAATAATATCCAACACTTCACTTCATGTAAAATATCTACAAGACACCATATTCGTAAGCTAAATGGTGAGTTAGTAGCTGTGGCATCAGCCCTAAATACGGACTACTTGAACTTACCATGTTGCTGGTGAGTACCACAGTGAAGTACAGAAATGGGTAAGATCTAGACATGGTTAAGTGCAAAGTGCCTTATTCTAAGTACAGCATTCAAAAGAAAAGTTGTTATAAGGACACAATTTCCTTTATTGTAAATACAGACAATTATTTAGGAATAACTTTTTATCCAAAATGATAGTTAGCTCCCCTGGGTTCACTCAGGAGTGCTGGGTTGCCAGCCTTGCCTGGCCAATGGGATCCCCTATTTCACTTTTCAGCCAGTTGGTGAAAGGCTGCTGACTCAGGGACCTGCGGAGGTGTATCTCAGACCCGTCAGGAGCCGTTTGACTTCTGAAAGCTCAGCACCCACAACACTTTGGTCTCATCTTGGGGACTGAAGAATAAACAATGGATGGGCATCTTCCTACGTTTTTGTCCGACACGTGTGACTTTTTGACTTCATTTTAACTAACTTGGTTTTCTTCCTTCAGGACCTGTTTGAAACCAAGAAAAGACATGAGATAGAGACCACCTACTGGATCTCATTCTCCTCTTATGTAAGCCTGTTAAAAACAGTAATAGCCCCATTTAAGTGAATAGATTTGTATCAGAATAAAAACAGTGTGAGCAGCAAGAGAATTGACTGCTTTGGGTATAAATTCATGAAAGTCATTTGAAGGCTCTCTGGGAGCATAATTAGAAACATGGAGTCCTGGGACGTCTTCCTTCCTTTTTAATCCAAAACTACTTTTAAGAGCTGCTGTCAGCTTGAAAAAGTGGTTATTAAAAGAGAAACAACTCCAGACAGTTTGAGGAACAATGCATCCTACTAAGTTGCTCTGCAAACTGTAGGGTTTGGGCTTCCCCTCCACCCCCCACCCCACCCCTGCCTATGCATGATTGCTGGGCAAAAGACCCATTTAATCAATAGGGAACAAGACACAGGCTGATTCTAGAACACAAAGGGATGTCAAAAGAGTGAAATGGAAGTAGCCCTTTAATCTCTCTCATGGTAATTTCATTCAAGGCGAAAGACACTTTTGCTTTTTAGAGCAATGCTACCTGCAAAATTTTCAGATGGAGGTATGCTTTTAAAGTTCATATGATCCCTTTAAGCACTGGCAATACTTAAGAGTACATGAGAGAGCCTGGCAAGAGCTTGTTCCCATTGCATTATCTAGGGACGATAAATCAAGCATAGAAAGGAAACCTAATTTATCCAAGATGTTATTTTCAAAGGCTTCTCTGCCTTGATAAATAATATTTTCCTTTGAGAAGAGCAATAGGGAAGGAAGTACAAAGAGCAGCTACTGGTCATGTGTTAAGTTGCTGGAGGGTGCTCAGACAGCTGAGCCACAGACACACTGAAAGCTATTAAAAGGTAGCTAAGCTTGATATTTTTGTGTGTCTGAAAGCCAGCTTTTCCTTCCCCTTCTCCCATAGAGCTTGCACAGTGATATGTAAGTGAACTCAACCTCCTTTTAGTGCTCTCTCCAAGGGGAATGCATATTTTCTCTGTTTCCTATCCTAGAAAGGTTAATGTTGAAGTTTTAGAGAAAAGCTCTAAGTTGAAGGGGTTTTTCTTCAATCTTTAACTCTGAGGTTTCTCAGAATCCTGGAGGTGGTGTATTTGGCTTTCAGGAACCTGGTACAGGATCAGAAAGACTGCATTCATCGAGCTTACAGTTCAGTCATGGTATTGGCAAAATAAGACCAGTTGTGCCCTCCTGCACATGGCATAAACCCTACAGCTACATGCTTCAACTCTGTCGTGATTATTTATGACTTGAATCAAGTTTTGGTGGTCTGTAGAATGAGCTCCAGCATCACCACTTAAGAACAGCTCTTGGCTTGTGACCTCTTAGGAATCCCTGTGGCCCAAAATCAGTAACCAAGATGTAAATCATGAGTTTTGCCAGCCATAATAGACAATATACAATGGGAAAAAATACAAGAAGAGAAGAGGGGAAAGCATGTTGGAACTGGAAGCAATTATTGGTCTTACCATGAAGAGCTCTAATAAACTGGCTGGTTCCTAGTTTACAGAAAGTATGGCACAAGGCACTCAGAAGTCTTTTTTGTAGCTGTTAGTTACTTCTTCCACTCTGCATCTTCTCAATATGATCATCCATTCACATTTTTCTTGGGAAATGAGTACAAAATTTATGTACGAATCTTTGAAAAGTTATGGATACAAACTGTGCCTCTTTCCCTGGCATAATAGTCACTCTGACATTTGAGTAACATGAAATCTTTTGGGACAGGAGTGTTTGTTTCAGTCCCATCAAAGGCTGGCCTCCAAGAAATCAAAAACTAAAAATATGAAATGCCAATGCAGTCATCTCCTTCATCCCAAACCAAAGGAGATGTAAGGTAGCAGTCTAAACTGGAGATGCAGAAATTCCATGACACCCAGTGCATGGGTGGGACAGTGGGACTGCCTGCAGCGGCTGCTTACACACCATTTCGGGGCACAGAGTGGTATAAAAGACATGAAGGCAGTGAGTGCCCACAATTGACCATCAAGGCAATGAGGGAACAGCCTTGAAAGATGGTGGGAATTCATTCTGGGTTCCCTTGTGATAAAATTGGCTTCACTGGCTCGTGGCCATGGCAGGGAGCCCAGTGGAGAGTGGGCAGGGCAGAGCTGCATGCACTGCAGGTTTTCAACGATGGCAACTTGAGTGGGTCAACTGGTGAATAAGGGCTTTAAAAATTAGTCTAGTGTTTTTCTAATGTTTGATGATGCACAATGTGTGCTAGAGATGTGCAGTGGCGTCGGGAGCAAAGCTGAGAGGCTTTGTAGCCTCTCCCTGGGATGCAGAGGAAATGTCAAGCTGTCCTTAGCTTGGAAGCGAAAAGGTTACACTGAATTAGGAAATCAGCACTGACTGAATGACTTTTTCTCCCCCTTAAGTCCAACAAAATGTCAAGAGCCTGCAGCACAAGGAGGGAGGCCTGGGGGAGCCTGGCTCCTGGGGGTGCCAGAGGTGGGGCCGGGACCATGGGAGAGCCAAAAGGACCCTGGGGGCAGGGGTCTGCAGGGGCACAGGGCTGGGACGCAGACCCCCTCATGCCCGGTGGCCCCCAGCTGCAGCAGAGCGAGGACCTGAGCACACGCACCCCTGTGTCGTGAGCCGGAGCTGCCTGCCCTCCTGGGAGGAGCAGGTGGAAACCCTGTGCTTTGATGTCTGTCTCCAGCTGATAAATAGGGTAGCGTAACTGAAGGAAACAGTTAGTCAGAGAGGAAAGTCAAAGGAAATAATGACTCATGACTTGGCAGCTGAGAAAGTGCCATCCGAGCCCTCTGCTTTCCCGTAGAACCGGTCCTAGCGGTGCAAATGTGAGCTCCTTTTCCCTGGTTCCTCCTGCCTCCCTGGGAGCTGCAGTCCAATGTGAGTGGCACCACCAGAAAGCTGGGGGGGCTCTTCTTCTCTGAGAAGGATATGGTTGGGTGAAACATAGGCACGATGCCACCCTGAAACACGTTCCACCCTCCAAGCCTACTGCAGACTGTTATTGTTTGCCATGCTCTATGGTGATTTCAGCTTTAATAGGATTTCTAGACAGACAGAAATTAATACCAGCCTCTGGTTACCTGGACAGGGTGATCTGGTGTTGCCTTTGTGAAACTGCCTGATCTGGGACTAGCACCAGACTATATTCCAATGTAAAGTCTAACACAATAATTTCTCCTGGACGTAATAATACACCACAGAGCTTGTTGATGTCAGAAAACAGACACAGGATAAACTGTCCCAAAGATGGATTTTGAAGTGCACCCACCTCCAAAACCATACCTCACGGTAGCAGCAGCAGCATTCTGCGAAGAGTCACAAACTGCACCAAAGCGGATTGGTATCACAAGTGTCACTGCTCTTTAACACAGATAGTCTTCAGTGCCAAAAATTTTTAACTTCTGAAAAAGATATACTTAGTGTAACTATAAATTTTTTTGACTTTTTCTATAAATGAGGTGAATTAAGTGTAATTGGAAGCATCTGCTCCTATTTTGGCACCCGATATAGCGTGGTATTCTGCATCTCCTGGAAGACACTCTCCTTCTTCAACTCCCACTAGATCCAGCTAAAAATAGTCACTCTAAATCACATTCTCTCAGGCAAAAGTGCTCTTCAGCTCTCAGGATTTGCCCCTCCATGCTAAACAATGGCTACCAGCTTTCTTGCCCTGGCAGGATCAGGGGGAGGCTCCACGGGCCCCAGGATGGTGCCGTGGAGAAGCCCCATTTTGTCCGAGCAGCACGTGCTGTCACCAGTGCCTCACCTGGGCAGTGGTTGTGGTCAATGATTGGCAAAGCCATGACATCAGGGAAAGCCGTGTGGCCCTGGCGCGAGGCAGTGATGTGTTCTGACAACACTCCAAACTCCTCCAGTGCCACAAATATTGCTGTGACGGCAGCCAGGGCAGTGACAGACTCAGGGCCTGAAACAGCTTCCCCAAGTGCCTGGAGGAACATCTCCTCCTGCTTAACAAAGGCCAGCTTGGTCTGGTTTGATCTTCGAGCCATCTCTGCTGCATGGAGTAGCCACCTCTCCCACCATGAACATCAGCCTGGGGCTGCGTCCTCTCCACCACCGGCTGGGGAGCTCCTCCAGCCCTGTGCAACAGCAGTCGTGTTCCTCACGTGGGTAATGACATTTTTACTTGTATTTACCCATCCTTGGGGCACATATTCCAGTGTCAGTTTTTTTCCCCATTTTTGAGCTAAATATAGGCTGAACAAGCCTGGAAAATCTCAGGAGAGACAACAGAGGAAACTTGAACAAAAGGATTTGCATAGAAGGCTTGGCACATCTGCAGAAAGTTTTGCAAGTGTTTGCTTTGTAGCCAGAAAGCATTTATTATGAGGACAGTACATTGACCAAATAGTAGCATTTTGCTAGGGAGAGCTTTCTTCATGCCACTTTGACTGTTCTTTACTCACGAATTCAGCTGCCGCATGCAGGATCCCCCAGCCCAGGCACCTGAGCCTCTGCCACGCAGCCGTTCACCGGGTGCTCTGCTGTGTCTGCAGGCTGTGGAGCGGGCACAGCGCAGCCTTCAACACCCTGTTAGAGGGTGTCTCTTGGAAGGCTCTGGCTGAAGGGGGTTTTGGATCAGGTCTAAAATCTGGCTCCATAATTACTAGCTCATTGTCACAGGAACATTTTCATATGCTTAAATCTGTACCTATATTTGATGTTATCCATTTACAAATAAGTCCCCTGAAATGGTTTTCAGTTCTCAGTTAATCCTCTGGTTTTCAATATAATGCTAAACAATACGTTGTATTACACAATACAATTCATCAAGCCTTATTTTGTTTAAAATTTATCATAATAGAACCAATGCCTATTAGTATTATCTGTAATTTTGCTTGTGACAACATTTTCCTGGGAAGACTTACAACCCTCAGAGCATGACTTTTAATTGACTTTATATTCCCAGGTAGGAAATGTCACTATGACTGAGACAAGGCTGAGAACATATGGAGAAATAAAGATGAATAACCTGGTAAGTATGTTGCAGTTACATTAGACCCATGATTGGAAACTCAGAGAATTCAATTAAACCTAAAAACTAAAAAGAACTTTGAAGCTGTGAAGAAAGTCAGGGTATTTACTCAGATTTCTTTGTCTTATCCCACACTAATGCCAGTGGTCCTTTCTTTCAGAAAGTGCTCCAGGGTATGAAACAGTTAAACCACAAAATACCCAAGCCAGGAAATGGCAACCTCTGAAGGTCTAAAAGACCATGGTAGCCCAAATATTAAGGGCATTTTTTCTTCCGAGTGGGAATGAAACAGCTCTAACGTTGTGTCTTTCTTGCTCTGCTAAGGCTGTCCTTCTCCGGCATGAGGGCTGGGGCCAGGCCCCAGGTGGGGTGTGGGAGCCTGGCTGAGGGGGCCGAGGGGGCTGAGGGGCTGAGGGGTCTGAGGGGGTTGAGGGGTCTGAGGGGGCCGAGGGGGTTGAGGGGTCTGAGGGGGCCGAGGGGGCTGAGGGGTCTGAGGAGGCTGAGGGGCTGAGGGGGCTGAGGGGGCTGAGGGGGTTGAGGGGTCTGAGGGGGTTGAGGGGTCTGAGGAGGCTGAGGGGGTTGAGGGGGTTGAGGGGGCTGAGGAGGCTGAGGGGGCTGAGGGGGCTGAGGAGGCTGAGGGGGTTGAGGGGGCTGAGGAGGCTGAGGGGGTTGAAGGGTCTGAGGGTTCTGAGGAAGCTGAGGGGCTGAGGGGGCTGAGGGTTCTGAGGAGGCTGAGGGGGCCGAGGGGCGGCAGCTCCCTTGCTGCTGGGCTGCGGTGGTTGGAGCCGCCTGCCGCAGGGACCGCTCACCCCTTCCTCCCTCCCTCCAGGCCCCCTGGGAGGACACGCAATATTTCCTACAGGCTGTATTTAGAAGTCGGAGGGGAGAAAGGCTGGGAAACTTCTGGTTAAGGCTTCTGAATAGAGGCACGCAAGATGGGGAGTGGTGTTATTTTAACGTTTGCTCCTTGTGAGAAGCAGCGATCCTCCCCCATCACTGTACGACACACCCTGCAGCCCCCTGCTCCCTGTCCCGTGACAGTGCTGCGGTGCAGGGCAGAGCTGCCCCCCCAGCCGCTCGCTGCCTGCTGCTGCCCAGCCCCGACACGTCTGTGGGGCATTTCAGGCCGTTTCCGTCCCCTGTTTGCGTGGGCCGCCTGCTCTGCTGGGAGCACGGGGTCTGTCAGGGCCGCGGCAGGAGGGGGGCTCCAGGGACCTGTCCGCACCCTCACGCCACGAGCCGTGCTGGAGCTGATGCCACAGGTCAGCCTGGCCACCCTCCTCCTCCATCTGCCCTAGATGAACTCCCTTTCCCTCTGCTCGCCTCACCCCGAGGCCGCCGCGGGTGCCTGGTCCATGTGTGCACAGAGCTGCCGGACGATTTCCATTCCTCCTGCACCACCGTGGGCACGTCCCACCTGTGCCCACCCGCAGCCAGGGCTCTGCTTCCCGGCTCCTGCTGCAGCTGCCGTAATGGCAGAGAGGTGCAAAGAGCAACCTTCCCTCCTCCTCTGACACGGGGCCGAGGAAATGCAGCCTCTGGGCTGTACCGGGCAGAACCACAAGCCTTCTGGGTGCCCATGGAGGAGCTCAGGGGCACTCTCCTCCTGTCCTTGGCATCAACATGTTGGGTACTTGGGGTATGAGCGACACAAGGCGGGGCACGTGTTCAGCCCCACAGATGCAAGCACAGCTCTAGAGAGAGGCAGTTTTACAATATTATTTCTCTTGTGACACTGGCTCTCCCCAGCTCTGCACTGCCTGTGGGAGCCTGACCTGCTGAGCAGCTCAAGGATGTAAAAGGAGGAGAAGCCTGATGATGTTCCTGCCCCCCAAAGCCCCTCTGAAACAGCCATGGAGATCACGAAGTGCTCCTGCCCACTCAGACACAGTTCTCTCTTGACTCACATCCATCTTGTATTCATAAGGGCTATAAATACATCTTGTATTCTATACAAATAAGGCATGCACTGAAAATATTTATGCATTGCATCCACTTGCACAGTTGTCTGGATTCCAGCCTTGACAACAGTAAAAACTACCATTACTCCATCACATGGATGGGAGAAAATTCTGGTGTGAAAGTTAGTTTATGGTTTAGGGAGTTTGAGGAAATTGCACTTCTGCAAAGACTGCAGCACTGGCAGCTAAACCTGTCCCTTTAAGGAAATGTCCTCTAAAAGAAGGCAAGGTTTATTGGATTTTATGCTGTTGCACTTTTAGACTGTTCAAAACTCTCCCAGGAATCCTTTTAATATTCCCATCAAATTGAAATATGAGTTATGTAATTATAATTAGAGCACCATACTCTTGATAACATTCATTTCATTTCTTTAAAGACTGTTTACTTTCTAACTTGTACCTAGAAGAAATCTCAAAACCCAAACAGTTCCCCTCTCCCCCATTAAAGCACAAAACAAAACAAACAGCTAATTGCTCAAAACTTATTAAAGCAGTTCTTACAATAGCTGTGTTTCCATAGAACTGCTTCTGCAGTAACCGTGACCTGATGGGAAGGTTTGTCACGGGACATTTCCTCCATTAAGTGTCAATGGCACCCTCGTGGTAAGAGGAGCTAAAAGCCGTATGGAAATGAGGCATTATTCTCTCCTTCTGTAAAAGCGGGACACATGAAATTTGGCAAGGGGTGGATGTAGCAGCCCCCTTATACCTCAGCCACCTTCCCTGGGTAAGTCACAAGTGTCTTAAAAATGAGAAGCCTACACCCCCTCCAAACGGCGTCCATGAACGCATTTAGCAGTCTCAGCGAGGCAGCCCTGGCTCCTGCGCTGGCCATGCCCTGGCCGTGGGCTGGGGCCCCGAGGCAGCTGGCCGCACTGCGGGGACGCTGCCTGGTCCTGCCCGTGGCCGCAGAGGCTCCCAGCCAGGAGCTACGGGCAGGCCAGCGAAGACAGAGAGCCGGAGCCAGGCTCCTCGTGGTGTTACAGGACCGGACGGGCGGTAATGGCCATAAACTGACAGGAGGGATGTTCAGAGTGGTTATAGAGAAAACCTTTCTACCTGTGAGGACGGTCAAGCAGAGCTGCTCAGCTCAGAGGGGCTGTGCAGTCTCTATCCTTGACGGCTTCCAGGTAAAGATACCCTACAGCTGACCCGGCTTGGAGTAGGAGGCTGGGCTCCCCATCTCATGAGGTCCCTTCCCACCTGAATTGCCCTGTGATCCTAATATTGAGCCAGTGTCAGTTGAGATGTCGATGGCACAACTGACTTGGAGTTTTTCTGTTTTGTCATTTGTGGTCTTATTGCAAGATGTAAGGTGTCGGTGCTCTAATTAATAGCCCAGCACACACTGCTGGACACCTTCGCTGTCAGCACCAGGGAGAGAAACGTTAAGTCACAACCTCAAAGCAGTCTAAAAGCACAGAAGTCAAAGGGCATTTTAAAACAAGCATTAAAAAAGGCGTAGAGTTGTGAATTGTAAGCAGCTTTGCATGGTGTTTGAGGACCTGTCTGAATTGATGCTGGGTAACCATAAGCCATGCTTGTGTCACCTCATTGTGTAATGGCCGGCAGCTCCTCAGAAAGAGGGGTCTGTGGCACTGAGGTGTCCTGAGGTGTCTTAGATAACTCAGTGAAAGATATAAAATAAATGCCTAGGCAGCCTGTTCTTTTCTGTTTCCGTTTCATTTTGAAAGTAGAAATTACACAGGTTAAGCTTTTTATGCTGAAGTTTGACATCTGTTAGAGCCCAATAAAAGCATCGCCAAGTAATTTCCCTTGTTACCCTTTGATTTTAGCACTCTTGGTGCTGCCACCTTTAACTATTAAGCAGCAATATCCGTAGTGTAACCCTCAGAATTTAAACTGTGCAGACTACTGGCAAGCACAGATTTTATTTTATTCTAGAAGAGTTCACATACGTATTCATCATTCACAGAAGAGAGATGATGTGACTGAATATGATGAGCCTTTTGGACACCATCTCAAAATTTCAGCACCTCATGCATTCAGGGCAATTTTAGCCGAGATCTGTGTTTGGGCTGGCTGTTGTCCCACCTCTCTGAAACGCCTCCCTTTTGGCCGTGCTGGCTGCTGAAGGTCAGTGAAGGTCAGGCTGTTACTTGTTCATGTGCCCTTCCTAGACAGGCATGCTTGCTTCAGGTCTCCTCTCTCTGTTTTCCTCTTCCTCCCCGTTTTTCTCTCCTTGCTTTGCATGTCTGGTTGGGATAGCAGAAACGGCTCTCCTCCAAGCTGGCAGCCGGCTGCTGGCAGCTGCCCTCCGGACCCGCAGTGAGTCAGCCCCCGCACTCTCCTCCAGTGTTCTTATATGGGTGGGAGACACCGCTGCCAGTTCACGGGGCGCATGCCAGCACAGGCTGTGGGGAGGGGGATGTGGGACAGGTTGAAAACAATCTGTACGTGCCGTTAAAAGAAAACAAGGCTCTATGGCTAAGGAATGCCTGAGTCCTTCCAGCAGGCACGGGGAGAGGGTGCTCGTAGCCGGACGCCTGGCTGGCACAGATGGAGCAGACCTTTTTCTTTTGGCACATCCAGTTATTGTATCCTGCAGCAATGCACTGTACATCCTCCAGACTCGCCCTGGTAGCTTAGTGCTGCTCGGTGAAAATGGAGCCTCCTTCCCCTTCCCTTGTGCACACCATCAGGCTGGGACAGGGGCCAGGTTTGCCTGGTACCCCTGTTGCCAGGAGCTATCCCTCACCCAAAGCCCCATCGGCACGGAAGGACTTGATGCTGATCTCTGCTGAACTCATCCTCTGCAGAGGGTCCCCTGGGTTCCGCTGCCCATCCTTAGACCACACTGGCCAACAGCCATATTACAATTTTAAAATTAAAATGTTTAACTATGCTAATTACTCTGAGGTTTTAAAATAATGTTTGTCCTGAACACTTTTGTCTTCACACACATTCAGAAGGCTTGTACGTATCTTTGCCAATAGCTACAATATTCAATCAAAACAACCCCTCATATGTAAACAAAATATGACCTAAATGTAACCAGCCAATATAAACCTGTAGGGCTATGAAGCCTGCTGTGGCCAAGCTGGGACCTGCGCAGTGCCAGGGTCCTCGTCTCGATCCCCATCTCCTGCCCTTTTCCAACCAGCCAGCAACAGCATGATAAATGTATTCTTAACCTTTGCAAGGGAAGCGAGATTACTGGGACTGGTATTTGCATTTCAAAGCTGGAACCAATACCATCCTCAGAGAAAGGATGAAATAGAGGAGAAGTATGACAATTTGGCACATAAATGGTTTTGAAATCATGCAATATCAAATGAAAAGATTGTTAACATTCTGCTAGCTTGCTTGAAGCTGAATAATATTATTATGGGTAATATTATTAAAGCTCAGATAGCATGTGTCACCCAAAGATAACAGAGTCCTGCTCAAAGTGCTTCAGAAAAGCGAGGCAGTTTTCTGCTGGCTGCAGAAAGCAGGCAGAACCCTGGGAAGGGTCACAGGACGTACCCACAGCCCCGCCACCAGTGCAACAGCCCAAAAGCCCAGGTTTGTGCAGCTGGGACAGGGCTCAGACATGGTGATTCCTCATCCACCTTTGCTGCCACTCCCAAACCTGCTACAGCATCCTCCCAGGCATCCCCAAATGCCCTAAATCCTAAATCCCAAGCATGACCATCTTGGAAGCAGACATTGTGGGGCTGGTACCAAACCCGTGCAGATTACTGCAGATTACCACGGCATCTGCTGCGTGCCCGTGTTGGCAAAGCTCATCTCCAGCCTCTGCCGGCACGCGTGGGTGCCCGGTGAGCCCTGCTCCGAGGTGGCCGAGTTTGGCTGCTGAAGAGTCATGGATAGGCCTGACGGGTGGGAAGGCTGTGCTGGTGGGACTGGAGGCAGGGGAAGGGCTCCTTCAGCCACCTCCTGCGGATGCTGCAGGGAGAGAAAAGGGCCCCCCTGCCTTTCTTTCCAGGGTTTACAGGTTGGCTTACAGTGCAGAACCAATTTCCTGAAAAACCCCAAAAAGGAGAATGACACTTGACATTAAAATCTAATAATGTTAGAAAAGCAAGGGAACAGATAGTTTAACAAGGAGCCATTTCTGGTGGTTACTAGATAAGATTTAAAAAAATTGTTTCATCCTGACTTGACCTAAATGGAGTGGAAAATTACCATGACTACATTTATCTGAAATCATAAAGTGTGTTCTGATTAGACCATGATAAAAAGGATGGTATAAATTGATCCAAAGATAAAGAAAGGGCAGGGAAAATGAGATGAGATTAAGAAAAGAAGCAGACGCTAAAAAGGAAGGATAATACAGCAAGTCTCTGAAGCTGTATTAAAAATAGCTGTAGGAACTGGAACATAAATAGTTCAGTGCTTCACTTTCTGCTCGTCGGGCTGAGGCTCGGCTGCAATACTTGGGAGTCCAAATTATCACCTCATTAATCCCAAGCCCTTCGGCAGACCGCTAAATGAGTAATAGGTCTAGACCAGGCAGTCCTCCTCGCCTGAGGACCGAGCCTGGGCTGGCAAGTGCAAGCTGGGGCTGAGCCGCCGTCCGTGTCTGCCGCGCCGGCACCCGGGGTCACTCTGGGCTGCTCTCCTCCCGGTGGGACCTCCTGCCTCCCCTCCTCGGTGAAACCTGCAGTTGATTAATATGCTTCAGTCCCTATCAAATGACATTGAAATTGGTCAAAAGATTAGAATACTCGTACTATGGATCTGGAAAAAAAACAAACCAGAAAGAGCAATTGACTGAACCTCACTTCCTAGATATATGGCACTTGCCTCTGGCAGAAACTTTGATGGTCATGGAAAAAAAATTTTTCTCTGATAAAAATTGTCTTTCAATTTCCTAGAAACAAATAAAAAATGTGAAATAAACAACTTTTTTTTTTTAACCTCGATTGGGCTGCATAACTGGCTGTCTGAGGACTCGGTGTTTGCAGCACTACTACGATACTGAACAGGGAGGAAAACCACAAGCCATGAGGTCACAGGAGGTTTATGAGAAACGTGAATAACAGCCTGTGCCGGAGGGGCTCCGTGGCCCCGGCTGCTGTGTGGCAGTGCCCCATACCTTGCCCCGCTGCAGCAGACCCCAAGGGAATCCCTCCGTATGATGGGGGGCTCCAGCCTCTGCATCAGCACCTGGGGGTCCCACTGATGGGCGTAAGTGTAAACTTAAACCAGCAATTACAATGTGTGCCCCACCATTCTCTGAGGTGTCCACCTCATCTGAGGAATACAGAACTGATACAGTAACTTGCTCTTAAGATCATCTTTCTCAGAAAATGGATTCTTGATAGTCTGGAAATGCCGTTGCTACTTGTTGAACATCGACCAGGAATGGATAAAGGACTGATACAGCCTTCCTTTTTAGCTGGTTTTTTCTCTTCAGCCTAATGACTGGAATGTCCAGCCTCTCTCTAGAGCAGGAAAGTAGTTTATTTATCTAATCCCTTATGACTCTGGTCTCAATCGGTTTTATCTAAGTGCAGCACTGAAATCCTCAATGTCCTGTGAACACATGCCTGCACAGCACTCTCTCCCAGACCTTTCTTGGATGGCCAAGCGCAGCTGGTTAATTTAGATAAGGCTCAGCAAACAGCGTATTTGGAAAACTGTCTGCTCTTTCCATTTAGTATAAACTTCCTTTTCCACTCTCTGTTTGTGTTACGTAGACATATGTAAATCCTTCCACCAGAGATTTCCTTCAAGGAGAAAGTCAAGGCACAGAGTAAGAGGAAGCCCTGTTCCCACCACGCCATTCGGATGGTGCCAGCAAGGAGGGGCTCCCCCAAGTCCCCCCCTCACGGCCCCACAGCGGGGCTCTGGCGTCGCGGCCGGCCGTTTCCCTACAGGACTCTGGGAATGACTTGGGGCTTTTCTTCTGTTTGAGAAAAAGCCTAGTATTCACATCTGCCTCCTTGCTGCCCTTGTCTGTGCCACAAGTCCATGGCAACATTTTAGATCTCTCACTGGAGAACTTTCTGCAATGTCATTAGCCAGTCAAAGATAATTTAATTTCCCTAGATTTGGTATTGTTTTAATTAATGTCCAGCTAGTCAGCTGTTCCTCAGGGCGTCTGCACTCTCCTCTCTCCGGCTGTGGATATTTTGTCCTGGAAAGGGGGATGCAGTGGGATGTCCAGCTGCAGCTCCCTCTGCAGCCAGGCTGGCCCAGCTCTCCATGGCTGGGGCTCCCCCCAGTTGGGGCTCCCCAGGGCCAGCTGGGGACCTGCCCCACAGGCTGGGTGGAGTGGTGTGGTGCAGACAACCCACAGAGTTCTGACCCGTGAAAGGGCCTCGGTTACCTGTGGGGTCTGTTTTGGGCTGCATTACCGCCCTGGCTGATGGGGAGGGATGGTGCAGGAAGGCTCCGGGGGAAGAGGCCAGCATCAGAGCTGAGGTGGCAGCCCTGTGCTGTCAGCAGCTTCCCCCCACCTTGCTCTCCTTTGAGACACCCGGCAAAAGGGTTTTGGAGGGATGCTGTTTGGAAACAATGTCTTGAGTGCTGGGTGACATCCCTGGGGACCAACCAGCCCTCTGCTTCCAGAGCCCTATGGGATTCTTTTCCTCCCACCCTCCAGTGGCCTTGGGCATGACCGCAGTGGGACCGGCTGGGATGGAAACGACTGGCCCCTCCTGTCCCCACTCATCCCAGCCCTACTGGACGTCATCCTCCAGTTACCAGGGCACTAAAACCTGACCTGGAAACTGCCCCAAAAGCCATGGGGGTGTGGTACAAAGCAAAAAGAATGGTGCCATTTCTTGAAACACGCTGCTAACATGGGTCCTATAGTAAAAGACGGAACACAGAACAAGCTCAGTTGTAAATAGGAAAAAATACCTAATAAAATGAATACTATGTATGCAAAGTTAACAGCAGTGGCGAGAAGAAAGGCTGAGCTCAGTGCACCAGTAAACGCAGAAAGACAAAGAGCAGCAGCGACAGGTAGGCATGCAGGAGAAAAGGCTGCTCAGCTGCAAGTCAACATCACCTTAGAAAATAATTTGTGAAAAGAATTCTTCAAAAAAGAGTGTTATCACTGTGACTATATTAAACAACACTATAATGATGCAATTTTATTTTATTCTTCAGAAATGCCAAAGCCACCAAAACGTTCAGAGCTGCGTGCTTAGACTGACCCCTTCAATCACTGTTGGTGTAAAGTTACTCTTGTATTACAGTCTTGAGACATAGAATTCACACCAGAAGGTCTTTGTAGTTGCAAACGGCATTTCTCCTACACTGAGTCTTTATCTCCCATATTCACCAGCCAGAGAGGACTATGAGGGCTGCAGAAGCACACTGCAATATAAAAAGTAAGCTAGGTAGCATGGGAGCATGACAGCAAACTTTATAAGCAGATGCTTATAAACATGCTGCTAACTGTGCCGTAACAAATGTTTGATTCCCTCTTTGAGTGCAGACATTCAGCATCACTTTTTAGTTCCAGCCTTACATTAAATAGCAGCTTTACTGAGGCACAGAAGGAAATGGAGATGCTGAGTTTAGGAGCATACAGTGTGAGGGTTCACTTTTTTCTTACACAGTTGCTGACTAAATAAACAAAGCAGGTGTTTTGTATTACTGTGGGAGCAAATTTATCTTTGCTGATCAGCAGTAGGAGGAAACATGGGAAGATGACAATAAAGCTGTCAGACTCCCCTGCCCAAGACGTTGGGTCTGGGGTCCTAAACTCAGCTTGATGGAAAAGAGCTTTGCACCGTTCCCAGGAGGCGATCCCAGGGAGGCAGAGGGTGCCCTGCTCCCTGCAGCTTTGCAGCTCGGCGATCAGCCCTCGCTGGAGGAATGCACCCTCTTGGGAGCTGGTGGATCCAAGTCCAACAGAGACTGCAAAACCAACATCCAGCTACTCTCCAGTCTCGTCTTTGCTAATGTCTATTTTCATTCATGTGAGTCTGCCATTGGTGCCATGGTGACCAATTTAAAAATTAATTATATAAAGACATTAAAGACATTTAAATAGGAAAGTTCAACCCACAGTTCTCCAAAAAAGATTCAAGTATTCCTCAATTGCACCCCTCCTACTTTCCCCTTGAGTCCTTCAGATGCCATGACTTAACTAATTTCTTTCCTGCACTTAATTCTATGCTGATGTTGACAAATAAAATTAGTCTTCTGCTTCTTTTTTTCCCCTGACTCATATAAATGAGATTATATTCTTTAAACAGCTTTAGTTCTCACTACAGAAAAGCTCTGTCACTCTTTTCAGCAAGCCAATCTTCTTGCTGACAGACTTGGCAGGTATGGTTTTGCATAGTGTTGACCCAAACCGTTCTGTCTTTCTTGGCCATATCCCCATTTCTCGTGTGCATCGGGCCACAGAGTCACTGGCGTCAGTGACTGCCCCATGGGCTGCAGCTTCCAGGGACTCAGCACTACCGGGCTCCTGCCTGGCTGGAGGCTTTGCATTACCATGGAGAAGTCAGGCCTGCCCCTTTTGCCCAAAGTCTGTGTCGCTGTGAGCACAAATGCAGTCCTCCTATAGCATACGAGGTTTGGCATTTAAGCTATCAGCTTCAGAAAAATGAAGCACCAAGTGCCCAGGAGAGCACAGGCACGCTGTAATGCATCTCAGGGTCTTGCATTTTATTCGTCAGGTTTTCCACAGGAGATATGCAAGTATCACAAAATGTACTACCATAACCAAAACACTTGTCATGGCTGTGGCAGAGAAGACAAGGGAAGTTTACGGAGACTAACTTGCTCTTTAATCCAACTGTCAGTCCGCTTATCTAAGAAGAAAGGTGGGTAGTTTAGGCATGCTTGTTTTCCTGTTGCAACTCTTTCTAAGTAGATGGGGCTTTTCAGTCTCTATGGAGTCAACACCACACCTTCTGTGACTGAGCTCTTCTGCTTTCTCTTCTCTCCCTCTCCCCTGGCATGCTTTTATCTGTGTCTAATTGTGCTTTCTACGACCTCTCTCTCATCACATACTGCCTTTGATGTTGGTGCTGTCATGGAGATTATTTTTGTGCTCTTTTCTGTAACTACTTTACCATGGACTCATGTTGTCTCTTTTTTCTGAGTGGTTTTTTTAATGCATAAATGTATATCCACATTTATCTCAGTTCCTTTCTGTTCAGTCGTGTGTTCTTCTAGGAGGGAGCCAAATGATGAGGACAAGCAACAGGGGATTTAACTGCACCTGAATATCAGGGAATTTGGCTTTTCAGAACATCCCATGAAGTAAATGTAAAACAAAATTTACGTTGCAGTGAAAGCGTGCCTCTTGGAAGGGATTTGTTGAGGGAAGGACTCACCCCTGGGATGCAGCCCTGTGCTTTCCCACCGTACGAGTTCATTTGTTTTGGCACTGGTGCTCTGTAAGGGCTGGTTTACATGCCTCTGCATCCAGCCGCTGCTGATCTGCTCTAGTATTTTCGTTCAAAGAGCTACTGGGAATGAGTCCTAAAAAAATTTTGCAGAGATGCCTTCATTAGTTTGGCTGAAAAGGATGCTAAAAAAAGTTGTGTGGCAGATGCCTTTCTCCAGAAGCAGTCTGTGGTGACTGGTGGGACCACAGCTGATGTCTGGATGCTACAGCTCTGTAGCCTTATTTCAGAGACAAACCAGCCCTCCCACCATTTGTTGCTCAGGGACTGATTTTCAGAATTATCAGCCTTTGCTAGCAACAAATAACAAGGGAAGCAAACAAAAAACCAAAATCAAGAAGAATCAATATACTTAAAGAAAGAAGATAACTTCTCTATAGTTGTTATCTTGCTGGATAAACCTGCAATGATGACCATTGTATTTCACACAGCTTTTCAAGAGATGAGCTAAAACTGCTGACACGTAGTAAATTCTTGCAGACATTTATTCGCAACTACCCATATAAAGGTTTAATCTGTTCTTCCAACACAGCCTTTCTGGGGGAGGAACATAACGGGTGGAGGGAAATTGTAAAGGGTGCAAGAAGATAACAGAGGATGGTAGAGAGCAGAAAAAACACTGCTCAAATTAGCACTTCATCAGGATTATCAAGACAGACAGATCACTGGATTTCTAAAGATCAGTGCTCCACCATCTTTCAGCTAGAAGGCATCCCAGATGCTGTTTTGTAGTTGTAAGAGGAAACGTTTCACCTCTTGAATCACTAACATGTCTCAATTAGAAGCCTCCTTTAATGATCAACCTGTTCAAGAAAGAGCAAGGCCTAATCTTGATTAATTTGACAGGTTCTTAAATTGACTGGTATGGCTGGAGATGTCAGAAGAGAGGACTGATGTAGGTGGCAGGTGGAGGCATCAATCTCGTCTCTTTGGAGCAGAGATCCCATTGGGCTGGAAAGCGCAGGGTGAGCCATAAGGGCTGAGTGCGAGCATCCTTTTGGCTTTCTTGGTGAGAAACAGCAGGGTGCCCAGGAAAGCAGATGTTTGGTGGACAGAAAGACCAGAGATACGCAAGCCAAATCTATCCCCCGTGTGATTTTGTTGGCTTTAGGGAACATATATAAAAAAGGAAGAGGGCAAAATAATGTGCAAAAGACAAGCCCAGACCAGCATCAAAGAAATAACAAGTACTGGCCTGAAGTAAAGAAAAGCCTGAAACTCAACTTGGTATATGCTGGTGGAGACAGGCTGGCTCTTGGGAGTCCCGGAGGGGATGGAGGGGAGGAGGAACCTCGAGGGCCACTGAGGGCTGGTGGGAGGGAACGTCCCCACCAGCCCATCACGCTGGCCCCAGCTGTGGGGCTGGAACCCACAGGCACCCTGGCAGGGCAGGGTCTTTCCCTTAACCTCCATGGTGGTGGTAAATGGCAGGAACATTTCCTCATCTCCTCTCCTGATGGCGAGTGGCTTGAGTCTGGGTGGGAAGGTCCTGCCAGACACCCGCCGAACCTTCCTGACTCTACACAATGTCACAGCAAGCACGCTGTCGCAGCTAGCGAGCCATCGCAGCAAGTGTGCCGTCACAGCAAGCGTGCCGTCGCAGGAGGGGCACTGCCATCTGCATCCCACACCACGGTCCCGAAACCAGGGAACAGCAGCGTCAGGAGCTTGCCATCAGAAAAGCATCGTCTCTCTCTACAGAGTGAGCAGAGCAGCTCATGCAGCAGAAAGAAAACATCTGGCAAGCCAGTGCAGGGTTACTGAAAACAGGTTATGAAAGATACTATCAGATAGCTGCTCGGCTTCACGTTCAAAACAAGGCTGTAGTCAAATAATTTTCCTTCAGACAGCCAAGCGCACGGGCAGCTGTCGGGGAGGCTGGTGAGCGCCTGCCCGGGCATTGCCCACAGCTGCGCAGGCAGGAGCAGGACCGTGCCCTCCTGCATCTGTAGCATCCACGGCTGTCGCCTCTTGCGTTCAGCTGGGGGCTAAAAATGAATCTTGAGTGTCTCATTTGAAAACCTTTTACAAATACCACGCTGACATGCAAATAGGAGAATGTGGCAAAACAATACGTGACACACAGCTTGCTCCTCTCCTTTGAAAAACTCAGATGTTTTCTTGTCACAAAGCTGCTCATTCTTTCCTCTTAACATAAACATTGTAATGAGAATAAAATGGTTTTCTTTGACAAAATGCTATGTGTTGATGTTTAAGCAAAACTAACATTTTGTAAAGGAAATGAAAAAGAAAGGAAGCTCTTTGACAAATTCTGTGAGCAAAGAAATTGTTGTTTTATTTTCTGAACAGATTAATTTCACTGTTATTGGATGTCAACCCAGATGCAAAGCGGTGTCCAGGGGTACTCGAAAGGGAAATGATTAAGAAATGTGAGTAAGCATCCTCCCTTTGGGTGTGTGAGTCAAGAAACAAGGGATTTTTTTGTGATGTGTTGCTAATTACTTGAGCTCCTCAAATCTTGTGCCTTCACACAGCTTCAAAAAAGGCGTATAAAAATCCTACACTTCTCTGTACAATTACACTGTATAAATCATTAACTCCAAATAAACTGCAGTGATCATGTGTGTTGTCACTCCTGTCAATAGTCTTACTGATTTTAGTGGGACTGTCAGGGTTGTCAGTGTCAATTTTAGCTTCAGTATAGGAACCATGGATGTTAAAGTTAAAAGCAAATTATTGCCTGTATCTCCAGCCAACTGATTTTCACATTGACAGTATTTAATTTTTTTAAACTTCAGACATTACTGTTCCTTTTTAACCACAGGAAGCCTCAAGGAATTTAGCTGGACAAAAAGACAAATGTTTTTCTGCACCAATATAAGCATGTAGAGAAATGGCAATGGGTCACCAAGAACTCAAAATACAGATGGTCTACTTTTTATAAGTCATCACTGTAATTCACAGATAACTCATATTTTTTCTGGATACAGGTACCAAAATTCAGTGATTAATCTCACTTTCATTGCACTTTCTAAAAATTCAGCGCACTTTCTAAAAATTCAGTGCAGCCTTTAAAGCTGAGATCCGTGCTCGGGCACCCCCGGTCTATTCCCCACCGAGCAAACCTGGGTTTGGCTCTCCTGGGGGTCAGGGCACATCCCAGCGCGGCAGCAAAGGGCCCCCCTCACCAGCAGCACCCGCACAACACCCCTCCTTGGGTGGAAAAAACCATGAGGCAGGCTAGGGACCAGCTTCAAGATTTAATCATCTTCACCACTTGGCACATTTTCAAGGAAATTATATTCACCCAAATGTGATGTTCAAAGTGAAAATATTTCACTGGGACTTACCTCTTCCAAGTACATTTTCACCATGTGGGATGTTTCATCTGAAGCACTCTCTTTAGAGAGAGATGGGAATACCCAAGTAGAAAAGCTGAGTTTTCAGTTTGGTGGTTTTTTTTCTTTTTAGTATAAAATTTCATTTTCATGGAAACACAAAGTTTGTGTCACCTCTCAGCAAAGGCAAATCTTATTTTTAATGGATTCCATGAAACACAACAAAACCTCTCTGTTCGGTAAAAGTGAGGAGACGAAATTAAGTTTGAATTATTGTCCTCTCTTGCTGGAGGTTTTTTTTCTTTTAAATCAGAAAAGTGACGATACCGTAGGTCCTGAGCAACAGTGACGAATCTCCCACTGAGATAAATGGGAATTACGTTTTTTTGGCATCAGTTCCTGAGTTGTCCAATGAGTTCCATTGCTTTTTGTGGCAAAGACTGTTCTTCAGCACAAGCCCTTACTGTTACAGACCTTGGAGTTGAGAATGTGCAGATTAAGGCATTATTTTGACTACAACCTAAAGACCTTTTAGAAAAGTTGAAAAAATTCCAAGGTGCTGCCAGTGGTTTTGCTGGGGACAAGACTAATGTTTGCTGTATTTGCTGTATCCTTTTAACTGCTGCTTTCCTCCTTCTTCCAGTAAATAAACCTGCCTATTAGTTAAACAAACTGACTCTGATAGAAACCAAACGTAAGAAATATATTAACAATAATGCCCTGTTCTTAAAATAGAAAGGCAATAGTAAGGAGAGCTCTTGGCTCCTGGCTTGCCACTGGGCGCTGCTTGCTCGAGTGCTATTGCTGTGAACTCCCATAATAAAGAAATACAGGCTGCAGGAAAAAAAAAAGTCAAAGACATACCTGCCTGTAGGAGTGTTTGAGCTAAATATGCATTATTTCATTGTGCCGCTGTTACAGAGGTAGGACAGTCTCACCTCCTGTAAAGCTTATGGTCCTAATTGACGAGAGAGGTGTAGCAGGAGAGGAGAAGAATGAAGTGATTTAGCGGATGATCCAGGCCTTGGATGTGAGCTTGGTTACCTCTCAATATAAGCCTTTTTTCCCCCTTTTTCTGTATCTTGGTGGGTACTATGTGATACAGCGGGTATACATGGAGCAGTCAGCACTGCAGCCGAGCTATCGAGGACTGTCCCTTGGTGGATATGCCACCATTGCCGTCTTAAGCAAAAGAAGGGTTTTTTTCAAAGTACAGATTATTTGTTGCTTGGAAACAACCAGGAAAAAATGGCATGCAATTTTGCAAATGGGCATCTGCTCAGCAGCAGACAGACCATTCCAGTGTGACATTTGGAGGTGCTGGATGTTGGGGACACGCTGCTCTGGGGTGGCTTTGTCCTGCGCGGAGGGAGGATGCGCCTGCTGGGGCCTTGCTGCTGCCTGCGGAAGCAAAGTTAGGTAGTAGCTAGACATCCTTTTTCATGCTCAATTGCCAACAAGCAAAAGAGGCAAATTCTGGGAAGCCTTTGGGAAACCTTCCTGCCCTCCCTGCACAGGGAGCGGGCGGCTCGGGGCTGGCAGGGCCCTGCGCCGCCGGGCTCCTCCCCGCCTCCCCCAAACCTACTCTTAGCTCCATCGGTATTGCGATAACAGATGTTTTGCGCTGATTTTTAGTATATACTTTGGATTGTAGGACCTTGCTCTGAAACATCCTCCAGAGGACAGTTCCTCGACCTCACTGCACGCTGGCGGCTGCTGCCACGGCCAAGGCGCTCCCTCCATCCATGCTCCTTTTTGGGATGCAGCAAGCTCTCGGCCATCGGTGACTTCACAGCCTCCATTTACCTTTTTTGGCTGAGTGTTCACAATATTAATACTCAGTGATGTGTAGAAAAAAACCCACAAGGACCCTGGGGCGCCTCATCCCACTCCTTCCCCAATATTTAAATTGGAGTTTGAAGTTTAGACCTTGACTTCCTCTCACATTGCTGGAGAGCTCATTTTTCAGTCTGAAGGCCAGTACCTGCCCAGAGTCCCCTGGCTGGGTGTGTGGGGAGAGCTGGGGACCCGATCTGCCCCGGGAGCCGGTTATCGCCTTTTTTGGAAGAGCTGGGACTTGCTCATTGCGGCGCCGCAGGCTCTGCAGGGCGTTGCGAAGGCAAGGCAGGGCTCCTCCGTCCCACATTCCTTGCTAATTTTAACCAGCTCCCTTGAGCGGCTCGGGCGCGGAGGCACAGAGAAGTACGGTCTTGATTTATTAGTCTTTCCCTTCTGAAAACTTTTGTTCAAGTGTCTTGGGACACAAGTAAAACCAGAATGGGATTCGCAGCCTGGATCTTTAGAGATGTTTATCTACATGACGAAGTATTGTGAGTTTTTTGCCACGTCAGCAGTTTTTTCCCCAAAGGCGTCCCAGCTCTGAGATGTTGAGGGAGCGGGGATCTCTGGCAGAGCTGTCTGGGGAAGATGTGGTGGCTCGGCTGGACACTGGGCCTGGCCATGGCTGGTGCCATCCCACAGACACCAGTGCCCCAGCCGTGGCTGGGCAGCATGCTCACTCAGGGTTTCCATGTTCAGCGGTGGTGCCAGCCGCCTTCCTGCAGAGCCGTCCCTGCATGGCACACGCTCCCTTCGCTGTCAGGACTGTCAGGAGCAAATCATTGGGGTCTACCCAGGCAGAGGACCATGCTCACCCCAAATCTGATAGCTGTATCTCTATTCTGGGGAAAGGAAGAGAACTGCTCGCCATCTGGCAGGGCTGACCTCCCCTGGGGTGGCCCGGTGGACATCGGCTGGGCAGGGAAGGGCAGGGAAGCAGACCTCAAAGTCCCGACAAGACAGAGAATGACCAGAATCCACAGCCTAAGAGGTAAAATGGAAAGACGGGTTGCTGAGCCCGTAGAAGAGCCGACCGCAGGAGGCACGGCTGTCCTCAAGCACTTAAATAGGCGTCGTAAAGGGGCAGGGGACAGTCTACACCATGTAGCAAACAGAACAAGCACAGCATGCTTAATCTGAGGCAAGGAAGGTTTGGTTTGTGCACAAGGAAACTCGTTAGTGGTAAGTTCAGCTGAGTGCTGGAACTGACTTTCCAGGGACTCTGTAGTGTCTGTATCATTGAGATCCCAAGTGCAAGTTCAACAAGCACGTGCCAGGGAAAACAGGTAGAGTTGGTCCTGCCCTGGGGGAGAAGCACAGGCTGGAAGACACCCTGGCTATGCCGTCACCTTGCCTGTAACACAGTCAGTGATTAACCACGCAGCAGCAGCCAGAGCCCTTGAGAGTCCCCGCTGCCACGCCAGGTTATCCAAACACCAGCAGAGACGTAGCTCCTGAAGAGCAAAAAGCTCAACCATCTCGCTGGCTATCGTAGCACTTTCTCAGTACCTCAGAGTAAAAGTTAGTTTCTCGATCTCAAATTGCATCAGTAATCAAATCAGCATGAAATTCACAAACCGCGGTATTTGTGTAGAAAACGTCCCAAAGGGAAACATTAAACTTCCAACTAGTTTCTCTTGCTTATTTCACATTTATATTTTGTATGTGTATGGACTTCACATCTATAGCCAAAATGATACAGTGCTCTGGAAGAACGGAGACTAAAGCTCTGATTAGGCTTTTACTTGTCTTGCCCTTGTTGTTAATACAGAGGGAAAAGATGGACAGTGCTTGTGCTCAGCCACCCTGACTTGTACCACGTACCACGGGGAATGCACCCGAGGCACCTTGGCACTCGGTGTCAGTGGATGCAGAAGCTCAGTGTTGTGGACACAGCAATAAGCACCAAAAAACCTAAGACTGTAGTTTGGAAATGAAACAGCTCTTGCCTCGTTACTCTTACAGAACTGATTTCTCTAAGGTGTTTTGTGCTTAAGGCTGAAGAATTAAGCAATGCTTTACGGTTTAAGGGGGTTTTTTGTTTGTTTTAGACTTTCCTATCCAGCTGCCAAATACCTCCTGGTTTAGCCTTCAAAACAAATTAATTCTGCTACGATCATCCAATTTACATAAATACCGGTCGAACTTCTGAGGTATGAACCAGTGAGAAAAGTGGGACTGGAAAACCTCCAGCCGCCTCTTTGCTCCTGAGGTGGAGCACCGAGTCGTGCCCTGGGGCACAGCCCTCGGCCACACTCCCCAGCCGGAGTAAGGAATGAGGAAGGGAGACGGGTGCTAGCTGAACAGTGACCGTCACTAAAAATAGCATTGTTCACAGCAGCCCCTTCTGTCATTTTCTTGCTGGCAAGTGGCTTAATTTCTGCTGGTCATCTGCAGGGTGTTTCCAGTTTCACTGTTGGGAAGGCCGGGGCACTGCACGGCGCTTTGTTGTGTGCTCCTCAGCGGCCAGTCTGAAATTCTCCTTGAGTTAAGGTCCTCTTGACAGGGCAGGTTACTGCTGCTTATTCCTGGTGGCAGTGCTGGGTAAAGCTGGTGTTTCTCTTGGCTTACCTGGGCTTCTTTCCTGACCCATGTAATAGCCCATTGGTTTGCATTATTGTAGGCTATACATGAAGTATGGAAGTTGCAGAATAGAAATTAACAGAAAAGGAAAAACCTAATTAGCCCTCACTGTTATTGGCAATATTGTTGCTGGTTAATCAAGAGCTTGAATTTAGAGATACACAATTAAGAGTTTGGGCAGGGGTCTAAAATATCACAGCATACCAACAGCTGTTACTGACAAAAGCACCCCTGTAGCCTCCCAGGGTACCTGCATGAAGGTAGTTTTTCTGTCCTGTTGCTTCGTCTCTCCCTCTTTTTTTCCACATCATGCCTGAGTGCTGCTCTCTCCACTGCTGCTCTCCATACCCCTCACACAGCCCGTCAGGACTCATTCACCATCAGGATACCGTATCCTGAGTAGTGCTGGCATACAACTTCAGTCCCCATCACCTGTTTCTTTCAGGATTTAAGGAGGATGGTCCTATTTTTCCTCTGCTGCTCTTCATGCTCCAAGACGATCCCTTACAACCATCTGCAGGAGGCCTCCTTGGAACTGTGGCAGAGCCTGAGCCAGGCAGGACTCCCGCAGAACGGAGCAGTGTTCAGGTAGGACATTGACAGCCAAAACACTTCACAAAATGTTTATAAACACCAAAAGTTTTTTTAGTCCAGAGCCTTTTCTGGTTACATCCGAGCAGAGGGACTCTGCCTGAATTTCAGATGTCCTATCTAGAAGTGATGGAGCAGCACTCTGGCTCTGTGAAGGTACTGGGAAATGTTTATTTTCATCCCTCGGCACAGGGTGATGGCTCTCCAGGTATTTTACTCCCTTTTCTTGCAGGCGCTGATTTCACTGATGGCTCACTGCTTGCTGAGCCCTTTCAGTCCCCTCAGATGGGCATTTTAATGAATATTTGAATGCATTTCTCTGCTTTCCATATTTCTGTTGAGCTATTTCCTTGTCTTACACAATGGGCTCCAACTGTCACCAACACGATGCCTTCACTTGTATTTAGAGTTGGAAAAAAGCAGAATAAAGTTTGTTCTTGTGCTTATTTCACTGTGGGAAGGACTTACCTCCTTTTTAAAAGAAGCTGGGTTTTGTGTTGTTTTTTTCATTTTCCACCAGGGCTTCTGTAAGAGAACACCTTTATTCCATCTCCATTTCCCAGTTACCTCTGTTAGGCTGTACAATTGTGGTTAATATCCAACTCCACTGAGTGTATGAGCACTGTGGACTCCCAGGCAACTCTCCATGCAGGAAACTAGCTGCTGTCACCACTCAATGAAAAATGTAATTCAATTCTTAAAGTACCCTCAAGTCCAGCTCAAGTTTGTGCATTTTTCCTGCCACATTTTAATACTTTTCCTAAGTAATTTCAGTCTTCTTAAGGAATTTCTGTCATCTTTAAAGCTTTAAATAGGAATAAGGTTTGTGGGAAATGCTGACCAAGATTTCCCCAGGGCTGCAGCCCACCTGACAGACATGCAGCCTCCAGTATCTGTTTACTAGAACCCAGAACAACCCTGAGCAGTCTGTAACAGAAGTTATTCCACAAATCGCTATACCATATGTCTCTTTACATAATTTGCTTTTATCTCATGCTCTGAATCTCCTCAAACCAGTAAAAGAAATCTGTATCTGGGTAACAGTGGGAGACGAGGAAAATGGATTTAAGGAGACAAGAAGTTTAGCCTGGTGTTCTTCACATCAGCCCATTAAACTGCTCTTACAAATCTCAGAAGCATTAGCCTTTGGTACTATAAATTGAAATTCCTAATCTTTCCTGATTTGCTACATCCTTAATGCTTTAATCCACCTTGTTTTCTCCCCCAGATACTTCTCTCCTGATCCCATTGTTGCCTGATTAAAAGTAGTTCAACATAACCAAACAGCCAGGGAAGAAGGAATAAGAATGTCCTAGTGAGAGGCAATTTCAGAAAATGAGATTACATTTAAAAAGACTTCACACGTTTTACTGAAATGACAGTCCCACAAATTAAAGAAACGGAGAATGGACTTACTTTTTTCCGTATAAAATGTTGCTGTTTTTCCACAACATGAGTCATCATTTTCCATTATTAAGAAGATGGAACGAGGCAACTGTGAAAAATACAATATATAACCAGATCTTCACATTTATGGCTGCAATATTGTTGTCAATATAGCTAACCTAGCTCAAACATTTAAAAATGCCGTTTTTAAAAATTTAGTAGGAAAAATACTTTTTTCCTTGATAGCTAACCTTTCAGGTCAGTCAAAGACCCTACAATGAGTACCTGTCGGTCACCAGAAGAAATGGCTGTTTTGGCCATGGGGGAGCAGACAGCTCATAGTGGCAGACGGGCACGGGGTGAGCTGACACCAGACAGGGCTCTGTGATGGGCCATACGGCCCTGGCTGCAGCCGGAGGTCAGGGTAGGGCTGGGCGAGGATACGATGCTGCAGACTGGTTCTAGATCTCTAATTTAGGCCATCAGGTTTATCCACCTGACGTTCTTGGTTAAGCCACCAGCCCAGCAAACACCTAGCCATGCTGAATAAATAGCATGGAAAAGACTTCTCCACCGTCCCACTGAGCTTGCAGCGCAAGTGGGATGGGAATGGGGACACCCATGCTATTTCTTAGTTCATCGGGCTGCGTCATTGCTGTAGGCACCTTGCAAGATTGCTTTGTGCCTTCCTCCTCTTGTTTCATTTCTCCCCACACCATTTCCTATATTTCAGATTTAGGCTTCTGGTCTGGGTGTACTTCATACAAGTCAAACTTTCCACCCTCGTATACGAAACAAGGACGCTCGACTGTGGTGTGGGACCGTGCTCAGTGCTCCCCGAGGGGCTGTTTCACAGCACAGTGACCAGGCGAGAGCTGCAGAGCGGCTGCAACACCTGCGGGGCCACTCCTGGGCAGAACTGGGGCTCGCTGGGGGATGCCACAGCTGTACCTCTCAACTGCTGCTCTCGGCTGGTAAGATTATCTTGCAATTTGTCAAATTATTTATGAGCATTATCATTTGTTGTTCAAATCATTGCAGCCCTTTGGCGCATGATTACATCACCGTGTCCCCCAGAAACTGGCAATTAAGCACCACGCGTATCGCTGAGCACTTGTTTTCTCCTCTCCATATAGAAAAATCAATTAGAGGTTCTCATTGTGGAGTAAATGTCAATTGTGCTAACATTACAAAATCAGAAACATCTGTAACTATGGAAACTCTCGAGGCAAGACTCAATTCAAGAATAAATTAGGACAAGAAGCTTTTTATGGCTGTTTTTAAACAATAAATATAAATTAAACCAGCTTAATTTCTTAGATGCAAGTTAATTTTATTTTTTAATGTTTAGTACTATAGGTTCTCAAGACACATTAATCAATATTGACATGGAGGAAAATGGTATTTTATCGATGTTTGCATCCAAAGAATCAGCATTATTATTTGTATCACTTAAAAATTTTCTGCTAAGACAATCTCCACTGTATTTCAATGGGGAGCATACTTCTCGGATGACTAATGGCCCATCCTTATAGTTTATCATGGTGTGATTTACGGTTTTTGCTACACTTTACAGTTACGCAAAAAAACCAAGTGTGTGAAAGGAAAACTCAGTCAAAACTTTCTTCGAGTGACTAGGATGTCGTCCCAGGAAACGAACACGAGGTCTGCGCTCAGCCACAGTTTTGGGGAGAAATCTGGAACTGGTTCTCCCACTCCATTTGCTCCCTGTTCACAGCTAGAGTGAGATGCCGCAGGCAGGGGCAGTTTGGTTTCAGAGCGGATGGTGCCCAGCCCCAGAGACAGAGGGACGTGGCTGACCCCCGGGCACAGCCCTTCCCCGGGACGGAGGGGGCAAACGCCACCCGGGGCCGCGGGACCTTCCCCTTGACCGCAGCAGCGGCCGTCGGGCTGGGCGCTGTGAACGGGGACGGTGCGCTCGGGTGTGAATTGTGCTCTGCTCCATCAGGGTTCCTGGGTCCCTGACTTCTCTGTGTGCTGTGCAACCGCTGCAAATGACACAGAACAACTCTCAGAAAACTTGTTGCGGCACTGTATTTTTCATCCTTTATCTTGTGTTAGTACACTTTAACTCGCTTCAAAATCAATGGTAGAACAGTGCAATGCGCTTTATTTTTTTCCTTTTTCTTTTTTTAACTTCATCTTGCCGTAAGTTCTCACCTGGTTCTGGTCTGTGCGCCACACAGATTAGAAATAAGGCTCAGTACTGCACATTGCGGTGTGGCTAGATATATTTCAGTGTTTATCAAATGAAAATCTGTTTGTGAATCTCTATGAAAGACGGTGGATCTGTGTTAATTTCTGTTAATTTGTGTCAACGGATTAGTATGAAACAGAGCGCCAAAACCTGATGAAAACATCCTGGCTATGAGGAATCTCCAAGACTGTGAGATGGCTGCTGCCAAGTTTCCCCAACCCAGCCAAGCACAGACGTGATGAACCTCCGTGGCACGAGCGATGGGCAGAGACGGGGACGGAGCTGATGCCGGCAGCTCCTTGGGGCGGCCGGCCAGCGGGCAGGGGTGCACCCGCTCCGCCGGCATCAGCAGGGTGGGCAGAAAGTGCAGAAAGTGCAGAGTCCCTGCCTGCAGAGACCTGGCCAGCCACTGAGAGGAGAGCCAGCGTTAGATTACCTAGGTGTTCACCGTTAATTGAAATTGATGCTCGCTGCATTGCTGACCTTGCTAAAAGAAGGTGCTGCTTGAAGGAGATAACCTCCCCATCCTGGCTTACAAAACCTGGTGGAGATAAACCTCGCTGGAAAACCAAGTCGGTGTGCCTGAGAATACCGTTTTTCCTTTGAAGGTTTCTTAGGAACAAGCCGTCCGGTGTGCTGAGCTGCTGTGTCAGGGTTAAATACTGGAGATTTTCCTGGACCGACCTCCCTGCACCCCCACCAGCAGGTCTGACAGATGCTCTGGTTCTTGCCCAGTATGGGAAGTGCTGGTGAAGTGCAGGGGAGCGGGTGCTCTGGGAATGCACAGAGGTGTGCCGGCTGTGGGGCTTCTCTTGGATGTTTCCCTGGGGGACACACCAGGTGCTGGGACACAGCGCGGATGTTTCCCCCCGATACAGCTTAACACACGCTGGCTGTTGGTGCGGCTGCTTCCCCCCTCCATTGTGGCTGTGGGACGGGGGTGAATTCAGCGTGGAATTGAGTGATTTTCCCCCCTCGCCGCTCCACAGTGGCTGGAAGGAATTAAGGGAAGGTTTTGCTGTGAAAGCTGAACTGATGTTGATTGGCAACTTACTGCCAATTCCTTCTTTGTAACGCGTAAACCACAACTGACACGGTTTATCTTCAGCTATTCGTGGGCTTGTGTGTGCTCATAACACAATTCTGTGAAAATCGTATTTCAGAATCACATTGAAAGAGATTAACACTTACTTCTCAAAACTTGCTGCTGGCAATATAGCAGTATTTGTGCTTCATCTGAGAAAATCCTTGGAGATAAAATTTGGATCCAGTTCCCTTCAGAAAAGAAGAAAAGTTTAAGGAAATATTTATTCGGCAATTCTTTCCTATGGACATGAGAGTATGTGCTCGGGAAGAGAGGGTGCAGGGCCACGCTCTGTGTTTTCAAATACGTCTCTGAGCATCCTTCCACTGGTTCCATGCATCACAGCTCTGTGACTGCCCAAGGGATGCTGTTCCCAATTCCTTCTTCACTGAACGATTCCTGAGGTGCAGAATCAGACCTTCCATTGCTTCAGGGAGATTTAGTGACTCCCCACGTCCAGTAGTGAAAAAGCAGTACAAAAGGAGGCTAAAAAATACAGCGACCGCTGGGGTTTTGGGGAGAGGGCTGCACGGGGGGACCCAGGCGTGCAGGCGGAGGGGAAGGGGCTGGGGGAAGCGGGCTGGTTGCCGGTGGCCAGCTCTGGTCAGCATGGGCACGTCGGACTGAGCCTGGGGGAACGTGAGGCACAGAGAACAGCAAGGGCACGGCAGGCACTGCAGGAGGTGAGCGCAGAGCACGGCCTCTTACCCATACCTTCGTATAACCACTGCACTGGGCACAAGAGCTGGCTGGAAATGAACACACAGTATTTTTTTTTTCTCTTGTGTTTTTGTTTTTATAAACCTCTTCTACCTCCTACATAAGTCTTTGAAAATCAGGGCAAAACAATGAAGCAAATACCAGCTCGGTGAAGGCTGTGGCTATTCAGCCTTAGACTCCCTCTGCCTGCAGAAAAGCAAACAAATTCTCATGAAAAATATTATTTCGCCCCTGCCGCCCCCGACAACCACCCGTTTTCAGCAGCTCTGCAATTGGGACTGTCTAATGCTACAGGACGGGAAAACACTGTTCCCCTTGCAGATACCTTCACACGGTATCGGTATAAAGTGTTTTGGAAACAATCTCTAGAAATCAAAGCAACATGGTCTTCCAAAGCCTCTGCTTCGATCATACAAACATTATTGTATGTTTTTGACCTTGTCCTCTAGGCTTTTAAGAAGTTAAAGACTTGGGACACATTGCACAAGTAGCAAACTTGTCATTAACAGTCTGATAAAGTTTTCTAATGGCTTAAAAACAATGATTCAAACAGAGCACGTTGGTGATTCTATCCAAAATACTCAGCACAATCACAGCAGGAGAGATGATATTTAAATACACACAGCAAGTGTGTTTCAGTGTCAGCCAAAATCTTCATGCTTTAAATAGATGTGTCGCTGTGCAAAGCAATTAAAGTTTAGCTCTGAATCTTAAGCTGTGCACATTGCTCAAAAAGATGGACCACAGATAGGAGGGTTGGGGGCTCCTGAGGCAGGGAGCAGAGGACGGGGGATTTTCTCCTGCGTTGTGAAGGAGGGTGATAGGGGAGATACAGCCCATGGTCCGCCTGGGGGGCTCCTGACCCCAGGGTCTCACAGGGCACCTCCGGCTCCTTCCAGGAGTCACTTTCAGTAGCAAAAGATGCCATCAAACTGGATGAAATCATGAGCTGTGGATGAAAGAGGTACCCTATTAGTGGATTACAGGTACTCTTCGTCTGACCAAATTAATGAGCTTGGAGTGCGCAGCAAGATGACTTACATACAGAAAGTGAATGCTGCATGTTTAATGCAGTGTCCCAGGCAAACCAGATGTATAATCAGATGTAATATGTAATATAACCAGATGTAATAAAATCTCCATAATTGGAACTTAGTTATATAAACAAGCAAAAACAATGTGCTTAAATGCTTGCTTGAAATCATTGTAAGAGTAGGGTAAAGATAGCTAGATCAAACCACTTTAGTGCAAATAACTACACAAGCGCAATTCAGCCCACTTTCCCACACTACTCAAATTTAACCAAATTCCCTCTTCATCAGTCAGCAGGATGCTGAGTACACTTTACACAGTGCTCCTGGTTTGCAAAATTGTGCACAGGAGAGGAGCAGGCAGCTCGGAAAGCTGTGAGCCAACATTTACCTGTTTGTATATAGATATGCAGACGTAATCCCACTCTTCTCTAGCCCCATGTCTACTTCCCCGCACCACAAATACCCCAGAGCACTCATCTGCCCACATTTTGAAGGATCTGTTCCAGTAGCAAAAGATTAGTAAATTCCCATTTTATTTAATAATGAAAAGTACCTTTCTCTGCCACACAGGTAAGAGGGAAATCGACAGACCATGCCCCCAGAATTTGCCCCAGAACAGCATCTGCCAGGGTGGAATTCAGCTCTCAGTGCTGGACAAAGCCATGTGCTGGGACAGACCTTGCCAGGATTTTTCCCTCTTTCCCCTCTCAGTTCTTGTACTCAAAATAGAGATTTTGCCCCTGGTAGGGCACTGCCGCTGCAGCCCGCTCCCTCCCCCAGCCCACCAAAACTGCTCCTGCCCCCCCCCGCAAAAGCTGTCGAGGGACTGGTAATAATTAAGCTGCCAAAGGGACAAGCAGGAGCCAAGGGATGACAAACGCAGTTCTTTGCTCTGCTGCTATTTTTCTTGGAGTAAACAGCCTGTGCCGGTGACAACCTTGACACCTGGGCAAAGTGATGGACACGGCGCTCGCGGTGACAGGTTTGTGGCGCGAGGAGAAATGACGGCTGCAAAAGGAAACGTAACAGCACCTGTGAATGGCACGAAGCCACTAGCCGGGGCACATGATAGAAAGCTGTGCCCTCAGGATTGATGCTTTGGGAGAAAGTAAGACGTTTTGAAGGTTTACCAAAAAAAAATTATAGTCCTCTACTTGGATTGTGAACGGGTGAGGAAAATATCCCCATATACCTTGCCAGACTGGGAAAAAAGGAGTTTCTTCCTTTCACCTGGTACCTCCCTTTCCCTGCGCAGATTATGCTCCACTGCTGGAACCCCTCTGCCACCTTTGGAAGGCAACGGGCACCTCAGCATCATGCGCTAGTTTGAGTGCAACAGGGACACCAGACAAAATGCTGACCGAAAGACTGATTTTCACATCTGATGTAATTTTCAGCTTTCCTCTGTTATGGGACTGACACAGTCGCAACCTTGTGAAAGTTGTGCTTTTCACGAGCAGTGCATGACACGTGCCCTCCCTCAGCCCAGCAGCAAAGCGGGCGCTGGCGTTCGTCCCAGCAAGGAAAGCTGATCAGGCAGTCGCCCTGCCGCGCGATTCCCTAGCTCGTTCAGGCTCGGTGCAGGCTGGTGAGCAGGCACCGACGTGTTTCAGTGGAGCTGGACTGCTCCTTCCCTCCATGCTCCAGGACGTCGACACCCACTGATGCAACATCACGGCCCTAGTTTAACACCACAGAAAGATAAACACCCATAATAAACTCAAGGACTTAGTTTACTTGCCAGAAGCCTTCTGACTGACAGAAGAATTAAGTTCTACTAGAACACAAACTTTATTTAAAAAAACCCAACATGATAGATACAGTGACATTTTTTTCCTAGAAAAAAGTCATCCAGGAGAGACTACTGGGAAAATTAAAAGACTATACTAGAGCTAGTTGGAGATAATGCAAGTTTTCACCAGTTACGCAAATAAACGTGGAATTTCCTCCAGTGTCACAGTGAAACCTTAGTCTGCTGCTGCAGGATTGCGCCCTGCCCACTTGTGTTCTTGCCAGGAGGAGGTTAGAAATTCAAGTGAGGAAAAGGGAGAATCTGAGCATCTCCTTGGGTTTGCAAAAAATGTAAAGCTGCATTTTAAGGTAGCATTCAAAAAGACATCTGAATAATTCCACAGTGGAAGATTAAAGGTACTCAAAAAATCCAGGCTTTTAAAAAAAGCCAGAAGCTAAAAGCTGACAATATAGTTTAGGAAGCCAGGTATGAAACCTCTAAATAATACTACTGATATCAGCTATTCGACAGGAACTGGTCACCAGCAGCAGAGCACAGGGAGGACATCAACTGGAGTACAGGGAATGCACTTGCAAGTATTTCGGAGTCCCTTCTTCATGCTGCTGCAAGGTGACTTTTGACTTCGTATGCAGGATAAACAGGTTGGTGGAAAGAACATTTCCGAGCATGAACCTAACATAGTTCAAGAAATCCCAGAGAATAAGGCATGAAGATATGTACTAACATGTCATGTACATCAAGGTTATTGGAAATTAAGGTAAAGGAACAGTGGAACTTACTAATGGAGTCTGGTTATAGCCATGAGACAACTGAATCATTTCCTTCTCATAGTTAGAGAGTTTGTAATTAAAGAGCAACCAGCAAAGTCTGCATCGTGAGCTTGTCACCAGTCTTTTTAGAGGACTGAAGAACAGGTTCATTAATAGATCTGGGATGATCCAGATAAAATAATTCTGTCAAGTTAGAGGTTATATCTTTGCTCTCAGTACAATGGCCTTGCATCTACTACAGACATAATATCATTTGCCATTATTTCAATGCTTTTGCATTAATATGTTGGAAAATTTTTAGATAGACTAAGCTAAAATGAAAAATTAACTGGATGTAATTGTGTCTGGGCTCCCAGACAGTCAGGATAATACCTTCAAGTTAAAGAGCTGGTGGTATTGTCACCTGCCGAAATGAGAAGAAAATAAATACAAGCAAACCAGAAAAAAAACCCCTAAACCCAGTTCAACATGGAGAATCCACAGGAATAGAAAATGTAACATAAAGATGACCATGCAGGGACACAGCAAAAATTTCTTTAGCCGCTTCTTGTCCAGGACAGCGGCCAGTGCAGATGCTCAGGGGCAGCAATCGCTGCCTGACTGATACCCCGGGGCACCTGAGGCGGCAGCAGCTCCGGAGCAGGACCTGCTCCAGCTCCCAGGTGGTCAGTCCTTCTCCCAGGAGCCTGCCCAGTGGCACTGGGAACGGCGCTCAGCCCTGGTGAGCGTTACACCTTCTGGCAACGAGCAGCACCCATTGCTCATGTGTTGCAGGAGACAAACCTCCTGCGTTCAGGCTCCAGCCCCAACGTGCGATCCTTTCGACTGCGCTTCTCGGTTCCCGTGGTTTGGGAAAAGGTGATCGTTCCTTACCCCTCTTTGATTTCCCGTCACACCGACAGCTCTGCCGTCCTTACCCTTCCTGGTGTCTCTTCCAAGCTGAAGAGGTCTCGCCTATGTAAGTTCTCCTCGGAGGGAAGCTGTTCGTACCCCCACAGCCCCCCTCACCTTTCGGGTACCTGCGGGTGAGCAGCACCATGCACGCAGCGCCGGGGCTCACCCTGCAGCACCCAGCACCGTCGCAGTCAGCGTTTCCCCAGCATTTGGCTCAACACCGCAGCGCCCAGCACCATTGCAGTCAGCATTTCCCCGGCGTTTTGCCTGCTGTTGCGATGGCGGATCAGGATTGAGCTGGCATTTGATGGAGCATCCGCAGGGACAGAGACCTCTTTCATGAGTGGCCGCAGCCAAGCCACAACCTGACACCACGTGCATACACTGCCTCTTGACTCCTATCACGCATTAGTCCTCATGTAGCCTGCCTGCCTTTTTGCCCACTTTTACTGGTAATTTTTTTTATTTTGGCTACCTATATTACCATTACAGTGCAGGCACCTATATTACCATGTCATGGTCAGCAGCTAGTGTCACCACCTCACTCTTCACTCTTTTGCAGGATTTTTTCTATTTGCCTTTTTTTTTTTTTTTTTTTTTTTTTTTAAACACTAACCCTCTTTTCCCACTGTGAAACTGGCAGCTTAATTCATCTACAAGCATTGGCTGGAGGACCACTGAGAAACTGTTTGAAATCTAAGTGCACACTATCAAACAGACCACCCCATCTCTCTCGCTGGCTCTTTCAGAGACCCCTAGTAGACTTACAAGGAATAGTTTCCTTCTACAAATGCACACAGCTTCTTTCCCATCACATCACCCCACCCGTGTATCTGCTAATGCCCCTTTCTGCTGGTCAGGGTGGAATAGAGCCCCGCTTGGGAGGTAATTGCTTCCTCCCTAAGAGTTACATAAAGTGCTTTATAACCCCATATGCACTATTATAGGGGATCAATATAAATACACTGCAGATTAGAAAGAGCAGTTGGATATTTCAGCGCTAAGCCTGCTTTTATTTCTTTCTTGCCGTGTCCCTATTATGCTGGCAGAGCGGGTACGGACCCCGCTGGCCTTGTCCCCTTCAGACAGACACCTTCTTCTTGGGCTGAAGAACAGAGCAAAAAATTTCAAGGTCTTTTTTAAATCTAGGTCTTCCACAGGGGTCTGCCATGTACCGATTTCTCAAATCAAAGCTAATAAAGCACTTTTCAGAATGAAAGGAGTATTTCTGTTGTAAACTGCACAACCATTACAGCTTTCAAATACAAAATCTAATTTTAAAGTGTCATACTGAAATTGGACAAATTATAGCTGAATATTTACAGAATGCCTCCAAAGAATGCAGATTCCATGCAATCTGACAGTGTGATGGGCATCCTCAGCAAATAAATAATACTGGCTTGCTTGTGAGTTATTTGCTCAGGGTAATGCTCCAAGACCCAAGAGTTAGGATTTTGTACCCCTGGGTTGCAGGCTCACCTACATTACTGGTCTGGTTTCTGTGCCCTGAGCAGGCAATTAAGCTTTGCTTTCCACCAGGAGAAACAAGGCTGGTCTGCAACTAAACAGGTCCCAGTTAACCTCATTTCAGAGATGAATGTTCACGAAAAGCAAATAGATGGGAGAGGGGAGCTGTCAGAGCAGAATTGTGTTTAGAAGTCATTGAAGTGATGGTGAGCAATTTATCACACTGCTTTCTCAGCTGCATCAGTTCTCTAGACAATCAGGAGCACCATTCCCAGCCCGACTGCATGCTGGTTCCCAGTGCGGCTGTAGGTGCGACAGTGCAGGCACCCAGCGGCTCCCGGAGTGATGCACAGTGCCATCAGCTACCTGTATTTGCTGGTTGCCCAAATGTAATGTTGTTAAATAAACACTAGTATAATGAAGTCGTTTGTTTACATCTAAGACAAAGTTAGTTTTAATGACTGAACTGCCTTCATCTTCATCCCAAGTAAATACATTAGCACAGCAGGAACTGGCACAAGAGATCATTACCTGTATTAATCCACTGTGACCTGTTTGCCAGCCCCGCTTTGAGCTCATTTCCCTGATGCGGTGGGCAGGGGCTGCCCACCCAGGTACCCGTGACACCTTCTCTCTGCCAGGCTGGACAGGGGTCCCGCAGGAAGAGCATCCCCAGGCACAGCTCGGTGCTGGGCTGGGCTCGCCGGGCTCGTCCTGGAGAGACCTCGGGGTTTGGCCCCGCGCCGGGACTGATCCCTTGGCTTGAGCTTTGCAAGGTCCTGACCAACGTGAGCTTTCTCCCAGGGATGCTGATGGGGAGGAGCTGCCTGGGCAAATGACAACTGGATTCCCTCCCCTCCTTTTAAATAAGTAGACTCCTGCTTGACACCCACACATTTCCAAGCTTCCTCAAACAAATAACACAACAGACCAGCTTTTAAGACACTTTAGCGCTTCTCATTCTGGCAGAAATCAGGGAGGCAGAGCTGTAGGGCAGTGAAAAGCGAGCTCTGAAGAAGGCACCGAAACCCTTGTAACTTTCCAAAGGAGTTTCATTTTTATCCTGTACAAAAGCTCGGACCAAAAGTCATGCTACCCAAGCCGCTTCCAGCCTTAGCTATTATGAGAAAAGAATCCTGGAGTGAAACGAACATGGCAGAAGCACATTCTTCCTGTGCAATTTAGGGCAAAACAAAACCATATGATAATATTTTTCAGAAGAGGAGTTCAGTTATGAACACAGTGCTCTCCTGAGGGTATCCATACTATTTTTGATATTTACATGATGGCCTGGCCATTTTTACAAGGGTTATGGTGCAATTGCACCATTTTTGTTTCCTTTAAAACCTTGTTCCTTTAAAACCTTGGAATGAGTTTGGAAGGAATACAATATACAAACCACCTTCCATATTGTGGTCAATGGAAAAACCCTGTTAAAGTCTATAAGCTCCCATTAGCATCCCAGCAGATGCAACATCAGGTGTACTATGACAGCTTAATTTAGCTCTGCATTATCACACATCACTTACACCACTTAATTTTTCATGCAATAACAATGACCCAGGCACCTTTGTGCAACTTCCCACGCATAAACACATCCAGCAAGCGGGTGCATTTCCTCTCTGAGTTCTGCACAGAGATGCAGACCGGACCCTGTCCGAGCCAGGCAGAGATCCTGGCCTTGGCATGCATTTGCCCCTCAGAGGCAAACACACAGCAGTTTGAGAAGAGAGATACAATTAAGTCTGTTTATGCTCCCAGCGGAAAGCACATCACCAGCACTTACGCTCTGATCACACAACTCGTGATGCTGCGCAGTATAATGTCTTGGAAATACTTGTGATTTTAAAAAGTAAGGTTACAGCTATTGGGTCATAGAGGAAAAACTGGAAAAGGTGATCCACATTCATCCAAGTTCAGCCACAGCAAAGTCTAAATAGAGACAATAAATCCATTTTTTAATGATCTTAAAGCATTAGATGAACCCCATGGTCTAAGCCACTTTTTATCCTTTTAGAATGGGCAATATTTGAATTCAAGTATCCATTCCTTACCATTTTTGCACTTTCTTTTTTAGTTCTCATAGCTGTAAAACAGCTTTTATTTAGATGCCACATCTTCTCAATGTTCCGATCACCCAGGACTTCCAGAAATAAGCCTTAGACTGAAGGCAGTACCTTGCACTGCAGTTTCTATGGGTTTCTTCTCTGACTGCAGTCACCCTTTTTTCCGCCTTCCTTTCTACAGTTTACAAAATTATTATGGAGTCTGAAAAAATGAAAAGGAGACTGAGGGTTTATCTGGGTTTTGATCTCGTTTTTATTTTTAACATAGAAGCACTGAAATAATCTTCTGTGTCAAATTCTGAAGAGGCACATTATGCCATACCACACTGCCTTTCATTAACACCAGAGCAGCCCTATTTTTCCAGTACATATTAAAGTTGTCAAAAGCTAATTCAAAAATACCATAATGTTCCAATATTAATCTTCCACTTGTTTGTTTTCATTTAAAAGCAGATGCAACAAGAAAGTGAGTACCCCATTTCCCAGGCAAAGCAGCTCGACCTCAGGTCAGCGAGGCAAAGTCTAAGCAGCAACACCACAGTGTCAGGATCCCAGACAGATGCTCAAGTTCAGGACAGTGCAATTTTTACACTGCATGACTATCAATACTGCACAACCTGAGATGGAAACCGTGGCAGCAGCTCTGGATTACCAACACCGGACGAGCTGCACTTTGCCCCGTTTGGGAAGTACATCAGCATTGGCAGTGGCTGTAATTGAGTCACCTCAGCCTCAGCAGGCATCTGTCTTTGCTGTTAGGATTCTCCAAGCTGCATAGCACTGGGTAGTATCCTCCTGAAACAGGTGTACAATTTATGATCTGTCACTTCACTGCTGAGTGATCATCAGAGCAACAAACTGCTGTACAGTAAACTGCCAGCTGTCACCTCTATGGGAAACCCCTCTCACTCTTGGAACGAAGGCGTGTTTGTACAGTGCCTGCTCTGGCTCTGCCTCTTTTGAGCAGACAGACAGCACCCGCCTTCACACAGTTGTTTCCTTCTGCTTCTAGCAGAGAGGGGTTACAACTCAAACAGATTTTTTTTTTTTTTTTTTTTTTTTTTTTTTTTTTTTTTGACACCCACTTGTCCTGTACTTGGGAGGTAGAAATAAAAAGGCCTGGTTGCACAGCCAGCATCATGTGTATTAACATAGTGATGGGGCGAGGTGTGCCAGAGATGCTCAGGAGCAGCAGCAGCAGCCCCCTTCTTTCTCCCCAGAGGTGGTCGAGTACATTCACACCTCGCAGCACTGAGCCCTCACCTGAGGTCAGCCCTATGCTGCAAAGCACATTTGATTTTCAGGCTGGAGATGATTCGTGTCCGACCGGGTCGAGGTCAGACCATACACAGAGTGAGGGTGCAGCTGCCTCAAAGGCTGAAGACTGTGGAAGCCTATCCCTGAATCCAAACCCCTTCCGAAAATTGAGTGTATCAGAAGTTTTAAGTTGAGAGGAAAGCGCCCTCAGCAGAAATAAATATTTAGGGAGAAGCAGAAATACCAGGATCTGTGCTGGCATCAGTGCAGGACTGACCCGAAGCACCCTGAGGCCCCAGGTCTGGAGGGTGTGTTGGGGTGGCAGAACCATTCCCACAGACCCAAATGCAGGAATGGGTGAGACGTCTCCTTGCTGCCAGCATCCTGCTCAGCACCACCTGCCTCCAGCTGCCCATGCAGTCCTATACCCAAGCCCGCTTCCGGGCACCCAAAATTCTGGGTACAAGCCAGAGCATCAAATAAATTTTTCACAAGCTGCCACTGGCATCCTGACATTCAGGGGGGTCAAGTAGACCTCCTGGGAACTCCCCAGAGCCCTTCAGCAGTGATGATGAGCCAAAGACCGCAGCATCTTTACTACTTGTACCTGTTCTACCTGAAGCAGAGGAGCCCTCTGCCAGGGTCTCCTGTCAGCTCTAGGGTTGCAGCTTTTCCATCCAACAAACACGGCTGCAGTTTTGCTGGGGCTGCCCTTTGTCGTTTTTTTTTCACTGCATTCCCATCAACCACCTCACTTTGTGAGAACTGCAGTAGGAAAACATCAGCCAAGATTTCTTTTATTTTCATCTCTGGCCAGCCTAACTGGATGCAGATCCAAATGTCCCCAGCTCACACCCACGGGGAGGGCTTGGCCCTGGCTCCCCGCGGTGGTGCAATACAGAGGAAATAATATTCATTCCTCAAATGCTGATTTAATCCAAGCTGTCAGCTGTTTCTTTCGCAGCATTTAAATGTTAGAGATTACATTACAGAATAGCTGCTTATCATAAATGTCCCAGCCAGCGCTCACTGTCGATAGCTGCTCACACAGCATCCACGACGCGAGCAATTGCATGACCCAGCGACCGGATGGCTGCGATTGCCCGGCCAGCACTTCTCTCTTCTTACATACAAGATCAGTACCAGAGCCACACAATCCAGAAGCGGAGGGCAGAGGAGGGAACCTGCCGCTGCCGGACAGGCAGGTGACTCCTCTCATCCTGCGCAATGGCGTTTCTGCAATCCCACCAGCTCCTTCTGTGGTGAAAAAGGCTATATTTTAAATAGGGTCGCTTACTAGACTAATGAGAGGCCTGTAATTTACATTTGCACCAGACTATTTTCCCAGTGAGACTGCCTGTTTCACCTCATTATATGGATTGTACCCTTTTGTACACAATTTCACTAAGAAGATTAGAATAGTCGCAGTACCAGTGCTAAATATAAAAACATATTAAGCTCCCAATATCGAGTATACCCGTCAGGACTTCCAAATTAAACTACTCCATATCTAATGTCCATTGCCATCACGACTGCCTCACTTACTTCCCTTAAACAACAAATGAACACAGAGGCACCAAGAGGTGAAAGGGAATTGAACACCATAACAGACCAGCTGCAGAGCTGGCAGAGGAGCCCAGGGGTAATGTGATGGCAACCTGCAAGTACTTACACCAGGTGGGCATGTCAGATAGTAGGTGGTCTTTGGTCTTGTAAGTATTGTCAAGTGGGCAGGAGCTGAAATCAGCAGAGGTTGAAGCTGAAGCTGGAGCCAGCCTTTAGGGTGATGGACCATCAGCCCTAGTCTGGTCACCCAGGAGGGTTTCATAAACCCCTTCTCTCCCAGACCTCGCATTCGTTCGGACTGCTTATCTCCGAGGGAAGGGCTCTGTCCCAGAGCTCAGCAGCCGCTGCGTGCCAGCGGGGCCACCGCAAGTCGTCACCCAACTAATGCTGGACACGAGTCCGGAGCAAGCACGCTCCTCCCTGAGAACGCTTCTGGAAGAGTCATTGTGCCTGGGGCCGTAGCCAGAGGGATCTGCAGCCAGCAGGGTCCCTCGCAGGGTCCCTCGCAGCCCTGGGGGGAAGATGCTCTTCGCCCTCCTACCGCCTGCCAGAGCGATGCCACGCTGCAGAACAACCACCGCCGCTGTCAGCCAGCGAAGCGGCGCGGTGATTCACCGCTCGCGCTGCCGGCCGCGGAGGCCAGTTCCCTGCCTCCCCACAAATGTGGTGGCTCTCATCGCAGATGATGCAAGCGGGCTGTAGTCTTGTAAACACTAGGACTGTTCATCTGTAGAGGGCCTTTGGTATGAATGCTGCACAACTGCATTCTAACAGCCAAAGCTAAGGTCACATCAATCTTTGTTTTGAACAGTCTTGCGGTCCACCAAGCCTGGTTGTGGAGCATATAGATGTTTATGTATTAACTACATGTTTTCAGTGAGTCACGGTAAATGTGGCAGAACTGAATGGAAGGACCCCAGAGCAGAGCTGGGTTACCAGACATCAGAGAAACACAACACGCAGCCTATGTTACTCACTGAGGAGCTGCTCTGAGCAATCTCTGCTCCGATGTGGTCACACCGAGCACACAACCACCGAACCCAGGCTGTGCTGGGGGCTCGTGCTGATCACGGAGCCCTAGACGTCAGATACCGCCTGGCCGGCAGCCCTGGCCTCCATCGCACCGGGCGGGCAGGGCGGCTTGAGGCAATCCACTGGAAGACCTTGCTGTCCCTTAGGGTGCTTCACTTAAAACAGAGGTGAGCCAAAGCAGCTGATTTTCTGAAACGTTCTGCTACCTGAAAATACCTCTACGAGACCACAGTTCAACTTTGTTTGTGGTGCTCTGTGATGATGACTTAAAAATGAGAGCGCCTTGAAAAATAAACCTGGAATACTGCTCCAGTGTTGTTTTAAAACATAGTAAATTTGCAAACAGAAGACTTGGCAGAGGGGAGGTAAAATGGGATTTTTTTTGGCACCTACACCACAGCCAATTTAAATTAGGTAACTGAATATCTATAAATTGTCTAATTAGGTCAACTTCCATTGCAACCTCGGCCTGAAATGCCCCAACAACTAAGCTTTCTTCAGAGAAGGTCTTTTACACCCGTTGTTCCCACGTAGTACTTCAAAATGATAATAATTCGCTTAATTCTCATAATTGACTTAAGGTTTTCCAGAAAATGCTATGACTTCAAACAAATACATTTCTCAGGAATGCAAGTCTCTACATATGGAAGGATTTGTTCTGAAAACCGTAAAATCTCTGTAACACAGTTGTGTAATGATATAAACAGTGGCTCCAAAAGGGCATTCATGTTTATTTTTCATAAAGCTCTGAAATAACAGAATTTAACTAAGCAAAAAAAATATTGTTAAAATAAACCAGCCCTCTCACTCCATCAGAAATTAAGAGCTGTGTGCCAGTTCAGGTTTGCCTGCTAAGGCCTTTCCCTTTGCCCACCTAACCCCCTGCAGCAGCTCACACCAACGCCGTCCCTCTGTGCCCACGCGCAGCACAGCCAAGCCAAGTCCTGTCTTCTCCTCCCCTCCGCCTGCTGCCGCTGAGCACCGCTGAGCACCGCTGAGCACCGCTGCCCTCCTGCCCCTCACCCTCCCCATCTTGCCCCCCCCCCCCAAACCTCCCCTCCGGCTCTCCCAGGCTCCTCGGCTCATCCCCCCAGGAGCATCCTCAGCTTTCGGGTGGGTGTCCCTGTCCCTGCCCTGGGCTACGGTCACCACTGCCCCCCCCCACTGCCACCACCCTTCCCGGGCCGTACACTGAGGAAGAGCAAGGAACTGTGCTAGCTGAAAAATAACAAAACCCAGCAATAACCCAAATTTCTTACCTTTTTTTAGTCTGAGTTACTTCCTCAGGGAAACTGGCAGACTGGTTGTATTGTCACAAGCCAAAGGGCAGGGGTAAGCAGTCAGGCACAGGAGGTTGGGGAATATTTTAACTGGCAGTCTGGCCAAATAAGTGACTGAAAATAGACTCTGAGCTCCCAGCAGCAACAGATGTCTTTTCCCTGTGAATCCTGAAGGCCCCAGAGCACTCCAGGGGTTGTCCGGTCCTGCCAACTCTCATCGCCATTACTTCAGCTTGCATGCTTTCGTTCCAAGAGTATTTCCTACAAGTGCCATATCTCAATAATCCCCGTTTAGCTGACATTTTCCAAAGAGAGCAGCCTGCTTGGGCATTATGTGGCCCTCCCACTGCCTGCAATCTCTCCCAGCCCCCTAAGTCACTTGTTGGCAAAGCACATTCCCAGTGGAGCACATTCCCTGGTGGAGCAGCCCTGGGGAGTGAGACCGTACCTACAGGAAGGCTTTACATCTGGGCAGCGATCCCATGGTGGATCCCGCCTGGCTTCACCGTGATGAAGCGGAAAGTGCAAAGGTATTCACATGACGTCTCTGATGCTTCCCATGGTGACTTCCCACCTCCCCTCCTCAGTTCAACACGGGGAGGTGTCCCATGGTGAGAAATCCTCTCTGCTGCAGGGGCCGTGCTGCATCCAGCACTGGCGCTGCAGCTTTTGGGGATGTTGACCAGCGATGCAGGGGACCAGCAGTGCTCCCCCAGCCCCATCCGTGGGGGCTCAGACAGGATGGCAGTAAGTATGCAACACTAAGAAAAGAGACATTTAAAGGACGACGAGGAGTTTCAGCCACTTCCGAGAGCACACGGCTGCTCCCATGTGAGGATCTCCGCGTTGGGGTGACTGGCACCAGCCCTGGCCAGGTTTCATCCCTGTGGCCGGTCCAGCTGCCCCAGGCACCTCGTGGGGACAATGTGCTCAGTGGACACCTCTGCAAGGAGGATGAGAGGAAGGGGATGGCCCAAGGCAAGCAAGAGCTGCCCAAGAGACCAGGGACAGAAGAGCCTAATGTGCACAGACAAGGAAAATACCCCCAGCACCTCCTCCAGGGACAGCCTGGGGGGCACTGGGAGGCCACCGAGAGACAGATCGGTGTGGCAAAGCCTGTGTCAGGGAAGCAGGCTTCCAGTGCCCCGGGAAGGAGAAGGGTAATGACATCTGCCCCAAGACAGACACTAATTGAGCAAAAACTTATTGAAATCAATACTCCAGAGGACATTTCTACATCATGGTATGAGCTAATTAACTCTCTTGTGCAGTCTGAAATCCTGCCGTGATCATGACCCTCTCCCCCATGTTCAGGCTCCTGCTCCTCTCTCAAAATAATGCCTTTATAAGTGGCAGTTAAAACAGGAGTTAAAAGCACCCAGGGTCACGCTGACACACACCTACATGAAGGTCCAGGCACCACAGTGACCTTTGCCCTCCTTTTTAGACAAAAATTGCAGTACTAAAGCTTTGTAACAGAGACTGATGCCCATCAGTGCCAGCGTGGGAGACCCTGGCAATGCAAACCTCGCTCCCACATACATTGTCACTGCGCCTGGTAACAAGACACGTTTCCCTGGGAAGACATAATATGGGGGAAGCCCACCATTCGACACTGGCATGCTGCAAGAAATGGTTGTTAGCAACAGAACCAGGAAACAAGGACAAACAGGAGGCCAAAAAATTCATATAGAAAAGATGCATTTTCCTCCCCGATGCAGTCACAGGATCCACCACTCCAGTCAATACCTGCATATCGCACACATTCAGCACTGTCCAGCTCAGACTGATAAACAGAACTGCTCCATAATTTGCAAATGGAAAGTAGTGAGTTCATAAATGCTAACTTGTATTTAGAAATCTGCAAAAGGCATGGCTGAAACCCCGGTGCCAGCAGCACAGAGGAAGATGCTGCAGGACACCGCAGGCTGCGAGGCAGGAGGCAGGCACTTGTACAGACTCCCTGCTGTAAGGGAGATGTCTTTCGACATCTTTTTTTTGTAGTGCTTGACTAGTCATGCTTCATTTACACTTTTATTTATTCTACATGCCATTTCTCTGGATTTCTGTAATGTTACTGAACACGATGTTGTTTTCTTTGTTTAAACAGCAGTCGCAAGGCCCATTTCAGCTAGCTAAGCCACCACGCACAGACACCACAAGACTTCAGGGATGGCAGCAGAAGTCACAGCCTTATTAATATGGCAGTGAAAGCACTGTCCAAATGTCAATAGCACACCTAATACATCAGTACAAGGCCTCGAAGCCCATACATCACCACAGGGGTTGAGGGAGGTGATATTTGCACAGAGCAAAACTTTTACTTGAAAGGTGAGATTGTACATGACAGAGAAGGGCTTGGAAGTTTAAAGCAACAGATAACTGTGAAGTCTGCAAAACTGATTGCTGCATGGTGAGACTCTTGTTCTTGATATACCGGGGCAGGATCCCCGACATCTTGGTTCTGCCTGCAGGCTCCCAGGCAGCAATGGTGGTCATGTTCTCTCTGCAGCTCAGCTACCTATTGGCTTAAAGAGCTGGGCATGTGGAAACAGTATTACTGTGCTGTCTTTCTGGGGTCTGGTACAACTAAATTCACCTTATTTTCCCCATGCATGGTGTGGAAAAGCCAGTAAATAAATGCAAGGAAAGACAGGGCTTGTGCTTGCAGAGACATATCTTTCGGATTCTGGTTGGTACCTCCCCAGACAGTTTTCCAGGATGCTACAGATACAGTTTTTCAAATTGCTTGAAGTTATTCTAGACTCATTCTTTTGATAAGAAAGGAATCAGACTATTACCAATAGCAATTATGAATAAAACCGCTTTTGATTTCAAAGTGATTTGCAGGTATTTTTGCAGTGATTTGCTCAACAAAAAAAGCACACCGTGTTTGGCTCTGCTCCTGTTCACGTAGCGCAGATCCCACAAAGCTCTGCAGCCATCAGTGCGTGGACACACCGAGCCTGGAAAACGGACGGGAACTAAAACACAAAACATCATCGCTTGGGATTTAGTCTCATTTCTGTCCCGGTAAAATGCTTTAATCCTCAACATTTGCACTACCCTCATGAGAGGCATACACACAGCCTCTCCGTCGTTCCAGCAGCCCGCGGTGCCGGCCTGCCGCGGGGCATTGCCGCGGGGCAGCAGCATCCCCCCGAACCGCGGTGCCGCTCCCACCCACCCGCTGCAAAGCGGTGCCGCCGCCGGGTGTACGCGTCCAGAAGTGGGACCGGAGCAGCGCGGCTGCGTCTCGCCGACAGCTCCACCTGCTGCACCGCAGCACCCCGGCAGCACCGCAGCACCCCGGCAGCACCGCAGCACCCCGGCAGCACCCGCCGCCTGCTCCCCGCACCCAGGGCGGCTTTCGCCAGCTGTGCCGGAGGCGAAGCCGTGGGGCCGAGCAAGCAGCCCTTGGGGCAGCCGGCCTGCTCCCACGAGACCTGCCGGGCTCCGCGCTGGGCAGCGGGGCTGGCTGGGCACCCGCACGCCCCGGGGGACACGGCCTGGCCCTGCCGGAGCAGGTCCTGCCGGAGACACCTCTCCTGCCTGCCGGAGACACCTCTCCTGCCTGCCGGCACCAGGGCCAAGGCACCCGACAGCCAAGGCAGCGCGCCCACGAGCGTCGGGGTCTGCCTCCTCCGCAGGCAGCTGTACCTGCTGTCACCCGCTAAGGGGGCTGGCAGATCTGGCCCCACCAAGAGGAAAAAAAGTGATTCCAGTACTGATAAATAGATGCAAAGATTTTTGGTAGGGGTTTTGGGGGGGTGTTTTCTCTCTTTTTAACACTTTGTTTTCAGTACACCCCCCCTTCAACTTCTATTTCCACCTCTAGCTGAGACACCTCTGCAGATTAGATTTTTTTTTTTTTTTTTAATCCTTTTCCTCTCCTTGGATGTTCTGCATCTCACTGATGTCCTCAAGGACACCGAGACTTGGAGGAGTCACAAGCCCCACAGGAAGAAAAGACAAAAACAGGCAAAGCCCACCCTGAGTGGTGAGACTGACACCTCTGACACAGGAGGGATCACAAGCAACAAGCAGATGTATTTCTTCTGCAGCTTGCCCACCCAATGAGAAAGCTTCAGTGGTGGTGTAGTTTGAGGAGCCGCTGCTCCATCTGCAGCCCTGGGCTTGACTGCCAAACAGGTTCACGGGGTGTCGGGGCAGCCCCACAGCCCCACTCCAAACCTCGGTTCCCGCTGAGTCAGCGGGGACCCAGCTGCAGCGACCCAGCAAGCAGCACAGGAAATTTAGACCTGTCTTAGGTGGCTAAAACAGGATTGTACTTCAAGGGCCTGTTAGCAAAGCAAACGAGCACCCAGCAGCGACCACTGCCTGCAGGCACCCAAGCTACCTAAAAATCCTATTTTTCCCCTTATTGCCCCACAGGGACAAGCACAAGAGGAGCTGCAGGGCTAGTGGGTCTGCAGACCATCCTATGCCCAGGAAATAGCACATCTTGAGTCTCATTTGGCAGAGGATGAACTTAAACCCTGCTCACTGTGGAAAAAAGCACTTTAATCACCATCACTTCCTTCACAGCCCATACAAGAGAAAAACAAGACACTCCTACCTGAACATGCAGCTCCCGGAGAAGCAGAGTCCTCCCTACAGCCTTGAACACAGCCTTGGTGGGACAGGTTTTAAGAATCCTGGTGAGCTGAGGGTGTCGTTATTGGCTAAGTGGGGGCAGCTGCTGGCTGGGGGGGGCAGAGGAAGGGGCTGGGGTCTCTGTGCCCTGCGGAGGTGGCACAGGCACTGGGGGGGCTGTGTGTCATGTCCAAGACCTGGCACTGAAAAGCCAGATGGTGCTCTAAGGGGTATCAGTCCTTCATTAGGTCTGTGCTTAAGTTTCCGTCAATTTTCTAAACCAAACTTTAACGCAGGACTTTGCTGCTTTTCCTGTGAGCTACCTAGTCACGGACATTACATCCCTCCCCAATGCACTGCAGCTCCCCAGCAAGGATAAACTCTTTGCCTTTGTTGTTTACCTGGTCAAAAACAGATCACCACCTCCTAAAATAGGGCAACCGTTCCATTAGTCCTTAATTGGTTTTATTTTTTTCCTGCCATTCAAACTAATTAGAGTTACCTGGCAATGTCTTGGCCGGTTGCTGGTTTTAATGAGGATTTTGATTTAGGTAAGTGGCAGCAGGCGTTAGGAGCCTGCCTACGTGCACATCTGACGCACCCCCGGGGCTACCCCAGGTCTGAGGGTGCGGGGCGGACCCGGAGCCCCCAGCCTCGCACGCCCTGTGCTCCCCGACGCCGAGCCCGCACAGCTCCGCATCGCTTCTCCCTCCACCTCCCCTCGTATCTGGGGTCACGCTGCGGCGGCCTTAAATCCAGGCGATGGCAGCCGGTGGCCGGGACGGGCAGGAGGGGCTGCCTGCTCTGCCTGCAGCCTCCCCTCTGGGTGTGACAGCTGCCATGGCTGGTGGGACAGGGGGACCCCCCCACTCGTGCAAAACGCACTACCGGGATACTGGCGGTGGGAACGCCGGGTCCCTTTCCCAGCTGTCTCTCCGGCGGTGGCCAGGGAGCCAGCTGGTCTGGAGGCAAGGTCGCTCGGGGTGACACACAAAATGAGGTCGAACACGAAAGTCATGCTCCGACGTGACATCATCTTCATCCTGTCGGTAGGGCAAAGCGGTGTGTGGCCCCAGGCAGCCTGGCTGGGTTGGTTACCTGTCCCCAGCGCGGCGTCCAGCCGGCTGCTGGGGGCACGAGTGACAGGAGAGGGGCTGCCCTGCCCAGGCTGCCATCACCCACCTATTCCTCATAGGCTTCCCGTGCCAAAACCAACCGCCTTTAAAAATCCCAGCCAGTCTTGCTTCTGACTCTCAGCAGCACTTTAATTTCAGTAATTGAGCTGTTTGTCTACATTTCACTGTCTTATCCCTTTGGGGAAAAAAATGGATTATTCACAAACAGGGCAGTTCTGATGATTGCGTTTGCTCTTCATCCAAAACCAGAAATCAATGAACATCCCTCAGCATTTCCTAAGAGTAAAAATACTTTCTGCCCAGCTGCTCTGAACTGTCTCCTCTGGCCGCAGCTCAGAGGTGGGCTCTGCTCTGCCTTGGGCTCGTGCTCCCATTACCGCACTCTGGACCTGCCAGATGCCTCCGGCGGCCCCAAATCCAAACAAAGGAAAAAATGTGACAAAAAATGTGCTTCACTCACAGTGCCCAAAAGCTAGTGGTGGCAGAGATGGGGAGCGTGCTCGGTGCTTACGGAGAGGCCCAGCGCAGCCTGGCGTTTCTCCTTCACTGTGCAAATGTCCAGTACACAAAGTTGTTCCTAACTGCTCCGCTCCCCCTTGCATGGGGCGAAGAAATCCCACGCCAGTTTCCTCCTGCAGGTGTTGTGAACAGCCCAAGCCAAGAAGTTCTGCCTCAGCATCACCCAGGGCAACCCCAACGCTGTACACTGGCCCTAGCCTTGCCCCGAGCAATGTCCATACCACCCATACCATCCATACCTCCCATGCCATCCATACCGCCCATACCATCCATACCGCCCATACCATCCATACCTCCCATACCACCCATACTGCCCGTACTAACCATACTGCTTATACTGCCCACAGTGCCCACAGTGCCCATACAGCCCCTCCTTCCCTGTGTGCAGGACACCTTCATTTGGCAGATTAATACCCCCATGGCTACCCTGAAGCCTACAGAGCCGTTCGGTGGTGGATCTCCCCAGCTGCGGCACAGGCAGGGTCCCTCAAGCACTGGCCGAGAAGGACCTTCATGAAGGCAAACGCACCTTCCCCAGAGGAAGGGGGGACATGCCAAGACAAAGACCCAAGCGATTTGGGGGGACTCAGGTCACACAGGGCTGAAGAGGGGGCTCAGGGCCAAACCGAGAGCTGCGGCAGGACATGCCACTCCTCGTGACAGAGCCAAGCAGGAAAAATACGTGTCCAGCACTTGTTTTTGTTCTTCCCAACACCGGAAACCTTAAATTGTACAGAAGTATTTAAAAATAATGTACTCCAAACAAGGGGGAGGAAGGCTGGTCGTCATATATTACACAGGGGCTGAACGGACGCAGGGACCACTTGCATTAACCTGCAAGTGAACTAGCATTTGTAATTTGCCTCTTAGGAATCCCAGTTTACCTTCACCCTCTATCTTAGTTCACTGACATCATAGTTATTAGATAGATCATTTTTATGGATTATGTCTCGCAAGGGCAACATTTTAATGAATAGTAGAATTAAATGTTTGCCAGGATTTTTTTAAAATAAATGATCAATTACCTCTGGGTGCATCCATCACATTTATTAGCTACCTTCCAGAAACATTTTTCATAACTTGCAAATTGAAATGAGGTTGAAGTTGAATTTTATTTCTTCTTCATTTGCCTGTAGTAAATATAGTACTTACACATAAAGAACCAAGATCACTGGGGGGGGTTGTGTAAGTCTTTTTATGACACTGGATAAAATTCTGTGTGTGCAGAATAGCGAAAAATATTTTTCAAACAATTAGTAAAAATATGGTTTTCCTTTTCAAAAATGCTTGGAGAACTGTGACCTGGCAGACAAGACTTCTTACTCATTTTCAAGGTCATCATGAGACCACCTGGTATGCATTTACTATTAATAATGTCCACCTACAAGGTTAGATTAGGAACGTTGAGTTTTTGTCACGTCACACATACTATCACTGCTTTAGCCTTAGCAAAAGGGAGTCGGAAATAGCATGTATTTCATTTTCCTAATATCAGAAAATCAGCTTCATGTGATATTAGAAATTATATGTAAAATACAAGCTGTGGTATCTTTTGTAGAGTTAAAAGCAGACAAAGTTTATGGAACTCAAAACGGACTCACGTGGCGACAGAAACAAACCACACCAAACCCGTCCAAGTCATCTCTTTCCAACCAGTCGGTGCACCCGTACATGCAGGTGGTGTGCGGTGTCACTGCCGCAACGTCACAGGCTGCAGGAACGTACGGAGATGTCCTCAGTCCCAGTGACATCTTGGAACGTCCCCCTAAAGCTTGCGGCGGCTGGTGCAAAACGCCTGCCTGGAGACCAGACCCTCTTGTCGGAGGCGATGCCAACGCCGTGGGTGCCACCCGCCCGGCTCCAGGGCCCGGGGTGCTCCTGGCCAAACGATGAATGGTCTAAACCATGAAGCTGAAATTGTGGGGTGACTGGTATTTAGTCATTCATCGTTTTTCCAGGAAAGCGTCATGAAATTTTTTACAACGTTTAAAGCAGGACTGGGGTCCGGATTCAGCTTCTGAGAGATTTCCTTTGGCTTGTAAGGTAAAGTTAAAAAGCAAAAAGAAACCGGAGGCAGCAAGAGACCCTGAAAAATAACAACGAGCATTTGTCATCGGTTTGGAAGCAGGTACAACGCTCACCGAGATGGGGAGTGCCACGGAGCGCCCGGCAGCCCCTGCGTGCTGCCCCCGAGAGCACCGGCACCCGCGGCACGGGCTGCCGGCACGCCGAGGAGGACTTGCGTCCCTCTTGCTTGCTTTTGAGAGAGGGGAAGCTTACGCTGCTGGCAGTACGGCGGCTGTTCGCAGGTGGGGAGGCAGCCCGCGGGTACTTTACACACAGACGTGCGCGGGTTTCCAAGTGGCGACTGACAGCCGTCCCTGGGGAGCGGGGGCGAGGGGATGGGTACCGCGGTCCCTGCCCTGTCCCATGGGGGCAAGGCAATAAAGCGGCAGAAAAAATTACAGGAATCTCCTCTTTCACAGTTCCTCCCCTTTAAGCCTGTCAGATGCCACAGATGGGCGAGTTTGACCCATCTCCAACGCTGCCTTTGGGGAAGGAGCTGCAGGAGAAGACTGATGAGCTGGACCACCGCTTTCCAGTCTGATGACTGCTACTTCCTTAACATCCACACGTGTGGAAAGATCCTTTTTCATGTCATGAGTTCATGAACATCCTTCAGATGGCATTAGTTTCCTTTTTTTCCCAACTCTAAAGTCCAAAACTACCCAAGAGGTTCAATTTCTCTATCACTTTCTTTTAAAAAGCCTTTTAGAATACTCTGAGTACATTCTAGTCTCCTTTCTATCTCCAAAAGAAAATGAAACAAAACTAAAGACATCTTTGCTCACAAGAATAAAATATCTCCCCCTGCTGCAGGTTAAACAGGGTTTTAGGACGACAGCAGCAGCAGTGGTTGAAAGCAAGCAATCGCACCTGCGTTCTTGCGGAGAGTGGCTGGGATCTCCTCCGCTCCTTCGCCGGGGCAGGAGCATGTCCAGCAGCACATCTGCAGCGAGGCTGAATGGAAAGGGAGATTTTGGTTTTGATTGAGGATTTTAGTTTTGGGGAAAACAAAATATTACAGCCATAAAAGAAAAGGAGAATGTGCAACTGGGGACAAATTCCTACTCTCAAGAATGTCAAAACCAAAGTGTCTGTAGGAAAAGGTCTTATTACCAATTCTGATTTATTTGAGGCTGGTTTGTGTGGAATACAATAACTGCTTATTCTTTTGATCTTTTTTCTGCTGAAGTCAGAGTACCAGTCCCACTTTCACACGGATTTTAGAAAAACAATATTAAGAAGAAAACAATTTTAAATTTTCACCATTTGGAGTTACATCTCAAGGCAGAAGCCTTTTCCAAAGTTTTATTTAGGTACTGAAAATGTCCTGCTCCGATACCAGCTTACCTGTGAACGTGCTTAGTATGCACCATCACAAAATCATACCTGTGTGTGTTTTAAACAATACTTTCTACGTTGAAACATAACTTCTTCATGCTCCTCATCTTTTCCCTGTTTGCATCAAAGCCTTTCCTAAATAGTTTTGATCTTAGTAGTGGAAAATTACAATTGGGAGGTTTTAGTACCAAACAGCAGAGGATATGACCTCAAATAGCATGCCATGGAATGTGTTGCAATGTTACTGGAAATTTTAAAGAAAAAAATGACAGCATCGTGAGTCAATGGAACACGGTCACAGCGGGGCACTGACCCGCGCTCGGCTCCTGCACACGCCGCCCCGAGCCCCGAGCTGCGGGCCCCGTCGCTGACCCAGCCGGGGCTTGGCTGCCCCTTTCCCCTTCTCCTGCGCGAGCTCCGCGTCTTTGCTAAAGAGGCCAAAGCTGGGGTTTAGTGGGCACCTGACCCCCGAAGAAGGGGACTGCCCTTCTCCCATCGCCCCCTCCCACGCCACGTCTCCCCCTGCCGCGGCCAGTTTCCACCCGCCCCTGCCCGCTTTCCCCCCTTGTCCCCCGGCAGAGCCCTCACCCCCCCGAGCCCAGTCGCCCTGCGCCTCCCCAGCCGCAGCGGCCGGCGGCACGGCTGACCCCGCGCGGGTTCTCCGTAACCGTTACGCGCGCTTCCCCAGGAAACGGCTCCGTGCTCACTCGGGGAACGTACTTTATGGGGTCTCATTTCATGGGAGTTACTTTTATAGCTTCCCTAACTGCCCTGCATGCTCTGGTGGCCAAAGAAACAGGTTTTATTAGTCCGTGTTGATAAATCACAACGGACTCTTATAGTGCTATGTATATAAAACTATATATATATACATACACACATCACATCATCACAGTTGGGGAAGTAGCTAGTTTACTCCTGATTCAGTAGGTTATTCACAGGCACTGGCGAGTCTATTTTTTCCAGCCGTATTTGCAGCTATTTCAGTACATGGTGTATTAAACTTGCAGCACGGTGTGGCAGCCCTGAAATGTGCGCGCTCTATGCATTTGTGAGAAATCTGCATTCCTGCCATCATTCTGCATCTCATCCAGAAACCGGTTTTGAACAGGATCGTGTTTCATAGAAAGATTCTGAGAAATTTAGATTCACATCTTCTTTACCATATGCTACTGATAAACATCTGTGTTTTGTAATCATATAAGTGAGAAATAACATGATAACGAATGGAAGAGATCACATCTACTAGAGACTGGAGGTGATTTTTCTTAGACAGATGTTTCCAGATTGATTGGTTGTGAAAGGAGATTAAAGGAAAAGTCAACGCAACAGCACGATACATTATTTTCTAAAATGACGGGAGTCAACAATGATGATATAAAACATGGCTTAAAAGCACATAGCTCCAGCCCAAAATTGTTTTCTGATGTGGACACAATTGCGATGTTAGCCACAAGAAAGTCCCATTTTGATGAATGGGAGGGATCCAAGAGCCAGCAGTTGGCTCAAAGCTGGTTGACTCAGTGCTGAATACTACGGTAGAGAGAAGAAACTGGGGGACTTTGAAGGGTCAAGTTGCAGCTGTTTTTTGCTGAGTATGAGCTGTATTAGTGGGAAGCAAAAGTCAAGGTTTGGCACCGTGTTACAGCAGTGTGCAGCAAATGCACCCTGGCCCCACCAAGCTCACAGCTGAAACTCCTGCAAACCCTTGGGGGTGCTGGAGCCAGGACTGCACGGCAGCTGGGGAAATTGTCTTCTTCCCATTTTATACGTGAGAAACAGAGGTAATTAAATAAGTGTGTAATCTAAAATTACAGGGGAGGGTTTTGGCAAAACAATTTAGTCCAGGTACTTTGAGTCCCAAGCCTAATATTTTAATACTAGATAATTTTGTCTCATGCGAGATGGAGCTATTTCTATGAGGAAGGCTTTCACCACATGTAGAGCCCTTTTTAGTATTCACAATTAACACAAGCAGTGATTATTCTTCAGTTTACTTGGTGAACAGATGCTGGCTTCGGGTAGCAGCTCCTGCCCCCGCAGCACATCGCTGTGGGCTGCTAGGAAGCACCACAAGAGATTATTCTGAAGAAGTGAGCAGGAACTGGAGAAAGTTGATTGGCACTGCTTTACAGGGAGGGGTTTTCCGTCATCAGAAACGCTCCAGCTCCTGAAATACAGACATACTAGCAGGCGAGCAAACCCTGATTTCTGCTGCTTCTCTTTCAAATCTGCTGAGCCACTGGAACAAGCCTCCCCGCATCCTTCCCCAGGAGCTCGTGTTCCTTACCCCTGGCTGCTCGGTTTGTTTGGCAGAAGCACTGAGTAACATGTTGGCTGTTTCTACCTGTGGGCAGGCAGCATATGCGCCATTGCCAACCAGCATCTGAATTTTTCCTTGCTCTATTGGTCTCTAATGGGCAGTGTTATTTCAATAAATTACATTTTTGTGCAAGCAGACCTTCCTGGAAGGCTGTGCCCTGATCAGCACGGCGCAGCCTGCTCATGTTATTGACCATTTACATCTTTTGCATCATTAATGGTATTACAGGAATCCCAGTTACATGAGTCGAGGCGTGCCCTTGGAGCGAAGAGCCTGTCGTGTGCTGCCACAGTGAAGGAAGAAAAAGCTGCCCCAGTTCAGACACTCCAACTCGCAAACCCGCTCACCCTCTCTGGGCGCGAGGTCGTTCCTGCGGTTTGAGTTGTTAAAATTAGCTCCAGACCTTGCACGAGGTCGTCTTTCCGACATCGCGTAACAGCAGCTTGCAAAGAAGGCATTTTGGAGACATTTGAGATACGGCTGGCAGTTGTGGGGCCACTGGAGAGGGTGGAAATGGTATTTTAATTCGCACTTGATGAACATGAGTTTTATCTGAAAAAAGAAGAAATTCCCCGTCAAGCTAGAATGAAGGTCAGAGGCGGGAGCTGGTCCCGGGACTCGGCTTTCTGGAGGACGAGGCAGCACCCCCAGCCCCAGCAGACTACGAGCTCTCCCACGCGGGCAGCAGGTCGAGCTCTCCGCCTGGCTCGGGGTCCCCCCAGCAGCGGTGGCCCCACGTCCCCCCCATGGGCCAGGGACCGCCGTCGGCAGCAGAAAGCCTGCAGGAGGGGAGGGCAGGGGCAGGCAGGGGCTGGGGGGCTTGCGCTGCCAAACGCTGTGCCCTGGCCAGCTGGGCGCTGGGAGGCTCGGTGACCCCCAGCCGGCTGCACGTGGGGGTCTCTCCGGCCACCCGGGAGCTGCTGGTGCCAGCGTCTGCGCTGCTGGTGTGCTCAGCGAGCTTCTCTTTGAAACCAGCATGAGTCTAACTCTGTCAAAACTAGAGCCCGCGATTACAGCTGAAGAAGTCCTTTGCTAACTTCCAAACTTTGGATATAAGCATGCAGCTGCATTTCTTGTTTTCATTTGAAATACTATATGGAATTTCACTAAAGCTCTGTAGTCCTGCATGTCAGAGGAACATAACACGCACGTTTTTAAAATCAAAGGCACAGTGATCAGAAAGTGAGGGATCCCATGCCGTGCCACTCACGGACAAATGACCCATGCAATAGGCGAGCCTCCTTCCCAGAAGTATCCTTGCAGCAGAAACCGCTATGGATTTAAACCTCACCATTCCAGCTCTCAAACGCTTTGAAGTTTATTTTTGTTTCTCTGGGTTTCCCAAAATATGACACACCAATTATAACCATAGCTGTGGGTATCTGGGGAGCAAAGGGGTCCATACAGCACAGAGTGGTTGTCCTGAGCTGCACAGCATAATTTGGCTTCAGGCTGAGGGGGGGGGGGGGGGGGGGGGGTGGAGATATATAATTAGCAGGCTTTTCAGTCTCTCATTCTCCTGCAGAAGCTCATTTTTAATTATCTGCTCTACCCTGTGGCTACTAGACTCATGCCTGAAGAAGAGAAAAGGGAGCTCTCCTGAGGGACTTATTCCTGCTCCTGCTTCATAGAGCAGAGCAAACAAAATAATGGTGATGAAGACACCCATGTAAAACCCAATTTTACCTCTAGGCCCAGAATAGATACTCCAGACTAGATGCAGCCTCCAGAAGCGTTGATGAACTTTTGCACAGAGAAAGTGTCGAGCTGGTAAATGCAGCTATAAGCACCACTTTCAGTCTCAGCATTTTTCAAACGTTGGTAACCGCCTTACAGTGTTGAGCAAAACAACTTCAGGCAGAGCCGAGGCACATCCCAGCCAGGGGCTCATCCGCACCTCGCTCTCCCCCTTCCCGCGGAGCGGTGAGCAGAGCGAGCACCGGAGCCATCGCCACCGGCCCCCCTGCCTGCTCCCTGTGCTGGGCCCTCGAGCATCTCTCTCCGCGCATTCCGTGAGCTCATCCCACCCCTGAGCCCCACTGAAGGTGACCCAGACCCCTCTACTCCCGAGACAGAGCCCTGCAGCACAGCCACGGGCAGGTGTTTGTTTATTGAAAAGTTTATGCTCTCTCTCTCTGGAAGCTTCATTAACTCCAGCCTTCAGCAAAGTGTGCCAAAGGTAATTACAGTTATTAAAACCTGCTGAATGATTAACAGATTATTGCTGCTGACTGATTCACCTGGAGCCCCAGCTGACCCTTGCTCCGAGCGGGTGGAGCATCTCCACGCCTTGAGCAGAGCCTTCCCACGTTGGGGAGAGTTTCCTGTGGATGCGATGGGTGGCACGGTGCTGCTGGCACTGCCTCAGTCCCCTCACAGATTTCTCCTGTTCCCTTCTGCCCAGTGCTAATAGCCATTTGTTATTCAAGCAGGAGGATGTTTGCTGCCTGCGGCATCACTAAATTTAGTCTGCTGGGAGACAGAAGCAGCATTTTGCTGCTCTGGCTTCGGAAGCATCTTGCTTCATTGCATGCTCTCTGGAGGCCAGTAGAAACAGACTGCAGGGAACTATACTCTGATGCAATGAACCATCTCTTGTCTGGCCAGTCGCCCTCAGCTGCTGTGGAATGTGTTACCAGCAATTTAGAAATGAAAAAATACGAATAGACAGGGAAAAGATGTTGGGAGCTTTGCTTTTCTAAGGCATTTAGGCATTGCTCTGCCAAAGGGAATGAACTGATCTATAGTTCACAAACCAGGCCTTCCATAAGCATCCAGCCCTGGCCAACATCTGGGGAGAACTGAGTTTATCAGCCAGCAGCACAGGTTTTCTTTGGGCACGTGGGGCCGGAGCTGCGGGCTGCGCTGGCAGAACGCGCCAGTGCCAGCAGAGAGGTGCAGAAAGACAGATGGGAAAAGCGCCGAGGGAGGGAGGGCAGGGGTGCAGCGGGGCAGGAGCACCCAGCGAGAGCAGGAGCTTGGCTGGTCCCTGCCGCAGCCCGCTCTCCAGCTGGGAAGGGCTTTCGCTCTAGCTGCTACAAGTTGCCGAGCGTGCGGCTTACAGGCAGCCTGCGCCGCGCTCCCGGGGGAGCGGGACCCTGACCCCATGGCACCTGCCATGGGACGGGCAGCGCAGACCCGCTGCTCCCCCTGCGAACAGCGAGGGATGAAGTCACCCTCCTCGCTTCACCCCCTCACCTCCCGCTGCGCTGCCTCCGGAGTGTTTCCTCCAGGATGCTCTTGACTCTCTTTTGCCCATAGCCGCTCCTCACCGGGAGGTGCCTGGCGTGCTGTGAGCCCACCGCTGGCCCGTGGGACCCCCCAGATGCGGCAGAGACGGGGAGCCCAGCGCAGGGTGGAGGCACACGGACAGCCACAGCTCCAGATCCGGGCACAGACATCCTGCAGGCTGGAGCCTGCGAGTGCTCAGAGCAGAGGTGGCCAAAGCGCAGGCCAAAATTTCAACAAAAGAGGTAGAGAAGATGTATTTTAGAACTATATTAATTCTTCCACTGAAAGATGCAGCAAGAGCCCAGGTAAATGCTGGGGGAGAGGTACCGGAAGGACAGGACAGCCTTTATGAGCCTGGGGCAGCAGCTCTGTAAGCACACAAAGCAAAAGAAAGAAAAGTGATTTTTTTTTTTTCATTTTCCTTGCATCCCAGCAGCTTGATCTCGCCTCCCTCTGAGCACCATACATTGACAGTGTTTAGACTCCAGGAACAAAATGTTTTCAGCTCCAAAGCTGATGTTTTCTCTTGCTTCAGAATGATGTGCTTCATTGTATAAACCATTTTCTCATTTTGCAAATTCCCTTTGTATTTTTAGAAGCTTTTATTTAGTCCTCAGACAGAAATGACCCTGCAGCAGAATCCACACTGCCTTTTACGCTGATACAATTTCAAAGCAGGCCATGCAACCGGTCCCTGCTTCCGAGAGTGACACCCATGTAGCAGCGATGGCTCATTCCTCTGCTCCACAGGTGCTGGTGTGCTGGGGGCTGGGTGGGACGGGGAGCCCGGGATGTGCGGAGAGGCAACAAGTCACCGTCGGGGAAGAGCTTCTTCTTCTCACCCGCCAGTTTCAAGCTGTCGGTAGAGAGGGAGCTCACTTGCCCCCGCTGGGCTGCAGCCCACCCGGGGGTGGGAGCTGCTCCCCGTGGGTGCGGGTGCCGGCGGGTGCCAGCGTGGCCCCGCACCGTCGGCCGGGAGACGTGCCCGGCCAGGGCAGCACCCAGCTCTCGTGCCTCTCGCCATGTTCGGTCCTGCCCGCGGCGCTGCCATGCAAGTCACGGGTGCCAGGGCCCTGCCCAGAATTAGCTCCTTGATAAAAAAGTATTTTTACATCCTGACAGTCCTTAGCGCAGCATGCTGGAAAGCATTTACAGTAGCAAAACAGCATGAGTAGCCGTTAAAAAAACGCCAAAATTTCCTACCCAAATTTTGCAACTATCCTGCAGCTCAGAAATGACAATCTGTGTATAACAAAATCAAGAGGGCAAACCTTCTTGGTGTCCCCACCTTCTTCCAGCCCACAGCTTTAACAGCAGGTTTCAGCTGGCCAACACCAAAGCCAAGGAGATCAATTTGGGAGAAAAAAGAATTAAAGCTTTTCCTTCCTGGGCTTAACTCTGCTCCTGCGACAGGCTGTCCTGCACGAGGACTGCATGGCATTCGCAGCAACGTGCTGAGACGCTATGTGAGGCCACCTCCTTACATGCATTTTCTGTGTCCTTGGTAGTAAAACCTCTTGGGGTGAAAAACGTAACTGCATGGTTTTTAAATTCCCACTTGTGAGCAAAGTGTCTTACAGAAAACTGCCCCCTCTGTGTTATACATCCACTGGTGCTTTTCCTTTTGTTAAAAGTTCTCCTGAGCATCTTCATTACTTTTTTCTCCTTTTAGAACAGCAGTCAGAAGCCGAGCCAGGCACCTCTGCCCAGCTTCTCCTGGCACACAGCCCTGGACCAGTCACACAAGTCTCCCGACATTTGCTGCAGATGCTGCTGGCCCTTTCCAGGAGCGGGGCTGCCGAAGGACTCGGGGTCCCGGCTGCAAGGCCAGCCTGGGCGCCGGGGGGGGTTGGAACGGGTCCTCTTCTGGGACTGCAGCCCTGCCTCCGCCTCGGGGCAGCCGGGCTTTCCCTTGGCATGCCCTTGGCTTTTTCTTACTGGAAAAACGGCGTGCCCTTGGCTTTTTCTTACTGGAAAAACGAGAAATGTTTCCCTCGGGTGGCAAAACCGGCCAAGGGCTGGGTGCACCGCTCCACCTTCCCTGTCAGCATCCCCGCTCCTGCCACAAACAGGCAAGGATTTGCAATTTGTGGAAGCTGATTTGCAGAAGAGCAGGAGTTTGGAGTCATACAGCCTTGCAGATAATTTGAAAGGTTCCCAGATAAAAACGTCAAAGTCTGCTGACGAGATTCCCTTTGGCTCAGGCTGGGTACACAGGGGGAATCTTTCACTCCCTTGTTTCTGCTCTCCGCCCTCTGGTTGTGCTCTGAGAGAGGAACATGGTGGTTTTAAGACTGGTGGATGAGCCACAGTCTGGAACTTGTATTTTAAAGGTCACGAATAAGTATGTCCCAATTTCTGAAAAGCTATTTGCCTGAAGTGAATGCCATTGTAACTCTTCATAAAAGACTATGGTGCAAATAAATCATGTTTGTATTGGCCTTGTAAATCAGTGCATTGCTGTGGGACTTATCAACATTCACTTTTAAGGGGTAAATATTTGATTTACTTAGTTATTAAGAATTTAAGCAGCAATTATGTTTTACCGGCCATGCTTGTTAATGAAATGATTCTGCTCGTAACATCCGTGCTCTGTGAATAACTCCAGTGATTCATTTCAACCACAAAACACTCTCTTTCTCTCAAATGCTTGATAATAAAAAAATTGGCCATGCATGTATGATAGTGCTAACTCTTGAGAAGAAATAACTAAAATAATTTTTGAGGGTTACAGGTGATTTTTATGGTTCTCCTAAAACAGATCAGCAAACAAATACCAGGCCAAGCAGCAGTGAGAAGCATTTGCCCAGCCAGCAGGCCTTGGCTTGGTACAGCATCTGCAGAGCAAACTGCTCCCGGGGCTGTTGTATGGGCAGTGACCTCCCCAAAACACCACTGTGACCGCTCCGAAACGCCGCTGTGACCGCCCCGAAACACCGCAGTGACCGCCCCAAAACACCACTGTGACTGCTCCGAAACACCGCAGTGACCGCCCCAAAACACCGCAGTGACCGCCCCAAAACACCGCTGTGACCGCTCCGAAACACCGCTGTGACCACTCCGAAACACCCTGCATTCAGAATGGAAGAGCAGGCGCTACCCAGGGTGCGTTGCCCACAAAGCAAGTTTTCCAAAACCGGTTTTCATGGTGCCACCTGGAATGCAGAACCTTGAATGCAATTCGCAGTAATTCAGGTGAACCTGTTCATGGTGAGGGCTTCCCTGGTCAGAGGTGTGCAAAGGTGCCCAGGTGTGCAGGTGAGCACCAGTATCCTGAGTCTGTCATGTCGTGCACGGCAGGCTCAATCCCTCTGTGGCTCAGTTGCTCACATAGTTCTAGGATGTGGAGTAGGAAATGTATTATTTTGGGAACTGTCAAGCAATTGTTGTGTTTTATTACAAGGAAAAAGTCTATTTTAGGACTATGAAAACGGGCCTTAAAATATTAAAAGCCCAGAACACCTTGTGCTCTTCTCTTTCAGCATCTCTCTGCTGGAAAAGATGGATCTGCCCAGCCAGCAGAGCTGTTCAGCAGCCCCAGAGCAAGCCCCGTCCCACCACTACCTGCCGTGGGGAGCAGCCCCATCCCACCACCCTGTGCTGTGGGGAGTAGTCCCATCGTTCGCATACATGTCCCCATGCAAAAGCAGCCGGTGCATGGGTGGAGCATAGTCTGCCCCAATATTTAACATGTGTTTTGGAGGGTGAGGAGCCAGCCGGCACAAGCCCCCCGCCGTGCCCACAGCACGGGCAGGCATTTCTGGGCTGCCAGCCTGGAGGGCTCAGCACCGCCTGCAGAGCTGGCGAGCAGAGGAAAACGGGCTGCTTTGCCAGCAGCTCTAAAGGTCAAGGTGTGCTTATCTAAATAGCATGACTTCCCCTTGTGTACATGTTCTTCTGTGCTTTTAAAAGCTCTTCAGCATTACCCCAGACTATGCAAATGTAGCATTGTACGTTGTGTGTTCACATCCAGGCAGCACGGGCAGCAGCACACTTCGTGCCTCTTGCTGGGGAGCGGCTGCTTGCTGATGTCCTCTACCCAACTTTTCCCTTCTGATTGATAGAAAAGTTTGTTGGCTTCGCATAGCAAGAACTGCTACAGGAGGGACAATTGCTTTTAAAAAAGAATGTATCATCTCTGTTTAGTTCAGTCATAGAATCACAGAATCGTTTGGGTTGGAAGAGACCTTAGAGATCATCTCATTCCAACCCCCCCTGCCATGGGCAGGGACACCTTCCACTAGACCAGGTTGCTCAAAGCCCCATCCAACCTGGCCTTGAACACTTCCAATGATGGGGCATCCACAACCTCTCTGGGCAACCTGCTCCAGTGCCTCACCACCCTTCTGGCATGTTACTCACCAAACATGAAGGCTTTGAATAGTCGATCCTGCGTGCTGTAGAGAAGCCACCAGTTAGTACATGCCAAAGAATGACAGCCAGAGAGCTTTGTTTTGGAACAGTGGGTCTCAACCTCTCAATCAAAACTGCAGGTACTGAGCCATCAGTGAATTAGTGCTTCTGTAGGTCTCTGTGGCAGAATCACTCATGTCCCAAGCAGGCTCCCATGTTTGTGCATGATTTTTTTTTTTTAATTCAACAGATTGCATATGATGTTTGATAAGGTATAAAGGTGCCAACTGATGTCAACAGGAGAAAGCACTGCACTGCCAGCCTCTGGTTGATGCATAGGAAATCACACCAATTGAATAGCTCAAACGATGTCATTTGACAGTGCCCTGGTACTCTGTGTTTGACAGCTGTGTGGTTGGCCTCTGTCTTTATGGATACATGCAATATTTCCTGTTATACTCAAGTATAGTACTAACAGCCCTGAGGGTAGGAGTCCTGTGAGACTCTCCTCTTAGGACAAGATGAAATGCAGTCTGTATTTCCTACTTGGAAAGGCACCAAATGTTAAAACTTTCTTCCAAAATTTTGCCTGAACATAATATTTCCCTTGAGCCAGGACATGCCTTCACCGCTTGGGGTCTGTCGCTCCAGCACGAGGTGGAGGCCTGGGGCAGATGAAGCACAGTCTGTCAGCCCATCCTGTCTGCTTACTGGGCACTGCACCCCGCTTGCTTGTGGGGTCTTTGGCCCCCATTCCTCCTGCAGGAAGGACCACCTAGTGACACTCGGTCTTACTAACTCCATGGTTTGCTGTTGTCAGCTTCCTGGCTTTGTGTGTCTCCTCCCGGGAGACCGGGCAGGGAGGGATGGAGGCAGGAGGGGGTCCCCCCATTGCTCTCCTCCACGTGCTGGGGGGCAGCTGCCCGCAGGGATGGGGACAGAAGTCCAGAAACATGCTGTGCTGGTGAGCAAGGTGGTACTTTAACGAGTGTGGTCCCTCCTACAAGGCACAATAAAATCCTCCAGATGCCCTCTTTGCCTCCATGTTTTCTGAATGAAAGCAGATGCATCCCCTAAAAGGTCCTCACCCAATATAACTGGAGGCAATACAGGGAAATCTTGGGGGGGAGTTTCCTTGGAAATACCATGGTGTTGAGATGGGCAGGAAGAAGGCGCCTTGTGCTTCACTGCAGGTCAGCAGTCTGCGTTCCTGCTGGTGGGCCCTCAAAACACCAGGAGCAGGAACACTCCCTAAAACACCTATTTTTGTTTCATGCTGAATGGGGCAACAAAAATATATACACCTTCTCCCTACAGGCCACAGCATCTAGGGAATGAAGAGGCCACTGTCTTGCGCACAGGCGCGTAGGAGTGGGGTGGTACATTAAAAACCAACCAGACCCAGTTTCTGCCCACCACTACACCCACGTCCGAGGTGCACCCCCGGGGTCCCGCTCCCCGTCCTCTGCGAGAGCCAGAGTGGGGGGTGGCACCGCAGCCACCGGGCACCTTCTGCAGGCCGGGGGGCGAGCGGCAGCAGCTCGGGGATGGCATGGCGTGACAGCGGGCGCCTGTGCGGCCATCGGCCACATGTCACCTCCCGGCCACAGCCGCCTGCCGCATGCCTGCAGCCGACAACTCGGATGGGTAGCAAAGCTGTGGTGGAAGAAGAGCGCTGGTCCCTGGCGATGCTGGCGAGGCAGAGGTACCCTCGTCCCCCCTGAAGTCCCTGAGCCCCTCCACAGGAGATGTTTCAGTCTGCGGCTGGTTTCCCCACTGCTCACTGTGCGGAGATGGGTCCCACGCTCGGATTTCAACTGCAGTTTGGTTTATTGTGAGTAATTCCCCAAACCAGAAATCATTGTGAAATGCATTGGCTGAGCTTTTCAACGCGGAAGAGGCCAGAACGAAATGTTTTTACCGCTCCCAAGTTCTTCCTCAAAATCTTTGAGCCAGAAGATGAAGCAAAACTGCCCTTTCCTCTCTGCAAAATTTCAGCTTTGAGAAACCGACATTTTCCAAAGGAATAAAATTCTATGCAAATACAACGGGGGGGGGGAGGGAAGAGAGAGAGAGAAAAAAAGCAGACTCTGCTTTCCTGCAGCTTTCCTGCCTGCTGTTCCCAGGTTCTGCCAGAAGATGGGACCGTACAGCGCGGTGCAGGGCTGCCAAGGCCCGCGGGGAGCTCTTCCCGGGGGACCCCCCCGGCCCGGTGCGCGAATCCCGGCCGGGCTGTGAGGAAGGTTGAGGACCCTCAGCATCCAGCCAAGCAACGTGCAGCGGTTTTCCTCTTCGTTGCTTGAATTAGTGACTTGTTGGAGTAATGCTGGGAATGAAGTTGAGCTTTATTGTGAAAGCAGATCCTCATCTTTAACAGTACCCAGGGGTTTCAAACACTTGTTTGTTTGGAGTCAGTTTCAGTTACCGGTGAAAAAACAACAATTTTTCAGGGATTGCATGCAACAGCTCTAACGCTAACCCTGTCTGACACCCCGAGAAATTTCTTTTTAGGGCTTTTAAAAAAGCTCCTCCGAGTTTCTGTCACTGCCTGATCTCCCGCTTGTTTCAACAGCTTGCTGGTATTATTTCAGGTTCTAGATGAAACCCCTGTCCATCATGAAGGAGTTCCTGCCCGTCAGCTCAGAAGCAGCGCTGCAGGCTCACACACAGCAGCTTCTGAGGAGCTGCACAGCAGTCTGCACGGCACAGTGTCACTGCAACCCCCCCCAGGACTCCCCACTTCCCCACACCACGGCTCCCCGACCCCCCGGTCCCTGCTCCTGACTGTCACTTGGACTTGTTCAGTTCAGCCATAGACGTAAATCTGATTATTTGTGTTTTAATGACAGCTGCAACATAGCCAGGACTGAAAATGCTCCTCTTTGCATATATGTTTAAATTCTACAAGTGAAATACAAACCCCAAAATAGCCAGCACAGGTTGTGCTCCAAATATGTATGGAGCAGCCATTTGGGGGAAAATGTTACCTAATTTGAAATTTTCAGCCTGCAGCTGTAATTTAATTGCTTAATACCCACAGCAAGCAGTTTTCTCGTAAATTAATAGCATGAAATATATTAGGAAATTAAAATAGCTTCTTTGGCACTTATGTTTTTGTGCCTCCTTACCTTCCTGGTATATTTTTAGAACAGGGGATGTTATTGCTCAGAATCTCATAAAAAGGATTTATAATAGTTAATAATTAGTGTATTAATGCACCAGACTGCAGCAAAATTAATACAGGCTTTGTCTGCCTGGGCTTGATTCATCACTACGCACTGAAGCGGCAACAAAAC